>NC_034182.2:2522160-3732160 GCF_002021735.2 Oncorhynchus kisutch
CCGCCTCACTGTCCGCTTGTAGTTCCCCACCTGGGAGAGAGAGAGGAAGGGAGAGAGAGAGGGCGAGATACTTGGAGTTATGGTGGTGGGGGGGGGGGGGGGGGGGCAGGTGAGAGGGTGTGTGTGTGGCAGGGTGGGGAGTTGAGTGTGCAGCTACGTGCAGATCATATAATGACGTATGTTTGTTAATTGTATGTGTTATACTGTATGTTGTCTACTGTCTCACCTCCCAGAAGCTGTCACTGGAGACGTCGACCATGGAGTCATCGTAGGAGCCGGACATGGCTTCTGCCCTCTGTACCCACAGTCCTCAGGGGCTGAAACACACAGTCAACAACACCATAACACACAGCAGACTGGCATTTATACAGACTGGCTGTTCTACAGACTGGCTACAGGGGACAGGACAGCACTGAGGTCTTCAAAAAAAAGTGCTATTTTTATTGCATGAAATAAAAGTTTTACTTTCTACCCTAGCTGGGTCTTTCCTTAGGTCCTGTCTGTCTGTCCAGTCTTTCCAAGGGCACTGGGATGTGCTGACAGCGTCTGGTGTTCTACCACGTGTAGAGAGCCCTGTGTGCGGCAGACTTAATACTCTGACCCCCTGGCAGCACAGCCTAGTAGGGCTACTAGCCTACGTAGCATATGAACAAACACACACAAGAGACACACAACTAGCCTACTCATTTCTCTCCATGAGTAGGAAAACGAAGCCTGTAAATGAAGGGTATGACAGTGAGAGAGGAAACCCGAAGACAGAAAGAGATTTCACAGGCTGACTTTAAAATCAGTCCGTCACACACACACACACACACACTTTAGTTTCACTACAACCATATGACACAAAGTGGCAGCTGGGAGCAGAGCATCATTCTGTTGTTGTGTTTTCTCAGACAACTAGTAAAAGCTTGTTACCATAAAAGGCTCCAAACAACACCCAGGCAATGTAATTATCACGCCGTCACTGTGACACTCCTGAGAAATGCTGAGCTGGGGCCACAGCCAAAGAGTGTGTGCAATCTGTAATCTGGTGTGAATCTAAACAGCAGGTGAGTGTGTTCACCCATTTCAAAAACCTTACAGCCTGAAAAACAACAACACAGCTCTGTGCAGAGTGGCACAGAGGGCCTAGTGTGTGTGTGACTTATCTGTCGTTTTAGCACACACTGTGGGGAGCTTCCGTTTGCTGAGTGACAAGGGAGCGGAACTCCACTGACAGAAAGACCTCTGTTCCTCTTCATCCTCCTCTCTTGCTCTACCCCCCTGTCTGATTTCTCTCTCTCAATCGCTGCTCTCTCCATCCTCTGGTCTATCTTCAGCTTCCAAGTAGGCCCTTCATCCTCTCGCCATCTCTTCATGATTGTGTGTAAGATAGTGTGTGTTTCCTGGCGGTCAGTGGCCCATGTCCTCCAAACCACAGCTAGGGCTGGAGGACAGAGAGAGGGTTGTTGTGGCCGGAGGGGGGACCACAGACAAGAGTGGCTTTCACAACACATGCTCTCTGTTGTGCTTTTCTAATACACACACACACTTCAGTGCTGCTCATATTCAAGTGCTGTCAGACAACATTAGTGGTCTCCTACTAAAGGGTTACCATAAGCCCCTGGGCCAGACAACATTAGTGGTCTCCTACTAAAGGGTTACCATAAGCCCCTGGGCCAGAAAACATTAGTGGTCTCCTACTAAAGGGTTACCATAAGCCCCTGGGCCAGACAACATTAGTGGTCTCCTACTAAAGGGTTACCATAAGCCCCTGGGCCAGACAACATTAGTGGTCTCCTACTAAAGGGTTACCATAAGCCCCTGGGCCAGACAACATTAGTGGTCTCCTACTAAAGGGTTACCATAAGCCCCTGGGCCAGACAACATTGGTCTCCTACTAAAGGGTTACCATAAGCCCCTGGGCCAGACAACATTAGTGGTCTCCTACTAAAGGGTTACCATAAGCCCCTGGGCCAGACAACATTGGTCTCCTACTAAAGGGTTACCATAAGCCCCTGGGCCAGACAACATTGGTCTCCTACTAAAGGGTTACCATAAGCCCCTGGGCCAGACAACATTGGTCTCCTACTAAAGGGTTACCATAAGCCCCTGGGCCAGACAACATTGGTCTCCTACTAAAGGGTTACCATAAGCCCCTGGGCCAGACAACATTGGTCTCCTGCTAAAGGGTTACCATAAGCCCCTGGGCCAGACAACATTAGTGGTCTCCTACTAAAGGGTTACCATAAGCCCCTGGGCCAGACAACATTAGTCTCCTACTAAAGGGTTACCATAAGCCCCTGGGCCAGACAACATTGGTCTCCTACTAAAGGGTTACCATAAGCCCCTGGGCCAGACAACATTGGTCTCCTGCTAAAGGGTTACCATAAGCCCCTGGGCCAGACAACATTGGTCTCCTGCTAAAGGGTTACCATAAGCCCCTGGGCCAGACAACATTGGTCTCCTGCTAAAGGGTTACCATAAGCCCCTGGGCCAGACAACATTGGTCTCCTGCTAAAGGGTTACCATAAGCCCCTGGGCCAGACAACATTAGTGGTCTCCTACTAAAGGGTTACCATAAGCCCCTGGGCCAGACAACATTGGTCTCCTGCTAAAGGGTTACCATAAGCCCCTGGGCCAGACAACATTAGTGGTCTCCTACTAAAGGGTTCCCATAAGCCCCTGGGCCAGACAACATTAGTCTCCTACTAAAGGGTTACCATAAGCCCCTGGGCCAGACAACATTAGTGGTCTCCTACTAAAGGGTTACCATAAGCCCCTGGGCCAGACAACATTAGTGGTCTCCTACTAAAGGGTTACCATAAGCCCCTGGGCCAGACAACATTAGTGGTCTCCTACTAAAGGGTTACCATAAGCCCCTGGGCCAGACAACATTAGTGGTCTCCTACTAAAGGGTTACCATAAGCCCCTGGGCCAGACAACATTAGTGGTCTCCTACTAAAGGGTTACCATAAGCCCCTGGGCCAGACAACATTAGTGGTCTCCTACTAAAGGGTTACCATAAGCCCCTGGGCCAGACAACATTAGTGGTCTCCTACTAAAGGGTTACCATAAGCCCCTGGGCCAGACAACATTAGTGGTCTCCTACTAAAGGGTTACCATATCAACTGTCAGGTGTTTTCTGTGAGCTTTTCCTCACTCTCTGGCAGAACACTCCATCCCAGCAATATGGAAATCGTCCACCATATGCCCAGTAACTAAAAAGAGCAACCTCTCCTGCAACAATGACTACAGCCCTGTAGCTTCAACATCTAGTGATGAAGAGCTTTGAAAAGGCTGATTCTACAAAAGGAGGTATGCTGTTATACAGACCCTCTCCAGTTTGCAGTCTGTCCCTACTGTACCGTGCCCACAACCACCTGGAGAAGCCCAAGACATACATCAGGATGGTATTTGTGCATTTCTCTAGTGCCTCTGATACAGTACAGCCTCACTTAAATGGTTCAAAGGTTCCAGAACATGAATGTCATTCGACATTTGATTTTCTGGGTCCTCTCCTTCCTGACAAATAGAGAACGGCAGGGTCAGATTCAATGGTCACTGCAGCTCTTCCAGAACCATCTGTACAGGATCACCGCAAGGCTGTGTCATCTGGCCTGTTTTATTCACCCTGTACACAGAGGACTGTAGGAGCTGACCCAGAGATGATGTTCAATAAGTACTAAGATGACAGTAATTATGGACTAAGCAGGCAACTCATTTTGATCTCTCCCATTCAAATCCATCAAACTCCTTAAATCTGAAGTCTTGGTGTGCACACACACACACACACAGGGATTGCAGAATGCTGCTTGTCCTTTATACTGTACCCTACATGTTTGTGTTATGTTGTTATGACACAGCCTTGCGGTGATCCTGTACAGATGGTTCTGGAAGAGCTGCAGTGACCATTGAATCTGACCCTGCCGTTCTCTATTACAACATATGAAACTCCCTCCCAGGAAATAAAAGTTGTTTGAATTGAACACACATCAGAAAAAGGGCCACCAGAGGAATCATAGATCTTCCTGTGCTTGCTCTCCCTCCTGCCCTCTCTCAGCTGCTGCTGTCCATCACTCACCAATCGCTGCCATGACAACCATGGAACACAGCAGGGCATGGAATGGACCACAACATTCTACAGCTGAGCTAATCCCGTTTGTAATTATTTTTTAGTTTATTTTTTTATAGAGGACCGTTTGTGGACCTGGTGGATCCATTCACACAATGTCTGATCAGTGCCTGTTCAGTGGCTTCTATAAAAGCATATTATTGTATCGATTCAACACCTTTCATGGAACATACAAATGGAGCAAATCCTTTCATTGAGTAAACAGCCTACATTTCTATACTGCTACTATACTTCTAACTAACCTAACAGAAACTAAGAGCTGGCTAGTGGCTACAACAACAGACTTCCTAACGGAAGAGAACTCTGTATAGGGTGCCAGGTAGCCTAGTGGTTAAGGTTTAGACACAAGAGGCCTAATTCTGTCTTTCCCCATTCCCTCCAAAGTCTGCACTTGGTTGCTATATGTTTAACCAAACCCTAAAAGGAGTGTGTCCACTGCCATGGAAGGACGCTAAAGTAATTCCACCTCCTAAAATAGTAAAGCACCCTTTGCTGGCTCTAACAACCACCCAATCAGTTAACAGCCTGTTCTTAGTAAACTGATGGGAGATAATTGTGTTTGAACAAATACAAGGCTATTTTTCAGAGAACAAGTTAACTGCTGATTCAGCATGCATATAGAGAAGGACACTCAACTTGTACTGCACTCAGATGACTGATTGGATAAAATAAATGGATAATAAGATGATAGTTGGAGCTATTTGGTTAGATTTCAGTGCAGTCTTTGATGTTATTGATCATAATTTGTTATTGAAAAAAGTAACTTGTTATGGCTTTACATCACATGGTTGGAAAGTTACTTATTTAATTTAACTTGGAAACTTCTCTAACACCAGCGCAGTGTCCCGCAGGGCAGTTGCCTTGGGCCGTTACTCTTTATTTCTACAAATGAGTTGAAACTGGTCTTACAAGAAGCTAGAATTACTATGTATGCTGATGATTCCACACTCTACGTGTCAGCACCCAATGCCAGTGAGAGCTCACAGACTCTTATTACAAGGAGTGTCCGTATCAGAATGGGTGATTAACTATCAACATTTGGTTCATAACATTCTTCAAGACCTAAACCTCAACTGGAGTTGTGTATAAAGGGTGTGACAATTGAGCAAGTTGAGGAAGCTGAACTCTAGTGGCAATATTGGATGGTCAGTTATCATGGTCAGATGTATTCATGGCATCCAGATCACTAAGGACTTAACATGGTCCACACACACCCCCACAGTCATGAAGAGGTCACGACAGCACCTCTTCCACCTCAGGAGGCTGAAAAGACTTGACATGGGCCCTCGGATGTTCTACAGCTGCACCATAGAGAGCATCTTGACTGGCTGCATCACCCTCGACCGTAAAGCGCTAGAGAGTGGTGTGGACAGCCCAGTAAATCACTGAGGCTGAGCTCCCTGCCATCCAGGACCTCTATATCAGGCAGAGGAAGGCCCGAAAAATGGACAAAGAGTTCAGCTACCCAAGCCAGACTGTTCACTCTCCTACCGTCCAGCAAACAGTACCAGAGCATCGGTTATCGGACGGACCAACAGGTTCCAAGACAGCTTCTACCCCCCAAGCCATAAGACTGCTAAATAATTAATGATTACCCTGACTGACTATCTACACTGACTCTATGTACACTCACAAGACACACACACACCCTTATAGGAGTTTAAATTGGCAGATGTTTTCATTAAGCACCTACATTGGAACCCAGTGACTGTTACATGTCAGAGCTCAGGTTCACAGCGTTGGATGGGTTTTTGACTGATTTGCACATTTGTTGTTGTCTGAGTGAGGGAAATGCGGTAAAACGAGAGGAGTCGATGTGTTCTGGAAGATGATACGTTGAGGATTATAATTTTAAAAAACAGTCCAAATGTGCACAAACTCATGGAATTTACAGTGTCAACGTTTATGATCGCTATATTTGATCCACAGTTACAGGGTGACATGCGTTATACCCTGGGTTGTCCTGAACACAACGAGCCTGTGTCTGATCCACAGTTACAGGGTGACATGCATTATACCCTGGGTTGTCCTGAACACAACGAGCCTGTGTCTGATCCACAGTTACAGGGTGACATGCGTTATACCCTGGGTTGTCCTGAACACAACGAGCCTGTGTCTGATCCACAGTAACAGGGTGACATGCGTTAAACCCTGGGTTGTCCTGAACACAACGTGCCTGTGTTTGAAAATTAGGTGTGGAGAACACACATGAATGCACTCATGACTCCAAAATTACACTTTAGTGCCTTTTGAAAGCCTAACACTGTAAGATCATATTTTATAACTTAGCTAACCATGTTGGCAGTAGAATAAGCTTTCAAATGATGGCAACCTGACCCAGATTGCGATTTATAATGGACCGTTTCTGGATTGTGTAAACAGTAATTGTGTGACGTTGGGGACGCATGGCTGTGTTCCAAACAAACAACTGCAAGAGCACTTGCTTCAGTTCCTCAAACGCAAAGCTGGGAGAGCTCAAAAAAGCACCTTATAGTTGAAGGATCTTTGAGTAAAAGTGCATTGAAATTACATAGGAACTGTGCATAGCTTGGAGAGGTGTGTGGCAACTTAGCGACACCAGTTAAACCTCTAACTCAACCCTTAATCGTTCTTTCTTATCTTGCACCTACTCCAAAATGTCAATGAATATTCTTGTTACTGAATGAATCCGGAGTATTTTCAGATTTTGTTAACAACAAATGCTGTGAGAAGTAGCATAAAATGTAAAATGCACATAAAATTAACAGTGTAAAGTTTGGATTCAGTCTTGTGTCAGGTGAACTGTTGTCCTCAACTTTGGTCTGATAAAGTCCCCATAATCTCTAAAGTGTTCTTTCAATTGCTTCCATGGTCATGTGTATAATTTAGAGTTCCTCTGCTAAAAACATTTCAATTCATCCCGATGCACATAGGCCAATTTCTACAAGTGTAAGGGGTTAAATGAGATCTTTAGAAAGAGGAGAGAGAAATGCTGAGAAACAATAACATATATATTCTCTTTTACTAAACTAAATTAACTAAACGGAGTAGGGTTCCCCAACTTGGGGCACACGGACTGAATTTGGCACAAGGGGCGGTTTTATTTTTTTTATTATTATTTATTTTTTATTTTTTTATTTTTTTATATTTAATAAATATCAATTTTCATTGTTGGACATAAAATAATAAAAACAGCAGGAAATGTCCAAGTGATTTTAATTTTGGAAATCTGTTTCCAACTATTCCTACGCATAATAGAGAAACACCTGTGATCATATACAAATGTAAGAAAGGTTTGAAAATTATGTTTCAGTGAAATGTTAGATCAGTTTGGGCTTCTTACATTCAATTTGCAGTCTACAAATGATTTGTAATTATGTTACAGACTATCCACTCAATCTTTTTTTTTTTTTTAAGTTGGTGATCCCTGAAAGAGACATTCAATCTCCATTTCAGTTTTTTTGTTTTGGAAATGCGCTTTGGAGAGATGTATTATTATTAAAGTTGCTATTTGCCTGAACTATCTCCTGGTGGCAGAGCATTCCATGATGACATTGCATGACTGATCGAAGCATTAAATACGTTTTTGGTTTGGGTGCCGTGAAGAAACCCATAGACATAGCCCACTAGAAACCACCACTATCTGAAGTGTAGGCAAATAGATCATACAAGTGGTTAGAAATTTTCTAAACAAATTGTTCTTAAAAAAAGACTAGGAGAGAAGTAGTCACTCTCTTCAAGCCTCAACCAGGAAAAATCATCATGCATGTTGTTGATATTTGCATGCTGCTCTGTTTTGAGCCAGTTGCAGCTTTGCTAGGCCTGTTCTTTGCTGCAACCTGACCATATCACCGGACAGTAATCAAGACAGACAAGACCAGAGCCTGAACAAAAATATAAAACGCTACATGTAAAGTGTGATCCCATGTTTCACGAGCTGAAATAAAAGATCCCAGAAATGTTCCATTTGCACAAAAAAAAGCTTATTTCTCAAAAATGTTGGTACCGTGAGGATATCCCGAGACCCATTGTCGTGCCATTCATCCGCCGCCATCACCTCATGTTTCAGCATGATAATGCATGGGCCCATGTCGCAAGGATCTGTACACAATCCTGGAAGCTGAAAATGTCCCAGTTCTTCCATGACCGACATACTCACCCATTGAGCATGGTTGAGATGCTGAGTGGTCACACCCGATACTAAATCTTTGAAATTGTTGCATGTTGCGTTTATGGGGAGCGTCGCTGCACATGTATTTTCAGGTTTCTCCAGAGATGTTCGATAGGGTTCAAGTCCAGGCTCTGGCTGGTCCATTCAATGACATTCAGAGACTTGTGACTTGTGCTGAGGGTCGTTGTCCTGTAGGAAGGTGAACCTTTGGCCTAGTCTGGAGCAGGTTTTCATCAAGAATCTCTCTGTACTTTACTCCATTCATCTTTCCCTCGATCCTGACTAGTCTCCCAGTCCCTGCCGCTGAAAAACATCTCCACAGCATGATGCTGCTACCACCATGTTTCCCCATAGGGATGGTATTGGCCAGGTGATAAGTGTCTGGTTTCCTCCAGATGTGACGCATGGCATTCAGGCCAAAGAGTTCCATCTTGGTTTCATCAGACCAAAAAATCTTGTTTGTCATGGTCTGAGATTTCTTTAGGACTAATGGACTGATTGGTTGCGTGTTGCAGAGATGGTTGTCCTTCTGGAAGGCTCTCCCATCTCCACAGAGGAACTCCAAAGCTCTGTCCGAGTGACCATTGGGTTCTTGGTCACCTGCCTGACCAAGGCCCTTCTCCCCCGATTGCTCAGTTTGGCCGGGTGGCCAGATCTAGGAAGAGTCTTGGTGGTTCCAAAGTTCTTCTATTTATGGAGGCCACTGTGTTCTTGGGGACCTTGAATTCTGCAGACATTTTTTGTTACCTGTTGTGAGATCTGTGTCTCGAAACAATCCTGTCTCAGAGCTCTACGGACAATTCCTTCCACCGCATGGCTTGGTTTTTGCTCTGACATGCACTGTCAACTGTGGGACCTTATATAGACAGGTGTGTGCCTTTACAAATCATATCCGATCAATAGATTTTACCACAGGTGGACTTCCATCAAGTTGTAGAAACATCTCCATGATGATCAATGGAAACAGGATGCACCTGAGCTCAATTCTGAGTCTCATAGCAAAGGGTCTGAATACTTATGTAAATAAGGTGCCCTTTTATTTTGAATAATTTAGCACAGAAAAGAAATCTACCGCTTTTTTCGCTTTGTCATTATGGGGTATTGTTTTTTTAAAAGAATTCAATCAATTTTAAAAGTCTAGCGTAACAAAATGTGGAAAAGGATCTGAATACTTTCCAAATGCACTGTAGTAAGAAGTGAGTAAATATATGTATTTATTTTTGTCTCCTGCTGCCTTGACAATATTACTTTTTAGATGAATGTAATAAGTTGTTGTTCTTGTCTATAACAGTTCTTTCTGCACTCTGTCATGCATGTTTTATGTGGACCCCAGGAATAGTAGCTGCTGCATGTGCAACAGCTAATGGGGATCCTAATCATGTACAAGTTCACACCCCATTACTTTTACAGACCGAAGGAATGAAAAACAATGAATTGGTTCAAGTGTGGGCTAGAGGACATCTTCACTTTTAAACTTTATTAAGAGCTGTAATTTTATTGTGAGGAACTGCAGTTTGAGCAGAATTTTTTTCTGTTTTGTCCTCTTATGAAAGACCCCTTACACTCACGGAAATTGGCCTACATGGATTGAGCCAAATTGAAATGTTTTTTAACTGAAGAACTATAAAAGCTTTTGCATGACCATGGAAGCAATTCATTCATTTGAATCCTTCAGGGGTAGAGAGCACACTTCAGAGAGGAACAAAAATGGAATTAGGCCCCTAGTGTTGTTCCTGGCAGACTGCGCAGAGTCTGAAGTCCACTCAGCTTCTTTAGGAAACTAGGCATACACACACCGGCCACAAAATACAAAACAGAGGGAGGGGATAAAGAGAAAGAGGAACAGAAAGTTCACCTTTCAAACCAAGACGTTTTCCCGCCAACTTTTTGCCGACTTTTCTTTATATATGAAAGTCATTGCCGGCGACAAAGCCTCTACTTTTATTTCTGCCAACCGACAGTGTCATGATTAAGGTAAAGGTCTGTCTACGGCCTAGTATGAAATGTAGCAGTAATGCTGAGGCAGTATTGGCACACACTACGCTCCTAAGCTCTTGATGGTTGCTAGGCAGCACCCGTTACTGCTATCCTCCTGCCAGTTGTAAACTTTGAGGCATGTCGCTCCACCCATCTCATCGCATAGCCCACCGCATGCACTGTTTTCTTAACCACAACCAGATGGATCCATAAAGAATTACTGTGGGAATAAATATCCCTGAATGACGAAAATATTAGAATAAAATAGGCTAGTGCAATTGAAGGCATCAAATGTTTGCTTACTGATAGTCCCAAAGTCATCCAATTGTTACAATACCTTTGAAGCAATAGCCTACCTGTGTGTGTTCAACTATTTCAGGACCATTTTACCCTGCTTTGAGACAAGCGTGATGACTTGTATTGATAACATCCATCAAATGTCTGATTTTCTTTTCACTGACTCTCCGTTTGGATATTGGTTAGGTTACAATTAGGCTGGTGAAATGCTAAATTGAGGTGAGTGCTACTCATGATCATCTTGTCTAGTTGGCTCATTTACGATCGCTGATCAGAATATTTTGCCAGCATGTTATGTAGCTTAACAAGCAGATTGTTTTGCTCTTCCTTTTCAGTTGCTTAGTAACCTAGGCCAACTCCAGACCTAAAGCCTGTGACTTGTCTTAATCAATGTGATTTTGTATCATTGAATCTCCCCCTGTATGCTATATATGGTTTATTCTCTGGCTGGGGAAATAATTGGAGGTGGTGTAAGCTCATCTATTTGTTTACTCATCTATCACTGATCAGAAACATTTACCACGCAATAATGTAGTCTAAATCCAGTGTAGGCTTTGTAATGGTGTATATTCAATGGATTTATTCAAATAGACGACCACCCACATCGGCCCATGTCTACTGCCACTCCTAAACTTGCCGGCATGTGCACAGGAGATATAAAAGGTTTGTCCCGGCAATAATGTATTAGGCTCTAAAAAACATGTCTATTTAAAAAAAAAATGTTTACATGCAACATACTGTAAAGTCTGTCTGTAAAGGGTATAGGATTTGTGTGTGTCTCTGTGTGTGTATCCTCCTGAGAATAGAATTAGGAGTGGTGGTCTTCAAACACCTGCAAACGAGGCCACAGATAAGACGTCGCGCCAAACGGCCAACTGCTCAAGTTTCAATTCTTGATGAAGGAAATAGGGAACTAGGTTTACATGTGATCAAACAGTCATTTCATGTTCAGATATTACTACAATTATAGTCCAGGGGTACCAAGCATGGTGCAATTCTGCAAATGCCAGCAGCAGAGACATCAAGTTCCAACATTGTCCAATAGCCTCTGATAAACTGAACAAATCTAGGTCTGCATAGACATACACTGCATACTGTGTACAGTGGACAATGCGTTAGGCTACGTGGGGTACAGGCAGCAATGCGTTAGGCTACGTGGGGTATAGGCAGCAATGCGTTAGGCTACGTGGGGTATAGGCAGCAATGCGTTAGGCTACGTGGGGTATAGGCAGCAATGCGTTAGGCTACGTGGGGTATAGGCAGCAATGCGTTAGGCTACGTGGGGTATAGGCAGCAATGCGTTAGGCTACGTGGGGTATAGGCAGCAATGCGTTAGGCTACGTGGGGTATAGGCAGCAATGCGTTAGGCTACGTGGGGTATAGGCAGCAATGCGTTAGGCTACGTGGGTTATAGGCAGCAATGCGTTAGGCTACGTGGGGTATAGGCAGCAATGCGTTAGGCTACGTGGGGTATAGGCAGCAATGCGTTAGGCTACGTGGGGTATAGGCAGCAATGCGTTAGGCTACGTGGGGTATAGTCAGCAATGCGTTAGGCTACGTGGGGTATAGTCAGCAATGCATTAGGCTACATGGGGTATAGGCATAGTATGCTGTGTGTGTGTGTCTCCTGGCGTGTTGAGAAAACACAGACACCCACTAGCTCCAGAACTGGACCGGCTGGGGTTATATGAACCAACATCAAGGGATACAGGGGCCCCCTCGGATTGGACAGCTGTCAGCTGCACATAGAAATGCAGGTTTCCAGAGTCAGTGAGACAGAGAGACAGAGATGGGTCACCCAGGGAGTAACTGAATACACATGACCAGTGAACAGCAGCACTGAGGAGCCTGAGACTGGAGGGGCCTGAGTCATGACACACTACAGCCCTGCTGCACCCAGAACAGACATGAGACTCCACTGACCTTTACCACAGAGACAGTGAGATCCAGAGACAGTGAGATCCAGAGACAGTGAGATCCAGAGACAGTGAGATCCAGAGACAGTGAGATCCAGAGACAGTGAGATACAGAGACAGTGAGATACAGAGACAGTGAGATACAGAGACAGTGAGATACAGAGACAGTGAGAGAGGGGGTTGATTGAGAGAGAGAGAGAGAATGTGGGAAATAGTGAAACTGAATGACTATAAAAAGAGAGAACGTGGAAAACAAAAGAGAACAAGAGCATAATAAGATGAACGAGAGAGTTAGTAACAAGGTGATGTGGGAGATGACTGGTAGGCTCTTCTAAGTCTAAATAGAGAGGATCCTCAGTGTTGGCTAAATGACATGGGTGGAGGGCTAAACATAGCCTACCGTCTATCAGTGGGCTTGACTACTCTCCACAGATAGCAGTTTGCGGTAGACGGACAGTGCTGGAATGCTCTTAGGCAACTCTGGGCTCAGGGCATTGTACTACTGGTTACTGGTCTGAACTCAGCCACACAATCCTGGCAAACAGACCCTGTCCATTCCACTATTCATAGCTTCAGGTCTGTACTCTTTAGCAGCCCCAGAGAGACAGACAGTGCTCTAATAGAGATCTATAAAAGAGACAGGGACAGTGGGGTACACATGTTAGGATGCTGATCTGTTCATAACACCACTGCAGGCTAATAAAGCGAAGCTCATAAGCATGTCATGCCCAAGCAGGTCTGTCCTCGAGCAAGGTGAGTGTGTGTGAGTTCTCAAACACAGCCCCAGACAGATCTCACAATCATGCCCTTATAAATAAGCACCTCTAACACAATGAGAGTGGTGTGTATTTAGAGACGGGGGTGTGTTCTCACCACTCTGTTCTCTGCTCCTGTCCCTGAAACGGAGTTCACACACATACACACCAGACAGCAACACCACAATGCAGGGCATCGCATGAGATAAGAATTTGACATAATCACATCTCCCTGCCCATTCTGCCATTAAAAACTCAGATTTCTGATCAGTCACCCTAGTTTGCGCTAACCTAACCCATTATAAGATAAAAAACAAACACAGATATAGGGTCAGGACAATACCAGTATCGAGATACTCGTTGCTATTGTGGCAAGGAAACAAAACACAAGGCAGATTTTACTTCTTTAGGAAAACATCCCTATTGTTGGAAACAAACATCATTATGTCGTCACCCAGAGTCACACTTATTTTCCAAGTTATAGAACACAATATGTTACATACATCAACTTTAACAGACCAAAGAGTTTGGGCTGCTTCATGTTTTCCATGGAAACAATGTCACAATACTGATATCGTCACAGCCCTACACTGATCCAGGGTAGTCTACCTCAACACACAATGGCAACAAGTTACCTTGGAGGGGTGTCGTGTCTGATTAGTCTCCCTGTTACAAAAGGAGACACTTCCTTGTTGTCTGCCAGTGACTCACTGACTATGTGAGCAGGGGAGGCCCCAATCACAGATGTTACACAGTTTGGCCTGACCAGGAAAATAACACTTCCTCTCTTTTGGGTGTAAAGTTAAAAGAGAAGAAAGAAGAACACAGACGCCAGAGTGAGGTCCAGGTCCGAGTACGAGTGCTGCTGATCTAGGATCAGGTTCCCCCTGTCCATGTATGATTTATTATTAAGAATTAAACTGATCCTTAAATCAGCGCTCCCCAACCAACTCAGTGGCTTTGTGGTAAGAGTGTTCGCCCTGAGATGGGAAGGTTGGTAGTTTGATCGAGTTATACCAGACTGTAAAATGGGACCCAATGCGTCTACGCTTGGCACTCAGCATTAAGGAGATAGATTGGGGGTAAGGCACTGCGATAGACTGGCATCCTGTCCAGGGAGTGTACCAAGACTCGTGCAAGGCTACCTATGCAAATCAGCACTCCTACTCTGAGACCCTTGATACATAAGGCCCCTGAACAAGCCTTATGGCTGTAGTAGGAGATATCACAAATGTGGAATGGATCAAGACCAGTCATACATTGTACAAGTAAGACTACATGTATACACTAAACCCCAAATGAACCCTGATTAGAAGCCCCTGGTTTGAGTCCCAATTCTCAAAGTGAGGACTTGAACACCCTTCATGTTTTAAACAGTGGAATTTCCCTCTAGCCAATGCTTTGACCATTCCAATGCTTTTAAATCCATGTCGGGAAGTGTGCTAGTAAGTGCACACTTTTGGAAAAGGGTGGAGAATTGGGACACAATGCTGAATGTCCTGTTGCTGCCTCTGAGCATTGCATGATCGGTTCTTGAAGAGTGTTCAGATGTAGGGTTTTAGTGGATCATTGTGACAATTCAGGATTATCATTTGCCATCTTCCAGGAGGTGATAACATGGCTGCCATGGAATTATCTGTCATTTTGCTGAAATGGAAATGGCCAAACTTGTCACCTCTATGGTTCTACTCTCTGGCCTTAGTATAGACACTGGCCTGCATAGGGTGAATGATAGCACTGTTTCTTCAGAGTCTTATCATGGCAACGGAATGTAAAGACTAGGGTACAATTTTGCTACTAGGTCATCAACCTATTAGCAAATGTCCTTCTACTGTAGTCCTGAGGTAGTTTTTTTCATAAGAAAAATATATCCGTTTCCATTTCCTTCTTTTGTTTCCTAAAATAAACATGTGTCGAGATGTATTTTGCAATTATGGCTGCCATCCCTACCATCTTATGTTAGTTCACAGTGGGACACCATATTTATAAATCCCTATGGGGGTGTTTTAAAAGATTGGGTAAACTTCTGACTTGAACACAATCGACTTTAGAGGAGCGAAGTGTTTCCATAGCAACTATAGTTTGTAAACTTGGATTGTTTTTTTTTCGCTGTGTCAGTCAGTCAACCTTGTCCTCCTTGGTGATGAAGCTGTGCATTGCTGTTGTTGATCTCACAATGACAGAATGGGGCCTATAGTGGACCCTCTCTGTATGGCAAACCCTGTCCCCAGTGGGGATCAGAGTCAAGAACTTAATGTTGAGAGGCTCAAAACTGTGCTCAATGAATGTGTGTAGCCTAGATTCTCTCTACTTTGAGTCACTGACACCACCAGCAGTCAACCCTACCCAAAAACCTTAGACCAAGGGGCATGCTTAAACAATGGCATTTGTTCCACTCTTACAAGCATTTTCCATGTTAAAGTGCCAACCGAGGGAGACACATAATGAGGGGAAATACTGGATTAAGTGACATCACAGATATGAGCAGCTTTCTAGTCACTTTCCTGTGGAAGCCCATGTGCTCTGCTGGCATGATGTTAAGGGCCCAGTCACCATAGAAACAAAATGAGTACAATGCCACTCCAACTTCCAGGTGACGAATGATAACGATGATGATGGATGGTACTTTAAATCCTATAGTTTGACAACCCTGTTTTTTAAGCTTTCAAATGATATCAAAACGGGTCAGATATGCAAAATGGGTCCAGTCAACTTTGAGAATCTCCATCTCCTGAATGTTTTGGCATTTAGGTCCAAAAACGAACTCCCATTCCACTTCTCTCAAGGGAAGGTTTTGGGTCATCAGTATTTGGCCAAATGATAAAGTCAAACTCCTATTTCTAAAATGCATTTTCTTAAAATCAGATTTTAAACCTAAGTCACACATTTTGACAGTGCCACTTGGCCATTTAGTGTGAACCAATGATTTATATTAGGTTATGTTAAAAAAAAAAAAAAAAGTGATTGAATTCATAAGTCAGTTTTAAAGTGAAAACTAACTAGCTTTTTAGCTAGAAACGTTTACCCGATGACAGAAGATCGCTAGACACAGAACATTTGTTGAGATTAGTTGACTCTGAATTTAGACTGCATGAGATGACAGCGGGGTTATCTTTACTTCTGAAACCTGCCCCGCCCTTCTTTCATCAGTCACCGACGCAAGGGCTGTAGTCAGACAGACAGATCTTGAGCCAACTAAAAATATACCCCCGACCCAATATGTTAGTTCCCTAGTTAGGGAGCTAGCTCGTAAGTAAGCAATTGGCTATTATGCTAGTAATAGTTTACTAGGACTAGGTAGCGGGCTATCTTAAACATTGTTAGTTAACTAAATCATTAGCTGACGTTAACGTTAGTTAGCTACCTAACTAACTAGGCAGCCTTCTACCAGGACCCATAACAAGTAACGTTAACTAGTTAGATCTAACGTTAGCTAGCTACCGACCGTACTGTTATGTCAACCATAGTTCGTTAGCTAGCTAACGTTAACTTAGCTGTTTCATACCCCACCTTCCAGCTGGTTGGATAGTAGTGGCTAAAGTTGGCTAAATAGCTTGCTTCTGGTAATTTTACATAGAAAAACGTTCGTACAGTTGCTGTAAAGTTTAAAAACCAAAGTTCCAAATGAACAAAATAGGTGTTAGATATAGCTGGACATGCTATCACTTTACCTTGAAGAGTTCCGCTCCTCTTGAGAGACGCGAATCAATGAATAAATTAGCTGTATTTAGCTGGCTAACCTTTTACCCGTTTTTTTTCTTACCAGCAACAGGAGCCGCAGCATCAACGCACCCACCATCTCTTCCGGTATGCAAAATAAAAAACCTTCAAAATAATAGTTCTCATTTCAAGAAATTTCAAGAACCGCAAACAAAATTAATATATGGCCACTGAAATTGTTTAGCAAAACGGCAGCCCTGCCACTTGTTTTGGTATACAGCTGAGGGATGGGGAAATGTGACCCCTCAAATTCAGAGAGTGCTCTGACACAGTCCGTGTTAGGTGTGGGAGTCTGTCTAATGCACACAGGTGAACCCTAAAAATAGAGATTTACACAAATCCCCCATTGTTTAATTGGATTTATTACATGCAGACATTTGAGGCACCAGGAATTATTAATACATTTAAAAAACAAAAACATTGCATGTTATAATTCCTATATTCAGTACATGTATATAAAAAATATATAATTGCAACTACCTCTATGCAACAAAGAATGAGGGTAAAAGGATGACATGAAATGCATAACCAAATAGTGTCAAAAGTACATACGTTATTTTAATGTAACCATGTATATTTCATTGTGTACTAAAACCATCTGTAAGACAAAGGCAGCAGCACCATATTAGTATATATAAAACATGGTACAGTCTTCTATACAAAAACGTCCACATCATTAAAGGCAAAACCTAATGGTGACTGTTAAAGTGATAATTCACCCAAATGACATATTGGTTTCCTTTGGGTGAACTATCCCTTTAACAACCACAGTGAGGTGGGGTGGGATGTATGGTACTGTATATAAGAAATGAATAAAGATACTCTATGGGTTATTACATCAGGTTCACTTTCACACAATCAGATGGTTCAGTCTGTTGTAGCTCAGTAGCCACTTCAGCTTTAGTCAGCTTCAGCTTTAGTCTCTTGTATGCCAACCGCTCGAGGTGACCACACACTGTGACCAGAATGGGATTATCTTAAACACACAGGCAGACCAAGGGTGTGATGGTCAGTGTCTCAAATGGCACCCTATTCCCTATATAGTGCACTACTTTTAACCAGGGCCCATAGGTAATAGGGTGCCCTTTGGGACGCAACCCTGGTTTCGAGGTCACCCCTCCAAGGTCACACCACAGGAAAATATTTGTTGGCATGGCAATGTCATCCACAACACAAAATTAAAGGTACTTCAACGTTTGAAGAGCTGATCTCATCACTTTATATCCAGATATTTAACTGTGAAAGCATTTCTTTATCCCAAAGTTGAACTTAAGAGTAACAACTCAAAAAGTAAAGTTGTATAACCAAACATTGAACAAGTCTCTCAGTTTTATAAAAGTAATTCCAAAACATTGACTGTCCTATGCATACTGTAGCCTTATAGCCTACTCCAGTGGCTTGAAAAGCAAACGCTTCAAAGCTCACTTTCGTTTGTTGTTAGCATTGTCCATTACACTATGTTTTATACAGTCAACATATAGCAAATGCTTTTCGGGTCATGCATTTCAGAATAAAGAGGTGAAACCTGTCAGTTTTCAGACATGAACAGAATAATTACACACGTCAATGTGTCTTAACCTAGCAAATATTCATCTTGAAAACATAAAAAACATTAAATTAAAACAATTCCACAACAATATATGTAAACATTATTCAAACATGTGCATTGATTGAAATCCTCTAACAGTCATCTGAGAACATCCCCTTCCCATTGTTATATAAAAGGTTGATAAATGCTATTATTTAGTGTATTATACAGAGCTTCTGATAAACGTGAGTGTGTGTGTGACCCTTTCTTTACAGACACACACGTGTCCTTGCTTGTGATGCATGGCAGGGTCCTCAGAGCTTACTGGGTCCTCTCCCTCCCTCCCTGTCATCCTTCCATCCCTCTGTTTGGGTCGTCCCTTGCCCTCGACCCCCTTTACCCCATGAATGACACAGGAAGAGCAACGAGAGGTCACTGAGAGATCAGTGAAGGGACAGTGAGGCGTTGGACATTGCCACCTCACTTCCAGGTGGCGGCAGCTGGGCGAGGCCCGGTGCCCCCCTTCGCCGTTCCCTTAGACCCCAGCGATTGGCCTGAGCGACTCCGTAGGTCGCGTTCTGCATTCTCGCTCAGCGCCTGCTCCTCGTCGTACCTGTGGAAGGGAGAGATAGAGGGAGGGGAGCAGGGAGAGAGAGAGAGGCAGGGACGGAGGGGAAGACAGAGAGAGGCAGGGAGGGAGAGAGAGACGGAGGGGAAGAGACAGAGGATAGAGAGAGAGCGTACACTCTTAGAAAAAAGGCTTCCAAAGGGGTTCTTCGGCTGCCCCCATAGGATAACCTCTTTTTGATTCCAGGTAGAACTCTTTTGTGTTCCAAGGGTTCTTCAAAGGGTTCTACTATGTGGATAGCCAAAGAACAGTTTTAGGTCCTAGATATCACCTTTTTTTCTAAGAGTGTATGTTTAAGACAGAGTACTGGTAAGAGCTACAGTGGGGTACGAAATGATTGACACCCTCGATAAAGATGATCAAAAATAGAGAGCTCTGGCCACGCACACCAGTGGTGGGTTTGGCGTCGACATGAGAATGCATGAGCAGAAAAGAACCCAGTACCTACTGTAAAGTTTGGTGGTGTATCTTATGGGGCTATTTTGCTTCCACTGGTCGTGGGGTCCTTGTTAATGTCAACGCCATCATGAACTTTACCCAGTATCAGGATATTATTGACAAAACCATGGTTGCCTCTGCCAGGAGGCTGAAACTTGCCCGCAAGTGGATCTTCAAGCAAGACAATAACCCTAAGCACACATCAAAATCAACAAAGAAATGGTTCATTGGCCCCAAAATCAAAAGTAGAAACCTATTGAAAAGCTGTGGTTTGAATTGAAGAGGGCAGTCTATAAGCGGAGACGAAGCATATCAAGGATCTGGAAGGATTCTGTCAGTGGAGGCTGCTGAGGGGAGGACGGCTCATAATAACACCTGGAACAGAATAAATAGAAACCATGTGTTTGATGGATTTGATACCATTTCACTCATTCTGCTCCAGCCATTACGAAGAGCCCGTTCTCCCCAATTATAGTGCCACCAACCTGCTGTGGAATCTGTATGTAGGAATGGTCTAAGATCCCTCCCAAAGTGTTCTCCAACACATAAAATAAGTAAAGATGCCATATATAGGAAGTATAAAGTCAATATAGTGATAACATCACAACACAAATGTAACTCTGAGGTAAAAGGCTGTGTGTTGTCATTCTGATCGGTCAGATAGCTAGCAACAATGACTAGAAGCTGCTATGCGGTGAATCGTAGATGGCTTGTTTCAGTTAATCTGATCCTAAATCAGTTCACGGTTAGAGGTATTTTCTCTAATCGTTAATCCTGGCTTGATGGACCAATAGTTTCAAAACATCAAACCCTGCCCATCTGGCACTCCAGAATTAGATTTTTTTTAAACAAATAGTGTGTTTCTTTTTACCCTGGGCCACGTTCCGTAGTCAAATGCTGCAGATAGAAATGCCATGATTAGATCCGACTTGATTCCTTATTCTACATGTCAGAGAAGCATAGCATATTTCTATCTAAATATTCCAAAACGCTGCGTCCTGCTGAACACGCCCCAGGCCTGTTTTCTCCCTCGAGCGCTGTGATAGGAGGAGGGGGCTGTCACTCACAGGACTTGGTAGTTGCCCAGGGCCTCTCGGGGTGGGCTGCGGTTCCAGCGGCAGTCGGGAATGTCCCCGTTGGGTGTGACGATGTTGAGAGTGTCATTGATCAGATTGTACTTCAGGATCCGGTCGTTGGCTGTGCTGGAAGTGAGCGACGGAGAAGCGTTGACCTAGAGGACAGACGCGGAATAGACACACACACACACACACACACACACAGCAGAGAGCACAGGTCAGGATAAGCATTAGTCATTATGTACACACGGGGCAGCATGGAAAGTTCTGTCCTGAGTATGAGTAGAGTACAAAGTACTGGAGACTAGTAACAGGCAGGAATGACCTCACTATTTCACTGTTTTCATTTCCTATCGGTCCCCATAGGAACTGGGAGCTGCTTATCAGGCAGGAAATGTACCACATGGACAATGTAATAGCAGCAGAGGTGGGTGTGGGTTGTAAATATACTGGCACACAGACACCCACATGGACAACTAAGAGAGAGAAAAATAGAGATCAATCCCAGAAAGACACACACACACACACACACACACACACACACACACACAGCTTGGTTGGAATCACTCCCTTGTTTCCCAGCCCTTGCAGACTGAGAGACTGCTGCAGGTTGGTTCCTCAGCTGTTATTCTACAATACACATTAATGAGGGCTTGGCATTGGCATGCCGGCTATTCTGCCCCGGGTGGCTGTACCAGAGGATCTCACAGCGGATCAGCACTCCTACACACAGAGACGCTTAGTGAATACGGGACCAGGGAAACTTAAACAATCTACCAAAATATACCTGTTTTTATTCCTGTTCAAGTCAAAAGTTGAATTCCTCTAGTACCCTCCGAGAATGTTTGACTTCATGTACTCAGCCAGACATTCACAGTGAGAAACCAATAGAAAGTAAACAACTCAGTATGCAAACAATGGCAGATAGAGAAGATTGAAGGAGTTTACAAAGTCATAACAACAGACAATTGTTTCATTGTGACATTCCTAAATCCTAAAAACATACATAACTGCTGGTGAACCAGAGTACGGTTTGTTTCCTGTACATTGCCGTGAGCAGGTTTTAGTCAACCACACTTCAGACACAAACACACACCTCAGACACAAACACACACACACATATACAAACACTCACACAGAGAGAGAGAGAAAAGTCAACCCTACTTGCTAGACAGAGAAAGGAACGCAGCACTGGTTTCCCTTCACAAGGTTTTCACAAGGTTTTTCCCTTTTGACACGAGGTCATCTTAGTAGGAACAAGAATTAGTGAGTAAATCTATAGTGAGTTCACAATAAGAGAGACTTTTTGTACTTCACGTTATTTTTGCCTGTGTCATGTAATTACAGTGTGTGTGTGTGGGTGGGCGCCTCACCTCAATGAGCCATGGCTTCAGCTTGTCATCGATGATGATGTCATATCCATAACACTCAAAGCAATGTTTATCATTGTTCATGACGGGCTGTGAAGAGAGAGAGGGAGAGGGAGAGGAAGAGAGAGCGTGTTTAGAGGGGAAAGGGAAGTGTTGAGTGTGTGGGACAGGAGTGAAAAAGGGAAGAGCAGCTGCAACACAGCAGGGATAAAATGGGGAACACGTTTTTGTTTCCGTATGTGTGTGTGACCACTCACAGCGACAGCCTTTAGGGACTGCACCATGATCCAGTGGATCTGGTCAAACAGTCGGCTGGTCACCTCCTTCCCCCTGGTGCTCTCCAGGTACAGACGCAGGTTACTGACCGTCCACTTCCCACCATGGACATGGTTATAGTCATCCTGCAACGTGTATAGATGTATTGTACACACGTAGAAATGTATACGCATAGAAACTCACATA
The DNA here is from genome assembly GCF_002021735.2 of Oncorhynchus kisutch. Classification (NCBI taxonomy): domain Eukaryota; kingdom Metazoa; phylum Chordata; class Actinopteri; order Salmoniformes; family Salmonidae; genus Oncorhynchus; species Oncorhynchus kisutch. Next base: position 2,544,592 of record NC_034182.2, read on the forward strand.
TTTATGTAGGAGACATTTCTGCCTGTTTTAGGCCCATTTAGTGGGTTGTGTATGTGTTATCTGTCTTGAAAACACACACACACTTACCCCATGTCTCTGAATGGCCACATTGGTCAGGTGCACAAACATGTTGTCCAGTTCACTAGTGCTGGGGGTGTACTTCACTGTGCAAAACCGGCAGAAACCCAGTTTATACCTGGAAGCAACACAAAGGTCCAAATGGTCAAATACTGATCTGATCAAATGCTGAAGTTATAATTTATCCTAGTGGCAATGTCCTTTATTAATGGTTTACAGAATTATGAAAACGTATATGCATACTGCACTGTGTATAATGATGTATTTGCATTATATGTCAAATACTGTCTATGTTTCTGTTAGTATAGGGACAATTAAGTTATGATCTATCTATTACCTATCACCTATCCAGTCATTTCAGAGCGGTAGGACTTGAGGGAAATGAAACCGGGCTGTAGGCTTTAGGTTAATCATAAACCTACATGTAACACTTGAGAGGTCGATAGGTGGTAACCAACACATAGAGACGCAGGTCAAACTTCTTGCCTCCGATCAGCAGTGGGTTGTCGATGTACAGAGAGATGACATATGCCTCCTTGCCACTTGAGGCCGCTACAAACCTAGCAAACACAAAGGAAACAGAGCATCAGTCATTTATCTATGGACATCTCATCTACGGACAACAGTGTTGAGAACAGCAGATTCAAGAGTAGTGGGGTAATACTACCTGTATGACATGAGACTGACTGTGAACAATGTAAATGCAAGCAAAGACTCACCTTTGGCAGCCACACACAGGACATGTTTATCAGTAGTTAGTAGAGGTGTGTGTGTGTGTGTGTGTGTGTGTGTGTGTGTGTGTGTGTGTGTGTGTGTGTGTGTGTCAGCACTCACGTGGATGTACGGCTGTCTCGAGACCACTTCTTGATCTGGGAAAGTTTGTTGATGAGGAAAATGCCTTTTCCCTGAGCCTTCCCACACGGCTTCATTATCCACGTGCTGGAAGGACTCTTACGGAACTCCTCCACAAACAGATTATAATCCGCCGGAAGCATGAACGTCACCGGCACAAAGTCTGGGTCACAACCAGAGAGGGAGAGAGGGAGTGTAAAAACGCAGAGAAATATGAAAGGACAGTATTGATGACATTTGTTTAACGGCACAAAATAATGAGTGAGTTTAGCTATTATAGCCCAAGACCCCAAAAAAGGGCCACTTCTAGTCAGAGCCCCTTGTAGCAGGTGCAACTGAAATGTATTTACATATACTGTAAGTAAGCAGTGTGCGTGTACGGGAAAGCTCATAACTGCCACCTAAATAAAGGTATTTCCCGTTTTCGTCTTTCTCTGCCAGCGGGCTTCCCTCCTTCTCCATATCTTTGCGGTAGCGTTTGATGTTCTTGATCATCAGGTCCTTCCTGGTCAGCTCGTAGTGGTTGGGGAAGTGGTTGACCATCTGCTCGTCCGAGAGACGGTAACCCGTGTCCACACTGAACACGTTCCGGATGGTCTGGACGCTCATCCTATAGGGAGGCATAGACGGTTCATAAACAGGGTTTCCCCAAGGCTGATGGAGATTCGCGGGGGGTAGTCAGTCAGGGATGGGATTTTTGTGATTAATCAGGAATTTCAGTTTTTCTGAATGACATTATCTGTTATTTACAGTTACACACCCTTGCAATTTGTCTAATTTACCCCTGAACGAATATCTAAATATTTTTTTTAACAGATTTTTTTATGTTGTCCTGGGCTGTGTTCAGTAGGCACAAATAATAGAACACTTTTAAAAAAGAAGATGAGTGTTTTTATTGGACAAGACCAAGTTGTAACGCCTGTTTCAAAGCATTCTTCTCTCCCGTTTTGTGCCCACTGAACACGACCCTGATCTCTGTATGTGCTACACTGATATTCATAAGCACCCACTGTGTATTGTCACTCAGAGAAAGCTCCATAGCTCTAATGACAGCCTACCAGTAGAAGTTCCAGTCCTCGTTCTCTGTGACCTGAGTCCATCCTCTCTTCTCAAAGTTGTTGATGAGTACGGATTTCTCAATGTCGGTCACCCATTTCACCTTATTAGCCATGGTTCCTCCTAGTCTCTAGGAGAGAGAGAGAAACACACACCAATGCAAGCACAAACACACACGCACAGATGAGCTTAGCACGTGTAATAAACATAGTTATAACTAACGTTAATAGTCTATTGTTTTGCCCATGATGAGCCACTGCAGTTAGCTATCTCACAAAAACACTGAATTCATGTGCTATATTCACAACTATCTTTTGGTAGCATTTTGGTGTCCTGTAAAGCATTGGACACAATCGCGTTATGTTAGCTAGATAAGTATCTATGTATCCTTCCACACCAAATAACAGTTTTAGCTAGCTACCTGGAAATCGATCTTCTAATCTTCTTGTCAGACCACCGGTCATCAGCCCCAGCTAGCTGGATCCACCCTGCCTGAGACACCTGCAAAGGATAATGATTTTCATCCAATCGTGATGTCTGGTTCAATCGCCTTCAAGGGGAATTTAATGCAAATTATAAAGGAGAAATCCTCAATTTATTGACTTCACCCATGTAATCTGCTAAAAGGGTGGATGCTAGTTATCACTTATCTTGATTTATCGATCCATCCCAGTCAGCTGGAAGATGAATACCGTGCTCTTCCGGGTGAATAACCTAGCAACCGACGACGCGTCGAACTGTCAAATATTCCCCGCTCGTTCCACCACAGGGTGGCGCTAAATGCACATGGTCCAATTTTTAGCATGCGGAGACATTTTGCGCCTCATGATGCCCTCTAGTGGTTGTTGAGAGAAACACTCCTAAAGGATCTTCCTGGTGTAACTGCCATAGGCGTGGCTGTTGAAATGATAATTGTGGCAGTTACCTGAAAACAACAAGATTAAAGGACGCTGCTGTAAGTAGGAACATTATAAACAACTGTGAAATGTTCAAAATATTTGTATATTTAGGATATTGTTCTATAATGCCCATATTATTTGCGTTACAGGGCGGCGTCTACTTTAATCTACAAAATAGGTACGTTTGACATTTTTGTTATTCTACAACGCACCTGTTCCTTTGTCGTCAGACAAGGAACATTGTGTCGACAGATATTGACTGCAGTACTGCTCTTCCATAGATGTGAAACTCGATGACAAAATATGAATAAAGATAGGATCATTATCATTGTTTAAATATTTTACATTCAAAAAGGGAAAATGATACTGTCTTTCTTGCTTTGTGTGAACTTCAAATCGACCTTCAGTTTGTTTGGTGAAGAGGATGACATCACCTTGTCTTGACAAACCCCTATCAAACATTACTATCCACAAATAATATTTTCCCCCAATTGTTATGATTTGATCATGCTGTAGAGCTAAGGAATATATGATGTTATTAGCATTAATACTATTATTCATTTAACAGTTAAATCATTCATAGTATCTTTATTACCTATATTTTATATTGTATTTATTTTTATTTGCCAATTATTTTGCCGCTTTCCATGTTGTCTGTTGTCTGTAGCTTGTGAGGTGTGGAAACACTTTGTTGCTTTTATGAATTTTGTCTTGCTGCTTTTTGTTCTATGTTACTCTGTCTGTATGCTATGTCTTGCTTGTCCTATGTTGCTCTGCGTGTGCTCACTGTTCAATGATTGTCTATATTGTAATTGTTGCCCAGGGACTGCGGTTGAAAATTAGCCGGCTGGCTAAAACTGACACTTTTACTGAAACGTTAATTAATGTGCACTGTCCCTGTAAAAAATTAAATAAACTCAAATTCCATAAACTCAAGACTAATGACAAATCCATCCTTTCATTGGATTGGCTTGAGACATTACATTTGTAAAGACATTATGTAACATTACAAAATCAAATGTATATTTTAAGATGACAAAACAAGGAAGCAATTGTTTTGCGATGGTAGCCGTTTGGTTGATTTGAGTAATGTAAATCCACCATTTGCATTGCGACTACAGCACGTGAGCAGAGAGACAGAACGTGAGCAGAGAGACAGAACAGCTTAGGGACAGGTAGGCAGAGGGACAGAACAGCTTAGGGACAGGTGAGCAGAGGGACAGAACATCTTAGGGACAGTTAGGCAGAGGGACAGAACAGCTTAGGGACAGGTGTACAGAGGGACAGAACAGCTTAGGGACAGAACAGCTTAGGGACAGGTGAGCAGAGGGACAGAACAGCTTAGGGACAGGTGAGCAGAGGGACAGAATAGCTTAGGGACAGGTGAGCAGAGGGACAGAACAGCTTAGGGACAGGTGAGCAGAGGGACAGAACAGCTTAGGGACAGGTGAGCAGAGGGACAGAACAGCTTAGGGACAGGTGAGCAGAGGGACAGAACAGCTTAGGGACAGGTGAGCAGAGGGACAGAACAGCTTAGGGACAGGTGGCAGAGGGATAGAACAGCTTAGGGACAGGTGAGCAGAGGGACAGAACAGCTTAGGGACAGAACAGCTTAGGGACAGGTGAGCAGAGGGACAGAACAGCTTAGGGACAGGTGAGCAGAGGGATAGAACAGCTTAGGGACAGGTGAGCAGAGGGACAGAACAGCTTAGGGACAGGTGAGCAGAGGGACAGAACAGCTTAGGGACAGGTGAGCAGAGGGACAGAACAGCTTAGGGACAGGTGAGCAGAGGGACAGAACAGCTTAGGGACAGGTGAGCAGAGGGACAGAACAGCTTAGGGACAGGTGGCAGAGGGATAGAACAGCTTAGGGACAGGTGAGCAGAGGGACAGAACAGCTTAGAGACAGGTGAGCAGAGGGACAGAACAGCTGAGGGACAGGTGGCAGAGGGACAGAACAGCTTAGGGACAGGTGAGCAGAGGGACAGAACAGCTTAGGGACAGGTGAGCAGAGGGACAGAACAGCTTAGGGACAGGTGAGCAGAGGGACAGAACAGCTTAGGGACAGGTGAGCAGAGGGACAGAACAGCTTAGGGATAGGTGGGCAGAGGGACAGAACAGCTGAGGGACAGGTGGCAGAGGGACAGAACAGCTTAGGGACAGGTGAGCAGAGGGACAGAACAGCTTAGGGACAGGTGGGCAGAGGGACAGAACAGCTTAGGGACAGGTGAGCAGAGGGACAGAACAGCTTTGGGACAGGTGAGCAGAGGGACAGAACAGGTGAGCAGAGGGACAGAACAGCTTAGGGACAGGTGAGCAGAGGGACAGAACAGCTTTGGGACAGGTGAGCAGAGGGACAGAACAGGTGAGCAGAGGGACAGAACAGCTTCGGGACAGGTGAAGAGAGGGACAGAACAGCTTAGGGACAGGTGAGCCGAGCCAGGGGTGTTTTCAACACTAAACTCTCTTGTGTTTCACATCGAGATGCCTAGTAAAAACTGACATGACATGCATTAATGTAGGTCACACACACACATACGTGTGTTTATTTTCTTTATCGCACACACACACACATACACACACACACACACACACACACTGTATCTTGAAACCTCACTCAGCCCATCCTGTGCAGTGAATCCTGAAGATGACATCTTTTCAGGATGACGAAGGTTTCTGTCCACTGACCTGAATAATCTCCCCGGCAACACACTTCTGATCACATGACTCAATATTTACACAGGTAGATAATTATGGGCGTTACATTTATTATGACCATAGTCACACACACAGCTAGGTGCAATGACTCACCTGTTAGCACACACATACACAAAACTGTTGTCCTGACATGGCTTCCACATGATTTATGTGTGACACCCTGAAACTCATAACATGTGTGTGGCAAACTATTTTCTTTATCAGAAAACAAAATGGTGGAGCACAGAAGAGAGCGACGCCGTGCCATTTCCCTCAGGGCTGGACCTAGTGAGGTGGACAACGTCACCCTGTCTGATGTGAATCTCAGGTAGAGGCTACGTCACCCCTGTCCTGACCTCTTGATCAGTTTACACAGACGATATGAGATAAGAAATTGTTACATTTCACTCAAACTCTTGTCAAATCCAATTTTATTGGTCACATACACATTTAGCTGATGTTATCTCTTATGTCATATAGACATTCAAAGGAGGTATTCAAACCCTCGTTTCTTCCTCCATTGAAGTAGTCACTAATCTGACATTATGGGTGAAAGCAAAATGGTTGGAAGTGAACACTTTGTTGCTACCCAATCACTGATTACCTCAAGGAATAAGGAACGCATTTCTAATGTTTCGTGAACATCATTTCTGTGGTCCGTCCTTTAGGATCCATGCCAGGGCTGCCCGGGCTACAGGTCGTCAGCTGGCAGAGATGGGTGACAGACTGGACCGTGAATGGGCAGAGAGACACCCTAATCAGTGGCCTGTGCCACAAACTCTCCATGTGACAAGTCCTGCCCATGCCCTGACTAGAAGCATCTACAGGTGAGAGGGCTCAAAGACCAGGATGTATTGTGCCAAACAACTAGTAAATCAGTCTTTATTTTGCACATAAGAAATATTTAACACGCAATTAATGAAGATAATATGGTTAACAAAGATCTCATGTAACTCATTATCAGGGGGATACAAGGACAGCTTTGGGGAGTGAAGAGTTTGCCCGGCGTGGCCAAAGCCTGGTTGGCCTCCGCTGTCCACAGGCAGGCTACACAGAGAGCAGAGGCTTGGGTAGCCTGGGTAAGAGCCACTAGCACACTTCCTATACCTACAGTATATACTTTTCCTCATGTGCATTGGGGATAGGGGCTATGGGTAGATTTGGGATTGGGGATAAGTCTCTTACTACTACTCGTGTGTTGTTCCTTGCCCCTACACAGGTTTCCAGTATTGAACCTCCTAACTACCCTGGTTGGGCCAAAGCGACGCTTGCCACTGTGGCACTGGTAGCCACGGCAACCATTTGCACTGCATTGTGGAAGGAGTAGAAAGGCTAACCGTTGCACTGAGGGGGCCTTGAGCTGGACTTCTAGCTACAATGTTCTGTGTTGGACAATTTCCTAATTGAGTGAGATTTTTAAACAATTTTTACTATAGACTTTAATTTAAGAAAAAATAAATGCAGTGTGTGTTATTGATTGATTGTGCTGGATCACGGTTTTTATAGTCTTATCAACTTATGCATGTTTTAAAGACTGTTGCTGGTCTGCAGTATTTTCTATGATGATTGGGCCTGTTACTGGTTAGACATTTAATTGCCACAACTATCTTATCACACCATTAAATGGAAGCTGTAAAAATATTTTTTAATGACTTGAGGAAAAAATGAAACTTGAGAAAACCAAACTGACTTGACTCTCATAAATACCAGGTATTTATTTATTGGTGCAAGGTCACTTGAATGAGTTCATATGGACAAAGTCATTTCTGTCACATTGAAGGAAGTATACTGTAGGTAATGTATGTGTGTCTGTCTTTAGTACTGATTTACTCATTTTGGGTGTCATGACGTGGCCCTCTTCAGATATAGCAAGCACCAACTCTCTCTCACCACCTCTCTCTTCCCCCTACACCCAGACTCTGTAATCTCAGATCGTATATTCCTGGAGGAGACTCTCTCCCTCATGCAGTATAGAGAGAGAAAGGTTCACAGTAGAACTTCTTCTACCTCACAGAACTTGAGAACTAAACAATATCCATGTTTTGGAGAATGTGTAACTGGTCGGTGGAGAATCCAGCTATGACCGGTCCATTGTGTTAGTTTGTGATCTCATTGAGAGACAATACAGCCACATTACCATAACTCTGTTTATACAAGAGTATCCGTTATGATTTGCATCTAATTATTGTGTAAAGATGAAACTATGTGAAATTATGTCATGTGATTTTAAAATGTTTAATGAAAGAGAATCCAATTCCCTTTAAAGTTAAGTTATTGGCCCGCCCCATGAGCACAGACGCGAATCTTGCGTCATGGGACAGCCTTTTCTGCTGTTCAGAATAAAAAACCCACCTAGAGAAGCCCACTTCAGACCAAGCGTACCTCGATTACCTTAGAGGGCTACGGTTTGAGACGGACGATTCCAACAGAGATCATGACGACACATGACCGTAAATATATATATTGATTGCAATTAAGTGAGCGTTCGTGTGCAAAGGATTAGCATTTCAATTATAATTATCAACTGTGTAGGGTCTGTATTTCCCGGCCTTCTCAGCCACACCCACTTCCTCATTTGTCTACCAAGCAGTCATACCGGGTTAGCCCACTAGGGCACATCCCCTATCATTTCCTTATAACCGTATCTACTGTTTTATGCATTTCTGTGATTTAGTTCGTAAATAAATGATTAAGAAAATTGATGTATGGATGATTTATAGTAAAGGCTGGGTTTGTGCAGATAACCAACTATTTACGACGTTCGGAATGAGACTAACGTGAGGTAAAGAATGATTAATTAAAAAACGAATTGATCAGATATTAAAATATCTGAAAAGTTATTAGGAAAATTGTAACTTTAATCTGTAGATTTTCCTTGGTGCCCCGACTTCCTAATTAATTACATTTACATGATTAGTTTAATCACATAATAATTACAGAGAATTGATTTGATAAAATTAGTCTTCACTTTAATGATGCCAAAGACACGACATGGGTGATTGTCAATGGATGTATACTGTACAGTATGTAGACTGTACTGTATTGATACGAGTCTCTCCACAAATCCATGAGTCCGGTCTTACTCCTCAGACCATAATCCTCTCAGTCATCGTGGGTGGTGACGTCCACATGTGTGTAGCTCTTGTAGGCCTTCATGTTGCACTTCTGCAGCGTGGCCCCCAGCTGCTTCCCGGGGCCCACCTCGTAGGTGTGGGGGAAGCTCTGACCCTGGGTCCTCTCAAACACCTCGTGGAGGGTCTGCTCCCACTTCACTGGTGACACCAGCTGCTTGGCCAGCTGCCTGCGCACGTGGCCCTCATGCATGTAGCGCTTGGCGTCCACGTTGGAGTACACGTTGATCTCGGGCCGACGTACCTAAGTTGGGATGGGTAGAGAGACGGGTTTGGGTAAAGGATTTTTCCACTCCATTACATTTATTTTGGCATTTATGGAGGGAAACTGTAAATGTTTTTAAACAGACTTATACAATTGACAATCTGTCTGTGGCCCATGTTAGGAATCAAATCTTGTAAACTCCACCATACTTCAACCAACAACTGGAGATATTCTATACTTGACGTATGCTGTGTATTGTAACGTCCTGGCTGCACAGTACATTGACCAACTGGAAATTGAAAATATATTATTGACTGATTGATGAAGTTCCGTACCTCCACCTGTCTGAGGACATCTCTCAGGGGCTCGGTGGCAGACTCCATCAACGCCGTGTGGAAAGCCCCACTCACCGGGAGCGGCCGCGCACGCAGGAAGTGAAGTTTCCTCGAGTTCTGTTGTAGGAAGTCCAGTGCCTGAGGGAGGACAGGAGGAAGTGTCTGACTCATTCCCAATGTCAATTCCACCCCTAGCCCCTTCCCCTAACCCATTTAGGTATATCTGAGAAGTAGGCCTATTGCCTGCTTGACTCTGATCTCAAATACATGTGAGGTACGTAAATCCAGGATGTTGTGACCCAACTTCAAAAAATAATGACTCCCCATCCATCCACTACCTCTTTGTGGCCAGCGATGACTCTCCCGTCGGGGAAAAGGTAGTTGGCCACGCTGCAGACGGGCTCCTTGATGCCCAGGCTAAGGCAGTGCTCCCTGGCTTGCAAACAGGCATATTTGTACTTAGCCTGGGGCCGTCCCATTACCGACAGCATGCCACTAGGGATCAGCTCTGACGCGGTCTGCATGGCCTCTGCCCGCACCTTCACCGCATACAGGGCTGTAGGATGAAAGAGAATACTATGGAGACTTAGAATTGTTTACCGTCCGTTCATAATTAAGTATAGCACAGCATTGGATAGACTATTGAGGCTCACCTTCTGTGAAATCCATGGCACCAGAAAACACCAGGGCTGCAAACTCTCCCACACTAAATCCTGCAGCAGCCACACAATTCTCAATGGCCTTGAGATGGATGAGGTCGCATATGATGGATGACAAGATGTGCGATGAGTTTTGTTTGTGGAGAAATAAAATAATATCATTAGTATAAAACATCAGGGTGTCTTAGGCTGTATAGTTAAACATATTTAATGTATACTTTGCCATTAAGTGCACACTATTTAAATAAGATGCAACTCACACAGCATCGGCGCATAAGCGGCTACAGACATGGCAACTACTATGTGGCTTACCGCTGGGTTTTCGTGGTTCAGCCTCTCCACAGCTGCCAGTGATGTAACAAACACGGCGGGCTGACAGTGGACTGTCTTCATCAATTCCTCCTCTGGTCCATCTAGGCACATAGACAGCAAGTCGTAGCCCAGTATCTTCTGCGCGACGGCAAACATGTCCTTGACGTTTCTGTATTTCAGAAGCCCGCGACCCATACCCACGAACTGACTCCCCTGCCCGGGGAAGAGCAGCACAGAACTCTCGCTCGGTTTCCTTTTGGGTCTCCGTTGCTCTTCCTCCGTGGGCTCATTCTCAATGAGTTGGTCTTTGGTCTCGGGTGATGTTTGTGTCCCGTTCTGTGAGCCATGCTGATGGGGGTTGTTTGACACTTTCCTGCACAAGAAGGGAAATGACCTAAGCTCCGTTATTGAAGATGTCCTCATATTGAGGAGAGTAGCGCCTCTCATGTTGACTGATACACCTTTTCGCAGGACGACAACCTTAGTGTGCATAATATTGCCACATACAATCCCTAAATTTGGTGTCCACTGAAGCGGTTCGTAAGTTTTTATAAGTTTACGGTACTCATATTATACACCCCCTAAGACTATCAATCGACGCAGGGCGCAGCCATATTGTTTCGGAGAGAAAAGTCGCTTCCAAATGACGTAGAACGACGGTCAGTGTTTGGGCGCGTTGGAGATTCACAAGATATCACATAAATACATCACAACACGCCAAAAATACTCACATTGCTATTTCAATCTTTAGTTAGAAATATTGCACGTGATTGTTTGAATATTTTTTCATTGCTTGGTAGGCCTACTTCCCTACACAAACATGTTCAACTTCTGTTCAAGTTCAACTTCGAAAAAACATCAACCTCGATATACTGTATAATACTATGTGTGACATATGGACATTATTAAGACATGTATTTGGATATATTTATTTGAAATACTAGTACATATTACATATGCATTTGAAATATATGTCAATATATTAGGCATATGTGAGCCACAGATTTAAGACGTTACTTCAAATAGATTGCATTTCAAGAATAAAAGAGAACATATTTGCCTGTCCCGATTCTTCCTGACATGACACTTTTCCTTTCCTGACAAAAAAATGGCATACATGGGTTTGTTAGACTGCCTTGTATCAAATAGAGAAGAGAGCAATCACGTTGTTCACACACTACATACTAGTACGCACACTTCTTTTGTACAGAAATTCAAACCTGTCGTTTATTCTCTGTATTGTATCATTTACAATGACTGTTGTCCCCTAGCAAGATGGAAATATGAACAGTCAGTTGGTTAATGAGGTGTTTCTCAGTTCTTGAAGTAGTGTATAGGCTACTGGGTCCACCTGCCAAGAATCATAGTCCTCATCATGGGACATGTTCGTACAGAACGGAAGATTTTTTGTGAAGGAAGAAACAAACATTTGCATTCTTATTGCACAGGTAGTATCTCCTCGATCAAAGCACTTTCTAAAGGAAGACAAATTCCCTTAAATTTATTTTTTACAGATCCTACTCATCTCCTAGTCAGCACTACCATTGGTAAAGGTCAGGTTCCTCCCCGACTACATTCCAGATCTTCAAAGCCTGGATTGGTATTTAACACATCAGCTAAACACCTCAATTGATGTAGAAATCTGATGCCCGACTGCACAGTCGACAAAGTGGCACGCAACCATTGATTGATGCAATGCAACACCTGTACATCTAGTCGGGCAGGAACTCAGCCAGACTGTTGACATGTAAAACAACTGGGAATGTTCGACATTGCAGCCAACAGTGCAGACGACTGCCGAATGACTGATCTGCAAAGATCCTTGCGTCATAAATAAACTACAATATTATTTGTAGATCAGTCAGTCAGTCACAATTTACCCATGACACATCACGATCCCCCAGGCTCTGACAGGGTGAAAGCCTCCACCTGTTCCTGTAGTCCTTTCTCTTCTGTAGCCGATTGGCTCTCAAGTATTTGCTGAATTTCTTGATTGGCTCTTGGTTGGAGTTTAGCGATAAACTCACTGCTGGCTAACGCCCCCTCCTGTTTCGAGCAGGTGATTTTCACTGGCAACGATGATAACTTGTCTGTAGCAAAAGATATGGCATACCATATTTAGTATATTTTATTGACGGTCCATCAACTCTGATTTCTTATTGTAGTATTTTTTTGATTTATTACAACAGAGAGAGAGAGAGAGAGAGACATGGCAGAGCATTACCCCCAGGTGCGATGGGTTTCATTAGGCGGTTGAGCTGAACATTCCAGTGTCGGACATGGTTGCTGGCTTTACGAAGCTTCTCCTGAACTTCCTACAGACCCAGAGAGAAGGAAACAAGGACATGAGAACACAGTCAAAGCTGATGTCAGTTGCACTTTGTTTTACCATCTATCATTTACTAGCTGTTATTGACTTATAGGTGCCCTATGCAACAATTCCACCTGCAAATAATTATATAAAGCTTTTTCACTGTGGAAATTATGTCTGCCTAAAGTCCACAGGAGCAAGATTCCCACCTAAAAAGATCCTGAACAATAGCCTTATCCTGCTCTCCCCTCACCTCCTGCCACCTCTTCTCCTCTACCTCTCATCTCCTCTCCTCTCCCTCACCTCCAGGTGTTGGTGACTCCTCTCTCGGGTCTCTCGGAGGCTCTGGAGCTCCTGGGAGGCATAGTGGAGGGCAGAGGGGGCCGGCCGCTCTTCCTTCGCTCTGTTTGGGGCCTCCTCCCTGGGGCTGAAGTGGCGGGATGCCTCCTGCTGCTCCTGGAGGAGCAGACACTGCCTGCTCTTCTTCTCCTCTGCCTGCAGTACCCTGGGAAAGGAGAGGAAGGAGGACAACGGTAGAGAGACAGTAGAAAGGGAGACAAGGATAGATAGGAGAGGATGAGGGATATAAGGACACAGAAGACAATTCTACTACAATAGACAGGGACGTTTGGTGATCTGATCTGTGTCTTTAGTCTTGCAGCCATGTGTGTGTGTGTCCGTGTGTGTGTGTCTAAAATGGCGTGTGTGTGCCTGACTCTCTCCTCCATGTGGGCCTGTATCTCCGTGTTGAGATAAGTTTGTGTAGGCGTGTTACCCTTCTAGCTCCAGCCTGACTCTCTCCTCCTCCATGTGGGCCTGTATCTCTGTGTTGAGAGCAGCCTCCAGTTTCTGCTGGGTCAGCTCCAGCTCCTGGATCCTCTTCCTCTGCTGCTCGGCCTCCTTTTCCTTCTCTGCCATCTCAGCCTGCATGCTCTCCCGCAACTGGGGAACACACGCAGGCAGGCAATCAGGCACGTACGTATACATGTACACCGGCTGCATTCTCTCTCACACACTAATCATTTATCTGGGGAACCTACACAGGTGCACTAATTAACCTCATTCTTCAGTACATTATCTTACCTTCTCTGCCTCGTCTAGCTGTCTCTCCAACTCTCTCTGGACCTCCTTCTGTTGCTCCCTCTCTTTCTCCTCCTCCTCCCTGCGCCGTGCCTCCACCTCTCGCTGGTGCTGTGGGACAGAAATACATGTTAGGTACTGTATGCATTACCTCCGCTTTCCTATCTCTCCTCTTTAATGTCTCACTCTCTCTCCCTCCTGCTCACCTGAATAATACTCTCTATCGCCTGTCCTTGCCGTTCCTTTTCCTTCTCCAGGTCTTGAATGGTATGCTCTTCTGATTGGTTGCCGCGGCTGCTGCTGGCGCTCAGGCTGCGCTCCCGTTGACTCTGCTCACGCTGGACCTGCCTCTTCAGCTTTAGTTCCTGGTGGAGGGAGGACTTGCGCTCACCCTGGAGACGGACGGCAGTCTGCAAGGCTGGGGAGAGAGAGGACAGACACACACAGGAGAAATTTTAAAAAGTGATGTTCCTTCCCTAATGCTTTTCAACCGAGGGGTCTCCCAAATGTTTAAACCATTAGGTTAACAGGATATCCTCTAGGTCCGAGGACGACAATTAGGCTTGTGTCTCAGGCAGGGCGTTACACTTGTTCACATCCCCTCACCTTGGGTCCATTCCACCCTCTGTCTCTGGTCAGCAGCACTCATCTCATAGGTCTTGCTGGTGGTCTTCACACAAAAGAGACAACGCTTCCCATCCCTGTCTGGAATAGCCTAAGACAAAGAGAGGATATCTGGTGGTTGACTACCAGGGTGACATTGACTTATCAAGACCCCAAGTTCCGCTCAGCTAATCCCGACCATAAATGATCAGTATTTGCATCAGGCTCGCAATAGGTAACCCTCATTGACTCTTGTTGTAATCTAAATCCTAGTTCAAAATATAGGCCCGATGGTACATTTCTAGACAAGCTTGTATCTATACCAATTCAAGCTAACCCTATGGTATTTTCAAATCAGGGGTTACCAACTGAGCATATGTGCTGATATTAGAGTCTGATATGAAATCCTGCAGCTGTGGTGTTGGACTGATTCATGTAAATGCCAGAAGTTTGATCTTGAACTCTGACCTCTCAAACCAATGTGGACATTCTGGTAATATCTGAAACCGCAAAAATGGAAGAGGGAAAGAGTAAAGAACTTGGTCAGCCCTGCATTAAAGACCAAAAGTGGTTAAAGAAAATTATGATACATTTTTTAAAAGTATACCAGTTTCATTTAAGGACCCCAAAAAAAATTGACAGCTGTGCCATATACAGTGGGGCAAAAAAGTATTTAGTCAGCCACCAATTGTGCAAGTTCTCCCACTTGAAAAGATGAGAGAGGCCTGTAATTTTCATCATAGGTACACAAAATGAGAAATAAAATCCAGAAAATCACATTGTAGGATTTTTTAAATGAATTTATTAGCAAATTATGGTTTGGATCCTCTTAATTAATATAATAATTTTAGCAAAAAAATGTCTTTAATTTACAATCTGTAGAAACTATGAGAATAGAAAGGTTCAGAACTTTTGTGAAACATAGCACAGTTGACAAATATATGGCTAATAAAAATCAAAACTGGATGGTGTTCAGAGATAGATGGGAGGGGTTGAGGGACACTTGGCTAAATAAGACTGTGCCGGATACTGATGCATCTCTAGCTGGTTATAATGTTTTGAATCTGACAGAGGTGGAGATGTCGCCATATTTACAAAGGACAACTTAAAATGTTTCTGTATCTCGCACTACCGCTGTCCCTAAGCAATGTGAATGTCTAGTCCTACATGTGGCCCTTGGTGATAATGCCCAATTTATGCTAGTTAGAATTTATGGTCCTAATCAGAATAGAAAGAGGAGTGGGAGGCCCCGGTGCACAACTGAGCAAGGAGACAAGTACAGTAGTGTGTCTAGTTTGAAAAACAGATGCCTCACAAGTCTGCAACTGGCAGCTTCAATAAACGGTACCCGCAAAACACCAGTCTCAACGTCAACAGTGAAGAGGAGACTCCGGGATGCTGGCCTTGTAACCAACTTCAGTGCCTAGAACGCTGAACTACAGTCAGGTCAAGACCCTGGTAAGGATGACGAGCACACAGATGAGCATCCCAGAGACCGTTTCTGATAGTTTGTGCAGAAATTCTTCAGTTGTGCAATCTCACAGTTTCATCAAGTGTCTGGGTGGCTGGTCTCAGACGATCCCGCAGGTCAAGGTCCCCGGATGTGGAGGTCCTGGGCTGGCGTGGTTACATGTGGTCTGCGGTTGTGAGGCCGGTTGGACGTATTGCCAAATTCTCTAAAACGTTGGAGGCAGATTATGGTAGAGAAATAAACATTACATTATCTGGCAACAGCTCTAGTGGACATTCCTGCAGTCAGCATGCCAATTGCATGCTCCCTTAACTTGAGACATCTGTGGCATTGTGCGGTGTGACAAAACTGCACATTTTAGGAGGGGCCTTTTATTGTCCTCAGCACAAGGTACACCTGTGTAATAATCATACTGTTTAATCAGCTTCTTGATATGCCACACCGGTCAGGTGGATATTTTGTTCAGTATGGTATACCTTTTTTCAAGGATGAGCCATAACAAGAGAATCATCCAGCCCTTTGGGTATCTAACTACACCCCCATATGCCATGTCTTGAAATATGCAGACAGATTAACAGACATAGCGCTGTTTCAGCAGCTACACTTGTCTAGATGATGTGCTATATTGTTTACACCATAAGAATCATTGTGCTGCCTTTTTTATTGACCCGTCAAAAGTATTTGATACTGCTGACCATTTCTTACTTGTACAAAGGTTGTGTGAAATATGTTAGATCAGGCATCTTGCAGTTGGTTCAATAACCATCTAAATGGTGAGGACAACTTGTACTGATGTTATCAAATCTAGCTTCCTCAATATTATGAAAGGTTTGCCGCAGGGGTCGATTTTTGGCCCTGTTCTCTTCACTATTTCTATACATAATATTGGTCTATCTGTTAAAACCTGTAACATTCATCTCTATGCGGATGATAGTTATTTACTCCTGTTCCCCATCTTAACAGCAGGCCATTCATAACCGTCAGCATGGTTTTGACTCCATTCAAAAATTGCTTACTGATCTTAAACTAGTGCTAAATGCTAATAAAAAAAACGTGGTTATGTTGGTCTCCAAGTCTCGTAATATTAACTTTGAGGACCTACATATTTGCACATTGACTACAGGAAAAGGAGGACCGAGCACACCCCCATTCTCATCGACAGGGCTGTAGTGGAGCAGGTTGAGAGCTTCAAGTTCCTTGGTGTCCACATCAACAACAAACTAGAATGGTCCAAACACACCAAGACAGTCGTGAAGAGGGCACGACAAAGCCTATTCCCCATCAGGAAACTAAAAAGATTTGGCATGGGTCCTGAGATCCTCAAAAAGGTTCTATAGCTGCAACATCGAGATTGGTTGCATCACTGCCTGGTACGGTAATTGCTCGGCCTCTGACCGCAAGGCACTACAGAGGGTAGTGCGTACGACCCAGTACATCAATGGGGCTAAGCTGCCTGCCATCCAGGACATCTACACCAGGTGGTGTCAGTGGAAGGCCCTAAAAATTGTCAAAGACCCCAGCCACCCCAGTCATAGACTGTTCTCTCTATTACCACGTGGCAAGCGGTACCAGAGTGCCAAGTCTAGGACAAAAAGGCTTCAACAGTTTTTATCGAAGCCATAAGACTCCTGAATAGGTAATTGCATTGTGAGCCTCCCCCCAACCCGTTTTTACACTGCTGCTACTCTCTGTTTATCATATATGCAGTCACTTTAACCATAACTACATGTACATACTACCTCAAACTACCTCAAGCCTGACTAACCGGTGTCTGTATGTAGCCTGTCTTTTTACTGTTGTTTTATTTCTTTACATACCCATTGTTCACCTAATACCTTTTTTGCACTATTGGCTAGAGCCTGTAAGCAAGCATTTCACTGTAAGGTCTACACCTGTTGAATTCGGCGCACGTGACAAATAAACTTTGATTTGATTGAAGGGAGCCCAAATTGAACAAGACCTCCGTTATAAGTACGCTCTATGGATTGATAAGCGGTCTTTAAAAAAAAACACACATTGGCAAACTGACACGAAAGTTGAGAATTAAGATAGGATTGATTTTTATATAAAAGAAACCAGCCTCACTTTGGAAAGTAGAAGGAAGATTGTTCAAGCAACGCTTCTCCCAGTACCTGATTATGGTGACGTAATCTACATGCATGTGGCAGCCTCTGCTTTAAAAACTTTAGATTCAAACTAGCATTCAGCACTTCTTTTTATCACTGGGGACAATGTTCCGTACACATCACTGCAGTTTGTATAGATCTGTTGGCTGGGAGTCTCTAACTACCAGAAGGGTCCACCACTGGCTACTTTTTGTACATAAAGCGGTTCTTCAGAGACGCCCCCAACTACATCAGCTCACATATTAACTGAAGATCCTGCCATTTTCAGACCCGCTCTATGGACCGACTGCTTCTGGAGGTCCACCTCATGGAATGGCCTTCAGGTCACCTTGAAATTACACTCACTGCTCTCCACTGGACAGCTTAGATGGAGTTTAAGGGAGGTGATGTGAGAGTTGTGTTTGTTTTGATTAATCCGGTTTTATTTCTTGTATGTTAATGTTCACAGGGATTCCTTTCAAATTAGACCCTGGTCTCAATGGTGACCCACCCTGTAGAAATAAAAGTTTAATTAAAAAAAATACAAAACATGACCAGAAGTATGTGGACATCTGCTCGTCGAACATCTCATTCCAAAATCATGGGCATTAACATGGAGTTGGTCCCCCATTTGCTGCTATAACAGCCTCCACTCTTTTGGGAAGGCTTTCCACTAGATGTTGGAACATTGCTGCAGGGACTTGCTTCCATTCAGCCACAAGAGCATTTGTCAGGTGGGCACTGATGTTGGGCGATTAGGTCTGGCTCGGAGTCTGCATCCCAATTAATCAAAAAGGGGTTCGATGGGGTTGGAATCAGGGCTCTGTATAGGCCAGTTAAGTTCTTCCACATTGATTTTGACAAACCATTTCTGTATGGACCTGGCTTTGTGCACGGCGGCATTGTCATGCTGAAACATGAAAAGGGCCTTCCCCAAACTCTTGCCACAAATTTTGAAGCACGGAATCGTCTAGAATGTCATTGTATACTGTAGCGTTAAGATTTCCCTTCACTGGAACTAAAGGGCCTTGGCCAAACCGTGAAAAATAGCCCCAGACCATTATTCCTCATCCACCAAACTTTACAGTTGCCACTATGCATTTGGGTAGGTAGCGCTCTCCTAGCATCTGCCAAACCCATATGTCTGTCGGACTGCCAGATGGTGAAGTATAATTAATCACTCCAGAGAACACGTTTCCACTGCTCCATAGTCCAATTGCGGCGAGCTTTACACCACTCCAGCAGACGCTTGACATTGAGCATGGTGATCTTAGGCTTGTGTTTGGCTGCTCAGCCAAGGAAACCCATTTCATGAAGCTACCAGACAAACAGTTATTGTGCTGACGTTGCTTCCAGAGGCAGTTTAGAACTCGGTAGTGAGTGTTGCAACTGAGGACAGAGGATTTTTTGCAGCTGGCGGTCCCGTTCTGTGAACTTTTTCGAGCACTTCCGTAAGGCCATTCCACTGCCAATATGTTTGTCTATGGAAATTGCATGGCTGTGTGCTCGATTTACTTTTATGTCCACATACTTTTGTATATATAGTGTACTTCTCAGTTTCGAGTACACAGTAGCGATTCACTCAGCCATTAACAAACAAATTGAATTACCCTAGCCAATATTTTTTCTACCGGTTTTGTGGATTGAAAGATAAACCAGAATAACAAGATTACCTCCACAACACAATACTGGTCCAATGGAATCTCTCCCTTCTTGTCTTTCAGGTCCTCGCTGGCGTAGTAGGCCATGAAGGATGGCCTGAGTACAAACCAACGCTCCATCCAGTTCCTGCGCACATGTCCCTTTTTCCACATGTAACCCTGCGAGAGAGAGAGAGACAGACAGAGAGAGAGGGAGGGAGAGAGAGGGATCGATCATTGTCCCTGTAATGTGAATTTCATTCAGCGCAAACACATCTACACACACATAAAAACAGCCCACACACACAGCCCCACCAACTCACCCTCTTGAGGACGTTGTGGTACATCTCCAAGAAGACCTGGTCCAGAGCCAAACTGAAGGCACCCGCATTGCTGACCCTCAGCAGCCTCCCGGCACCCATGTGATCCAGGAACACCCACACCGACATGCCCTCCTCCTGGACAGAGCCATTTTGGGATAGCAGGTCCTCCAGGGGCTTGCCGTCCCACTCCTGATTCATCGCAGTGGAAATTTTCTTCATTAGGTACTCCACCTGCGTGTGTGTGCGTACAAGTCAGAAAATATCTTTATCCTTCTATGGGTGAATTTGCTGAGACCCATACTCAGAAAGTGATCTAGTAAAGGGATAATGCTGTGGTCAGCAAGTTGCAACACATCTTCATAAAGCCTGCAGATGTTATCAACAGGAAACCAAACCTCCCTCATATTGGTTTATTCTACTCTGACCTCCTGCTTAGGGGGAGGAGAACAGGAAGTAAGGACCTAGAGTAGAGATATTTTAGCAATGCACCAGAGGATGGTGCATCAGCCTCCACTGAGCAAGGGGCTAATCGATAAACATACCGTTTGTATACTGCAAGCGTCAAAGCACACAGTGTAGTCAAAATGACCACTGGACTGCATAACTATGACTATTCTCTTACTGTTTATATACAGTACTGTATGTGTGTCTATTAACCCTCTATTCTCCCTCCCTCTTCAGCTCTCCTCCTTTCTCCCTCTTTTTCAGATTAACTATTTCCTCCCTACCTGTACATCTCTTTTCTCTCTGAAAGATACTGTTTGGCTTTATATTTAAATGTGCCAATGGAGGTCAGTCTCTCCCTGCCCCCACCCCCCTCACCTCCTGTGGAATCATGATGAGTGGGTAGTGGTCCTCCGACAGCAGGTTGAAGAGACAGAAAAGTTTGAAGCAGTCTCTCAGGGAGCACAGCAGCCCCCCCTGGCCACTGGTAGGTCTGTAGTTTTTCTTCATGGTCATCATCCAGCACAGGTCGTCAAACGTCTCCTTGTCATATGCACCCTCTTTGACCTGGGTGCAGCACACCAGGGTTTAATTTGTTCATTAGTACTGGTAAAGAGTTTAAATGTTAAACGGATAGTTCACCCAAATTACATATTGGTTTCAATACCCTGTAAGCAGTCTATGGATAAGGTAAGACAGCAATGCATGCTTCGGTTTTGCTCACAGGTTAAGGAAACCAATATGTAATTTTGGGTGAACTAAGATCAAGATCAAGTGCAATTCATCTCCTGAATGGACTGGAATTCACTCATCTCAATGTGAAAATACTCAATTGAGTATGATGGGATGGTTACCTTGGCCAGTATGTATTTGTTGAGGTAGTTTACCTTGGCCAGTATGTATTTGTTGAGGTAGTTTACCTTGGCCAGTATGTATTTGTTGAGGTAGTTTACCTTGGCCAGTATGTATTTGTTGAGGTAGTTTACCTTGGCCAGTATGTATTTGTTGAGGTAGTTTACCTTGGCCAGTATGTATTTGTTGAGGTAGTTTACCTTGGCCAGTATGTATTTGTTGAGGTAGTTTACCTTGGCCAGTATGTATTTGTTGAGGTAGTTTACCTTGGCCAGTATGTATTTGTTGAGGTAGTTTACCTTGGCCAGTATGTATTTGTTGAGGTAGTTTACCTTGGCCAGTATGTATTTGTTGAGGTAGTTTACCTTGGCCAGTATGTATTTGTTGAGGTAGTTTACCTTGGCCAGTATGTATTTGTTGAGGTAGGGCATGTAGCCATGTTTTGACACCGGTCCATCGTCATCGTCTTGGAAGTGCTCCTCCAGTGCTACGGGGTCGTGAGGGATGTTCAACACCGTGTACAGGTTGTGGGAGAGAACCTGCGACATGCACGCGCACACACACACACAGAAATGAAGAAAATGCCTGTGTCAAAGGGAGATTCTCAATTGGTTCGCTCAACTCCTCTGTCCTCAGTTGTCCTCTCCTCTCCTCCTTTTGAAAAAGCGAGAACACTCCTCTGTTTTAAACTAATTGACACAACTAAGTGATCCTCGACCACTCTACAACTTAGTGGTTTCCGGGTCACCAAGGATAGAGGGCGGAGGATTTGAGGAGAGGATGGTCTTTTGGCCAACTGAGAATCTCCCAAAATGACCCTTTAAATGTATAATGTTCCTGTCAATATTACATCTGCGATTCCTATATTTGTATACACTATGTAAGTGGTTACTGAATGAGTTCACAACTTCTAATCATCTCAAATCATATGAAAAAACAAAGCGGTCAATAAGAAAAACCAAAACAAGCAGTGTAAACAACATTGCAGGCCTCTGACTGACTGACTGACTGACTGACTGACTGACTGACACACACACACACACACACACACACACACAGCCCCCTCGGTGTGAGCGTGTCTGAACACCTGCCTGCTATTTCCTGGGATTCTCACCAAAGAGAGAACACAACTTGTTTGAACTCGAAAGGCCAGAGACTGAGTGAAGGGGAAGATGACTGAACACACAGCACCGTCTGTTTCTGTTGTACAGTAAACTCTGATATGTTGTCATGTGTACAAGTTGACTGCAGTAAAGGGAGAGGGCAAGTCCTGGACTTTGAAAAGAGGGCATAGGTGACTATTGGCTGACTTTAATGCTCCCATTTCTGTGTGTAGGCTGCCGCTGTTGTGATTACTCACTGAAAGAGCGTTTCATGGATACACACTCATGAGGGTGTATCCATGTGTTAAAGTCACCAATGTATCCAAATTGTTGTGAGTGAGAATGTTTTCATCTGCATGTTTCTCATACTGAGCAGTATTCCTGCCTGATCCATGCAAATTATTATTTTTACTGGTGGACTGTTAACTTTATAAATAGTATACATCCCTAGATTCAAGCTGAATAATGTATTATAGGCTAATATAATAACTTGTAAGAGGCTAACAATGTACTTTTTAGGCTATCTTGATCAGATTTTCAAACCTCAAAATGTTTGTTTATAAGGTTATCTAAACAAACGTTTATGTGTATATTATTATGTGAACTGTAGGCTATGATTAACATGCTGGCGCCAGAGGCACAGAAGCAATTCAACACCCATTTCCTGATTATAAAGCTCAGCACTTGGAAATATTACACTTCAAATCTAACCTTCAGCTGGGACTTCGATACTTTGCCGCATTTCTCCATGTCCAGCGATGTGAACGCGTACCAGATGGACTTGAGCAGTTCGGATTGTAGTTCCATTGTGGAGACAGACATATTTGCGTCTACATTCCGAAGCGAGCGGAGTTGTGCACAGCACAGTGATATCAGTATTGAAAACTGAAGTGGAAGCACTTAACGAGAAGGCGAACAGGACACGTTAAGAAAAGGGGTGGAGAAGAGAGGAACAATTATGTAACCAAAGTAAAATACTACCTACCTTATAAACCTATAATTATGTTTTAGGTCACTCAAAGTTAAAACTTCGAAATACTTTGGAAAACTCTGGCATGCTTGTAAATTATCGACCTCTCTCTTTCAAGTGGGTGGAGGTAATTTAACCCCAGCTCTTGGTTGATGTCATTGATAAACAAACGCAATATGCGTCTTTTTCCCAACGCAGTTAAGACAAAACCACGCCCCGTTATTCAGAGAGGCGTTCTACTACGCTCCCACTGGCAAGCTAGTGTTGTTTGAAGTTATATTATCATCAGTAGTCTATTATCAGGTAAAATCATATGCTTACAATTCATCATTTCTCAAATATGTATTAGCTAATCATTTAGTCGAACAAGCCATGCTACAGCCATTGAAACTGTCTTTGAGCGTTAAGGGATGTTAAATGACTAGTTTGGTCCATCCCCCAAGTTATTATATTTTTCGATCTTGAAATACAAGGGTAAATCAGTGACTGAAATGTCGCGCTTTGTGATATTCACTTCCGGACTTCGACAGCGCTCAAGGCTTTGTAGAACACCTGTTATTCAGAATAACTGGGTGTGGTTTTGGCATAACTGCGTTGGGAAAAGGAAAGACGCAGTCGGCGTTATCACCCACCCGGCTTACATCCCCCAGCAGCCACTCTGGGTTTGAGTCACACTCTCACACGTCCACAAACTCACAAGTTGTTTCCTTAAAAGTAAGCGGGTGACTGTAGACCGGAAATTATGAGCGGGCCCGCTCTACCTTACACCTTGCCAGTCCAAATAATAAATATTGATAGTTAATTTGACCGCGACGCACGCGGACAGAAAGACGCATCGATCTCAGGTAAAGCATCCGCGCGAGCGAAAAGGCGCCCCGCTGTCTCAGTATGTGTAGACCATGTATCTGATGCTGTCTGGACCAAAAGAGAATGACATGTCATACTAATTATGTCCAGCCTTCGTCAGATACATGGGCTACACATAGAGGGGCACTGTTTCACTCACTCGAATGCTTTCTCCGCAAACATAGCAGAGAGGGCTCACTCTCGCCAAAATCTGTCCAGAGTAAGACAATGCGTTTTTATGGGCATAATATGCAGACATAAAATAATCGGCTGCCTTCCCCCCTTTGGGACAAAGACTACCATTGTTAGGGCGGAGACAGGAGCGTCTCGTCATTATATACAGATCTCTTGCGAAATGGAAAGGAAGATTAGCGGGTGCACAGTCACTGTTAGGATGCTGGATTCCCCTAAAGTAAATTGAGCTTCCGCCAAAATTCCTGTCTAAATAAAACAATTCGAAATATTTCACCAGGGAAGATGATGATCATTAGCTTCTTCTTTTTTTTCTTAAAAATAAAATAAAAATAGCTGTGGACAGGGGAGCAGCCAGAGGGGTGTCCGGGGTGACACTGGACACCCCTGACATCTGATTGCCCAACCCGGGCGTCACCCCAAAATTTCATTCGCTACTGGCAGTTTGATGCTGATTGACATCTCATTTCACTTCTTGTTGAAAGAAGCATTTATTTTGATGTTCAGCGGCTCCATGAGCTCTTTTCGTGATTGGCGAAAGCATCATATTTGAAGTAAATTTTAAGGTTTAGCATCGGGTTAAGGTTTCCTGAACAACTTTTACAAAAGTTGAGTCGCTGTGTAAATTAACATTAACATTAGACCTTTGGCTCCATTAACAGACAGTTAATCAGATAAGAGAGATCGGTTCCCAATTTAGCCTAACATTATGTTTACATCTGTGCTAGTAATTCACACATATACAGTGCAGTGTCGTAAATTACAGTATACGAATGTTTAGCTAATGTGGGATAACTAGTAGGCTACAGATGTCTGTGTTCAGCAAGTTAACATTCAGCAATTTCAAATCCACTAACTCAGTTAGATTTTCGTACTTGAACTCAAAACAAACAATTGTTATTATCAATCTGTTAACGTTACTCAAATAGGAGAGAAAGAAGTGGTCGGGACAGACCGTCTACTCTCCTTGACTTTGTTGTGTTTCTAGAACCTTGTAAAGAGGTCTTCCATGAGCTATTTCGACTTTGTAAGATTTCTGTTGTTACTCCAGTCAGCAGTGCTTCTTGCGAGAGAAGATTCTCAGCTTTAAAACGGATTAAAACCCACCTTAGGACAACAATGGTTGATGACAGGTTAAGTCACCTCGGAATTCTCTGTGTTGAGTCAAGGAGGGCACGCTCCCTCAACATGGATGAGTTTGCAGAATTATGCTGTTTTAAATCTACCTAGGATCATTTGGCATTTAAGTGGTCCCTCTGGTCATGATTAAAACCTGCACTGTGTACTAGCTAGTACACTGACATTCTAAAATGATCAATCCAAAGGGTATCACGTCACACAGATTTAATTTGGTCTTGATTAGGCCAATTCCAAAACTTTTCTTTGCTATTAGTTAACATAATATAAACTCAGCAACAAAAGAAACGCATAGAAATTGAATAATGTGTCCCTGAACGAAGGGGGGGGGGGTCAAAATCAAAAGTCACAGTCAGTATCTGGTGTGGCCACCAGCTGCATTAAGTACTGCAGTGCATCTCCTCCTCATGGACTGCACCAGATTGGCCAGTTCTTGCTGTGAGATGTTACCCCACTCTTCCTCCAAGGCACCTGCAAGTTCCCGAACATTTCTGGGGGAAATGGCCCTAGCCCTCACCCTCTGACCCAACAGGTCCCAGACGTGCTTGTTGGGATTGAGATCTGGGCTCTTTTCTGGCCATGGCAGAAAACTGACATTCCTGTCTTGCAGGAAATCACGCACAGAACAAGCAGTATGGCTGGTGGTATTGTCATGCTGGAGGGTCATGTCAGGATGAGCCTGCAGGAAGGGTACCACATGAGGGAGGAGGATATATTCCCTGTAACGCACAGCATTGAGATTGCCTGCAATGACAACAAGCTTAGTCCGAAGATGCTGTGACACACCGTCCCAGACCATGACGGGCCCTCCACCTCCAAATCGATCCCTCTCCAGAGTACAGGCCTCGGTGTAACGCTCATTCCTTTGACGATAAACGCGAATCTGACTCGTCAGTGAAGATAACTTTTTGCCAGTCCAGTTTGGTCCAGCGACGGTGGGTTTGTGCCCATATGCGACGTTGTTGCCGGTGATGTCTGGTGAGGACCTGCCTTACAATAGGCCTACAAGCCCTCAGTCCAGCTTCTCTCAGCCTATTGTGAACAGTCTGACCACTGTTGGAGGGATTGTGCGTTCCTGGTGTAACTTGGGCAGTTGTTGTTGCCATCCTATACCTGTCCTGCAGCTGTGATGTTCTGATGTACCGTTCCTGTGCAGGTGTTGTTACACGTGGTCTGCCACTGCGAGGACGATCAGCTGTCTGTCCTGTCTCCCTGTAGCGCTGTCTTAGGTGTCTCACAGTGCAGACATTGCAATTTATTGCCCTGGCCACATCTACAGTCCTCATGGCTCCTTGCAGCATGCCTAAGGCACGTTCACGCAGATGAGCAGGGACCCTGTGCATCTTCATTTTGGTGTTTTTCAGAGTCAGTAGAAAGGCCTCTATAGTGCCCTAAGTTTTCATAACTGTGATCTTAATTGCCTACTGTCATGTCTTTGGCTATGCCGGATTAAGTGATATGACATGCTATTCTATAAAATCTTTTCTCCGTAATTAATATTACCTGATTGAGCTAATCATGTAAATGTAATTAACTAGAGTCGGGGGACCACAAAATAATATTTCTAGAGCTGTTATCTTCCGAATAAACTCTTATTAAAGACCTAGTAATATTTTACATCAATAGCAGTCAATATTAATCGTCACCTTAATTCAGTCTCATCTGAAAGTTGTAAATTCTTGGTCATCTTCACGAACCCTGGCTAAAGTGTTGAGTCAGCAATACAAAATTGGGTTTAATTATTCATTTACTAAATACCTAACTAATGACACAGAATTACATATACACAGAATGAATTATACCTTGATTACAAATGATGTCATAAAGGAAAACGTCCCTTTAGGAAAGCGGGCGGAACAGATATGACAGCTGGTTACACAAAAGAAAAGGGGCTGGGTTTGAGTGAAAGAGAGGGAAGACTGAGGAACAAAAGGGAGAAGCTGTGCTATTGTAAATACAGTATTTTATGCATTCTAAATTACCTCCCATTTGGAAAAGGAAAATGCAATAAATATTTACTCTGAGGTGCGCTTCGGTAGGTTGGTGGTAGATGGAAGGCCGTGTTGCCAAACTGAGTCCTTTGTCCTTTGAAGAATGTCTCTGGTGGTCAATTGGATACGTTGTAGTAACGTCGTTGTGTGGTAGATAGAATACTCTGTCTGTTCTTTCCTAGCCCGCGTTTGCAGCTGCTGTTGCTAACTCAACGGCTAGGAGGTATCACTTCTGTAGTGAATAAGAGTTCAAAGTTCATACCATTCGCAACCAAAGCTCACGCTGAGATTGGCTTAGTTCTGTAGTTGACATGTTAGTCCTTTTAACGCAGAGGCTGCAGACCTCACGTACTTGGAACAGGAGGTTATATTTTCATCAAGGCTTTATATTGGAAGGGAGAGGAGGGCGTGTATGAAAAGTTTTATAACCCATGTCCCTTCACAGGGCCACTGATTGAGCAGAGCCCTAACCTTATGAAATCCCAAATCTCTCATTTGGAAGCTAAAATTACATATAATCTCTTCACCAATAATTTTATATTCAAACATTTAAATTGAACAAAAATTCCATGTGAATCCGATAACTACAATGTGCAGACTTTCCACTGTAGAGTTTATGTAATCTTATCATTGATGAGAATGTTTCAAATAACAACCGAACTGACATCATATTCATTAAGCACCACCGCATATGTTCAATTGGTCGGATTACCAGAATATAGTTAATTTCCCCCCCACCTCCTGATGTTCCCAGAACAGTGTTATCCACTGTGTAGTGATTCATTTAGTCTTTCCCGCTCCTTTATCAGTCCACACCCCCTTTTCTTTGTATACCAAGCAGTCATATCGGTTTAGCCCACTGTGGGATCTTCCCTATCATTGTTAGTAACCAATGTACTGTTTGTTTGTTATGCATTTCTGTGATTATTTAGTTAGTAAATAAATTATTAAGACAATTGGTGTATGGATGATTCATAGTTTAGGCTGGTTTGGTCAAATAACCAACAATTTACGACGTTTGGAAAGAATAATTCATTAATAGAAGACTAATTTAGTTATATTTGGAAAATTATAACTGTAATCTGAAGATTCTGTGATTCCCCAACTTCCTAGTTAATTACATTTACATGATTAGTTTAATCACGTAATAATAAGAATTGATTTGATAGAATAAGTATTCACATTTAATGATAGCCAGAGACCCGACACAAGTAGGTCTAGTACATGTACCGTTAATCCCGTGTCATTTACATTCATTTCTGTTAATGCATGTATTAACTAAAGTCATTTACCTTTCTCATTATGTTTGCAGTGTTGAGTTCACAACCTCCTACACTATTGAGAAACAAGTTTTGGTTAATTTCATACCAATTACAAGTTGTCAAATCTTTGTTAATTAATTGCCTTTTGTTTTGAGTGCTCCGTGAACAATGTCCTGATACAGTCGAGGGAGCGTGTGCCTGAGCACGCACAGAAGTCGACGTACCTGGCTGCTCCATGCAAAAGTAGGAAAGTGTCTATTTTGCAATGTCAGATTTCGTGATTGTTATAACTCACCACGTCCCCCACTAATAATCTGAGTTTCGCAGTCATTTTTTCTTGACCTCACACAGTAAGTCAACCAAGTCTGTTTCTTTAACATCCATTTCGAATGACAGTTCCTCAGTATTTGAAATAGCTTTCCAACACTCCCGGCCTCGATAATCACCTAGCCTCGGTGTGAAATATCATGATCTGATCATTCCATATATCCCGATAAAACGCTCTACAAAAACTGCTGTTCCGGCTGGAAAATTGTTCCACGAAAATGCCCATATAAAAAATGACCATAACTGGCATGCAGATCGGTAGAAATGGTAGGGTAAATTGTAGCTTCCCCAAACTTAAAACTAAAGAGCTGCCTATGGTCTTTACTATAACACCCATAACAAAATGATGTGTGTACACATAGGAGGAACCATGAAAAAAACGTGCCCGCTTATGGAAATCAACGGCCATTCAATTGATTTGTCTGTAGAGGAGTTTTTCCTCAATAGTCGGAAGACGTTTACGCCTATAAGGAATGTCTCTCCTTATCAACATTCCTTCATCTGACTGCAATGATTTCGAAAGAACTAAACAGGTGTAAGCAAACCCTGGACCCCGGTCATGGCTAGGAGGGATCCTGCTTTTGACAAATTAACGTCAGATTTACTTTTTATGCAGCAGTTTAGGTGAATTCACGTATTAAGTTAATAATGTTTCATGTAAAAAATATATATATATATTCACTAGGTGTATTCATTCAATTTGTCCAATAAAAAAATGCTTGTTTTCTTTTCTGTTGCAAAACGTTTTGATAAAGTGTGCACTAATGAATATGACCCAGGTGAAAGCAATGCTCGATGCCCACTAAGAATTAGCTTTCACCTGGTAACTACATTTTCCACTAGAGGGTGATATAAAGCTAATTGCCAAAATAAAGGAAACACCCAGATAAAGTGTTTTTAAGTAGGGCGTTGGGCCACCACATGCTGCCAGGACACCTTCAATGTGCCTTGGCCTAGATTCTACAAGTGTATGGAACTATTGGAAGAATGTGACACCATTCTTCTACGAGATATTCTATAATTTGGTGTTTTGTTGATGGTGGTGGAAAACACTGTTTCAGGTGGTGCTCCAGAATCTCCCATAAATGTTCAATTGGGTTGACATCTGGTAACTGACACACACTCACACACTCACAGAATTTTGGAACTGAGTTATATACAGTGCCTTTGGAAAGTATTCAGACCCCTTGAATTTTTCCACATTTTGTTATGTTACAGCCTTATTCTAACATCGATTAAGTAAATAAAAATTGTCAGCAATCTGCACTCAATACCCAATAATGACAAAGTGAAAACAGGTTTTTAGAAATGTTAGCAAATTTATTCAAATGTAAAAACAGAAATACCATATTTACATAAGTATTAAGACCCTTTGCTATGAGACTCAAAATTGAGTTAAGGTGCATCCTGTTTCCATTGATCATCCTTGAGATGTTTCTACAACTTGATTGGAGTCCACCTGTGGTAAATTAAATTAATTGGACAAGACTTGGAAAGGCACACACCTGACTATATAAGGTCCTGAACCCAGCAAATCTGAGCAATCGGGGGAGAAGGGCCTTGGTCAGGGAGGTGACCAAGAACCCGATGGTCACTCTGACAGAGCTCTAGAGTTCCTCTGTGGAGATGGGAGAACCTTCCAGAAGGGCAACCATCTCTGAAGCACTCCACTAATCAGGCCTTTATGGTCGAGTGCCCAGACGAATGCCACTCCTCAGTAAAAGGCACATGACAGCCTACTTGGAGTTTGCCAAAAGGCACTTAAAGACTCTCAGACCATGAAAACAAGATTCTGTGTTCTGATGAAATCAAGATTCAACTCTTTGGCCTGAATGCGAAGTGTCATGTCTGGAGGAAACCTGGCACTATCCCTACAGTGGTGGCAGCATCATGCTGTGGTGTTTTTCAGAGGCAGGGACTGGAAGACCAGTCAATTGAGGCAAATATGAATGGAGCAAAGTACAGAGATCCTTGATGAAAAAATTCTCCAGAGTGCTCAGTATCTCAGACTGGGGCGAAGGTTCACCTTCCAACAGGACAACGACCCTAAGCACACAGCCAAGACAATGCAAGAGTGGCTTTGGGACAAGTCTTTGAATGTTCTTGAGTGAGCCAGCCAGAGCCTGGACTTGAACCCCCAGAGCTCCCCATCCAACCTGACAGAGCTTGAGAGGATCTGCAGAGAAGAATGGGAGAAATTCCCCAAATACAGGTGTGCCAAGCTTATAGCGTCATATCCAAGAAGACTCAAGGCTGTAATTGCTGCCAAAGGTGCTTCAACAAAGTACTGAGTAAAGGGTCTGAATACTTATGGAAATGTGATATCGAAATTTTTATTTTTAATAAATTATCAAAAAATTATAAACCTGTTTTAGCATATTTCTAACTAAATATGGAAAAAGTCAAAGGGTCTGAATACTTTCCAAAGGCTCTGCATAGTATAAAGAGGTATAGAGTACAAAGGCAAGAGTAAAAGTATGCCAGCCTTACTGGTGAACTCCCGCTAGTGCAATCCTCCTCTAGTTACTGTCTTAAAGATCAACTAAACACTCAACCTCCATGGACGTACTGCGCCAGTCGGTGCCGACGGGGAATAATACACTTATACACACACATCTTTGTCAATGTGTGATGTGCATATCTCAATATGTTCATTAATAATTCAACTGCATTCTTTGTCCATCTTCCTATAAGTGGGTGTAAAAACAAACAAGGATGTGGTCGAGCAACATATCTAAGTATGGGCTTTGCGGGTGGTGGGTGTGTTTTGTGCTGATCAGCAGCATATAAGAAAGGGACGATTGAGCACTAATAAACACACCCTCTCACTGTAGACAGCCACCTGTTCATACCTGTCTGCCTCTATAGGGGGGCCAAATGGAGCGTTGGAGGTTGAGCTTACAGGGTAAGTGTGGTATTATATATTTTAAATACTCTTATTGTTTTAGACTGGACTTTAGAATGCAGCTTGAATTATTTTGCCATTTTATATTAATTTAGTAATGTACTGTATATGCATATTTGTAAATACACTTCATGGAATGCACCTTGAAATGTTGTTTCATTGTTAATGTTTTTTGGCTGATTTTCAAGGGGAAGTTCAGGATTTTATATATACTACAAAGTAGTCTATGGGCCAAGAGAAACTATAATCCTTTGTTCGGTACAAGTAGCCAACTTTAGCCACCGCTAGCTAAAAATCAGTGGGAGTGATAGGGATAAAAGTGCAATAAAAAAAATGTAATTGACAAATTAACTGAAATAAACTCATTATTTGGTTCAAGTTTACTTGGAGTGATTTAGCCATGTAGCCCTTTCCTGAAGTCAATGACCAAAAGCACCCTCTTTGGCCTCATGGGTGGAATGTTATTAATATTTTTCATAATTTTATAAAGATTATTTCAAAATACCCAACGAAAAACTGGTGTTTCTAACAGTTTTGCTATATTTCAGTCTTCTGTGATGTATATGAAGTGTAATATTGAGATGCAAACTCAAAATTGAATACATTTCACCTCTATATCTGACATGGTACAGGTGTCTCCTTTTTAAGCCCATAACCATGTGTGAGGTGTATACTATTGTTTCAAAGTAAATTTGTTAGACTACCAATAATCACTTTTTGTGACCCTGATTTAGCCCACTGCAGTAAAAGGTTAAAAGAAATGAATCCGGTTTCTCCTTTCACTACCATTGATTGTTAGCTAGCGATAGCTAAAGTTAGCAAAAGTTTGTATAGCCTATTTTTGTTTTGAGTTGAGTTACTTCCATTACAGATAAACCATGAAACTCCATTGTTGGTTTGTGAAAAAAATAAGGTGCATTGACACATGTTTGCTTATTCAACCATCTAACAAGAAGCTTGTAATGCAGCTATGGTGCAGCTATGCAAATCCCGATTTTTGCATTTAATGTCATCAATAGGACAAGATAACCAAATTGAGCTTTAATAGTTGTGTTATCTTTCCCTGTGAGTTACATTTACTGCACTTTCCAATGTGTTATAAGGAAATGAATGTCCAGTTATAAGCTGTACAGTTACATATGCCATGCCTGTTTTATAGTTTATCTGTCTTTATGACCTAGGAAATATGGAGTTATATCAGAATGTTTAGCAATTCACATGACTGACTCATTGTTTCTACCAAATTCCCCTGGTTTCTTGTTCATGATGCTAAACGGACTTGGCCTACTTCCTCACTCACAGCCAGCATGTTTCAGTTCATGCTGTTCACTACTCTTCTGCTGGGTAAGTTAAGTCTAAGAATCTTGCTGCATCGCAGGAAATACAGAGATTCACTGAAAACCCGCACTAACACACGGTTATATTAACAGTATTGCACTTTTCATGTAGCTTACTTTTGGCCAGCTAAAAGCATATAACCACCATTCAAGCAACATTATGGGACTAAATGTTCAAATCCTGTTGCTGCAGGATTATCTTTGCTGTGACAATATGGGTGAAATTAAGTTCCTTCATCTGTATAGTGATTTGTGAATGTTTGGTGGTCTTATGGTTTGAATTGCTCTGTGGATGCTCTTCCCACAGATTTATCCGCAGTGTCCAACACAGCTGTTCTAGTACGGGATGGATCCTCTGTGACTCTGCTCTGCAAAAACTCTAGCATGAGTAA
Organism: Oncorhynchus kisutch; assembly: GCF_002021735.2. Lineage (NCBI taxonomy): Eukaryota > Metazoa > Chordata > Actinopteri > Salmoniformes > Salmonidae > Oncorhynchus > Oncorhynchus kisutch. Next base: position 2,578,107 of record NC_034182.2, read on the forward strand.
TGCTTGCTGGAGCAGAACATGTAATGGGTTTTGGTGCGTTGAACCAATAGTGGAGGTATCCGGACCTGACATTTTTGGCCCGACACACCCCGACAAATACAGCCTCAGAGGAGACCTGAGCATTGGAGAGCTAGACCTCACCCTTTCAAATGTGAAGCCAGCAGACGATGGGACATACTGCTGCATGACCAGTGCATCACCAAACTCAATGACCTACCATCTGAAAATAGTTAATGGCAAGTGGTTTTAAGTCAATGTCCTTAAATCCTGGCCCAGGGAAAGTACTCCCTTTCTAAGTATGTGTTTGCCTTTATTGTTGCTTGTGTCACTGATCGTTGTAACAAACAGTATATTTACTATCAACTCACTGTGATACTAGACTTTTGTCCAACAGCAGCAAATGTCAGATTTTGGAATGTCGAATCATCACTAGAATTGACTTGCCTGGTCAAAATAATGACAATAGCTCATCACAATAATGACTTCAATGAAGCAATAACACAGATTTGGTTAAGTTTAGGCAAGGACACAACTTGGTCAGTGTCGGGGCTATTGTTAATTAAGGGAGAAGTTACACGACCATTAGACCTGATCACGTGCTAACACCTGCTCAGCAGCCCTCTGGTGGACGAACTGTCATACTGCCTCCCGACGTATAACCACCTTGGTCAGACGTCCAATAGCGCAGTCTGAGGCATGCGATCTGGCTGACTTGCCTGAACTGTTTTATTTTGTCTTTTTCACACAGGTTGTGTGAGGGAGCTCCTGAAATATGTTTTTTTCATTTATAATGACATTAAGCACTTTGCAAGCCCAAATGCAAACCAATGTCAACAGAACTGCACCCAACTTGATGCCTGTCAGTATTTCACATATATTCACAGGTAGACATGTTCAATTGAAATATACAACATTCCAATGGTACAGCTGTTAGTGTAGTTTTTATAACGGTTACTGGTACCCACAGATATCCTATCAAATTACAATATATTTACAAATGTATTGTTTTATACAATATTTTACCATATTTGATCTGTTTCTATAGTTAAAGCTTTTCTTTACCAATATGGATGATTCTGTTATAATCTCATTGTGCATTCTAATAATTCTGTATGTCATTTTATGCTGCTACCAGTAACACTGATCATAGTAGTTCGTAAACATTGAAAAGGAATCTCCAGCTGCACATAGCTTCAGAACCTCTACAGCGAATTTACCACGTGACTGAGTTAGCAATTACACAGACTTTCATATGCAACAGATATCAACATAATCAAAAGATAATGTCTAACTAAATGTTGATCTTCTCACAACAGTCGACAGGAGTGCTATCTGAAGGGCTCAGCTGGTGGCAGGGCAATGAATGTGATACACTTAGAAGACAGAGTTTCAGGCTACACCCTTAAAGACTGCAAGGAAAAAGGTAAGCACCTCCACCCGTTTTTATCTGAAGATCGTTATAAAGACACATTCCGCAGCTTTTCCTTCTCTTTTGGACCACTATCATGGGTACTATTCACTAGAATCAGAAAAGGAAGCAAACGGGCCAAACCAGAGCTGTCTGAATTTGTCCAATACGCTATGCAAGTGATGCATTGTTTCTGAGGAAGTAGCCTTGTCGTTCAGGGCCATTCACCAACACAAATATAATAATATATACAGTACCCCTCAAACATTTGGACACACCTACTCATTCAGGGGGTTTTCTTTATTTGCACTATTTTCTACATTGTATAATAATAGTGAAGACATTGTCACGAACCGGCTCAAAGCCCGTAACAAAAGGGAGACAACGTGGAGATAAGGAGTAACAAAATATATATTTATTAACTAAAGCAACTAAGGAAAATATACAATGGTGTGTGTAATCAGTAATCAGTAGTGTAAGTGAGTGTTTTGCATGCATGAATGTGATAATGCAGGGTGTTGAAAGATGTTGTCACAAACAACCCAAAAACCACCAAGAAACACAACAAAATCCATAAAGGTGTCTGCATGGAGAGAGTCTCCTCCATGAATGGGGAAGTGGTGTATTTATCCTGGGAGATACCGGGCCCAGGTGTTTCCCATGTAGCTGACGACCCTCCCAACTCCGCCCACCAGCATCCTAATAAGGAAATAACAGAGAGAGAATACGGCAGACAGAGTGGGAGGGTCGTCACAACATGAAAACTATAAAATAACACATATGGACTCATGTAGTAACCAAAAAAGTGTTTGGTTAAACAAATCTAAATATATTTTATATGTTAGATTCTTCAAAGTAGCCACCCTTTGCCTTGATGACAGCTTTGCACAATCTTGGCATTCTCTCAACTAGCTTGACCTGGAATGGTTTTCAAACAGTCTTGAAGGAGTTCCCACATAGGCTGAGCACATGTTGGCTGCTTTTCCTTCACTCTGCAGTCCAACTAATCCAAAACCATCTCAATTGAGTTGAGGTCGGGTGATTGTGGAGGCCAGGTCATCTGATGCATCACTCTCCTTCTTGGTCAAATAACCCTTACACAGCCTGGAGGTGTGTTGGGTCATTGTCCTGTTGAAAAACAAATCGTTGTCCCACTAAGTGCAAACCAGATGGGATGGCGTATTGCTGCGTAATGCTGTTATAGCCATGCTGGTTAAATGTGCATTGAATTCTAAATAAATCACAGACAGTGTCACCAGTAAAGCACCCTCACACCTTCACACCACCTCCTCCATGCTTCACGTTGGGAACCACACATGCAGAGATCATCCGTTCACCTATTCTGCGTCTCACAAAGATATGGCGGTTGGAACCAAAAACCTCACATTTGGACTCATCAGACCAAAGGACAGATTTCTACCAGTCTTGTATTTCTTGGCCCAAGCAAGTCTCTTCTTCTTACTGGTGTCCTTTACAAGTGGTTTCTTTGCAGCAATTCAACCATGAAGGCCTGATTCACGCAGTCTCCTCTGAACAGTTGATGCTGAAATGTGTCTGTTGCTTGAACTCTGTGAAGCATTTATTTGGGCTGAAATCTGAGGTGCAGTTATTCTAATGAATGTATCCTCTGCAACAGAGGTAACTCTTGATCTTCCTTTCCTGTGGCGGTCCTCATGAGAGCCAGTTTCATCATAGCACTTGATGTTTTTTTAAACATTTGATTTGATTTAAACTTTATTTAACTAGGCAAGTCAGTTAAGAACAAATTCTTATTTACAATGACGGCCTACAAGAAGGCAAAAGGCCTCCTGCGGGGACGGGGGCTGGGATTAAAAATATATATTTAAAAAATATATAAATATAGGACAAAACACACATCACAACCAGAGAGACAACACTACATAAATAGAGACCTAAGACAACAACATAGCAAAGCAGCAACACATGCAACACAGCATGGTAGCAACACAACATGGTAGCAGCACAAAACATGGTACAAACATTATTGGGCACAGACAACAGCACAAACGGCAAGAAGATAGAGACAACTTTTGCGACTGCACTTGAAGAAACTTTAAAAGTTCTTGACATTTTCCGGATTAACTGATCTTCATGTCTTAAAGTAATGATGGGCTGTCGTTTCTCTTTGCTTGTTTGAGCTGTTCTTGCCATAAAATGGACTTGGTCTTTTACCAAATAGGGCTATCTTCTGGAAGGGCTACCAAATAGGGCTATCTTCTGGCTCAAACGCATTAAGAAGGTTAAGATATTCCACAAATGTACTTTTAATAAGGCACACCTGTTAATTAGAATGCATTCCAGGTGACTACCTCATGAAACTAGTTGAGAGAATGCCAAGCGTGTGCAAATCTGTCATCAAGGCAAAGGATGGCTACTTTGAAGAATCTCAAATATAAAATATATTTTGATTTGTTTAACACTTTTGTGGTTATTACATGATTCCATATGTGTTATTTCATAGTTTTGATGTCTTCAGTATAATTCTACAATTTAAAAAAATATAAAGAAATGAGTAGGCGTGTCCAACCTTTTGACTGGTACGTATATATCTTAAATTACTGCATTTTTACAAATGTTATGATATAATCGGCAATCCCATTGAAAAGATTAGGGGACATGATACGAAATGAGAGGCAGTTAAAGAGGCAGTTAAGAGGCAGTTACTTTCAAAGGTTATAAGAAACGTTTGTTTTCGTTTTCTGTTGCAAAACCTTTTGCAAAACCTTTTGCAACAGATGATGAATAAGAGCCTGATGAGTGCACTAATGTGCACTAATGAATAAGTGCACTAATGAATAAGAGCCTGATGTCAAGATGTTTCTCTTCACAGGAAAGAAAAGTGTAAGCATGGTGAAGATGTTTCTGAAAGTACCTCCAGGAGTTGACCTTAATGACCCTCTGGTGAAAGAGCAAATTCTCACAAAGGTGGGAGGAGAGGTTTCCGGGAGTAACTTTGGATCTTTGCTATAGATTTGCTATGTCTCTTTTACAGCGTTGTACTGTAGCCTAATCAATGAAGTGAAAGAATACTTCTCAGACATGTGACAACACTTATACAAATGAGTAAATGGCCATCAGATCATTTCCTGTGGATCACATCTTTATACAGCATTTGTCATCCATGTTGTTTTTAGATACAGGCAGAGATCGCCCAGACAGATGGAGGTGCATCTGTGCGATGGAAGGAGCAGTCGGATGGAAAAGTCTTCCAGAAGAAAGAGAAAGAGGAGAGAAAGAAAGAACGTAAGTCAAAAGACACAAGACATGACCACTTGAATGTTCCAAGTCTGTTAGTCCATTTGGTTGTTATTCTGGGTTAATACCTCAATATAATGCATCATAATAAAAATAGCAATACATGTTACAATACCTCTTTGTGTGTGTGTGTGTGCATAATTATCTCTTCAGGACAGTGTGTAAAGAAGTCACAGGAATGCTGAGTGAGACTCCTACAGGGGACAAAGTGGACTTCATTTATTTGAAAGAGAAATTAAATTGTTGACGAAGACTTTCTTCTAATTGCTCTGCTTAATCTGAAATGTCACGTCATGTTCAAAGAGTTGTAGTCGGCACAACAGGGTATGTTGATTTGTTAATCATAATCTGTTCATCAAAGTTGAAGTCTTCATTCTTTTCATGCTTTATTTAACCATGATCAGTCACATTGAGATCTCTTTTTCAAGTGAGCCCCGGGATTAATGTAGCAATGTGTAACAAAGCTAAATATCCCGATTCAATCAAAGCTACAAACCAGGCTTCTAGGGTAGGAGAACAACAACCTATTTATTCTATGATGAGAAACAATGATTGATTTAATATGCAATAAGTACAACTTTTTATTTCACTATAAACACAGAGCTTTGAATGTGTGAATTCAAGTATGTTTACAGGGCAAAACAAGGGTGTCTGAACTTTATTGAGTATGGGCTAAGTGTGTGCTAAACAAATGTTCTAAAGATAATTCTATTTGAAAACGCATACAATATCAACATTCCAGACTAAGTTATGTCAAACTATTTAAACTGTTCACATTAGATATGCATAAATGTCGCAGTGCAACAAATAAAACTTCCACATGGTATTTTCTCTTCACCGAAAACATGGTGACTCTGACCATGTTGACCTTATAGACCATAACTGGTCAAGTGTTTTTATTTTAGTAAGTTAAAGATAAGTTTCAGTATAGTTTTGTTTGTCAAACCTTGCCTTGTTAATTGTTTTATTTCAGTTTACGAAATAGTTTTTTCATTATTCATTTTCGTGTTAGTTTGCTGTAATAATCTTCTTCCACACAGCTTTGATCATCATGCGGCTCGCTCGGGCCGAGTATGTGGCAGGTCCTTTCCAGGTCTCCCAGTGGAGGCCCAGCCGATGTGTTCGCCGGCGGGGTGCCAGTCTCCGTTCAGGCTGGCAGAGCCACAGCGACTGTACCACCACCCTCCTCCTCCCTCCGAGAAGCTGCACGTGTTCTCGGCGATGTCTCCAAAGATGCAGGGCGAGCAGCCGTCGTTGTCCTTGTCGGTTGTGCTGAAGCCAAAGCCATTCTGGTCAATGCCGGCGTATTTCCCACGGATGGCATCACCTACGGAGAGACAGGGAGGCAGGAAGAGAGAGTACTTCAGTTCTACTTCACTCTTGATTATATTGACTTCCAAAGGATACACCATTTATAAATATCAACCCAGAATACATATCATATGACATATGTGATGTGTAATGGTCCCATTGCTGCCACCAAATGTGAAATAACTATAACACTGAAGTAAATAATATGACCCCTGCCACCTTGTGCTGTTGAAATTCACCGTTACCTGCGTTGCCCCTGTAGGCTCCAACGTTCAGCTTTCTCCGTGCCCAGAAGGAAGTCACTGTACTCAGCGAAGGCAGTGCCCCCTTCAAAGTCCCACAGATCAACCCGCATGGTCGATCTCAGCCCCCAACCCGCCTTGGTTATTGCAAACACCTTACTCAGACCCAGCCAGTGGTCCTCTAGGAAACAACAGCAAAGAGAAGTGAATTGATAAGTGAAAAATGTACTTAACATAAATCCACTGCAGCATGCGGAACCCTCTATGATAGGTTGACTTAGAAGTAAACACGAGCATTATAAACAAATGCATTTCAGTGTTTTCAATATCAGTTGCTGGTGGAATGTGAGGTGCTCAGAGGGACCATTCCTTACTCTGTAGATTTCCAAAGCCTTATTCGTACTTGGCCCACTTCCTGTTGAAAAGAGCCTCTGAAAGACTGTCCAGCCTCCGTCCGCAAGCATTTCACAAAACACCTGTACACAATATCAATGTACTTTTAAATCAACAATGTTTTTGACAAGTTGTTTTGTTGTGAACAAAACGGTCCAAGAATGGAACCCTGTGGAACTCCATTAACTCGTGCAAGCCTGGCAACACCTTCAACATTCTATAGCTAAGCTTTACCCCCCCTTTGTGGTTGTGTAACCAAATGACAATAGTAGATATTAGTGATGCACCAATATGATATTTTTGGCTGATACCGATATTTTCCTTGCCAAAAGAAATGATACCGATAACCAATATTAAACATTTTAGCGGCCTTTTAAGCATTCCAGTACAGTTAAATAGTTAACACACACACACACATGGATGCAGCGGTCTAAGGCACTGCATCTCAGTGCAAGAGGCATCACTACAGTCATTGGTTCGAATCCAGGCTGTATCACATCCGGACGTGATTGGTAGACCCATATGGCAGCGCACAATTGGCCCAGCATCGTACGGATTTGGCCGGAGTAGGCCGTCATTGTAAATAAAAATTGGTTCCTAACTGACTTGCCAAGTTAAATAAAGGTTACACACACACAGACACACACACACCACACTGACCAAAAAGTGATTTTGTTGGCATTAACGTATGTCCCCATTACCAGTAAAACATAATCAAACCTATTTTTCTTACTTCCTTGCTGTGCTCTTTCATGGTTAATATGTTCAGTTGTTTCATTCTCAACCAGGATTTCATCATACTTGTCAAGCAGTGAAGTTTCAGCTCTGTCTGTCCATGGCCTCTCTTCCTCGGTGCGCACTGTCATTGTGTCCGTTTCCGTCTTGTCCTGTTGTGTATATAACATTTCACATAAACCCTGTTTCTGGTCTGGATTGAAGTAGCGGTCCTTGTACCTAGCATTGAGCATGGTGGTGACACAGTAAAGAGGCTCAGAGAGAATGCCACCAAATCGCTTGTTCACAGCCTTGAGTACTTTTGTAAGTTTTAACCCCACGGTCTGTGTCGGCAGTTTAGTTGAGCAGGCGTTTCAATACAGAGGGTATCACGTCTGCTGCAGACGCAGTTGATTAGCTTATTTATCGAGTCAGTTGTTCGAATGGCGCTAGGAGTGTGTTCATGTTTCAAACATGTTCTCAAATGCCATTGAAATGGCAGCAGCGGTATGAGAACCAACACATTCTTGAGCATGCAATACGGTTTTCCTCAGTACGAAATCCTCATCGACCCACTGTGCTGTCAGACTCAGAATGCTCATGGGGCTGACATGGCTGGTCCAAATGTCAGTTGTGACGCCCGTAGCAAGTAGCTCACAGATGCACATTTCAACAAAATTGTGTAACTCCGGTAGGGCAACATCTGAAAAATAGTGTGTACCGGGGCTCGACCAGTCGTTGAAAGCCAACATCATCCACGACAGAGGACGGTTGATTGTCAAGGGCAATGAAACCATTATCTTAGCGAGTTGTCTCGCTGAAATGTTCTTACTCTTTCAAATGACTGCTCGACTTGAACTTGTTTAGTTAGAAGAGTGTGCTTAGTATTTTCCTGCTTTTGTTCTGTGTAGCGCTGTATTTCCGCGGCGTCATTACGTCATCTACCTACATTATATAGGTATGCACGTCATCTACCTACATTATATAGGTATGCACGTCATCTACCTACATTATATAGGTATGCACGTCATTTACCTACGTTATATAGGTATGCACGTCATCTACCTACATTATATAGGTATGCACGTCATCTACCTACATTATATAGGTATGCACGTCATCTACCTACATTATATAGGTATGCACGTCATCTACCTACATTATATAGGTATGCACGTCATCTACCTACATTATATAGGTTTGCACGTCATCTACCTACGTTATATAGGTATGCACGTCATCTACCTACATTATATAGGTATGCACGTCATCTACCTACATTATATAGGTATGCACGTCATCTACCTACATTATATAGGTATGCACGTCATCTACCTACGTTATATAGGTATGCACGTCATCTACCTACATTATATAGGTATGCACGTCATTTACCTACATTATATAGGTATGCACGTCATCTACCTACATTATATAGGTATGCACGTCATCTACCTACATTATATAGGTATGCACGTCATCTACCTACATTATATAGGTATGCACGTCATCTACCTACATTATATAGGTATGCACGTCATCTACCTACATTATATAGGTATGCACGTCAGCTTTGACATCGGTTTTGCACGTCAGCGTTAAACAAGACATTGGGCCGATGCCGATGTTGCCATTTTTAGCTAATATCGTCCGATTCCGATATGCTCACCGATATATTGTGCATCCCTAGTAGAAAAAGTACCTGGCCTAAATATTTAGATCTTTCCATACCTTAAAGGGGGATGTGACTCCTGCAGGCTGAATGACATACACTCCATTGGTGTTTTGATCTGTGTGCAATCTGTCCCTGAAGCAAGCAAACACACATGCACATACACAATAACATATTGAAAAAGACAGGGGTCAGGTTAAGAATGGTTGTCTCTTGTGTTTTTCATGTAAGTAAAACAAATGTGTTACATTTACCTTGAACAACTAAAGATTTTTTCTGGCACTGTACAAACCAGCAGATAAGTAATGGTTACTCCCAGGTTTAAAGGAAATAACATGTTTCTCTGTTTATCAGTGTTGACTGATTTACCTGTGTCTGGTCAGTGAGGCAGATGAGACAGATCACTAGTCCACAAAAAAATGATCCGTTTCCACATTTTGTCAAATTTTCTGAGAGAGAGACAGAGAGAGAGAGAGGGGAGAGTGATGAGAGGGGGGGGAGTGACGAGAGGGACAGAGAGACAGAGAGAGAGTGGGGAGAGTGATGAGAGGGGGGGGAGTGACGAGAGGGACAGAGAGACAGAGAGAGAGTGGGGAGAGTGATGAGAGGGGGGGGGGGTGTGACGAGAGGGTCAGAGAGACAGAGAGAGAGTGGGGAGAGTGATGAGAGGGGGGGAGTGACGAGAGGGACAGAGAGACAGAGAGAGAGTGGGGAGAGTGATGAGAGGGGGGGAGTGACGAGAGGGACAGAGAGACAGAGAGAGAGTGGGGAGAGTGATGAGAGGGGGGGAGTGACGAGAGGGACAGAGAGACAGAGAGAGAGTGGGGAGAGTGATGAGAGGGGGGGGGAGTGACGAGAGAGACAGAGAGAGAGTGGGGAGAGTGATGAGAGGGGGGGGAGTGACGAGAGGGACAGAGAGACAGAGAGAGAGTGGGGAGAGTGATGAGAGGGGGGGGGGAGTGACGAGAGGGACAGAGAGACAGAGAGAGAGTGGGGAGAGTGATGAGAGGGGGGGGGAGTGACGAGAGGGACAGAGAGACAGAGAGAGAGTGGGGAGAGTGATGAGAGGGGGGGGGGGAGTGACGAGAGGGACAGAGAGACAGAGAGAGAGTGGGGAGAGTGATGAGGGGGGGGGGGAGTGACGAGAGGGACAGAGAGACAGAGAGAGAGTGGGGAGAGTGATGAGAGGGGGGGGAGTGACGAGAGGGACAGAGAGACAGAGAGAGAGTGGGGAGAGTGATGAGAGGGGGGGGAGTGACGAGAGGGACAGAGAGACAGAGAGAGAGTGGGGAGAGTGATGAGAGGGGGGGGAGTGACGAGAGGGACAGAGAGACAGAGAGTGATGAGAGGGACAGAGAGACAGAGAGAGAGTGGGGAGAGTGATGAGAGGGGGGGAGTGACGAGAGGGACAGAGAGACAGAGAGAGAGTGGGGAGAGTGATGAGAGGGGGGGGAGTGACGAGAGGGACAGAGAGACAGAGAGAGAGAGAGGAAGCGATGAGAATGTCATTTTATTTTCTGCTTTTTCCTTTTAATGGATATCATTGACATCACACTCATTTTTTTTATTGTAATCCCACCAAAATTATCATCTTTTTGAAATGGCTAAAAAGACAGACATTAATATCAAACTTCTTAGCAAACTAGTGTCAAATATCACAACATTATCACAGAGAACCTGAAATGTCACCCTTTCCACTCTACTCACAACATAGTGGTCACCATACATGTACCCTTGAAATTCAGTTTGACCCAATTAGGCAGAAATTAAACAGTTAAATACTAGTTAGACATTTCACACAGGATACATATTATGCAATTATTATAATCACAAATTAGAAATATGCCTGCATGTGACTAATAAATGTAGATGAACCTACCTTCTCCTGTATTTATTTAGGTTGAGGGTTTGGAGCCGTAGGTTATTCCCCATTTCGTCCCTGTCCCACCCCTGTGGATCCCCTGGAAAGATCCTTGTGAATGTATTTCTTTACCGCAACCATTTGTCACGGTCAGAATACATGACAATAAAAGTAATTAGTAACATAATCCATTGGATTACGCAAAATGAGTAACGTACTTTTGGTCATCTGATTACTTTTGGACACTCCTCAGTTTATGCTGTAGACCAATCAGTTCCCTCTAACACTGCTCTGTGGATGCTCTTCCCTCAGATTTATCCTCAGTGTCTGACACCGATGTTCTAGAATGGGATGGCTCCTCTGTGACTGCTCTGCAAAAACTTTGACATGAGTAATGCTTGCTGGAGCAGAAATATGTAATTGGTTGCGATGCATTGAACCCATAGTGGAGGTATCAGGACCCCAAAAAATGTTTTGTCTTGACACACCCTGCCAAACACAGCCTCAGAGGTGACCAGATGGGTAACCCTACGAAGCAGGTTTGAGGTGTTAGCGAGGTAACTCTGCAACTCTGAAAAACTGGTCTTACAAAAGTGGCTCACCTTTTAGCCAGGTCAATTTCTATTGCAACAAATCCTTCAGAACTAGCCTGCTCTGGGGCAGGCTAACTCACGACTAACTCAATAAATAAATATGTATTTATGTTTTGCATTATAACTAAGGTGTTTGGGGCAGTTTTTCTCAAGCAAAAAATTGTGCAATGTGTTGTCTTATGGAAACAGAGTCGTAGATGCTGGGCAGTTCTGTCTCACTGTCTATGCTATTGAGTAGAAAGCAATCACCACAACTGTTCACCCCATGTTAGTGGGCAAATGGACATTTTTAAATTGGAACCCAACGTTAATTTTCCTGTTATGACGCACTGATGTTTCAAACTCCGACTTGACCAAAATTAGAAGTCAATTTTGACACTAGAATAACTGTTTCTGACTCATATTGATGCCACATAGGCCGCTTTTAAAGGGATTTGTGTATTTTTAAAGGGAGTCACTCTTTAAGGTTAGAGCTATGTTTAAGGGAGAAGTTACGACAGTTAGACCTGATCAGGTGAATCTGTGCATGCGTTTAGCCAGCTAACGTCGCCATGATATCGCCTTCATGTGTAATCAGGGATTTATATTCGCTGTGAAGGTAACAGCTGCTTATGCTTTACTTCAGTATCCTTTCCCATGCTGTTTTGAATGGGCTTCAAGATGATATCATCTAATTCATTAAAAACGCTGTCATTTAAAAGATATTGTAGTGAACAGCAGGGCAGGGATGTGAACAGGGATTGACACTAAGGGTTGCCCTATTGTCTGTGGGAAGTGTACTGAGCAGTCGTACTAGTTGAGCCTACTCTGAGGTTGCCCCATTGGGCAGGTGATGTCTTTTTTTAAATAACCAAACTGCAAATAATTCCAGCCTAAAACTGATCTTTCTCGTTCCTCCCCATTTTTTAGTCGAGCAAGTTAAACCTGTTCTGCAATTTTTTTTTACTGACAACTAAAATAGAAAGAATTCCACAACTGATCTTTCTGGTTCATCCTCTATGTGTAGGTGAAAGACTTGCAGTACTGTATATAACATTTCTGCATGTAAATAGCTCATTTATATTTTCGGTCAAGTGATCATAATCTTTGGGCAACCAAAAAAGATTCCTGACTTGTCTTTCAAACCTTCACATAAATCCCTGCAAACACCTTACGCATCACGCCAACAGGGTTAACTCACATGGTGGGAATTGTAACGTGGCTCATATAGTGAGGATTGCTACAATATACACTGATTATCAAAACATTAGGAACACATGCTTTTTCCTTGACATAGACCAACCACGTGAATTCAGTTGAAAGGTATGATGCCTGATTGATGTCACCGACTAAATCAACTTCAATCAGTGTAGATGAAGGGGAGGAGACAGGTTAAATCATGATTTTTAAACCTGGAGACATGGAATGTGTATGTGTGCCATTCAGAGGGTGAATGTCCAAGACAAAATATTTAAGGGCCTTTGAACGTGGTATGGTAGTACGTGTGAGGCGCATCGGTTTCAGTGTGTCAGGATCTGCAACACTGCTGGGTTTTTCACACTCAACAGTTTCCCGTGTGTATCAACAATGGTCCACCACCCAAAGGACATCCAGCCAACTTGACACAACTGTGAGAAGCATTGGAGTCAACATGGGCCAGAATCCCTGTGGAACGCTTTCGACACTTTGTAGGGTCCATGCCCGGACGAATGGAGGCATGTTCTGAGGGCAAAAGGGGGTGCAACTCAATATTAGGAAGGTGTTCTCAATATTTTGTACACTCAGTGTATATATATGTTTTTTTAAATCACTTTGGCACATTTATCAAATGTAAGTGGTATATTTATGTAACAGTATAACTTTAACCCGTCCCCTCGCCCATACCCGGGTGCGAACCAGGGACTCTCTGCACACATAAACAACAGTCACCCACGAAGCATCGTTACCCATCGCTCCACAAAAGCCGCGGCCCTTGCAGAGCAAGGGGAACTACTACTTCAAGGTCTCAGAGCAAGTGACGTCACCTATTGAAACGCTATTTACCGCGCACCGCTAACTAAGCTAGCCGTTTCACATCCGTTACATTTACAAGACCCGAATTTCACTTTTAATGCCCCGTGTTTTATGTTCAGAATCTTTGAGCACTATTTGTTGTTGAACACTTCCACCAGAGTCATTAATGCAAAATAAAATTGTGAAATACCATAGTTTAGTCACAAGCTGCAGAACTCCTTATTGTTCCTAGAATTTCTAAGCAAACAGCTGGAGTCAGGGCTTTCTCCAAGAGCTCCTTTTATGGAATGGTCTGCCAATCTATGTGAGAGATGCAGACTCTGTCTCAAACTTTAAGGCTTTACTGAAGACTTAAAGGTCACTGAAGACTTACTGAATACTCATCTCTTCAGTAAGTCCTATTATTGAGCATAGTCTGGCCGAGAGGTGCAAAGGTGAATGTCAATAAGGCACTGGAGTGATGAACCACCCTCGCTGTCTCTGCCTGGCTGGTTCCCCACTCTCCACTGGGATTCTCTGCCTCTGATCCTGTTACGGGGGATAATTCACTGGCTCCTCTGCTCATATGGTGGGGAAGATATTTTGTGAGCTATACCTGGCCATGTCTCAGGGTAGTAAGTTAGAGGTCTGTTGATATCCCTTGTTGGGTCGGTGCTCTCGGTAAATGGGTGGGATTATATCCTGCCTAACTGGCCCTGTCCAGGGGTAACATTGTCTCACCCTGTCTCAGTCTCCAGTATCTATGCTACCCTATGTGGCGGTGGGCTCGGGTCAGTCTGTCCTATCTGCTGTACTGTGTGATCTTAGGCATACTCCCTCTAAGTCTCCTCTCTCTCTCTCTTTGTGTCCCCCCTCCCCCATCCTGGAGAACCTGAGCCCCAGGACCATGCCTCAGGACTACCTCGCCTGATGACTCCTGTCTGTCCCTGTCCCCAGTCCTCCTAGTAGTGCTGCCAATCTAGTTCTAGTGTTTCTACCTGCGGCTATGGAACCCCGACCTGTTTTACCAGAGGTGTTACCTTGTCCCGGACCTGCTGTTTCAACCCTATCTCTCACTCTCTCTCTTGGACCTGCTGTTTGGACCTCTGAATGCTTGTCTATAAAAAGCCAACTGCGTCGTGCCTAAGAACAGCCCTTAGCTGTGGAATATTGACCATCATGAACTGGGTGGTTCAAGCCCTGAATTCTGATTGGCTGACAGCCGTGGTAAATCAAATCAAATCAAATTTATTTATATAGCCCTTCGTACATCAGCTGATATCTCAAAGTGCTGTACAGAAACCCAGCCTAAAACCCCAAACAGCAAGCAATGCAGGTGTGGCTAGGAAAAACTCCCTAGAAAGGCCAATACCTAGGAAGAAACCTAGAGAGGAACCAGGCTATGTGGGGTGGCCAGTCCTCTTCTGGCTGTGCCGGGTAGAGATTATAACAGAACATGGCCAAGATGTTCAAATGTTCATAAATGACCAGCATGGTCGAATAATAATAAGGCAGAACAGTTGAAACTGGAGCAGCAGCACAGTCAGGTGGAAGTTGAAACTGGAGCAGCAGCATGGCCAGGTGGACTGGGGACAGCAAGGAGTCATCATGTCAGGTAGTCCTGGGGCATGGTCCTAGGGCTCAGGTCAGTTGAAACTGGAACAGCAGCATGGCCAGGTGGACTGGGGACAGCAAGGAGTCATCATGTCAGGTAGTCCTGGGGCATGGTCCTAGGGCTCAGGTCCTCCGAGAGAGAGAAAGAAAGAGAGAAGGAGAGAATTAGAGAACGCACACTTAGATTCACACAGGACACCGAATAGGACAGGAGAAGTACTCCAGATATAACAAACTGACCCCAGCCCCCCGACACATAAACTACTGCAGCATAAATACTGGAGGCTGAGACAGGAGGGGTCAGGAGACACTGTGGCCCCATCCGAGGACACCCCCGGACAGGGCCAAACAGGAAGGATATAACCCCACCCACTTTGCCAAAGCACAGCCCCCACACCACTAGAGGGATATCTTCAACCACCAACTTACCATCCTGAGACAAGGCTGAGTATAGCCCACAAAGATCTCCGCCACGGCACAACCCAAGGGGGGGGGGGGGCGCCAACCCAGACAGGATGACCACAACAGTGAATCAACCCACTCAGGTGACGCACCCCCTCCAGGGACGGCATGAGAGAGCCCCAGCAAGCCAGTGACTCAGCCCCTGTAATAGGGTTAGAGGCAGAGAATCCCAGTGGAAAGAGGGGAACCGGCCAGGCAGAGACAGCAAGGGCGGTTCGTTGCTCCAGAGCCTTTCCGTTCACCTTCCCACTCCTGGGCCAGACTACACTCAATCATATGACCCACTGAAGAGATGAGTCTTCAGTAAAGACTTAAAGGTTGAGACCGAGTTTGCGTCTCTGACATGGGTAGGCAGACCGTTCCATAAAAATAGAGCTCTATAGGAGAAAGCCCTGCCTCCAGCTGTTTGCTTAGAAATTCTAGGGACAATTAGGAGGCCTGCGTCTTGTGACCGTAGCGTACGTGTAGGTATGTACGGCAGGACCAAATCAGAGAGATAGGTAGGAGCAAGCCCATGTAATGCTTTGTAGGTTAGCAGTAAAACCTTGAAATCAGCCCTTGCTTTGACAGGAAGCCAGTGTAGAGAGGCTAGCACTGGAGTAATATGATCAAATTTTTTGGTTCTAGTCAGGATTCTAGCAGCCGTATTTAGCACTAACTGAAGTTTATTTAGTGCTTTATCCGGGTAGCCGGAAAATAGAGCATTGCAGTAGTCTAACCTAGAAGTGACAAAAGCATGGATTAATTTTTCTGCATCATTTTTGGACAGAAAGTTTCTGATTTTTGCAATGTTACGTAGATGGAAAAAAGCTGTCCTCGAAATGGTCTTGATATGTTCTACAAAAGAGAGATCAGGGTCCAGAGTAACGCCGAGGTCCTTCACAGTTTTATTTGAGACGACTGTACAACCATTAAGATTAATTGTCAGATTCAACAGAAGATCTCTTTGTTTCTTGGGACCTAGAACAAGCATCTCTGTTTTGTCCGAGTTTAATAGTAGAAAGTTTGCAGCCATCCACTTCCTTATGTCTGAAACACATGCTTCTAGCGAGGGGGCAATTTTGGGGCTTCACCATGTTTCATTGAAATGTACAGCTGTTTGTCATCCGCATAGCAGTGAAAGTTTACATTATGTTTTCGAATAACATCCCCAAGAGGTAAAATATATAGTGAAAACAATAGTGGTCCTAAAACGGAACCTTGAGGAACACCGAAATTTACAGTTGATTTGTCAGAGGACAAACCATTCACAGAGACAAACTGATATCTTTCCGACAGATAAGATCTAAACCAGGCCAGAACATGTCCGTGTAGACCAATTTGGGTTTCCAATCTCTCCAAAAGAATGTGGTGATCGATGGTATCAAAAGCAGCACTAAGGTCTAGGAGCACGAGGACAGATGCAGAGCCTCGGTCCGATGCCATTAAAATGTCATTTACCACCTTCACAAGTGCCGTCTCAGTGCTATGATGGGGTCTAAAACCAGACTGAAGCATTTCGTATACATTGTTTGTCTTCAGGAAGGCAGTGAGTTGCTGCGCAACAGCCTTCTCTAAAATTTTTGAGAGGAATGGAAGATTCGATATAGGCCGATAGTTTTTTATATTTTCTGGGTCAAGGTTTGGCTTTTTCAAGAGAGGCTTTATTACTGCCACTTTTAGTGAGTTTGGTACACATCCAGTGGATAGAGAGCCGTTTATTATGTTCAACATAGGAGGGCCAAGCACAGGAAGCAGCTCTTTCAGTAGTTTAGTTGGAATAGGGTCCAGTATGCAGCTTGAAGGTTTAGAGGCCATGATTATTTTCATCATTGTGTCAAGAGATATAGTACTAAAACACTTGAGCGTCTCTCTTGATCCTAGGTCCTGGCAGAGTTGTGCAGACTCAGGACAACTGAGGTTTGAAGGAATACGCAGGTTTAAAGAGGAGTCCGTAATTTGCTTTCTAATAATCATAATCTTTTCCTCAAAGAAGTTCATGAATTTATCACTGCTAAAGTGAAAGTCATCCTCTCTTGGGGAATGCTGCTTTTTAGTTAGCTTTGCGACAGTATTAAAAAGGAATTTCGGATTGTTCTTATTTTCCTCAATTAAGTTAGAAAAATAGGATGATCGAGCAGCAGTAAGGGCTCTACGGTACTGCACGGTACCGTCCTTCCAAGCTAGTCGGAAGACTTCCAGTTTGGTGTGGCGCCATTTCCGTTCCAATTTTCTGGAAGCTTGCTTCAGAGCTTGGGTATTTTCTGTGTACCAGGGAGCTAGTTTCTTATGAGACATTTTTTTAGTTTTTAGGGGTGCAACTGCATCTAGGGTATTGCGCAAGGTTAGATTGAGATCCTCAGTTAGGTGGTTAACTGATTTTTGTCCTCTGGCGTCCTTGGGTAGGCAGAGGGAGTCTGGAAGGGCATCAAGGAATCTTTGTGTTGTCTGTGAATTTATAGCACGACTTTTGATGTTCCTTGGTTGGGATCTAAGCAGATTATTTGTTGCAATTGCAAACGTAATAAAATGGTGGTCCGATAGTCCAGGATTATGAGGAAAAACATTAAGATCCACCACATTTATTCCATGGGACAAAACTAGGTCCAGCGTATGACTGTGACAGTGAGTGGGTCCAGAGACATGTTGGACAAAACCCACTGAGTCGATGATGGCTCCGAAAGCCTTTTGGAGTGGGTCTGTGGACTTTTCCATGTGAATATTAAAGTCACCAAAGATTAGAATATTATCTGCTATGACTACAAGGTCCGATAGGAATTCAGGGAACTCAGTGAGAAACGCTGTATATGGCCCAGGAGGCCTGTAAACAGTAGCTATAAAAAGTGATTGAGTAGGCTGCATAGATTTCATGACTAGAAGCTCAAAAGACGAAAATGTCTTTTTTTTTTTGTAAATTGCAATTTGCTATCGTAAATGTTAGCAACACCTCCGCCTTTGCGGGATGCACGGGGGATATGGTCACTAGTGTAGCCAGGAGGTGAGGCCTCATTTAAAACAGTAAATTCATCAGGCTTAAGCCATGTTTCAGTCAGGCCAATCACATCAAGATTATGATCAGTGATTAGTTCATTGACTATAATTGCCTTTGAAGTAAGGGATCTAACATTAAGTAGCCCTATTTTGAGATGTGAGGTATCATGATCTCTTTCAGTAATGACAGGAATGGAGGTGGTCTTTATCCTAGTGAGATTGCTAAGGCGAACACCGCCATGTTTAGTTTTGCCCAACCTAGGTCGAGGCACAGACACGGTCTCAATGGTGATAGCTGAGCTGACTACACTGACTGTGCTAATGGCAGACTCCACTATGCTGGCAGGCTGGCTAACAGCCTGCTGCCTGGCCTGCACCCTATTTCATTGTGGAGCTAGAGGAGTTAGAGCCCTGTCTATGTTGGTAGATAAGATGAGAGCACCCCTCCAGCTAGGATGGAGTCCGTCACTCCTCAGCAGGTCAGGCTTGGTCCTGTTTGTGGGTGAGTCCCAGAAAGAGGGCCAATTATCTACAAATTCTAACTTTTGGGAGGGGCAGAAAACAGTTTTCAACCAGCGATTGAGTTGTGAGACTCATCACTCCCCCTAACTGGGAGGGGGCCAGAGACAATTACTCGATGCCGACACATCTTTCTAGCTGATATGCACGCAGAAGCTATGTTGCGCTTAGTGATTTCTGACTGTTTCATCCTAACATCGTTGGTGCCGACGTGGATAACAATATCTCTATACTCTCTACACTCGCCAGTTTTAGCTTTAGCCAGCACCATCTTCAGATTAGCCTTAACGTCGGTAGCCCTGCCCCCGGGTAAACAGTGTATGATCGCTGGATGATTCGCTTTAAGTCTAATACTGCGGGTAATGGAGTCGCCAATGACTAGAGTTTTCAATTTGTCAGAGCTAATGGTGGGAAGCTTCGGCGTCTCAGACCCCGTAACGGGAGGAGTAGAGACCAGAGAAGAATCGGCCTCTGACTCCGACCCGCTGCTTAATGGGGAAAAAAGGTTGAAAGTGTCTGTCGGCTGAATGAGCGACACCGGTTGAGCGTTCCTACAGCATTTCCTTCCAGAAACCGTGAGAAAGTTGTCCGGCTGCGGGGACTGTGCCAGGGGATTTACACTACTATCTGTACTTACTGGTGCCACAGACGCTGTTTCATCCTTTCCTACACTGAAATTACCCTTGCCTAACGATTGCGTCTGAAGCTGGGCTTGCAGCACAGCTATCCTCGCCGTAAGGCGAGTACAGCGGCTGCAATTAGAAGGCATCATGTTAATGTTACTACTTCGGCTGTTGGAGGTCCTGACGAATCGTGTCCCGATAAAGCGTCCGGAGTGAAAAAGTTGAGGAAAAAATAAATAAATATATGAACGGTAATTAAAAAGTGAAAACCGTAAAGTTGTCAGGTAGCAAAACAGGTTAGCAACAAAACGCACAGCAACTCGAAAACAAGCCTGCAAGTTGTGACCGGAAAAATACCTATGTGAGAATGATCGTATACCAATCAGATCGTATACCAAGTGTATGACAAAACATTTATTTTTACAGCTATAATTACGTTAGTAACCATTTTTTAATAGCAATAAGGGACCTCGGGGGTTTGTGGTATATGGCCAATATACTACGGCTAGGGGCTTTATCCAGGCACTTCGCCTTGCGTTGTGCCTAAGAACAGCCCTTAGCTGTGGTATATTGGCCATATACCACAAACCCCCGATGTGCCTTATTGCTATTAAAAACTAGTTACCAATGTAATTAGACCGGGCCTTATTGCTTAATTATACCAAACCGCCTCGGACTGTCACGTCTACGCCTGCTCCTGCCCTCTGGTGGGCAACATTGCCGGAATACTAACCACAGGTCCTGGGAATCATCATTACGCACACCTGGCACTCATCATTATGATTCACACCTGGACCTCATTATAGGTCCCTTCCCTTTGTTCATTCCTCAAGTTAGTATTATTCCTGTTTTCATGCATCTTGCCGCTGTTACACTGTCTTGTTTCATGTTTGTTGTTTATTCAGTGTTTTACCTGTACCTCGACTCACAGCGTCATCATTACAGAATACCAACTCAAACCATGGAAGCAGCAGGAAATTCAAATCTCTCTGACAGTCAATGAACAGGGCTCTCTTTTACATCAACACCATGACCAGCTGGCATAACTGGGATCGGCTATGGAGGAGGTTCTTCAGTGTGCAACATTTCAAACACACCCAGGAGGCGTTAGCTTCATCCAGCGGAGGATACTCTACAACCAGTCGACCCAGTGAGCCAGTACATCAGCCCATTCATCAACCCGCTCAAGTCAGCGATCCCTCCCGGATAAATATAATGGTACACCATCCAAATGCCGTGGCTTCCTACTTCAGTGCTCCCTCTACTTTTTGCATCAGAGGGGAGCATGTGAAATGAGCTGGCACTTCGCACGCTATTTAGAAGAGGTTTGTGTGAAGAGGTCCAGACGGAACTGGCCTGTCGAGACGACAATCTCACCTTGGACTCACTCATTGCGATGGCCATCCGTCTGGTTAACCTACTTCAGGCACGACTGCCCTCTCATCATTTATCTCCCTCCCTCAATGAATACTCGGGATCAGAGCCAGAACCCATGTAGGAAGGGTTCACTCGTCTCCCCGCTGAGGAGTGCCACAGACAGATACAGCTGGGGCGCTGTCTGTACTGTGGACAAGGAGGGCATGAGCTCCAGAGTTGTCCGTCATATCCAAATTCAGGATCCACAAGAACAGAGGGATGGTCACGTGAGACTCCAGCACCTAGGGCAGGAGTGAATATTCCATCTTCATCAGGCCCTTTTTGGTGTCCATCACACTAGCTGACTGTCCCTCATGTACTGTGTCAACAGCGTTAGTGGATTCCGGTGCCACTGGGAACTTTATTGACCAGACCCTTGCCTCCTCTCTTAACATAGGGTGCAGGCCAGGCCAGGCAGCAGGCTGTTAGCCAGCCTGCCAGCATAGCGGAGTCTGCCACTAGCATAGTCAGTGTAGTCAGCTCAGCTATCACCATTGAGACCGTGTCTGTGCCTCGACCTGGGTTGGGCAAAACTAAACATGGCGGTGTTCGCCTTAGCAATCTCACTAGGTTAAAGACCACCTCCATTCCTGTCAGTATTGAAAGAGATCATGATACCTCACATCTCAAAATAGGGCTACTTAATGTTAGATCCCTTACTTCAAAGGCAATTATAGTCAATGAACTAATCACTGATCATAATCTTGATGTGATTGAGTGTAGTCTGGCCCAGGAGTGGGAAGGTGAACGGAAAGGCTCTGGAGAAACGAACCGCCCTTGCTGTCTCTGCCTGGCCGGTTCCCCTCTTTCCACTGGGATTCTCTGCCTCTAGCCCTATTACAGGGGCTGAGTCACTGGCTTACTGGGGCCCTCTCATGCCGTCCCTGGAAGGGGTGCGTCACCTGAGTGGGTTGATTCACTGATGTGGTCATCCTGTCTGGGTTGGCGCCCCCCCTTGGGTTGTGCCATGGCGGAGATCTTTGTGGGCTATACTCGGCCCTGTCTCAGGATGGTAAGTTGGTGGTTGAAGATATCCCTCTAGTGGTGTGGGGGCTGTGCTTTGGCAAAGTGGGTGGGGTTATATCCTTCCTGTTTGGCCCTGTCCGGGGGTGTCCTCGGATGGGGCCACAGTGTCTCCTGACCCCTCCTGTCTCAGCCTCCAGTATTTATGCTGCAGTAGTTTATGTGTCAGGGGGCTAGGGTCAGTTTGTTATATCTGGAGTACTTCTCCTGTCCTATTCGGTGTCCTATGTGAATCTAAGTGTGCGTTCTCTAATTCTCTCCTTCTCTCTCGGAGGAGGACCTGAGCCCTAGGACCATGCCCCAGGATTACCTGACATGATGACTCCTTGCTGTCCCCAGTCCACCTGGCCATGCTGCTGCTCCAGTTTCAACTGTTCTGCCTGCTTATTATTCGAACATGCTGATAATTTATGAACATTTGAACATCTTCGCCATGTTCTGTTTTAATCTCCACCCGGCACAGCCAGAAGAGGACTGGCCACCCCACATATGCTCTCTCTAATTCTCTCTTTTTTTCTCTCTCTCTCGGAGGACCTGAGCCCTAGAACCATGCCCCAGGACTACCTGACATGATGACTCCTTGCTGTCCCCAGTCCATCTGACCGTGCTGCTGCTCCAGTTTCAACTGTTCTGCCTTATTATTATACGACCATGCTGGTCATTTATGAACATTTGAACATCTTGGCCATGTTCTGTTATAATCTCCACCCGGCACAGCCAGAAGAGGACTGGCCACCCCACATAGCCTGGTTCCTCTCTAGGTTTCTTCCTAGGTTTTGGCCTTTCTAGGGAGTTTTTCCTAGCCACCGTGCTTCTACACCTGCATTGCTTGCTGTTTGGGGTTTTAGGCTGGGTTTCTGTACAGCACTTTGAGATATCAGCTGATGTACGAAGGGCTATATAAATACATTTGATTTGATTTGATTTAACATCAACTCATACCCGCTCTCCTCTCCTTTCCCGATTCAAGTCCTGGATAGTCGGCCTCTTGGGTCCAGAACCGTCACCCACATCACTCAACCACTCACCCTCACCATTTAGTCCGTGTAGTCCACTCATCAGGAAAACATCCCCCTTCATCACCAGTGCACCAGTTCACAAGATAATTCTCGGTCTCCCTTGGCTTCAACACCATAACCCTATCATTTCATGGTCGAGGATGAGAATCAGACTGGGCTCTTTTCTTCACCTTGTTCGACTTCATGCTGACCTATCGCCCAGGTTCCAAGAACATCAAGGCCGATGCCCTGTCCTGTATCTACCATTCGGGAGAGGGTCCTGTCCAGAGTGCACCTATAATCGCATCCTCCCAAGTTGTAGGTCCAGTGGCCTAGGATGCAGAGAGGGAGCCCACAGCCCTGAACTGTCCTCCTGAGCTCATCTACGTTCCCACAGGGATAAGGGATTGGCTGCTGACCTAGGAATACACAGCTGTCGTTGCTGGACATCCAGGTATTTCTCACACTATCCACTCCATCGCTGAGAACTAACTTATGTCAACTCCTGTTCCATATGTGCCCAAACCAAGTCCCCCCGGAATGTACCAGCAGGGAAGCTCCTCCCGCTTCCCGTGCCTCAGCGACCCTTGTCTCATCTATTCATTGACTTTGTAACCAATCTCCCCTCTGACGGTTTCCGCACCATTCTGGTGGTAGTGGATAGACTTTCTAAGTCATGTCGTTTAATCCCTCTTCCTGGTCTCCCCACTGCTCTCCAGGTCGCAGAGGCACTCTTCCGGCATTATGGCTTTCCGGAGGACATCGTCTCCGACCGTGGTCCCCAATACACATCACGAGTATGGAGGGCCTTAGCCTCACTTCCCGGGTACCGGTCTCAGTCCAACGGGCAGGTGGAGAGGATGAACCAGGAGCTGGGGAGGTTTTTGAGGAGTCACTGTCAAGACCGGCAGGGTGAGTGGGCACGATTTCTTCCATGGGCAGAGTTTGCCCAGAGCTCGCTGCATCACTCCTCCACTGGGTTGACCCCCCCCTTCCAGTGTGTTCTAGGTTTTCTGCCAGCCCTAGCCTCGTGGACCCCTGGCCAGACCAAAGCTCCTGCAGTTGATGAGTGGTTCCGGCACGCAGAAGTGTGGAGAGACACTCACGTGAGACTCCAGCGCGCCTTCCATCGTCAAAAAGAACAGGCAGACTGCCACCGCAGTGAGACCCCTGGGGATCGCATCTGGTTCTCTACCAGGAACCCCCCACTCCACCTGCCCTAGAAGGAATAGCCCGACAAAACGGCCTCAGTTTAAGGTTCTCCGGAGGGTCAACGAGGTGACATAGGTTACAATTGCCCCGTCACTACCGTATCAAACCCTCGTTTCATGTCTCCCTTCTCAGGCCGGTGGTTCCTGGTCCCCTAGCTGATGCTGCCCCCCCCCCCCTCCCGGACATCGAGGGCAGTCAGATCTCTGCTGGGCTCCAGTATGTGGTGGACTGGGAGGGGTATGGCCCTAAGGAGCGGTGTTGGGTTCCGGTGGAGGACATTCTGGATCCCAACATCATCTGTGATTTCCACCTTCGCCACCCATGTTTTATTAAACGTTTCACCTGCACCTGCTTCTCGACTCACAGCATCATCCTTACACAGACCTTAGTGCCTAAAATATATACAAATTCATTGTTTGATACAATATTTTACCATATTTGATTAGTTTCTTAAGCATGTTGCAAGGATCCCATTGTCTATTCTAGGGATTCTATATGTTATTTCTTTAGGTACATTTGAATCTTCTCACAAAGTCAGCAGGAGTGCTATCTAAAGGGCTCAACTAATGGCGGGGCAGAAAATTTGTTAAAGTTTCAGAGCAAGTTCTGGCCCAGGTGAGAGGAGAGTTTTCAGGAGTGTCCCAATCCTCAAAAATAGGTGTACTGTCATCGTTTCCTTTCCTTCATGAGGGTACAGTTGAGTCGGAAGTTTACATACGCCTTAGCCAACTATATTTAAACTGTTTTTCACAATTCCTGACATTTAATCCCAGTAAAAATTCCCTGTCTTAGGTCAGTTAGGATCACCACTTTATTTTAAGAATGTGAAATGTCAGAATAATAGTAGAATGATTTGTTTTAGCTTGTATTTCTTTCATTACATTCCCAGTGGGTCAGAAGTTTGCATGCACTCAATTAGTATTTGGTAGCATTGCCTTGAAATTGTTTTGTGAAGTGCACCAGTCCCTCCTGCAGCAAAGCACCCCCACAACATGATGCTATCACCCCCGTGCTTCACGGTTGGGATGGCGTTCTTCGGCTTGCAAGCCTCCCCCTTTTTCCTCCAAACATGACAATGGTCATTATGGCCAAACAGTTCTATTTTTGTTTCATCAGACCAGAGGACATTTCTCCAAAAAGTATGATGTCTTTGTCCCCATGTGCAGTTGCAAAACGTAGTCTGGCTTTTTTATGGTGGTTTTGGAGCAGTGGCTTCTTCCTTGCTGAGCAGCTTTTCAGGTTCTGTCGATTATAGGACTCATTTTACTGTGGCAATAGATACTTTTGTATCGGTTTCCTCCAGCATCTTCACAAGGTCCTTTGCTGTTGTTCTGGGATTGATTTGCACTTTTCGCACCAAAGTACGTTCATCTCTAGGGGACAGAAGGCGTCTCCTTCTTGAGCGGTATGACGGCTTCATGGTCCCATGGTGTTTATACTTGCTTACTACTAGTGTTTGTACAGATGAACGTGGTACCTTCAGGCGTTTTGGAAATTGCTCCCAAGGATGAACCAGACTTGTGGATCTCTACAATTGTTTTGAGGTCTTGGCTGACATCCCATGATGTCAAGCAAAGAGGCACTGCGTTTGAAGGTAGGCCTTGAGATACATCCACAGGTACACCTCCAATTGACTCAAATGATGTCAATTAGCCTACCGGAAGCTTCTAAATCCATGACAAAATTTTCTGGAATTTTCCAAGCTGTTTAAAGGCACAGTCAACTTAATGTATGTAAACTTCTGACCCATGGGAATTGTGATTAAGTGAAGTAATCTGTAGTCTGTAAACAATTGTTGGAAAAATTACTTGTCATGCACGAAGTAGATGTCCTAGCCAACTTGCCAAAATTATAGTTTGTTAACAAGACATTTGTGGAGTGGTTGAAAAACTAGTTTTAATGACTCAAACATAAGTGTATGTAAACTTCCAACTTCAACTGTTCATGGAAGGTAACATTAGTCTGATGGCAACATATCCAGCCATTTTACCTTTAGTAGCAATAGTGATGTAACAGAGGTTAAAAAGGAGGATCTTCACAACCATAAGGAACAGCTAATGCAGACATTAAAGACACAAATCAACCTTATAAAGCCATAATTAAAATCCAATACCTGTGTAATCAGCAGGAATGTTAGTTTCAGGGAGTAATTTTGGATCTTTGCTATAGATTTGCTATGGCTCTTTTACAGCGTTGTACTGTAGCCTAATCAATGAAGTGAAATAATACCTCTCAGACATGTGACAACACTTATACAAATGAGTAAATGGCCATCAGATAATTTCCTGTGGATCACATCTTTATACAGCATTTGTCATCCATGTTGTTTTTAGATACAGGCAGAGATCACCAAGAGAGGAGGTGCATCTGTGCGATGGAAGGAGCAGCCGGATGGCAAAGTCTTCCAGAAGAGAGAGAAAGAGGAGAGAAAGAAGGTAAGTCAAAAGAGGCAAGACGTGACCACTTGAGAATATTCAAAGTCTGTCAGTCCATTTAGTCCTCATTCTGGGTTATCCTGGGTTAATACCTCAATATAATACGTCCATATATATATATAGTATGTGTGGCACAGGAGGCTGCTGAGGGGAGAACAGCTCATAATAATGGCTAGAACACAGCAAGTTGAGTGGCTCAATTGGTAGAGCGTTGGTGCTTTCAACGCCAGGGTTGTGGGTTCGATTCCCACGGGGAA
This sequence comes from Oncorhynchus kisutch, assembly GCF_002021735.2. Taxonomy (NCBI): domain Eukaryota; kingdom Metazoa; phylum Chordata; class Actinopteri; order Salmoniformes; family Salmonidae; genus Oncorhynchus; species Oncorhynchus kisutch. The sequence goes on from NC_034182.2 coordinate 2,605,077, forward strand.
CCAGTAAGGAGAAGTAGTAAGTAAGAACATGTATGCAGTCACTTAACTTTTTTGCTTTCTGGGGAGGTTCCCATTGCTTGGAAGGCAGCCAGGGTTTGTCCTGAGATCAAGCCGATCCTAACTGTTCTAGGCTTATTTCTATTTTTCCCTGTTAATCAAAAGTGTTGGAAAAACTTGTTAATAATCAACTGACTGGCTCTCTTGATGTCTATAGTATTCTCTCTGGTATGCAATCTGGTTTCCCGCTCAGGTTATGGATGTGTCACTGCAACCTTAAAGGTCCTCAATGATGTCACCATAAAAAAAATGTAGCAATGTTTAACAAAGTTAAAGGTCCATCTTAAAGGTCCATCATCAATCAAAGCTAGAAACCAGGTTTCTAGGGTAGGAGAACAACAAACCTATTTACTGTATGATGAGAAAACATGAATGATTTAATATGCAATTAGTACAACTTCTATTTCTCTATAAACACAGAGCTTTGAATGTGTGAATACAAGCCAAATGAATGGCCTCTGAACACTATTGAATATGTTTGTGCTAAACAAATGTTCAAAAATGTATTTTATTTAAAAATGCATGCAATATCAACATTCTACAATATGAATTGTCAAACTGTGATGAAACTTCAGAAGTTAAATGTAGAATTGTTGCAGTGTAACAAATAACTTAAAGGTATTTTCTCTTCACTGAAAACATAACTCATTGTAGACTTTAGAGGGTAAAAGAAGTGTAAAAAATGTATATTTTCTATTTCTGTCACTTACATGTTGGCTCTGAATTATGCACCATGATATAATACAACAAAGCAAATGGGATAAACAAATAGTGTGTTGATTGCACAACAGATCCAAATAAACAGACCATTCAAGCTAAGCAATATGACACGATATGCAGGCATCACTCCATGGAACACATAGCTGTGTGTGTTCCAGTTATTTCAATGGTTTCCTCTACTCATGCCCACTAATGTGGCTCAGACCGGTGGTCATAAAGCAAAGGAGACATAGGCCTAGGAAACCATTTCAGATGTATTGAGACGTGGCCTCACACAGACTTGATCATCATGCGGCTCGCTTGGGCCGAGTATGGAGCAGGTCCTTTCCAGGTCGCCCAGTGGAGGCCGGAGGCCCAGCCGATGTGTTCGCCGGCGGGGTGCCAGTCTCCGTTCAGGCTGGCAGAGCCACAGCGACTGTACCACCACCCTCCTCCTCCCTCCGAGAAGCTGCACGTGTTCTCGGCGATGTCTCCAAAGATGCAGGGTGAGCAGCCGTCATTGTCCTTGTCGGTTGTGCTGAAGCCAAAGCCGTTCTGGTCAATGCCGGCGTATTTCCCACGGATGGCATCACCTATAGAGAGACAGGGAGGGAGGAAGAGAGAATACTGCAGTTCTACTTCACTCTTGATTATACTGACTTCCAAAGGATACACCATTTATAAATATCAACCCAGAATACATATCATATGACATATATGTGATGTGTAATGGTCCCATGCTGCCACCAAATGTGAAATAACTATAACACTGAAGTAAAAAATATGACCACCGTTACCTGCATTGCCCCTGTAGGCTCCAACGTTCAGCTTATAGGCCTCCTTCTCCGTGCCCAGACGGAAGTCCCTGTACTCAGCGAAGGCAGTGCCCCCTTCAAAGTCCCACAGGTCGACCCGCATGGTCGAGCTCCGCTCCCTGCCCTTTGTTAGAGCAAACACCTTACTCAGACCCAGCCAGTGGTCCTCTAGGAAACAACAGGGTAGAGAACTGAATTCAGAAGAGAAAAACGGACAGTATAGGGAAACCTCTATAAGTTGCCTTAGAGGTAAACATTATTATAGACAAAAATTAATTTAAATTTGGCCAGCATTGGCTCAGCAAAGTACACAGTTTACAGTATTAGTTGCTGGTGAAATGTGAGGTGCTCAGAGGGACCCTTCATTACTCCGTAGATGCCCAAAGCCTTGTTTGTACACTGCCCACTTCCTGTTGAAAAGAACCTCTGCCCCGGTGCGCCTTTGAAAGACTGTCCAGCCTCCGTCTGCCAGCATCTCACAATACACCTGTATACAACATCAATGTACTTTTGAATCAGTAAATAGTTTTTTTGTGAACAAAAACTGTCCAAGAATGGAACTCTGTAGAACTTCAGTAACTCTGGCAAGCCTGGCGACACCAACATTCCATAGCTAAGCTTTACTGCCCCTGTGTGGCTGTGTAACCAAATGACAACAGTAGATCTAGTACCTGGCATAAATATTAAGATGTTTCCATACCTTAAAGGGGGATCTGACTCCCGCAGGCTGAATGACATACACTCCACTGGTGGCTCGAGGGGAGAGAGTTTTGATCTGTGTGCAATCTGTCCCTGAAACAAGCAAACACACATGTACATACAGTACATGAACTCTTGTCTTTCCAATGTAAGTGATTTAAAAAAAGAGGGATACTTACCTTGAACAACTAAAGTTGTTTTCTGGCCCTGTACAAAACCAGCAGATAAGTAATGGTTACTCCCAGGTTTAAAGGAATAACATGTTTCTCTGTTTATCAGTGCTGACTGACTGTATATTTACCTGAGTCTGGTCAGTGAGGCTGATGAGACAGACAACCAGTCCACAAAAAAATATCCTATTCCACATTTTGTCAAATCTTCTGAGAGACAGAGGGAGAGATGAAAATGTCATTTTAGTTACTTTTTCTTCTGCTGTTTCCTTATTATCCCTGTTTGACCCAACATTGTAAAAATGCAATGTTTCCTAAATTGCGTCCTTTACAGGTCCTAAACAGAAAAGTAATGTCAAACATCGATAATATCCTTAGACCCAGATCTATCTCTTAGTAGTATTCGGTGTGTATTAGTATGATTATTGTGCCATCAGTAACCTGTCCACATCTGAAACCACACTGGTCCCCTACACAAGCTCACATTTGTTGTAGGCCATTCTTGCAAGTAAATTACTTTTTCTGTCTCCTCTAAAATGTAGTGATTATATAGAAATCCAAAAACTGAGAAACAGACATTCTGAGCCAGAGCTACTGTACTTTTGTTACAAAACTCAAACATTCGGAGAGAACTTGAAACATCACCATACCCACTCCATTAATAACAAAACAGTAAACACCATACATGCATGTACCCAAATAAGGGAAAAATTATAGATGATTTTTTGTTATGCTGCCGTCATTAGACATTTCACACAGGATAAATATTATAATCGCAAATTTGAAATTGCCATCGGGTGATTCACATATGTAGAGAGAACCTACCTCCGCCCGTGTATTCCTTTATGGTGTATTGTCTACGACCAGTCAGTTTAGAGAGGATTTTTTATTTATAAGCCTATTTATTGACTCAAGCACCGCCTACTGTACACACTCCGACTCCACGTTTCCAGTTTAGTGTTGTCAGATGCCTCTAAGTATCACAGACAGGGCTCACAGACAGGGAGTTTTCACTTAGGGACCAATGGAAGGATCTAAAATGTGCAAACTCCTCCCAACCGGGGCACCGGGCCATGCAAAATAAACTTGCCCATAGTGTTGTTGCGGAAAACCACTCCCCCACACCGTGCTTGTGCTAATGTTATTGTGGGCGATCCCTGTTACTCAGAGCCCTCACTCCAAAGCAAACACTCTTGACATTCCAATACTGGACTTTACAGGAAATTACGAACAGCCAGGAATACACACAGCACAGTCCAATGAACAAGAAATCAAAATAAAAGTATGGACACTCTTGTTACCAACTCCATATGTGTTTATCTCTCAAATGCCTTTAGATATATCCTATTCAAAAACAATTGCAGTGTTTCAAAAGGAATTGTTTCCTAACTACTAGCGCCACCCTCTGGTCCAGGTAAGAGCAACCATTGAATAGGAGAACTACAGGATTAAAATGAATAAAACCAGGAAACACCTGTAGTACTCTACTTGATTTATGTAACAAGGCTATGGCCTTAGCTCTAGGTTCACTCTACCACAGTACATGTGTTAGACTGTCTCTTGAGGGTTGGTTGTAGCAATCAGGACAGTCAAATCAAGCACTCTTATGATAACACTAAGTGAGGATAATAAAATGTGGCACATTGGCTGTGTACTGAGTACTGTTCTGTATGTACTATCAATATGAAACAAATGTACAGCAATATCTACATTCTGAAAAGACGTGAAAAATCTCATCGCAATCAAATCCAGAAGAATTTAAAGATACAGCTGGATATAAAGTAGTGATAGGTTTATTAATGTTTGCTGTTTTGACAGAGTAACATGGTACAGCAAGTTATCAATAAGCAATTCCAAACCTGCTGTACATAAAACTTTGCACACATATTTTTTAAATGCACATCGAAGTTCAGAACAAACTCCTTTTAAAGCATTTTTTCCCCACTTTCAACACATCACATAATAGACATGAACATAACATTGTGTGAAACCTTGCCTCTTGTATTAAGATGTATTATTAAGATATACATTTTATTTATGGATTCAAGATATTGTGTGTAGATGGTCTTCATCTTAGAACAGTGGTTAAAAACTATTTGTGGGTGTTAGTAAGATGATCAATGATTATGTTTCTGAATGTATGAGTATTTTATTATATCTCTTCAATCATGCATACACTACATGCTGTGTGTGAAATCATCTAAATACATGCAAAACTCAAGTGTGTGTGTGTGTGTGCATAGACACACAGCCAGGGTGCTCCTGGTCTCTCCAACACAGACAGGTCACTGACTGATTACCTGAGTCTTCATTCACCATCAGTTTATTCTACTGATTGACATCCAGGAGCACTCTGAACTACCTCCCTTGACATTAACCCAACTGACTCAGAACAAAGAGCAGGGTTCTATCTTTGAAAAGCAGAATGGACCTAGAACAGTGCCCTGAGGAACACCATCTACATCTTTCTCCACTGTCAGTTGAGTTTTGGGGTCAGGGAGGCACTATGACGATCAGGTGACACAGATCTCTCGTGCCCACACAGGAGGCTTGCTGTCATATGGGACACAATTTTGGTTTCCATCTGTCCTCCCCTCGTCCTTCCTTCCCTCTTTGTCTTTCTCCATCCCTTTCTGGTACCTCTCTCCAAATGTTTTAGGCCCACCAGGTAGTTCTGACTCAGGATAGGCACAGTAGGGGTTCTCTAGAACTTTTAGAACTCTGCGGACCTGACAGATTGAACAAGAGTTGATTTAACATAATGAGCAATGATATACAGGGTTGGGTACTAATGGATTACATGTAACAGGGATGACGTAATTAGACCACAAAAATGAAGTAACTAATCAACCCAGATTACATTTAAAAAATAATAATAATCGGATTACAGTTAGTCTTAACAGCTGATTACATTTTGGATTACTTCAACTAATATGAAGATGTGACCTGCATGTGTTTGACTCAAGCACACTGAAGTAGCAGGTTTTTACATTTTAAGCAGACGCTCTTATCCAGAGTGATTTACAGGAGCATAATAGGGTGAAGTGTCTTGCTCAAGGGCACATCAGATTTTTCACCCAGTTGGCTTGTGGATTATAACCAGCGACCTTTCGATTACTAGCACAACATTCTTAACTGCTAGGCTACCTGCCATTAAACAACCCGGAAGTCACCTTTCAGTGGGAATGGAAGCTTTTCCTAGCCGTTTTAATATATTTTAAATCTCAAACGGCCAAGTTCTCTCCTTTTTTTAAACTAAAATCATCAGACCCCCACTTACTGAAAACTGAATCATCCAAAATTTCATCAGGATCTCTGGGTCAAAAGGATTTTTTTGGTTAGTCAACATAGCTCCATTCTGTTCATTTCCCAAGTACTGGAATGACACATGACAAATCAGCTGCTTACTCAGCTAAACTTCTAGTTTCAGTAGAAATGAGTACACTAAAATCAACCACATTCAAAGTATTTGCACAATTGATCATCCAACTCATGAAATAATCTGATTACTCCTGGATCTGTTACATCTGTCTATTGACGTCTTTATCATAGTAGACTGTTATGGGTCAGACATTTATAGCTGGGTCAGACATTCAGATGAACATTTCCTCTTTTACTGGCCATGATCTGCTTGGTGGCTGGGTGGAGTAGGCCCATTGCACAACCAAAGAATGAGTGTTTCCTTGGAACCTGACAGTGCAGCTGACCTGTTAGCAGTGATGCCATTTCATCAAGAAGAGGCATAAGGCAGCTGAGCCAGCACTTGCCTAAAGATATCTGCAGCATAAACTGACGAGGCAGATGCTGGCTAACCAAAGAATATTTTCCAAAAGTAATCAGATTATTTTCATCCATATTGGGTGACCGTTTAGAATTTACAGCACTTTTTGTACATAGTCCATTTTTGGGGGCCAAAAGTATTGGAACAAATTCACTTAAATGTGTAGTATAAGTTTAGTATTTGGTCCCATATTCCTAGCAAGGAATATTCCTAGCAATGTCACTGTCCCAATACTTTTGGAGCTCACTGTATACTGTAATATAACAACAAACAGAAAGTGCAACAACAACAATATTCACAATGTGTAGATAGCTGCAGTGTATTTAGTAGATGCAACATGTCAGTTCTATACCTCTGAGAAGTCTCCATTTTCAGCAGCCTGTATTGCATTCTGGGCAATGTAGTTGCGGAGCACCACGCGTGGGTTGGTGCTGTCCATCACACGGATCCTCTCTTCCTCTATGGTACACACCTCCCTCGCTCCATCACACTCCTTCACCAACCGCTTCCTGGGTCATCATACACACACAATCATAAACCATGATTACAACGTGAAACAGAGGAAGTTGGTGAGGGGAGGACAACTCATAATAATTAATAGAATGGGAGCGAATGGAATGGTATAAAACACATAGAAACCAGGTGTTTGATGGGTTTGAGACCATTCCATTTATGCTGTTCCAGCCATTACTATGAGCCTGTCCTCCCAATTTAAAGTGCCACCAGCCACCACTGGCGTCAAACAATACCAAGAAAGTATGGATCAATTCATATATGCTTTGCTATGCAGGAAGCATGCTATTTCTTTCATCAATAACCAAGTAAGTGGTTTTGATTGTGTAGGATCCTCGATCTGGCATCTCCTAACTAACCAACCTGTACTGACTGATCCAGCGTAGCCAATCCTCTCTCTGCTTTGCCCTCAGCTCGTCCTGATTGGTGCTCAGCAGCTCCTTCAGTCTGCCCATCTTCTCCAGCTGATGGGCCACCTCTGGTCGGTCTGCCACCAGGCCAAACATGGCTGGGTTGGTCTGGGCCATAGAGAGGACCATAGCCAGCTCACTGTGTGCATAGGGAGTCAAGAGAGGTAAACACTGAGACTAAGAGGCTAGATTGAAAACAGCTAGGAGAATGGGCAACATAGTGCTAGTTAGCTAATTACTTGGTGATAACTATATGAATACATACACTGAGGTGCTATATCTGACATACTTACATTAGCATGTTTAGCTAATATTGCTAGCTACTTACTTACTTAACCACAGATAATAAAAATGTATAGCAACATTAAACAAGTCATTCTGCACTAAAACAGCTTTAACTTACAGATTGTCCTTGTATGATTTTTCTCCAAATCGCTGATTGCACATCAAGGGAACACAACAAAGGATGATATTAGGAACCACAACATCTTGCAAACATGTGATTAGGAACATTTCTGAGAACATTTGTTAGGTTAACCTACTGTATAGCCCAGTCATTTGGGGTTTGTGTGTGAATGAAAATGAGGGGATCACAGTGGATTGGTTGGTGGCAGAATTGTTGAGGTCAATTCCTTCCAAGTTAACCTCAATGCATGTTGTAGAGCATTACATGTATACATCTTGCAAATCCAATCCTGTGAACTGTGAATTAAAACAGAGTTTCTGATCACTAAAGATCATATTTAGGTTTCATGTGATGGAGGACTAGCCTCCAGGTGGGCCACACCACTGTACCCCCCCTCACCGGGGCTCCATGGTGGGCTTGTTGGCCACCTTAAGCTCCTCCAGGGAGACACACTGCTCCAAGAGGAGGTCCACCACCGGGCCCCCTGTGGCCCCCTTCCCCTCCCCCACCACAGGGCAGGACACGCCACTCAGCAAGCGGAAGGTGTTGGTGAAGTCTGCTCCTGTGAGAGTGAAAGAGAGAGGGGGGACTTTAAATGTTTGGTTGCTGGTTCAAATAACTTGTTGTGCAGAGTTAGTCCTCTCTGTTTCATACAGGTACATTATGCCTGTTTTCTGCAGTTTGTCCCATCCCTCTCCCCATACCTGTGTTGTGCATGAGCTGCAGCAGCTCAGAGACAAGCTCCTGGTCCTCTGGTTCCTTCCGCCTCAGTAGGCCCAGCTTCCTCCTCATGTTGGCCAGGTAGAGGGTCTCATAGAGGGGCATGAACTCATCAAGGATGGCCCCTGCCTGGGATGCATGGAGCTCAGAGCCCAGGGCCTCAGCCAGACGAGCCAGGTTCCAACGGCACACGGACGGCTGGGCTTGGTATGAGTAGCGCCCCCTCCGGTCCGAGGCATTGCACACAAACTCTGGGTCGAATCTGGAAGATGGGAAGAGATATGGAGTGTTTACAAATAAGCCCTTATGATTAATCGATTATGCACCGTATATAACTGCACAAATTGCATTTTGTTAGCAAAAATATATAACAAATTTTAACTCTGTTCTTTCTACCTAATAATACTGTATATTCAGATTTCCTATAAGTTATTTTGTGAGTTATGTACAGCAAGTGTGATACAAGTATCCATTTCCTGAATTAATATGTTTTGATGTCAATAGGATCTTGAAGTTCCTGTTGAAAGGGGAAGTGAGGCAGATGTACCTGTCTATGAAGCCAAAGGGGCCGTAATCCACAGTAAGTCCCAATATGCTCATGTTGTCTGTGTTGAGGACACCATGACAGAAGCCAACACATTGCCACTGGGCCACCAGACGAGCCGTCCGCACTGTCACCTGGGAACACAAGGGGGCGCCACAGAGCAGTTCTACAAATTAATGTAATTTTGTCAGTGTGTACTTAAGGTGAAATGTATTCAACCTGTATAGTTTAATTTTAGAATATTAGCAATGTCCATCTGGTACCGTTGTTCATATTGATAATAAGTAACAATCTCATATTTATCATAAGAGTAGAAATACAAAGGGTAGTACAGTTGTCGTATAGTGCTACAGGCACTTCACGTTGAAACTGAAGTTTCAGTGTAGGCTATACCTCTTTGAAAAATGCTGTGTTCCTCTCTTTGCGGTTGCCGTGGCATCGTTGGATGTCAGGGTAAAAGGTGTCGATGACGTAGTCCACTAGCTGAGCCCGAATATCGTGGCGCCCTGGACTGGGACCCTGTCGGCCTGAAAACTCATCCCGAGACTGAAAGATCTCAAAGGACCCGAACCTGCACAAGCAAGTCAGCATTCAGTACCAAAAGCAGAGTTCATGGCTAGTCAGCTAGTCAGTCAGCTAGTCAGTCAGTCAGCTAGTCAGCCAGCCAGCTAGTCAGCCAGCCAGCTGGTCACCTACATCCCGATGCTGTTAAATGAATGATTTTCCTTGTTTTCTTTCACCTATGACCCTGGTACCCCACATACAGTAAGAAAGCTATCACAGTAATATAATATGGCCAAATCATCATATTCAATGGATTACTCTCTCTACCACTGAGAACTTGACAAGGGAGAGAAATATTGTATAAATCCATCCATTCACCTTCCTACTGTGGTCATCTTGAAGGAAAGGAGACAAGGAATGGAGGCCATTTATACATATATTGTAAGTGAGAGGAAGAGGAGAACCACCAATAACCGTTCACCTGATGAAGGAGGGGGCGATGCGCAGGACCACTGAACACCTCTCCGGGCGGCGCCGGCCATTGTTGAGGGGGTCTCTGTTGACATAGAGGTCCGATGTAACCAGAGACGCGGCACGGGTGGTGGGGATGCCCAGAGCGGCCATGGCCTCGCTGCACAGGAACTCCCGGATGCTGGAACGAAGGACCTTCCGTCCGTCTGACTCTCTGGTGGGAAGAGAGAAGAGAAGAGGAGAGAGGAGGAGAGAAGAGGAGAGGAGTACAACCATTACATGGATTAGGAATAATAATAAGGATACGATTATAAAATGGTCCTCTTGCCAGGTAATAGTACTACCAACTGTACTGACCAACTTTTGTTTTAAATTAGTTATTTTTACAGTTTAGTGAGGCCTATTTTTACAGAGTAGTTCAGCCTACATGTAACGATGTAAAGGAATTGTGATTCTACGCGACTACATGTACATGTACATGATAGCTGTGAAACGAAGGTCAAGTGTGACCAAAAGGTGTGTTGGTCCCAGAATCAATTATGAGTGATAGCTATCTGAAATTCACAAGAGTTTTATTCTTTGAGCACAAGTTTTGTGTGCATTCAAATTGGTACAAATCAAATAGAAGTAGACCTACTCAAGCAGTAGTACCAATCACTAGGTGGGCCTGACACAATTCAGATGCCTGTGCATTGTTTAGCAATGCAGAAGGTGTTGAAGAAGTTGATCTCTTAAGCAGCTCTGTAGCTGTTGTGTAATTGTATCACATGGCTCTAATCTAGACATGGAAGACTTGGCTGGGATGCCAGATCCATTGAGTCAGCAAATGCCTATTGTGTGCCTGTGCATGGACGAACATTCTGGAACATACCCCTACATTCCAAAGGGCGTGTTTACAGACTTCCAAAAGTATGTCCTAGTTAGCCTACTGCTAAATACGAGCATATATGTACACAGGTCTAGTGAATTACTAACAAAGAGTGCAAAGGGAAGAGTACATACAACGAACATTAACCTAAAATTAAGCATAGAGCCTAGGCTGTAAATCATACTACTGTTAAAGTTTGTGAAGTAGGCCTATCGTAGGCTAATTGTCAGTTGTGATAGGTTTATACAAAAACGCGGACCTTCTTTGAAAACCTATTAGGCCTAGGCAGCTAGACTATTCAAAACGTAGGTCAAAAATAAAAGCTGTTACCTGGAGTAAGGTGTGACACCTGCACCCTTCACCTGTATTTCCCATCGCCCACATGGGTTGTCACGCTGCATGGAACCGAGTTGGTCCGCAGGTGCTTCCACCTCGCCAAGGTAACACACCGCCCCATCACCCAGCTGTCCAGCAAATAGTCCAAACTGATGACCGCAGTAACAATGCGCAGCCGGCTCCGAGCCCGGTAAAACTTTAGAACCGCTCAAATATTCTGGACCAAGCAAGTCGTGAAATATTTCCTTATCATCTAGCCCAAGCAGAGCGAGTGCTGGTCCGGATACTGCCACGAAAGTGGGGTTGACAAGAGGTTGTGGCTGGACGCGGGAGAAGCATGCTCCGCTCACCGTTCGTGACCCTGGTTCTTCGGAGGAGTCAAGTGGAAGTTTTTTCAGCGCGACATTGTTGAAAGGTAGACGCTCGAGAGATGAGGATGTAGAGCCCTCCGAGTCCATGCCGACAGTGACCACTATAGTGGTCAACAGAGGTCGAGTCGGCCAGTTAGTCGTGCCCCGCACAAAACAAGTGCTCTATAATCCACTCACAGATTTAGCCTATGGCAACTCTCACACTGACTGGATCATGGTGCAAAACAGTAGAGTTTATTAGTGCACTATTCAAAACCAGCCTACATAGAAAGTCATTAAAGTTTCAATTTTACTCACTTGAATGTTGTCATTATGGTCATGTGACATCCCTCTAGTCTATTTTGCCTTGGTTGAACCAGATTGGGAATGTTAATTGCCCGATGGAGTGGGCTACAATGCTCAGAGAAAGTATTATTTTACAGTGGGCTTTCAAAGTGTGTGTGTAAGTAAGGTTTGCCTTCCTATATGTGTGTGTGTGTGTGTGTGTGTGTGTGTGTGTGTGTGTGTGTGTGTGGTTAATTGCCAATAAAATAGACCAGGGCACATTATTGCTTCCTTGTGCAGGAGATCTTATCACCCCTGTCTTGGTTTGAAATGAGATGTCATACAGGTACCCATAATTCAACACTGTGACTGTGTCTGGCCAGAGAGGCCCAGGCAGAATCGACCATTCCCGATGCAGAAGATTTAATACTTGGGTTCAGTTCCAGTGCTGGTCCTGGTCATAAAATAAACCCAGCTAGCATCCAAGGCTTTTAAAATGCAGATGGAAGCGCTGTGCCTGCCAATCTGAGAAACTGGTGATACATTTGGCAGTTTATATCTTAAAAGAGGAAGCACTGGGGAAGGACTCCCTGGATTCGTTTTTGGGCAAAATAGTGGAATATGAGAGACTAGTCAAGGACCATATCACCTCCACCCTACCTGACACCCTAGACCCATTCCAATTTGCTTACCGCCCCAATAGGTTCACAGACGACGCAACCACACTGCCCTAACCCATCTGGACAAGAGGAATACCTATGTGAGAATGCTGTTCATCGACGACAGCTCAGCATTTAACACCATAGTACCTTCCAAACTCATCAAGCTCGAGACCCTGGGTCTCGACCCCGCCCTGTGCAACTGGGTACTGGACTTCCTGATGGGCCGCCCCCAGGTGGTGAGGGTAGGTAATAGAGGTCGACCGATTAGGATTTTTCGACGCCGATACCGATTTATTGGAGGACCAAAAAAGCCGATACCGATTAATCAGCCAATTTTTAAAATTTTATTTTATTTTATTTGTAATAATGACAATTACAACAATACTGAATGAACACTTATTTTAACTTAATATAATACATCAATAAAAATCCATTTAGCCTCAAATAAATAATGAAACATGTTCAATTTGGTTCAAATAATGCAAAAACAAAGTGTTGGAGAAGTAAAAGTGCAATATGTGCCATGTAAAAAAGCTAACGTTTGAGTTCCTTGCTCAGAACAAGAGAACATATGAAAGCTGGTGGTTTCTTTTAACATGAGACTTCAATATTCCAAGGTAAGAGGTTTTAGGTTGTAGTTAATATAGTATTTATAGGACTATTTCCCTCTATACCATTTGTATTTCATATACCTTTGACTATTGGATGTTCTAATAGGCACTTTAGTATTGCCAGTGTAACAGTATAGCTTCCGTCCCTCTCCTCGCCCCTACCTGGGCTCGAAACCAGGAACACATCGACAACAGCCACATTCGAAGCAGCGTTACCCATCGCTCCACAAAAGCCGCGGCCCTAGCAGAGCAGTGGGAATAACTACTCCAAGTCTCAGAGCGAGTGATGTTTAAAATGCTATTAGCGCGCACCCCGCTAACTAGCTCGCCATTTCACATCGGTTAAACCAGCCATTAGGCTGATAGGCTTGAAGTCATAAACAGAGCTGTGCTTGCAAAGAGCTGCTGGCAAAAGTGCTGTTTGAATTAATGCTTACAAGCCTGCTGCTGCCTACCATCGCTCAGTCAGACTGCTCTATCAAATATCAAATCATAGACTTAATTATAACATAATAACACACAGAAATACAAGCCTTTGGTCATTAATATAGTCGAATCCGGAAACTATAATTTCGAAAACAAAACATTTATTATTTCAGTGAAATACGGAACCGTTCGGTATTTTATCTAACAGGTGGCATCTTAAGTCTAAATATTCTTGTTACATTGTACAACCTTCAATGTTATGTCATAATTACGTAAAATTCTGGCAAATTAGTTCGCAATGAGCCAGGCTGCCCAAACTGTTGCATATACCCTGACTGCGTGCAATGAACGCAAGAGAAGTGACACAATTTCACCTGGTTAATATTGCTTGCTAACCTGGATTTCTTTAAATATGCAGGTTTAAAAATATATACTTCTGTGTATTGATTTTAAGAAAGGCATTGGTGTTTATGGTTAGGTACAGTCGTGCAACGATTGTGCTTTTTTCGCAAATGCGCTTTTGTTAAATCATCCCCCAGCGTTGCATCGATTATATGCAACACAGGACACGCTAGATAAACTAGTCATATCATCAACCATGTGTAGTTAACTAGTGATTATGATTGATTAATAGTTTTTTATAAGATAAGTTTAATGCTAGCTAGCAACTTACCTTGGCTTCTACTGCATTCACGTAACAGGCAGGCTCCTCGTGGAGTGCAATGAGAGGCAGGTGGTTAGAGCGTTGGACTAGTTAACCGTAAGGTTGCGAGATTGAATCCCAGAGCTGACAAGGTAAAAATCTGTCGTTCTGACCTTGAACAAGGCAGTTAACCCACAGTTCCTAGGCCGTCATTGAAAGTAAGACTTGCCTAGTTAAATAAAGGTGTAAAAAAAAAAAAAGGGCAAAATCGGCATCCAAAAATACCGATTTCCGATTGTTATATCTTGTAATCGGCCCTAATTAATCGGCCATTCCGATTAATCGGTCGACCTCTAGTAGGTAACAACATCTCCACCCCGCTGATCCTCAACACTGGGACCCCACAAGGGTGCGTTCTGAGCCCTCTCCTGTACTCCCTGTTCACCCACGACTGCGTGGCCATGCATGCCTCCAACTCAATCATTAAGTTTGCAGACGACACTACAGTGTTAGGCTTGATTACCAACAACGACAAGACGGCCTACAGGAAGGAAGTGAGGGCCCTCTGATTGTGGTGTCAGGAAAATAACCTCACACCCAATGTCAACAAAACAAAGGAGATGATCGTGGACTTCAGGAAACCGCAGAGTGAGTACCCCCCCTATCCACATTGACAGGACAGTAGTGGAGAAGGTAGTAAGTTTTAAGTTCCTCTGCGTACACATCACGGACAAACTGAATTGGTCCACCCACAGAGACAGTGTGGTGAAGGCGCAGCAGCGCCTCTTCAATCTCAGGAGGCTGAAGAAATTCGGCTTGTCACCAAAAGCACTCACAAACTTTTACAGATGCACAATCGAGAGCATCCTGTCGGGCTGTATCACTACCTAGTACGGCAACTGCTCCGCCCACAACCGTCAGGCTCTCCAGAGGGTAGTGAGGTCTGCACAACACATCGCCGGGGACAAACTACCTGCCCTCCAGGACACCTACACCATCCGATGTCACAGGAAGGCCATAAAGATCATCAAGGACAACAACCACCCGAGCCACTGCCTGTTCACCCCGCTATCATCCAGAAGGCGAGGTTAGTACAGGTGTACCAAAGCAGGGACCGAGAGACTGAAAAACAGCTTCTATCTCAAGCCCATCAGACTGTTAAACATCCACCACTAACATTGAGTGGCTGCTGCCAACATACTGACTCATCTCCAGCCACTTTAATAATGGAAAAATGTATGTAAAAAATGTATCACTAGTCACTTTAAACAATGCCACTTAATATAATGTTTACATACCCTACATTACTCATCTCATATGTATATACTGTACTCGATACCACCTACTGCATCTTGCCTATGTCGTTCTGTACCATCACTCATTCATATATCTTTATGTACATATTATTCATCCCATTACACTTATGTGTGTAAGGTAGTTGTTGTGAAATTGTTAGGTTAGATTACTCGTTGGTTATTACTGCATTGTCGGAACTAGAAGCACAAGCATTTCGCCACACTCACATTAACATCTGCTAACCATGTGTATGTGACAAATAACATTTGATTTGATTTTGACTATGGAATTTTAATCATAAAGGCTTCGTTGGAAATGTTTTACAGTATAGGCATTTGAGACAATTGGCCACTATCATGCATATTCCCATAGCTTAAATGTATACAACGGTAAGTCATATATATATATACCGTCACAAAATACATAAAGGTTATACACTACAGATGGTTTATAAAGAGTTGCAGAAACATCAACACACACTATTGTTTTCAAAGATTCCCTCAGAAGATAGTTTTGTCTTTGGAGTGTAGTTCATTACGGTAAGGAACTCACCCTCGTCCTTTCCTTTGAGTATTTTTGTGAAATGTACTTTCCAGTGAATATATTTTTATATACACAAGTTGTGTTTATCAGATTATAGCCACGTCAACATGAGTAGTACAGGGGTGTCAGGTGTTTGTGCCTCGCATGTCAAGGACAACCAACAGACTGAAGTACACCCATTCTCTGTCACAAGGTATGACACAAGTCTTTTGTTCATCAGTCACGAGGTAATGTCTGTGTGTCAGGTTCACCGTCACTGATAAGCATTAGAATAGATGTTACACATAAACTGGGTGGTTTGAGCCTTGAATGCTGATTGGCTGACACGGGTGTCATAAAACATGTATTTTTACTGCTCTAATTACATTGGTAACCAGTTTGTAATAGCAATAAGGCACCTCGGGGGTTTGTGGTATATGGCCAATAATACACGGCTACGGTCTGTGTCCAGGTACTCCGCGTAGCGTCATGCATAAGAACAGCCCGTTGCCGTGGTATATTGTCCATATACCACACCCCCTCGACCTTACTGCTTAATTATAATACGTGGAACACAACACACACACACACAACACAATTACAAGAGGAAGAGAACCAAATGCACAGTGAGTATTGGAGTGTAGAGGATAAATGGTTATCGTGAGATCACATTAGTGAATGTATTGATCCATTGGGCTGTACACAAGACATAAATTAGGAGGCGGGTGTTGAAACAGCCTATAATGGGAATAGATGTCTATTAAAAATGATTAGGGGAACAAGACATTTTGAAGACAGTTCCCCTGCCTACACAATCCCTATTTAATTCCTGGCTATATAGTTACTTTTTGTATGATAGACTTCCATAGGTCTGAGTTACTTGACCATGAAGTGATCCTTACGTTGATTTATTTCAATGCCATTGATTATAATTATCAATCATATTCAATATAAAATCAATGTCAATTGCCACTCTTATTACAGTTTGATGAACAACAATGCACCTTGTAAGGAATTGCGATAGTTGTACAAAAGGAATGACCGAGGTAATGATGATTTTTTTTCAGGCTGTCCAGTACTGCTTCATGCTTATGTGACAGCCCAACCAATGCACTATATCCGTGTCATGCCAATGCTTTGGGACCATTACAGAATTGGTGTGTAGTTGAATTGGTGTATGCGCTAAATATAACAAAGTATTATTGTCACAGGAACTTGCAAACCGAGATCAGAAAAGGATGATACATTCCCATCAAAATACACCAAATGGCGGTATAGACATGTATCTGGTCTTTTCAAAAGCTTAACCTGACTTTATCATCACAAAATGAACATGTATCACAAAATATAACTGCACAAACACTTAAAAAAGCAATACAAATGTATACATGGAGACCTAGGGTGTGTCTAGTCTAGACCTAGGGTGTGTCTAGTCTAGACCTAGGGTGTGTCTAGTCTAGACCTAGTGTGTGTCTGCTGTAGCATTTTGGACATTAGACATATTCCATAATGGTCAACTGACTGTCAAATATTGATATACAAGACAAATATCACAAAATGAAAAATGGTATAGTCAATACACTCTTAGAAAAAAAGGTGCTAGAACCTAAAAGGTTTCTTTGTCTGTCCCCATAGGAGAACACCTAGAAGAACCCGTTCTGGTTCCATGTAGAACCCTGTTCCACAGAGGGTTCTACATTGAACCCACAAGGGTTCTATCTGGAACCAAAAAGGATTTTCCTATGGGGACACCCGAAGAACCCTTTTGGAACCCTTTTTTCTAAGAGTGTATGGTCTGATCACAACAATCATACTGTTCAAATATAACAGTAAATATTACATTCCTCTGTGCCGGATTATTTACAACTAAATGAGTTATTATGACTGCCAAAATAGCACATAATAAAATAACACTTTGTTTCACTGCAAATCTTGTTAAACAGTCATTTCACACATGTATATGTACAGTGATCACATTTGTACATGAACAGCAGGCAGTATATTTACAGTCAGTCAATGGTCGGTCTTATACAGTAAATACCTCAGGATTGTTGGTCGGAGAAAGAGATGGTGAGTTGATATGAAAAGGAGCAGGTATGTCACAGCCTACCTCGTTCTTGGATTAAAGTAGTGACAGAGTAAAAATAAATGTCCTCCATTTTCCTCTTCTACACAAAATCCCAAATGTGAAGTTTGAGGCCTTGTACAGGCCAAATGGTATAACTCTGCGATTGGTTGATCCCTAGTCAAGGTCCAGTATTGCCCACTCTCTTTATTAGTGTGCGACTGGTCGGTGTAGTCTTGGTTGCAGGCGATTAGCTAGTAGACAGGCCAGGGCGATGCCACCTATCTGGATGAAGGCTAGCCCCAGCACGGTAGCAGCAATGTGGAAGACGTTATCATTGACGAAACTGAACACCTTCCGGAAACATCCGTGGGGATGGATCCCAGCAGCCGCCACCCCTTCACTGCCCACGGCTGGCAAGGGTCGGTTTCTGCAGCCCATGCGTTGCATACAGCAGCTGTCGGGTAGCGACACAGAGGAGCCGTTGCCCATGGGCGAGAAGGCTGCGTCCTGATTGGCCCAGTCGGAGGTCAGCCAATCACGCCAGCCCTCGGCCCCACAGCACTCTAGTGCCCTCTGCAGGCTATCCAGAGCGTTGGAGCGGCCCTCATCTTCGCCATAGCCCGCCACTGCCTGCTGCAGTCCGCTACGGAACCCTCCGGCGATGTCCTCGCGGTAAAACAGGCCCGAGAGGCCGGCGGCTAGCCCTGCCATCAGTGCCGCCAACTGGATGAAGCCGTATGCCCGCAGCACGAAGGGTAGGTTGGCGGCCACTCCCAGACAGCCCAGGAAGCCCCAGGCTGTGATGGTGGCCCCTGTGGCCAGAAGGATGAGCGGGGCATTGGGGTAGCGATTGGCCGACAGCAGCATGTAGTCGGCCAGTGATACCTGGGCCCACACGCCCAGGGTGAAGATGGCCAGACCGGCCGCCCAGAAGAGGCAGCTGAAGGCCAGCAGGGCCAGGCGCAGCAGGGGCATGACGCCCACTGGCCGGCAGCAGGGCAGGGGTCCACCCATGTGAGGAGCAGGGGGCGCCATGGAGGCCTCGGAGCACAGGGACAATGAGAGGCGCTGTTGCTGCAGCTGTTCCTGGTGCTCCTGGTGTTGCTGCTCCTGGAAGGGCGAGAGCATGTACCCGGGGAGTGCCGAGTGCCGCCGAAGCCCAGTAGAAGGGTTGAGGAGGCTCAGCCCTCTGGGAGAGGAGAGCCTCTGCGCCGCTAGCTGCTCACGTTCCCAGTTCACCGCTCGCCTGGGGCTCAGCCGAGCGGGCAAGGAGTCGTAGGGCAGTGCACAGCTCATGATGCCGGTTCAGGCTTTATCTACGTCCCTTTCTTGCTCACTCTCTCTTTCTCTCTCTTTTTCTTTCTCTCCTCCCGTTCTCCCTTGTTTCTCCCTATGAGGCAACCCCTCCCCCGGTTCTTTACGACTGGCTGTTAACCCACCTTCCCCACACACCCCCCTCCGTAGCCCCACTTCACAGTAAATCTCGTTGACGGAGGCGACGTGTCGTGGTGTTATCTGCATCCGCAGCCCCCCTCTTTCTGTCTCATTTATCTGTTTATTTCGGGCATTGCTTCCACCTGCGTGGTCACCAGAGTTCCATGTCACTATGGTGAGTGCCGCATCCTCTCGCTCTATGGTCAGGGGCAGAGGTGTTTATGATGGCTTGGACTCAGAAACCACCCAGGCACCCCCTCTCTCGGTGTGGAGGAGTCACTTATCAGGATTTTAGTACCCACTCTGGTCGATTTGTAGCATCAACAAGCCGGAAAGAAAGTCCCCTATTCTGGTATGTTCTGTATTTTGCGAATATCATCCCAATAAGGACACATGCACTCACATGTATTATAATCTGCTGAGATAAGGCAAGTGGTCGACAAGCATTTTATGAACCAATATCAGTCCAGGACCTGTATGCACTACTGTACTTTATGGCACTTGGAATGGGATTGGATGGCAGTATAAACTAATGCAACAGGAAATGTACTAGATGTGTGTTCTGAATCTGATAAACTGTATTAGATAACGAAACACATCTGGTTACACATCCTTACATAGGCTATATAATTGTTTTGTTGACTATCAATCCCATAATATCCTGCAAAGTCCATGCAAATAGAGGTCCCGTGTGGCTCAGTTGGTAGAGAATGGTGCTTGCAACACCAGGGTTGTGTGTTTTGAATCCAAGTATAAAAAATGTAAAAAGTTGAAGATGTGTGCTCTGGATAAGAGTGTCTGCTAAATGACTCAAATGTAAAAATGTTCCAGCAGAAATTCAGCAACGAATGATATGGCGTCGAAGGAGATGCATGTCTCCTAGCCTTCCCATAGACATTAGTGATCATTACCAAAGTTAGCTTTTGAATGTAAATTGAGCCAATTGGTGTAATTCTTCCCAAAAAACTTGTCATGCAGTGGAGGCTGCTTAAGGGAGGACGGCTCATAATAATGGCTGGAACGGTATCATGTTTTTGATACCATTCCATTAACTCCATTTCAGCTATCCGTTATGAGCCGTTCTCCCCTCAGCAGCCTCCACTGTCATTATGAGACCAAAATAAACTTGACAACGTATTTGGTTAGCTAGCATGCTATAGCTTCAGTTAGTTTGTCATACTAGCTTCTATTTTTGGTAACATCTGAGTAATTTACAAAGAGATTACAACAACAGTCCTTTTTGGATCCCCTCTACCCTTGCAATACTCTTCAGACATTTTGTGAACAATGTTTTATTTGGATTTAGACCGGAGTTGATTTTAATAGTCAATGGGAAACCAAACACAGCTAAAGAGGATTTAGACCGGAGTTGATTTTAATAGTCAATGGGAAACCAAACACAGCTAAAGAGGATTTAGACCGGAGTTGATTTTAATAGTCAATGGGAAACCAAACACAGCTAAAGAGGATTTAGACCGGAGTTGATTTTAATAGTCAATGGGAAACCAAACACAGCTAAAGAGGATTTAGACCGGAGTTGATTTTAATAGTCAATGGGAAACCAAACACAGCTAAAGAGGATTTAGACCGGAGTTGATTTTAATAGTCAATGGGAAACCAAACACAGCTAAAGAGGATTTAGACCGGAGTTGATTTTAATAGTCAATGGGAAACCAAACACAGCTAAAGAGGATTTAGACCGGAGTTGATTTTAATAGTCAATGGGAAACCAAACACAGCTAAAGAGTTTGTTGGGGGTAATGGGCTTATTGGCCTGACCGCCATTAACAACATGGAACCATTAACCAAGGTGAAGGTCCCCACAACTATATCATGGTATGTCCTCCATCTTGAGCTTCCTGGACACATTCATATACTTTCCCCTCTGATAGTTTTCTGCAAATGGCACTGACACCAAAGTTTTATACACATTTTCCAGAAATAGCATTGGTTTACTGTGTTTAGTCGTGGAAGAGGTGAAACAGGCTACGGTATCTGCACCAAATAGATTCTGAATGCTGAATATAGTCTCCCAATTCATGGACCGACGATATCTCCTTCTCTCAGGTGCTGTTAAATGGTAACCCGTTGTCCCCGGACTGGACTGAGTGCATCCCTCTCAAACATTGGTCATTCCCATCCTCCATCTGTGACACACACATACACACACCAATCAGGGTTCATTAAAGCCCCTTCCGCTAATTAAACACATTTGCGCAATGAAGGCGTCGTTTGAAAAGGACAACCATCCATCAGGGGGCAGGGGAGAGGGGCATACCTTGGAGGGCCATTTAACTAGTGTGTTCCACCAGTGAGGTGGGGGCGAGGAAGGCTCTGTGCAAACCAAGCCTGGAATATTGTCCATATGTGTGGTAACATCGATGCCATCAGATTCCTCCTATTCCATCGTCTTGACACCTCACACCATTGTGCCAGTTAGTGTTTCTCACGTTTAACTTGTGTCTGAATAGACACCCCAGGCTTATGATAAATATGGTTGAAAAAAGGGCCAAAAAAATAGGACAAAGGCCACAGAAAACCACAGTAGAGGGCAGCATTTGCAAAGGAATCAAAATTCTAGCAGAAGTATTCACCTCTTGTTAACCTAGGGAAAAGAGTTTAGATGATAAAGTTTGATTCCTGGCTATTTTTAGCAGTGCTGAGTATCATTTCTATAATAGTCACCACAATGTGACTGAAATTGGTTGACGATTTAATCATCCATTCATTCCATTGAGTCATCTCCACCCCTTCTCTCCACATCTGGCCCAGTCCAGGGTATTTCAGGCAGTGAAACTGTTCAACTGCTAGACTGGTAATTGTGAGAGTAAAACTGAGATTTACATAGACATGGCTGGGTGGTTCTGCTTGTCCCAGAATAGAGCAGCACTGTCACCAGATGTTCACTCTGTCCTCAGGGGTTTGCTAAGTACGGGTGTGATCACATTGGTGAGTGTCCAAGATATTGAGGAAATGTTCAATAGCATTCTTAATTTGAGCCAATTTGCTACAGCAGGAAAATAATCCAACAGTAACAGGAAATGTGAATTATAATGTGGATTATAATTCATGTACATTTTTGTTGGTAGTGATGTGTTTATCATCAGGGAAAATCCAGTCTGAAATTTCAAGGTGGAAATTACAAACTTCAGAAGCCATGTTAAACCTCAAATACACTAAATGTTTTACATTTCCTGCATTGCAGGACAGTTCTACTGCAATAGGGTGATCAAATTAAGGTCCTACATTTGTAGATTACAGCCTTTATAAACCAAGAAAGATGAATCAGGAGTACCATCTACTACATGTGGCTAGACCTCTCCTGTTAATCTGTTAACATTGTACTATCTAAACCTCTCCTGTTAATCTGTTAACATTGTAGTATGTAGACCTCTCCTGTTAATCTGTTAACATTGTATTATCTAGACCTCTCCTGTTAATCTGTTAACATTGTAGTATCTAGACCTCTCCTGTTAATCTGTTAACATTGTAGTATGTAGACCTCTCCTGTTAATCTGTTAACATTGTAGTATGTAGACCTCTCCTGTTAATCTGTTAACATTGTAGTATCTAGACCTCTCCTGTTAATCTGTTAACATTGTATTATCTAGACCTCTCCTGTTAATCTGTTAACATTGTAGTATCTAGACCTCTCCTGTTAACCTGTTAACATTGTAGTATCTAGACCTCTCCTGTTAATCTGTTAACATTGTATTATCTAGACCTCTCCTGTTAATCTGTTAACATTGTATTATCTAGACCTCTCCTGTTAATCTGTTAACATTGTAGTATCTAGACCTCTCCTGTTAATCTGTTAACATTGTAGTATCTAGACCTCTCCTGTTAATCTGTTAACATTGTAGTATCTAGACCTCTCCTGTTAATCTGTTAACATTGTAGTATCTAGACCTCTCCTGTTAATCTGTTAACATTGTAGTATCTAGACCTCTCCTGTTAATCTGTTAATATTGTAGTATCTAGACCTCTCCTGTTAATCTGTTAAAATTGTAGTATCTAGACCTCTCCTGTTAATCTGTTAACATTGTAGTATCTAGACCTCTCCTGTTAATCTGTTAACATGGTAGTATCTAGACCTCTCCTGTTAATCTGTTAACATTGTAGTATCTAGACCTCTTCTGTTAAATGTGCAACAAGGGGAAAAAGACCTCTGGACCATCTTTACTCCGCATACAGAGACGCATGCAAAACCCTCCCTCGCCCTCCATTTGGCAAATCTGACCATAATTATATCCTCCTGATTCCTGCTTACAAACTAAAATTAAAGCAGGAAGCATCAGTGACTTGATCAATAAAAAAGTGGTCAGATGAAGCAGATTCTAAACAACATGTCGGTTTGCTGGGACAGACTGGTATATGTTCAGGGAATCCTCCGATGGCATTGAGGAGTACACCACATCAGTCATTGGCTTCATCAATAAGTGCATTTATGACGTCGTCCCCACAGTGACCGTACGTACATACGCCTACCAGAAGCCATGGATTGCAGGCAGCACCCGCACTGAGCTAAAGGCTAGAGCTTCCGCTTTCAAGGAGCAGGACTCTAACCCGGAATCTTATAAGAAATCCTGCTATCCCATCCGACAAACCATCAAACAGGCAAATCGTCAATACAGGACTAAGATCGAATTGTACTACTCTGGCTCTGACGCTAGACGGATGTGGCAGGACTTACAAACCATTACAGACTACAAACGGAAGCACAGCCGAGAGCTGCACAGTGACACGAGCCTACCAGATGAGCTAAATAACTTCTATGCTCGCTTCGAGGCAAATAACATTGAAACATGCATGAGAGCACCAACTGTCATGGAAGGCTGTGTGATCATGCTCTCTGCAGCCGATGTGAGTAAGACCTTTAAACAGGTCAACATTTTTAAGGCCGCAGGGCCAGACGGATTACCAGGACGTGTACTGCGAGCATGCGCTGACCAACTGGCAAGTCTCTTCACTGACACTTTCAACCTCTCCCTGTCTGAGTCTGTAATACCAACATGTTTCAAGCAGACCACCATAGTGCCTGTGCCCAAGAACACTAAGGTAACCTGCCTACCAACCCGTAGCACTCACGTCTGTAGCCATGAAGTGCTTTGAAAGGCTGGTCATGGCTCACATCTACAACATCATCCCAGCAACCCTAAACCCACTCCAATTTGCATACCGCCCCAACAGATCTACAGATGATACAATCGCTATTGCTCTCCACACTGCCCTTTCCCACCTGGACAAAAGGAACACCTATGTGAGAATTCTATTCATTGACTACAGCTCAGCTTTCAACACCATAGTGCCCTCAAAGCTCATCAATAAGCTAAGGACCATGGGACTAAACAGCACCCTAGTCATAGACTGTTCTCCCTGCTACAGCATGGCAAGCAGTACCGGAGCGCCAAGTCTAGGTCCAAGAGGCTTCTTAACAGCTTCTACCCCCAAGCCATAAGACTCCTGAACATCTAGTCAAATGGCTACCCAGACAATTTGCATTCCCCCCCTCTCCCCCTCTTCACACCACCGCTACTCTGTTGTCATCTATGCATAGTCACTTTAATAACTCTACCTACATGGACATACTACCTCAACGAACCGGTGCCACCGCACATTGACTCTGTATCGGTTCCCCCAAGGTTCCCCCAATAGTCTCTCTATTGTTATTTTATTGCTGCTCTTTAATTACTTGTTACTTTTATCTCTTATTCTCATACGTATTATTTAAAGCTGTATTGTTGGTTAGGGCTCTCGTAAGTAAGCATTTCTCTGTAAGGTCTACATCTGTTGTATTCGGCGCATGTGACTAGTAACATTTGATTTGATTTGCTGGTTGAAGATGATGTGGTTTCAAGTGAGAACATAAATAACTAAGCAATGACATTTAGGTCTGATATTTTTCAAGGAAACTGTGAATCAGGCTTTATTAATGTATGTCTATACCATTCAACAACATTTAAGACTGCAGTCTAATTATTAAAAGAGACAGAAATATGTGTTCCAAAGGGAAATCTTTATTTTCATCTATTCATCAAAGCATCAAAGCAAACATTCCTACAGTATCTAATAGTAACAAAACAGAACTCATCAAATCTAACACCGATTCAATCTCAGTCTACAGAGAGGACTGACACATGAACTCAAGCAAAGCCCCCTGTTAGTCTACATGTCAGTGATCAATAAGACAGAGAACATCTGATCTCAGAACAGAGTCAAAGCAGAGGAACCAGCAGCCTCTCTCCACAGGGTTGTGTCACTGAGGGGTTCTACCCAGAACAGTCAGCCCTCCTCAAGGTCTTGGTGACTGGATTCTGGGAATTCTGCTGGGCTTCACAGGTCACCTCTCCTGCCTTGGTCCACTCGTGGCCAGTGAGAGTCAGGGTGCTGCTCCAGCTGTACAGGCCATCCTTCTCCAGGACCCTAGAACTGGCCTCCTGCTTCTGGCTGGTCCCGTCCACTTTCCATCTTATGGTCCAGTCTGAGGGGAAGCCCTTGTTGGCCAGACACGTCAGTGTGGCTGTTGTTGTACTGGACAGCTCCTCACTAGAGGGGGGCAGGACGGTGAGGGTGGGGGCACTGTTACCTGGAACAAACAGAATACATCAACTAAGTAATTACAACAAGTACAGCAACACTAAGAGATTATCTCCATTAAGGTCCACAACCAAATAAAGTGAATTGGAAATGCCCTCTAAATATGAATGTAGAAGTTGGATTATTTAAAAGATGTGGAGAAAACACTAAAGTAATAGGATACAAAGCAGATTTATGAACCAAACAAGTCTAAAGTGGTTAAATAACTAGAGTTACTAGTCATATGGTGTCAGTTATACATGTTATACAGATATGGTTTAGGAATGGATCTGATCAGAACAACCTACTCATATTCTTTGTCTTTGTCTTCACACTAACAGTGAAGTCTACCATGAATACAATGCAACAATGATGAATACTATATAGAATACTATTCGTTTTTATACCACAATTAGGTGTAATATTATGCAATTTTACAAATCAGACATTCAAATAAACCTACAGTTTATCATTTTGAGTCAATAAATATTTATTTGAAAGAAGGATCATTCAAAATCTACATTTAACCAAAAATATTTGAGTTAAAGATAATAAAAATATAAGTAAAGAATCGCACACAAACAGTAAAACACAATGCAACAACTATATTCCATATTATTAAATAGTTGTCATACTAGAACTCTCCTCTGCAATCCATCAAACCACACATTTAACTAAACACCTACATTTGAACATGTTAATTAAATAACATTTAATTTCAATGAAGGCTTAGTCAAAAGTAATAAAAAATACATATATTTTTTAGGAAGGAAAATATGAAAAATCGCAATATTTTCATATAGACAAAGTTTCACAAAGGAAAATACACCCCAAAAAGAATCAGAAAGAAATATCAAAGAGCGTGTTACTTACTTCCAACATCTAGTCTTGTGCCGCTACCAAAAGTGCACCACAGTGATACAATCCCTAGTACTGCTGGTACAAAAACCTCCTGCATGTTTGGCTCTCTTCATTTCTTTAGACTGTGGTTCAAATAATTAACTCTACTATAGTATGAATACATTTCAGAAATGAATTATTCTACTCAATGAGAAATAAAGTGTTTTTCATGTTGATTTCCTTAACATGGACCAAACCTGACTTTTTCTTGTACATCTCCTACTACTGTAGGTGCAGCATGTTTATTCGTACAACTAATCTAAAATGTAGGCTAATCACTTCATAGTTTAAAGGCAGGTTAGATTTGATTAGATGTAATAAGATTCATATTCAAATCATCTAAAAAAGTTAATTTGAAAATTCCTCCATATCAAGGCAAAATGTATAGATATATTGAAACACAACATCAAAAGGTGAATAAATAGTTAATTTTGTTCTTTACTTACTTCCAACATCAAGTCTGGTGCCGCTACCAAAAGTCCACCACAGTGATATAATCACTATTACTGCTGGTACAAAAACCTCTCTGTGTTGTGATGCTGCAGCTGTTACAGTGAAGATCACTCATACAGAATCATAATCAACACTAATACACTTTAACATCTTCCAGGTAGAACAAACACTTCATATTAGCTGTTTCTAGATTATACAAATATGAATTGTATCTTAAATCCAGATATGAGTCATTTTTCCTTCCTCTGTGTATCAGGTGTTCTTCTAGTCTGGAGGTACAGTCCAGCATCAGATCAGTGTTGCTGGTATTCCTCCATATTGTCCATATGAAAGACAACAGCAGCAGCAGTAGTGATAGTGATCCATGTTGTATATTCCTTTATTAAACATGTTGATCTCAGATTTAACAGTGGTGGTAAAGTCACAGAGGACAGACAACACTACCAGAGGAATCCTACCAGCTTTAGTTTAGAGAAGTGTTCACTAACTGATTAGAGGAACTTACATGAGAGACCGAGCATGAGTGAACAGACAGTTCATTATATCTGATCATCATCAGAATAATAATATAATGGTGGTGTGACATAAAAGTTACCATACATTAGTTATCAGATAAAACAGTTGCTGTTTGATGTTATTAAAGGGTAGACATGTAGTTAGCGGTTAGAGTGTTGGGCCAGTAACTGAAAGGTCACTAGTTCAAATATCTGCGTCGACAAGGTGAAAAATATGCTGATGTGACCTTGAGCAAGGCACTTAACCCTAATTGCTCCAGGGCAACGACCCTGCCCTTGACCCCACTCTCCGAGGTTGTCTCAGGGGGAGTTGGGATATGCAAAAAAAAAAAATCTAATTCACACTTGGGCATAAAACTGTGTGAAATAAGACAAATTTAATTACCCACCTAATTATTATAAAATAAATCTCAAAATGTATTCTCATGGGAACCTACTTGAAACCTGAAATAGATTTGAAACATGAATTTGCATAATTAATTTGCTCCACTGCTCTAAGAGCATTTATATCCCTGTGAGTTTAACACTTCATGACTGAGAGCTGTTCTTCATGACAACAGAACCCACAACAACCATGACTTTTATCACCATCTTCATCTGGACACTTGTCTTCTACATACAAGGTTACAATTTTCAGAATGTATTGTTGAAAATGAATTAAATCTATAGTGTTTACGTGTACAGTATATCAATGTTAATATTTCTATTCAGAACTATTCATTACTATAAATGTTTTACAATATTTTTCAGAATCCAGAGGACAGTACATTGTGACACAGACTCCGGGAGTGAAAGCTGTTGTCCCAGAACAGACAGTCTCTCTGAACTGTAAAACCAGCAGTAATGTTTACAACAATAACTTCCTAGCCTGGTACCAACAGAAACCTGGAGGAGCTCCTAAACTCCTTATTTACTATGCTACAACACTTCAGTCTGGGACTCCATCTAGATTCAGTGGCAGTGGATCTGGGAGTGACTTCACTCTGACCATCAGCGAAGTCAAGGTTGAAGATGCAGGAGATTACTACTGTCAGAGTTACCACAGTGGTAATGTGTTCACACAGTGATACAGAGCCGTACAAAAACCTCCCTCAGTCAGACTGTACAGTGACTGTACTGATACAGCTGGGACCTACTGCAGGTGCTGAGGGGAGGAGATGATCCAGTACAATGACACGTGACATGTGTAGTAGAGCTGAACAACAATAGAGTCAAACTAGAGCTATGTCTAGAAGACCTTACATCATAATTGATCACTAAATTCTTCTCCTGAACATTAACTACATGTTGACTCTGTTGAGTAACTCAAGGAAAACCATCAACCAATCTGAATATCGATGATGTACAATAATCCAAACCCCTGAAGTTGAACTGTGTTTTGAATAGCTAGAATTTAATCAACATGATTCAAAGACATACAATATAGCCCTAAACATTACCCATACATCCTCCCTCACACCACTGTGGTAGTTCCAGAGAGCAGCAGGTGAAGCAGGAGACTGGAGATGTCAGAGCTCTGGAGATCTCCCTTTTAGATCTGAGTCAGTCAGCAGCATCACAGTCCACACACAGACTGCAGTGACTGAGCCTGACCACTGGAGGGAGGCAGAAAGCAGCTACTATCTGGTCAAATGACACATTAATAACAATATGCTCCATTTGTAGATAGTCTATAATCAATATATCAGTCCTTATTCAGCACTTATATCAGAGACCATGTCGGTCATTACATAGCTACCAGGTTTCTACATCATATCAGTTTGACTGTCCAGGAAGACTATTTACATATTTAATTGTTTTATTTAACCTTTATTTAACTAGGCAAGTCAGTTATTAAGAACAAATTCTGATTTACAATGATTGTATACCCCAGCAAATACGCTGACGACTCTGGGTCAATTGTGAGCCCCCATATATAGGACACTTTGCATTAGCAGCACATGCTGCAGTGCTCTGGGAGTGTTTATAGCCTTGTGAGTTTAACACTTCATGACTGAGAGCTGTCCTTCAGGACAACAGAACCTACAACAACCATGACTTTTATCACAGTCTTCATATGTATATTTTCCCTGTGTCTCCAAGGTAATATATTTGAGAGAAAATGACGCAAACCATTGAAATATTAGGCTATATAACCTTATTACAGTTTAAGATAATAATCTATATGGACAAATTAATGAACAATTTAATGCTAATTCGACATGCCATCTCAAATCAAATCAAATGTATTTATATAGCCCTTCGTACATCAGCTGATATCTCAAAGTGCTGTACAGAAACCCAGCCTAAAACCCCAAACAGCAAGCAATGCAGGTGTAGAAGCACGGTGGCTAGGAAAAACTCCCTAGAAAGGCCAAAACCTAGGAAGAAACCTAGAGAGGAACCAGGCTATATGGGGTGGCCAGTCCTCTTCTGGCTGTGCTGAGTGGAGATTATAACAGAACATGGCCAAGATGTTCAAATGTACATAAATGACCAGCATGGTCCAATAATAATAAGGCAGAACAGTTGAAACTGGAGCAGCAGCACGGCCAGGTGGACTGGGGACAGCAAGGAGTCATCATGTCAGGTAGTCCTGAGGCATGGTCCTAGGGCTCAGGTCCTCCGAGAGAGAGAAAGAAAGAGAGAAAGAGAGAATTAGAGAGAGCACACTTAAATTCACACAGGACACCGAATAGGACAGGAGAAGTACTCCAGATATAACAAACTGACCCTAGCCCCCGACACATAAACTACTACAGCATAAATACTGGAGGCTGAGACAGGAGGGGTCAGGAGACACTGTGGCCCCATCCGAGGACACCCCCGGACAGGGCCAAACAGGAAGGATATAACCCCACACAATTTGCCAAAGCACAGCCCACACACTACTAGAGGGATATCTTCAACCACCAACTTACCATCCTGAGACAAGGCTGAGTATATCCCACAAAGATCTCCGCCACGGTACAACCCAAGGGGGGGGGGGGGGGCAACCCAGACAGGATGATCACATCAGTGACTCAACCCACTCAGGTAACACACCCCTCCCAGGGACGGTATGAGAGAGCCCCAGTAAGCCAGTGACTCAGCCCCTGTAATAGGGTTAGAGGCAGAGAATCCCAGTGGAAAGAGGGGAACCGGCCAGGCAGAGACAGTAAGGGCGGTTCGTTGCTCCAGAGCCTTTCCGTTCACCTTCCCACTCCTGGGCCAGACTACACTCAATCATATGACCCACTGAAGAGATGAGTCTTCAGTAAAGACTTAAAGGTTGAGACCGAGTTTGCGTCTCTGACATGGGTAGGCAGACCGTTCCATAAAAATGGAGCTCTATAGGAGAAAGCCCTGCCTCCAGCTGTTTGCTTAGAAATTCTAGGGGCAATTAGGTATGTACGGCAGGACCAAATCAGAGAGATAGGTAGGAGCAAGCCCATGTAATGCTTTGTAGGTTAGCAGTAAAACCTTGAAATCAGCCCTTGCTTTGACAGGAAGCCAGTGTAACCACATTTTTTGGTTCTAGTCAGGATTCTAGCAGCCGTATTTAGCACTAACTGAAGTTTATTTAGTGCTTTATCCGGGTAGCCGGAAAGTAGAGCATTGCAGTAGTCTAACCTAGAAGTGACAAAAGCATGGATTAATTTTTCTGCATAATTTTTGGACAGAAAGTTTCTGATATTTGCAATGTTACGTAAATGGAAAAAGGCTGTCCTTGAAATGGTCTTGATATTTTTTCAAAAGAGAGATCAGGGTCCGGAGTAACGCAGAGGTCCTTCACAGTTTTATTTGAGACGACTGTACAACCATTAAGATTAATTGTCAGATTCAACAGAAGATCTCTTTGTTTCTTGGGACCTAGAACAAGCATCTCTGTTTTGTCCGAGTTTAAAAGTAGAAAGTTTGCAGCCATCCACTTCCTTATGTCTGAAACACATGCTTCTAGCGAGGGCAATTTTGGGGCTTCACCATGTTTCATTGAAATGTACAGCTGTGTGTCATCCGCATAGCAGTGAAAGTTAACATTATGTTTTCGAATGACATCCCCAAGAGGTAAAATATATAGTGAAAACAATAGTGGTCCTAAAACGGAACCTTGAGGAACACCGAAATTTGACAACCCATTCACAGAGACAAACTGATATCTTTCCGACAGATAAGATCTAAACCAGGCCAGAACTTGTCCGTGTAGACCAATTTGGGTTTCCAATCTCTCCAAAAGAATGTGGTGATCGATGGTATCAAAAGCAGCACTAAGGTCTAGGAGCACGAGGACAGATGCAGAGCCTCGGTCTGATGCCATTAAAAGGTCATTTACCACCTTCACAAGTGCAGTCTCAGTGATATGATGGGGTCTAAAACCAGACTGAAGCATTTCGTATACATTGTTTGTCTTCAGGAAGGCAGTGAGTTGCTGCGCAACAGCCTTTTCTAAAATTTTTGAGAGGAATGGAAGATTCGAGATAGGCCGATAGTTTTTTATATTTTCTGGGTCAAGGTTTGGCTTTTTCAAGAGAGGCTTTATTACTGCCACTTTTAGTGAGTTTGGTACACATCCGGTGGATAGAGAGCCGTTTATTATGTTCAACATAGGAGGGCCAAGCACAGGAAGCAGCTCTTTCAGTAGTTTAGTTGGAATAGGGTCCAGTATGCAGCTTGAAGGTTTAGAGGCCATGATTATTTTCATCATTGTGTCAAGAGATATAGTACTAAAACACTTGAACGTCTCTCTTGATCCTAGGTCCTGGCAGAGTTGTGCAGACTCAGGACAACTGAGCTTTGAAGGAATACGCAGATTTAAAGAGGAGTCCGTAATTTGCTTTCTAATAATCATGATCTTTTCCTCAAAGAAGTTCATGAATTTATCACTGCTAAAGTGAAAGCCATCCTCTCTTGGGCAATGCTGCTTTTTAGTTAGCTTTGCGACAGTATCAAAAAGGAATTTCGGATTGTTCTTATTTTCCTCAATTAAGTTAGAAAAATAGGATGATCGAGCAGCAGTAAGGGCTCTTCGGTACTGCACGGTAATGTCTTTCCAAGCTAGTCGGAAGACTTCCAGTTTGGTGTGGCTCCATTTCCGTTCCAATTTTCTGGAAGCTTGCTTCCGAGCTCGGGTATTTTCTGTGTACCAGGGAGCTAGTTTCTTATGAGAAATGTTTTTAGTTTTTAGGGGTGCAACTGCATCTAGGGTATTGCGCAAGGTTAAATTGAGTTCCTCAGTTAGGTGGTTAACTGATTTTTGTCCTCTGGCGTCCTTGGGTAGACAGAGGGAATCTGGAAGGACATCAAGGAATCTTTGTGTTGTCTGTGAATTTATAGCACGACTTTTGATGTTCCTTGGTTGGGGTCTGAGCAGATTATTTGTTGCAATTGCAAACGTAATAAAATGGTGGTCCGATAGTCCAGGATTATGAGGAAAAACATTAAGATCCACAACATTTATTCCATGGGACAAAACTAGGTCCAGAGTATGACTGTGACAGTGAGTGGGTCCAGAGACATGTTGGACAAAACCCACTGAGTCGATGATGGCTCCGAAAGCCTTTTGGAGTTGGTCTGTGGACTTTTCCATGTGAATATTAAAGTCACCAAAGATTAGAATATTGTCTGCTATGACTACAATGTCCGATAGGAATTCAGGGAACTCCATGAGGAACGCTGTATATGGCCCAGGAGGCCTGTAAACAGTAGCTATAAAAAGTGATTGAGTAGGCTGCATAGATTTCATGACTAGAAGCTCAAATTTAAATTTGCTATCGTAAATGTTAGCAACACCTCCGCCTTTGCGGGATGCACGGGGGATATGGTCACTAGTGTAGCCAGGAGGTGAGGCCTCATTTAACACAGTAAATTCATCAGGCTTAATCCATGTTTCAGTCAGGCCAATCACATCAAGATTATGATCAGTGATTAGTTCATTGACTATAATTGCCTTTGAAGTAAGGGATCTAACATTAAGTAGCCCTATTTTGAGATGTGAGGTATCATGATCTTTTTCAATAATGACAGGAATGGAGGAGGTCCTAGTGAGATTGCTAAGGCGAATACTGCCATGTTTAGTTTTGCCCAACCTAGGTCGAGGCACAGACACGGTCTCAATGGTGATAGCTGAGCTGACTCCACTATGCTGGCAGGCTGGCTAACAGCCTGCTGCCTGTCCTGCACCCTATTTCATTGTGGAGCTAGAGGAGTTAGAGCCCTGTCTATGTTGGTAGATAAGATGAGAGCACCCCTCCAGCTAGGATGGAGTCCGTCACTCCTCAGCAGGTCAGGCTTGGTCCTGTTTGTGGATGAGTCCCAGAAAGAGGGCCAATTATCTACAAATTCTATCTTTTGGGAGGGGCAGAAAACAGTTTTCAACCAGCGATTGAGTTGTGAGACTGCTGTAGAGCTCATCACTCCCCCTAACTGGGAGGGGGCCAGAGACAATTACTCGATGCCAACACATCTTTCTAGGTGATTTACACGCAGAAGCTATGTTGCGCTTGGTGATCTCTGACTGTTTCATCCTAACATCGTTGGTGCCGACGTGGATAACAATATCTCTATACTCTCTACACTCGCCAGTTTTAGCTTTAGCCAGCGGTAATTAAAAAGTAAAAACCGTAAAGTTTTCAGGTAGCAAAATAGGTTGGCAACAAAACGCACAGCAAGTTGTGACCTGGCCTCTGGACTCTGTATCTCAATGCTAGAGGCGTCACTACAGATGCTGGTTTGATCCCGGGCTGAATCACAAACGGCGGCGATCGGGAGTCCCATAGGGCGGCGCACATTTGGCCCAGCGTCATACGGGGTAGGCCGTCATGGTAAAAAATGATTTGTTCTTAACTGACTTGCCTACGTAGTAAATTTAAAAAATAAATATTTATACGTTTTTAAATTAAATGAGTCAGAAGCATTTAAGTCTTTGAATGCCAAGTTAACAAACAGATCACTGACCATTTCGAATCCCACCGTACCTTCTCCTCTGTGCAATCCGATTTCCGATTTGGTCACAGGTGCACCTCAGCAGGTGCACCGCCATCGATAAAAGACAGTACTGTTCAGCCGTCTTCATTGACCTGGCCAAGGCTTTCGACTCTGTCAATTACCGTATTCTTATCGGCAGACTCAACAGCCTTGGTTTCTCAAAAGACTGTCTCTCCTGGTTCACCAACTACTTCTCAGATAGAGTTTGTTCAGGGTGTCAAATCGGAGGGCCTGTTGTCCGGACCTCTGGCAGTCTCTATGGGGGTAGCACAGGGTTCAATTCCCGTTCCGACTCTTTTCTCTGTATATATCAATGATGTCGCTCTTGCTGCGGGTGATTCCTTGATCCACCTCTACGCAGACGACACCATTCTGTATACATCTGGCCCTTATTTGGACACTGTGTGAACAAACCTCCAAACAAGCTTCAATGCCATACCACACTCCTTCCGTGGACTCCAACTGCTCTTAAACGCTAGTAAAACTAAATGCATGCTCTGCCCGCACCCGCCCGCACCCGCCCGCCTGACTAGCATCAGAACTCTGGACGGTTCTGACTTAGAATATGTGGACAACTACAAATACCTACAACTACAAATACAATCTCTGGATTGCAAACTCTCCTTCCAGACTCATATTAAACCAAAATAAATCCAAAATTAAATCCAGAATCGGCTTCCTATTTCGCAACAAAGCCTCCTTCACTCACTGATAAGGGAATTTATATGTTAAAGTAATGACTAAAGAATTCCACCCTGAAACGTATAAGACTATATTCCAATAATACATGTGTGGGACAAGATACTACCCATCCCGCATGCGGGAGCGTAATCATAGCCTCAAAGCAATTAGCATAATGCAGCGGACATAAATCTTCCTAGAAAATGTTCCTATTCATGAAAATCACAAATGAAATATATTGAGACACAGCTTAGCCTTTTTCACACTGTCATCTCAGATTTTCTAAATATGCTTTACAGCCAACGCTAGACAAGCATTTGTGTAAGTTTATCATGGCATAATGCTATGCTAGGCTCTGCTACCAGCAGGCAACATTTTCACAAAAATAAGAAAAGCAATCCAATTAAATCATTTTCCTTTTGAAGAACTTCGGATGTTTTCACTCAGGAGACTCCCAGTTAGATAGCAAATTATCCTTTTTTCCAAAAATATTATTTTTGTAGACGAAATAGCTCTGTTTGTTCTTCATGTTTGGCTGAGAATATGGACCGGAAAATGCAGTCACTACAACGCCAAACTTTTTTCCAAATTAGCTCCATAATATCGACAGAAACATGGAAAACATTGTTTAGAATCAATCCTCGAGGTGTTTTTCACATATCTATTCGATAAAATATCCACCGGGACAATTGGTTTCTCATAAGAAGCGATTGGAAAAATGGCTACTTGTGTACTTTACGCAAGATTTTCTGCGGGAGCCATCATGTGACCACTTGCTCAATGTGGTCCCTTACGGCTATTCTTCAACATAAATGCGTAAAAAGACGTCACAATGCTGTAGACACTTTGGGGAATACGTAGAAAGCGTAAGCTCATTCGTAGCCCATTCACAGCCATATAAGGAGTCATTGGCATGCAGGGCTTTCAGAAAATAGGGCACTTCCTGGTTGAATTTTTATATGAGTTTCACCTGTAACATCAGTTCTGTTGCACTCACAGACAACATCTTTGCAGTTTTGGAAACGTCAGAGTGTTTTCTATCCAAAGCTGTCAATTATATGCATAGTCGAGCATCTTGTCGTGACAAAATATCCTGTTTAAAACGGGAACGTTTTTTATCCAAAACTGAAAATACTGCCCCCTAGTTATAAAAGGTTAAGAGGGAGAAATATGTGGAGAAAACAGAGACTACACATGATGATACCTCTGAAAAACCTGACAACAGGAGGGTCCTTTTAAGGCCTCTTTAATCTATGGTGGAGAGGAGAGAACGGCGAGAAACTGCCAAGGCTGGTAGAAAAGTGTTGTGTGTGTGTGTGTGTGTGCGTGCGTGCGTGCGTGCGTGCGTAGAGGGTGTCATAAAGACTGTTCAAATTTTGATTGACTTGAGATCTCTCCTGAATAAACTACAACGAACCTTTTGCAGAATCTGAGTCTTTGCCTAATTCTTATTAACCCTACCTTTACAACCTAGGGGGAATTGGTCAAAGCTATAGTGATTGTTATCATCATTGTGATTGAAAATTCTCGTGACACTCACGCTGCCAAACATACCCTCATAAAACTGACTATCCTACCGATCCTCGTCTTCAGCAATGTCATTTACAAAATAGCCTCCAACACTCTACACAGCAAACTGGATGCAGTCTATTACAGTGCCATCCGTTTTGTCACCAAAGCCCCATACACTTACCCACCATTGCGACCTGTACGCTCTCATTGGTTGGCCCTCGCGCTATACTCGTCACCAAACCCACTGGCTACAGGTTATCTACAAGTCTTTGCTAGGTAAAGCCCCACCTTATCTCAGCTCACTGGTCACCATAGCAGCACCCACTCGTAGCAAGCGCTCCAGCAGGTATATCTCACTGGTCACCCCCAAAGCCAATTCCTCCTTTGGTCGTCTTTCCTTCCAGTTCTCTGCTGCCAATGACTGGAACGAACTGCAAAAATCTCTGAAGCTGGAGACTCATATCTCCCTCACTAGCTTTAAGCACCAGCTGTCAGAGCAGCTCACAGATCACTGCACCTGTACATAGCCCATCTATAAAGAGCTTTTCTATCTACCCACCTCATCCCCATACAATATTTATTTAT
This sequence comes from Oncorhynchus kisutch, assembly GCF_002021735.2. Classification (NCBI taxonomy): domain Eukaryota; kingdom Metazoa; phylum Chordata; class Actinopteri; order Salmoniformes; family Salmonidae; genus Oncorhynchus; species Oncorhynchus kisutch. Next base: position 2,642,531 of record NC_034182.2, read on the forward strand.
TTATCTTGGTCCTTTGCACCCCAGTATCTCTACTTGCACATTCATCTTCTGCACATCTACCATTCCAGTGTTTTAATTGCTATATTGTAATTACTTCACCACCATGGCCTATTTATTGCCTTAACTCCCTTATCTTACTTCATTTGCACTCACTGTATATAGACTTTTTGTTTTCTTTTGTTCTACTGTATTATTGACTATGTTTTGTTTATTCCATGTGTAACTCTGTGTTGTTGTATGTGTCTAATTGCTATCCTTTATCTTGGCCAGGTCGCAGTTGAAAATGAGAACATGTTCTCAGCTAGCCTACCTGGTTAAATAAAGGTGAAAAAAAATAAAAATAAACATACCCCTACCAGAAGCCATGGATTACAGGCAGCATCTGCACTGAGCTAAAGGCTTTCAAGGAGCAGGACTCTAACCCGGAAGCTTAAAAAAAATCCCACTATGCCATCCGACAAACCATCAAACAGGCAAAGCGTCAATACAGGACTAAGATCGAATCGTACTTCACTGGCTCTGACGCTAGTCAGATGTGGCAGGACTTGCAAAACCATTACAGACTACAAACGGAAGCACAGCCGAGAGCTGCACAGTGACACGAGCCTACCAGATGGATTACCAGACGGATTACCAGGACGTGTACTGCGAGCATGCGCTGACCAACTGGCAAGTCTCTTCACTGACACTTTCAGCCTCTCCCTGTCTGAGTCTGTAATACCAACATGTTTCAAGCAGACCACCATAGTGCCTGTGCCCAAGAACACTAAGGTAACCTGCCTACCAACCCGTAGCACTCACGTCTGTAGCCATGAAGTGCTTTGAAAGACTGGTCATGGCTCACATCTACACCATCATCCCAGCAACCCTAGACCCACTCCAATTTGCATACCGCCCCAACAGATCCACAGATGATACAATCGCTATTGCTCTCCACACTGCCCTTTCCCACCTGGACAAAAGGAACACTTATGTGAGAATTCTATTCATTGACTACAGCTCAGCTTTCAACACCATAGTGCCCTCAAAGCTCATCAATAAGCTTAGGACCATGGGACTAAACAGCACCCTAGTCATAGACTGTTCTCCCTGCTACAGCATGGCAAGCAGTACCGGAGCGCCAAGTCTAGGTCCAAGAGGCTTCTTAACAGCTTCTACCCCCAAGCCATAAGACTCCTGAACATCTAGTCAAATGGCTACCCAGACAATTTGCATTTCCCCCCCTCTCCACCTCTTCATACCACCGCTACTCTGTTGTCATCTATGCATAGTCACTTTACTAACTCTACCTACATGTACATACTATCACAACGAACCGGTGCCACCGCACATTGACTCTATATCGGTTCCCCCAAAGTTCCCCCAATAGTCTCTCTAATGTTATTTTATTGCTGCTCTTTAATTACTTGTTACTTTTATCTCTTATTCTCATACGTATTATTTAAAGCTGTATTGTTGGTTAGGGCTCTCGTAAGTAAGCATTTCTCTGTAAGGTCTACATCTGTTGTATTCGGCGCATGTGACTAGTAACATTTGATTTGATTTGCTGGTTGAAGATGATGTGGTTTCAAGTGAGAACATAAATAACTAAGCAATGACATTTAGGTCTGATATTTTTCAAAGAAACTGTGAATCAGGCTTGATTAATGTATGTCTATACCATTCAACAACATTTAAGACTACAGTCTAATTATTAAAAGAGACAGAAATATGTGTTCCAAAGGGAAATCTTTATTTTCATCTATTCATCAAAGCATCAAAGCAAACATTCCTACAGTATCTAATAGTAACAAAACAGAACTCATCAAATCTAACACCGATTCAATCTCAGTCTACAGAGAGGATTGACACATGAACTCAAGCAAAGCCCCCTGTTAGTCTACATGTCAGTGATCAATAAGACAGAGAACATCTGATCTCAGAACAGAGTCAAAGCAGAGGGACCAGCAGCCTGACTCCACAGAGGTGTGTGACTAGGGGCTCCTACCCAGAACAGTCAGCCCTCCTCAAGGTCTTGGTGACTGGAGTCTGGGAATTCTGCTGGGCTTCACAGGTTACCCCTCCTGCCTTGTTCCACTCCTGGCCAGTGAGAGTCAGGGTGCTGCTCCAGTTGTACTGGCCATCCTTCTCCAGGACCCTAGAACTGGCCTCCTGCTTCTGGCTGGTCCCGTCCACTTTCCATCTTATGGTCCAGTCTGAGGGGAAGCCCTTGTTGGCCAGACACGTCAGTGTGGCTGTTGTTGTACTGGACAGCTCCTCACTAGAGGGGGGCAGGACGGTGAGGGTGGGGGCACTGTTACCTGGAACAAACAGAACACATCAACTAAGTAATTACAACAAGTACAGCAACACTAAGAGATTATCTCCATTAAGGTCCACAACCAAATAAAGTGAATTGGAAATGCCCTCTAAATATGAATGTAGAAGTTGGATTATTTAAAAGATGTGGAGAAAACACTAAAGTAATAGGATACAAAGCAGATTAATGAACCAAACAAGTATAAAGTGGTTAAATAACGAGAGTTACTAGTCATATGGTGTCAGTTATACATGTTATACAGATACTGTTTAGGAATGGATCTGATCAGAACAACCTACTCATATTCTTTGTCTTTGTCTTCACACTAACAGTGAAGTCTACCATGAATACAATGCAACAATGATGAATACTATATAGAATACTATTCGTTTTTATACCACAATTAGGTGTAATATTATGCAATTTTACAAATCAGACATTCAAATAAACCTTTATCATTTTGAGTCAATAAATATTTATTTGAAAGAAGGATCATTCAAAATCTACATTTAACCAAAAATATTTGAGTTAAAGATAATAAAATATAAGTAAAGAATCGCACACAAACAGTAAAACACAATGCAACAACTATATTCCATATTATTAAATAGTTATCATACTGGAACTCTCCTCTGCAATCCATCAAACCACACATTTAACTAAACACCTACATTTGAACATGTTAATTAAATAACATTTCATTTCAATGAAGGCTTAGTCAAAAGTAATAAAAAATACATATATTTTTTAGGAAGGAAAATATGAAAAATCGCAATATTTTCATATAGACAAAGTTTCACAAAGGAAAATACACCCCAAAAAGAATCAGAAAGAAATATCAAAGAGCGTGTTACTTACTTCCAACATCTAGTCTTGTGCCGCTACCAAAAGTGCACCACAGTGATACAATCCCTAGTACTGCTGGTACAAAAACCTCCTGCATGTTTGGCTCTCTTCATTTCTTTAGACTGTGGTTCAAATAATTTACTCTACTATAGTATGAATACATTTCAGAAATGAATTATTCTACTCAATGAGAAATAAAGTGTTTTTCATGTTGATTTCCTTAACATGGACCAAACCTGACTTTTTCTTGTACATCTCCTACTACTGTAGGTGCAGCATGTTTATTCATACAACTAATCTAAAATGTAGGCGAATCACTTTCATAGTTTAAAAGCAGGTTAGATTTGATTAGATGTAATAAGATTCATATTCAAATTGGCCATAGTATGTGTAGGCCTTGTGTATTTTGTTTAAATCATCTAAAAAAGTTCAGTTGAAAATTCCTCCATATCAAGGCAAAATGTATCGATATATTGAAACACAACATCAAAAGGTGAATAAATAGTTAATTTTGTTCTTTACTTACTTCCAACATCAAGTCTGGTGCCGCTACCAAAAGTCCACCACAGTGATACAATTACTATTACTGCTGGTACAAAAACCTCTCTGTGTTGTGATGCTGCAGCTGTTACAGTGAAGATCACTCATACAGAATCATAATCAACACTAATACACTTTAACATCTTCCAGGTAGAACAAACACTTCATATTAGCTGTTTCTAGATTATACAAATATGAATTGTATCTTAAATCCAGATAGTAGTATTTTTCCATCCTCTGTGTATCAGGTTCTCCTAGTCTGGAGGTACAGTCCAGCATCAGATCAGTGTTGCTAGTATTCCTCCATATTGTCCATATGAAAGACAACAGCAGCAGCAGTAGTGATAGTGATCCATGTTGTATATTCCTTTATTAAACATGTTGATCTCAGATTTAACAGTGGAGGTAAAGTCACAGAGGACAGACAACACTACCAGAGGAATCCTAGCTTTAGTTTTCACACATCTGCCAATCAATGGTGGCAAGGGGTATTGACTCTGACCAATCAGAAGCTTGTTGAGGCGTGAGGTCAGCATATAAACACCCAGACTTGAGGGTTGATGTGAGGAGAGAATTAACAGCGATGGCAAAGACTTGGATGCTACATTTTCGATTGACAGTGCATATATTTGAAACATCTGTAGGAGCTCAGCCATCCACAGACACACGTGCAACTGACTAGGAACACTTTCACACTGAAACGTTTTACATGACTTCACAATCACAACAATTAAGAACTACTTCACACTGGGAAGATCTTTACATTACATCCTGTTGCTAAGAGCAAAGCAAGAAACAGATCATGACCCAAGTTGAGTGACACAGAGCACCTGCTCCCTCTAATCAGAAGAAACACAAACATCACAAGTCCACTACAGGTTACCTTCACTGATTCAACTGCACCCAACTCCTTTCTGACCCAACCTGAAACCACAAATGGATCTGCCAAAAGGCAAGGGATTCCTATTGGTCCAGATTCTTCTTTATCATGTCTGACAACATTCTTCCTCAACAAACATCTTCCCACATCTTCTCCTTCTTCCTCGCTGTCCACAATCACATCTATCTGTTCACCAAGCTCCTGCCTCTCCATCAGCTACATTGCTTGCAGAGCACTGATGGTGTTTCTCCAAAACCCAACTTCTGTTCCTGACCTCTCCATGCTTCCTTCACCTTCCCACAACCTCCATTCATTGGAGAGATCTGTGTGAGCAGCAGCATTTTAAAGGTTGAGGCTGATTTTTCAGCCAATCAGGGTCTTAAGTGGTTAACAAGCCTCAGCTCGGCTCAATTAAAGGCCTGGGAACGTGCTGAAAGGATCTAGCCAGGTGTGGCAGGAGAGGCGTTTTGCCTTGACATAACCACAGGACGTTTTAGGGGGTCATAATAATGTTAGATAATCTCAAAAAATATTGTTGAATCTTTGCTTGAAATTCAATACCTGACTGAGGGACTTCAGGGAGGAAGACACAACAGATATGCCTCCATGTAATTCATGATAGATAATACTGTATGTCTGTTTGAGCCCAGCAGCATGTTTCATTCACAGATCCAGCATCATTTCTCAATCACAGATGTAACAGCCAGTAACCTGCTCATTAAAATAGTTAATATAATGCTAGATGATCACATCACATGTTTGGTTGTGAGGTTCATATGGGGATTTGATTTAGGGGGCTGATGCTGATGTAACACCACCTTCTTTTTATTTACGTCTCTACATCTTGTTTTGCATATTGGACTGGTATTGTGGGTATTTCAGAACTTCAAATAACTTTTGAAGGTGCACTACATTGATGATGATGATGATGATGATGGTGATGATGGGGAACATGTGATTAGAATGATGCTTTCTAAACATATTCAAAGTTGACTTCACTAACCAGTGTTCCATGTCACATTCTCTCTTGTATGACAGAACCTCAGGTTGTTATTATGGGTCATAATCATGTTATATGATTTCAGTAAATATAGTTCAATATTAACTTGAAATGCACTACCCAATACAGGGGCCTAACAGAGACTGGGATACTTATTCTGAAATTATGTGAGACATTATTACTTCACATAGATGGAGTCTATTCAATTTATTGTTTGAAATGTTAATAAAAGGTTTGTTAGCCACAGCAAAAGGGAAGACATATTTATGTAGTCTGGACCTATGGGTGTTGTCAGTTCAGGAATGATTTAACATGAAGGTGGATGTTGACATTATAGTCAGCATCACTGATATATTTATCTCAGTGTAATTTAGTTCAGTCAGTGTTCCATGTCACTGTCTCTTCCTCCTCAGCACCTGCAGTCACACTCAACTAGTGCAGTTACTGTGAGATCTGAGAGAGGTTTTTGTACGGCTCTATATCACTGTGTGAACACCCAGACACTGTTGGAGTAGTGTGCACTCTGACAGTAGTAATCTCCTGCATCTTCAGCCTGGACTCCACTGATGGTCAGAGTGAAGTCACTCCCAGATCCACTGCCACTGAATCTAGATGGAGTCCCAGACTGAAGTGTTGTAGCATAGTAAATAAGGAGTTTAGGAACTCCTCCAGGTTTCTGTTGGTACCAGGCTAGGTAGTTATTAGAATACACATTACTGCTGGTTTTACAGTTCAGAGAGACTGTCTGTCCTGGGACAACAGCTTTCACTACCGGAGTCTGTGTCACAACGTACTGTCCTCTGGATTCTGAAAAATAAAAAATAAACATTTATATAAATGAAATATTACATATTGTAATGAATAGTTCTGAATAGAAATATTAACATTGATATACTCTACATGTATACACTATAGATTAAATTAATCTCAAACAATGAATTCTGAAAACTGTTACCTTGAAAGCAGAAAGCAAGTGTCCAGATGAAGATGGTGATAAAAGTCATGGTTGTTGTGGGTTCTGTTGTCATGAAGAACAGCTCTCAGTCATGAAGTGTTCAACTCACAGGGATATAAATGCTCTTAGAGCAGTGGAGCAGATGCATTATGCAAATTAATGTTTCAAATCTTTATCAGTTTCCAAGTAGTATCCAGTTATTGGAGTATTTTATCCTTCATGTCACAGCTTTTCTAACATCAAACAGCAACTGTTTACTCAGATAACTAATGTATGGTAACTTTTATGTCACACCACCATTATATTATTATTCTGATGATGATCAGATATAGTCAAATGTTATTGGTGACATACACATGGTTAGCAGATGTTAATGTGAGTGTAGCGAAATGCTTGTGCTTCTAGTTCCGACAGTGCAGTAATATGGGGCGGCAGGGTAGCCTAGTGGTTAGAGCGTTGGACTAGTAACCGGAAGGTTGCGAGTTCAAACCCCCGAGCTGTCGTTCTGCCCCTGAACAGGCAGTTAACCCACTGTTCCCAGGCCGTCATTGAATATAAGAATGTGTTCTTAACTGACTTGCCTGGTTAAATCAAGGTAAAATTAAATTTAAAAAATTAAAATATCTAACAATATCACAACAACTACCTTAAACACACACAAATGTAAAGGGATGAAGAAGAATATGCACATATAAATATATGGATGAGCAATGGCCGTGCGGTGCAGGCAAGATACATGTTCCCAGGCCTGACACCACACTCCGAGGCCCCTCACTTCCTCCCTGTAGGCTGTCTCGTCGTTGTTGGTAATCAAGCCTACCACTGTAGTGTCGTCTCCAAACTTGATGATTGAGTTGCAGGTGTACATGGCCAAGCAGTCATGGGTGAACAGGGAGTACAGAAGAGGGCTGAGAACACACCCCTGTGGGGCCCCAGTGTTGAGGATCAGCGGAGTGGAGATATTGTTTCCTACCTTCACCACCTCGTGGGCGGCCCGTCAGAAAGTCCAGGACCCAGTTGCACAGGGTGGGGTCGAGACCCAGGCTCTCAAGCTTAATGATGAGTTTGGAGGGTACTATGGTGTTGAATGCTGAGCTGTGGTCAATGAACAGCATTCTTACATAGGTATTTCTCTTGTCCTGATGGTGTGATGGCATCGTCTGTGGACCTATTGGGGTGGTAGGCAAATTGGAGTGGGTCTAGGGTGTCAGGTAGGGTGGAGGTGATATGATCCTTGACTAGTCTCTCAAAGCTCTATATGATGTCAGAAGTGAGTGCTATGGGGTGATAGTCATTTAGTTCAGTTACCTTAGCTTTCTTAGAAACAGGAATAATGGTGGCCATCTTCAAGCATGTGGGGACAACAGACTGGGATAGGGATTGATTGAATATGTCTGTAAACACACTAGACAGTTGGTCTGCGCATGCTCTGAGGACGCACCTAGGGATGCAGTCTGGGCCGTCAGCTTTGCGAGGGTTAACACGTGTAAATGTTTTACTCACATTGGCTACAGAGAAGGAGAGCCCACAGGTTTTGGTAGCGGGACGTGTCAGTTGCACTGTATTGTCCTCAAAGCGAGCAAAGAGATTGTTTAATTTGTCTGGGAGCAAGGTGTCGATGTTCGCAACAGGGTTTTCTTTTTGTAATCTGTGATTGTGATTGTCTGTAGACCCTGCAACATCAGATATAATGAACTGTCTGTTCACTCATGCTTGGTCTCTCATGTAAGTTCCTCTAATCAGTTAGTGAACACTTCTCTAAACTAAAGCTAGGATTGTCGAGGTCAGGGGACACAGGTCACATAAAGAGATGCGCATGCAATTATTGTATTGAACATTTTCACGCTGGGAGAGATTTTACATCATGATGTACAATCAGAAAACAATCAGAACGGTTGGACTCTTTCACCCTGGGAAGATTTTTACATGACACAGGGCACCATTGAAAGGGGTGAATTCTGGGCTAGTGATAAGTGTGGAGGTGGAGCAATTGAAGTTTAAATACCTGGTGTTTGTGATGCCTGCCGTTTGGTGGGACGTTGATCCGGTGGGGGGAGTGGTGAAAGAGGAGTCATTGTCAGTCCTTTTGAGTTTTGAGTCTATATTAGTTATCCTGTTAGAGCTTTTGTGCAGAATCCACTGTACTGTTTCAGGTGCAACGTTCATGGTCATGTTGCAGCAGTGTGTAGGAGGGAGATTCCAAGATGTATGCAGGAGGGCATGGGACAGAGGATTGTGTAGTTTTGCTGGATAAAGTTGTGTCAACAGTAGGGGTGCTGATGTTGTTGGAGATCGTAAGTGTCAGTTGCGAGAGAGGCAAGTTGACGTGACCAGAGTCAGAGTAGTGCAGAGGGTGTCGTATGTTGAGGCAATGAAGGAAGTGGAAGAGGATAGGTGAAGGGTGAGGGATCCCAGTGAGTAGTAGATTTGTGCCAGCACAGGGGGGATAGGGCAGCGAGTGAGTTATGCTTCAGTAAGGTTGTCTTAGCGTTCATAGCATTCGTTATCAACTGTACCATAGAAATGGAACGTACATTTTTAGAAAATAGCTGTTGTGGTGGCAGCTGCAGAGAAGTATTTGGGTATATGAGATTTCACCTAAGAAGAGTTGCAGGGTGTGTTGAGTGGTGGTGTCCCGTCCTCCCAGGTCGTTGGCATGGTGCAGGAGTAGAGGTCAAAGTAGTGGAAATGGGGTAGTGGGTTTTAATGGGTAGGTGGTAGCTGAAGAGAAGTACCTGGAGTATGAGGTTTTACACTAGAACAGTTAATGGGGTGATTTTTATTTGTATGAAATAGTGGTATGTAGGGTTAGTTGATGGGGCAAGTTTGTCCTTTTAGGAACAGGAATAATAAAGATAATTTCATGTAGATTATGTAGGCCGTGACTGGCCTTACAATTTAGTACAGTAGGGGCGGTGTATACACCTTTAAATTAGATGTGATCCTCCAACCCAATCCCAAAGAAGAAGAGCTCTTCAACTACAGTTTCCCTGTTTGCATAGAGAGGACACTTTGCATAGACAGCACATGCTTCAGTGCTCTGAGAGTGTTTATAGCCCTGTGAGTTTAACACTTCATGACTGAGAGCTGTCCTTCAGGACAACAGAACCTACAACAACCATGACTTTTATCACCATCTTCATCTGGACACTTGTTTTCTGCTTTCAAGGTTACAGTTAATATTTATATTCAGAACTATTCATTATTATACGTAATATTTAATTCATATAAATGTTTTTACTATATTTTTCAGAATCCATGGACAGTATGTTGTGACACAGACTCCGGCAGTGAAAGCTGTTGTCCCAGAACAGACAGTCTCTCTGAACTGTAAAACCAGCAGTAATGTTTACAACAATAACTATCTAGCCTGGTACCAACATAAACCTGGAGGAGCTCCTAAACTCCTTATTTACTATGCTACAACACTTCAGTCTGGGACTCCATCTAGATTCAGTGGCAGTGGATGAGGGGAAGACAGTGACATGGAACACTGATCAGTAGAGGAGGTCAACTTTGAGTATGTTTACAAAGCATCATTCAGATCACAATTTCCCCATCAACCTCATCACACTTGTGAATGTTTATTGTCATGGTCGTGAAGTTCACTTATAAAAGTTATATGAAGTTTTAAAACACACATTACCTGTTCATAATCAGAGTCAGATCCACAGATGTCAAAAAATGAACAATGGTGATGTTACATCAGCATCAGCCAAAAATCGAATCCCCATATGACCCTCACAACCAAACATGTGATGTGATCATCGAGTAATATATGAACTATCTTGATGAGCAGGTCTGTTACATCTGTGAATGAGACAGGATGCTGGGCTCAAACATGAAACAGGTTTGAATAATATACATTTGATCTGTCATAATATCTGTAACTGTAACTAACCTGAATCCACCATAGAGGTTAAAACCAGTCACTCATATCTGTCCCAGTCTAACTACTAGACTGGTAGCTGTGGGAGTGAAACTGAGATTTACATGGGCTGGGTGGTTCTGCTTGTCCCAGAATAGAGCAGCACTGTTACCAGATGTTCACACTGTCCCCAGAGGGTTGGAGATAGAGAAGACTATGACTATCGTGAAGCTGTGATACTGGTTATATCATGTGGATCTTGTAAAACAAATGTAGCTTAATGTAGGGTGATCACATTGTTTAGAGTCCAAGATATTGATCAAATGTTCAATGACATTAGTTTACCGTCTTTATGAGTCTATAAATCAAGCAGGTAAAAAACAGTCCAAGAAAAATGAATAAGGAGTACCATCTACTGCGTGTGTCTAGACCTCTCATGTTAATCTGTTAACATTGTAGTATCTAGACCTCTCCTGTTAATCTGTTAACATTGTAGTATCTAGACCTCTCCTGTTAATCTGTTAACATTGTAGTATCTAGACCTCTCCTGTTAATCTGTTAACATTGTAGTATCAAGACATCTCCTGTTAATCTGTTAACATTGTAGTATCTAGACCTCTCCTGTTAATCTGTTAACATTGTAGTATCTAGACCTCTCCTGTTAATCTGTTAACATTGTGGTATCTAGACATCTCCTGTTAATCTGTTAACATTGTAGTATCTAGACCTCTCCTGTTAACCTGTTAACATTGTAGTATCAAGACCTCTCCTGTTAATATGGTAGTATCTAGACCTCTCCTGAATTTTCAGAATGTATTGTTGAAAATGAATTAAATCTATAGTGTTTACGTGTACAGTATATCAATGTTAATATTTCTATTCAGAACTATTCATTACTATAAATGTTTTACAATATTTTTCAGAATCCAGAGGACAGTACATTGTGACACAGACTCCGGGAGTGAAAGCTGTTGTCCCAGAACAGACAGTCTCTCTGAACTGTAAAACCAGCAGTAATGTTTACAACAATGACTTTTTAGCCTGGTACCAACAGAAACCTGGAGGAGCTCCTCAACTCCTTATTTACCGTGCTACAACACTTCAGTCTGGGACTCCATCTAGATTCAGTGGCAGTGGATGAGGGGAAGACAGTGACATGGAACACTGATCAGTAGAGGAGGTCAACTTTGAGTATGTTTACAAAGCATCATTCAGATCACAATTTCCCCATCAACCTCATCACACTTGTGAATGTTTATTGTCATGGTCGTGAAGTTCACTTATAAAAGTTATATGAAGTTTTAAAACACACATTACCTGTTCATAATCAGAGTCAGATCCACAGATGTCAAAAAATGAACAATGGTGATGTTACATCAGCATCAGCCCCATAAATCGAATCCCCATATGACCCTCACAACCAAACATGTGATGTGATCATCGAGTAATATATGAACTATCTTGATGAGCAGGTCTGTTACATCTGTGAATGAGACAGGATGCTGGGCTCAAACATGAAACAGGTTTGAATAATATACATTTGATCTGTCATAATATCTGTAACTGTAACTAACCTGAATCCACCATAGAGGTTAAAACCAGTCACTCATATCTGTCCCAGTCTAACTACTAGACTGGTAGCTGTGGGAGTGAAACTGAGATTTACATGGGCTGGGTGGTTCTGCTTGTCCCAGAATAGAGCAGCACTGTTACCAGATGTTCACACTGTCCCCAGAGGGTTGGAGATAGAGAAGACTATGACTATTGTGAAGCTGTGATACTGGTTATATCATGTGGATCTTGTAAAACAAATGTAGCTTAATGTAGGGTGATCACATTGTTTAGAGTCCAAGATATTGATCAAATGTTCAATGACATTAGTTTACCGTCTTTATGAGTCTATAAATCAAGCAGGTAAAAAACAGTCCAAGAAAAATGAATAAGGAGTACCATCTACTGCGTGTGTCTAGACCTCTCATGTTAATCTGTTAACATTGTAGTATCTAGACCTCTCCTGTTAACCTGTTAACATTGTAGTATCTAGACCTCTCCTGTTAATCTGTTAACATTGTAGTATCAAGACCCCTCCTGTTAATCTGTTAACATTGTAGTATCTAGACATCTCCTGTTAATCTGTTAACATTGTAGTATCTAGACCTCTCCTGTTAATCTGTTAACATTGTAGTATCTAGACCTCTCCTGTTAATCTGTTAACATTGTAGTATCTAGACCTCTCCTGTTAATCTGTTAACATTGTAGTATCTAGACCTCTCCTGTTAATCTGTTAACATTGTAGTATCTAGACCTCTCCTGTTAATCTGTTAACATTGTAGTATCTAGACCTCTCCTGTTAAATGTGCAAAAAAGACCTCTGGACCATCTTTACTCCGCATACAGAGACGCATGCAAAACCCTCCCTCGCCCTCCATTTGGCAAATCTGACCATAATTATATCCTCCTGATTCCTGCTTACAAACTAAAATTAAAGCAGGAAGCACCAGTGACTTGATCAATAAAAAAGTGGTCAGATGAAGCAGATTCTAAACAACATGTCGGTTTGCTGGGACAGACTGGTATATGTTCCGGGATTCCTCCGATGGCATTGAGGAGTACACCACATCAGTCATTGGCTTCATCAATAAGTGCATTTATGACGTCCCCACAGTGACCGTATGTACATACCCCAACCAGAAGCCATGGATTGCAGGCAGCACCCGCACTGAGCTAATGGCTAGAGCTTCCGCTTTCAAGGAGCAGGACTCTAACCCGGAATCTTATAAGAAATCCTGCTATCCCATCCGACAAACCATCAAACAGGCAAAGCGTCAATACAGGACTAAGATCGAATTGTACTACTCTGGCTCTGACGCTAGACGGATGTGGCAGGACTTGCAAACCATTACAGACTACAAACGGAAGCACAGCCGAGAGCTGCACAGTGACACGAGCCTACCAGATGAGCTAAATAACTTCTATGATCGCTTCGAGGCAAATAACATTGAAACATGCATGAGAGCACCAACTGTCATGGAAGGCTGTGTGATCATGCTCTTTGCAGCCGATGTGAGTAAGACCTTTAAACAGGTCAACATTTTTAAGGCCGCAGGGCCAGACGGATTACCAGGACGTGTACTGCGAGCATGCGCTGACCAACTGGCAAGTCTCTTCACTGACACTTTCAACCTCTCTGTTACGGTTTTCTTCGGGTGAAAGAGAGTCGGGCCAAAATGCAGCATGGTTAATAATATACATCTTTAATAAAGATGAACACAAACAATACAAAACAACAAACGGAACGTGAAAACCTATACAGCCTATCTGGTGAATACAAAACACTGAGACAGGAACAATCACCCACGAAACACTCAAAGAATATGGCTGCCTAAATATGGTTCCCAATCAGAGACAACGAGAATCACCTGCTTCTGATTGAGAACCGCCTCAGGCAACCATAGACTTTGCTAGAACACCCCACTAAGCCACAATCCCAAAACCTACGAAAAACCCCCATACATAAACACAACACAAAATAAAACCCATGTCACACCCTGGCCTGACCAAATAAATATAGAAAACACAAAATACTAAGACCAGGGCGTGACACTCTCCCTGTCTGAGTCTGTAATACCAACATGTTTCAAGCAGACCATCATAGTGACTGTGCCCAAGAACACTAAGGTAACCTGCCTAAATGACTACCAACTCGCAGCACTCACGTCTGTAGCCATGAATTGCTTTGAAAGGCTGGTCACGGCTCACATCTACACCATCATCCCAGCAACCCTAGACCCACTTCAATTTGCATACTGTCCCAACAGATGATGCAATCTCTATTGCACTCCACACTGCCCTTTCCCACCTGGACAAAAGGAACACTTATGTGAGAATGCTATTCATTGACTACAGCTCATCTTTCAACACCATAGTGCCCTCAAAGCTCATCAATAAGCTAAGGACCATGGGAATAAACACGTCCCTTTGCAACTGGATCCTAGACAACCTGACGGGCTGCCCCCAGGTGGTAAGGGTAGGTAACAACACATCTGCAACACTGATTCTCAACACGGGGACCCCTCAGGGGTGCGTGCTCAGTCACCTCCTCTACTCCCTGTTCACCCATGACTGCATGTCCAAGCATGACGCCAACACCATAAATTAAGTTTGCCGACAACACAACATTGGTAGGCCTGATCACCGACAATGACGAGACAGCCAATAGGCAGAAGGTCTGTATCGGTTCCCCCCTGTATATAGTCTAACTATTGTTATTTTACTGCTGCTCTTTAATTACTTGTTACTTTTATCCATACTTTTAAAGCTGTGTTGTTGGTTAGGGCTCTCGTAAGTAAGCATTTCTCTGTAAGGTCTGTTGTATTCGGGCGCAATGTGACTAGTAACATTTGATTTGATTTGCTGGTTGAAGATGATGTGGTTTCAAGTGAGAACATAAATAACTAAGCAATGACATTCAGGCCTGATATTTTTCAAAGAAACTGTGAATCAGGCTTTATTAATGTATGTCTATACCATTCAACAACATTTAAGACTACAGTCTAACTATTAAAAGAGACAGAAATATGTGTTCCAAAGGGAAATCTTTATTTTCATCTATTCATCAAAGCATCAAAGCAAACATTCCTACAGTATCTAATAGTAACAAAACAGAACTCATCAAATCTAACACCGATTCAATCTCAGTCTACAGAGAGGACTGACACATGAACTCAAGCAAAGCCCCCTGTTAGTCTACATGTCAGTGATCAATAAGACAGAGAACATCTGATCTCAGAACAGAGTCAAAGCAGAGGGACCAGCAGCCTCTCTCCACAAGGGTGTGTGACTGACGGGTCCTACCCAGAACAGTCAGCCTTCCTCAAGGTCTTGGTGACTGGAGTCTGGGATTTCTGCTGGGCTTCACAGGTCACCTCTCCTGCCTTGGTCCACTCCTGGGCAGTGAGAGTCAGGGTGCTGCTCCAGCTGTATAGACCGTTCTTCTCCAGTACCCCGGGACTGGTCTTCTGGTTCTTGCTGGCCCCATCCACTTTCCAGCTCAAGGTCCAGTCTGAGGGGAAGCCCTTGTTGGCCAGACACATCAGTGTGGCTGTTGTTGTACTGGACAGCTCCTCACTAGAGGGGGGTAGGACGGTCAGGGTGGGGGCACTGTTACCTGGAACAAACAGAACACATCAACTAAGTAACTACATCAAGTACAGCTATAGTAAGAGATTATCTTCAGCAAAGTACACATCAAAATATAGTGAATTGGAAATGCCCTCTAAATATAAATGTAAAAGTTATATTGTTTAAAAGATGTGGAGAAAAACCTAAGGTAATATGATACAAAGCAGATTTATGAACCAAACAAGTATAAAGTGGTTAAATAACTAGAGTTACTAGTCATATGGTGTCAATTATACATGTTATACAGATATTGTTTAGGAATGGATCTGATCAGAACAGCCGACTCATATTCATAGTATTTACATCACATATCAAACATGTTGGATTATGAAGTCAGTTACAACCATAACTGAGATCCTTTGTCTTCACACTAACAGTGAAGTCTACCATGAACACAATGCAACAATGATGAATACTATATACAATACTACAGTGCCTTGCGAAAGTATTCGGCCCCCTTGAACTTTGCGACCTTTTGCCACATTTCAGGCCTCAAACATAAAGATATAAAACTGTATTTTTTTGTGAAGAATCAACAACAAGTGGGACACAATCATGAAGTGGAACGACATTTATTGGATATTTCAAACTTTTTTAACAAATCAAAAATGGAAAAATTGGGCGTGCAAAATTATTCAGCCCCTTTACTTTCAGTGCAGCAAACTCTCTCCAGAAGTTCAGTGAGGATCTCTGAATGATCCAATGTTGACCTAAATGACTAATGATGATAAATACAATCCACCTGTGTGTAATCAAGTCTCCGTATAAATGCACCTGCACTGTGATAGTCTCAGAGGTCCGTTAAAAGCGCAGAGAGCATCATGAAGAACAAGGAACACACCAGGCAGGTCCGAGATACTGTTGTGAAGAAGTTTAATGTCGGATTTGGATACAAAAAGATTTCCCAAGCTTTAAACATCCCAAGGAGCACTGTGCAAGCGATAATATTGAAATGGAAGAAGTATCAGACCACTGCAAATCTACCAAGACCTGGCCATCCCTCTAAACCTTCAGCTCATACAAGGAGAAGACTGATCAGAGATGCAGCCAAGAGGCCCATGATCACTCTGGATGAACTGCAGAGATCTACAGCTGAGGTGGGAGACTCTGTCCATAGGACAACAATCAGTCGTATATTGCACAAATCTGGCCTTTATGGAAGAGTGGCAAGAAGAAAGCCATTTCTTAAAGATATCCATGAAAAGTGTTGTTTAAAGTTTGCCACAAGCCACCTGGGAGACACACCAAACATGTGGAAGAAGGTGCTCTGGTCAGATGAAACCAAAATGGAACTTTTTGGCAACAATGCAAAACGTTATGTTTGGCGTAAAAGCAACACAGCTATCACCCTGAACACACCATCCCCACTGTCAAACATGGTGGTGGCAGCATCATGGTTTGGGCCTGCTTTTCTTCAGCAGGGACAGGGAAGATGGTTAAAATTGATGGGAAGATGGATGGAGCCAAATCCAGGACCATTCTGGAAGAAAACCTGATGGAGTCTGCAAAAGACCTGAGACTGGGATGGAGATTTGTCTTCCAACAAGACAATGATCCAAAACATAAAGCAAAATCTACAATGGAATGGTTCAAAAATAAACATATCCAGGTGTTAGAATGGCCAAGTCAAAGTCCAGACCTGAATCCAATCGAGAATCTGTGGAAAGAACTGAAAACTGCTGTTCACAAATGCTCTCCATCCAACCTCACTGAGCTCGAGCTGTTTTGCAAGGAGGAATGGGAAAAAATGTCAGTCTCTCGATGTGCAAAACTGATAGAGACATACCCCAAGCGACTTACAGCTGTAATCGCAGCAAAAGGTGGATGCTACAAAGTATTAAGGGAGTTTTTCCTAGCCACCGTGCTTCTACACCTGCATTGCTTGCTGTTTGGGGTTTTAGGCTGGGTTTCTGTACAGCACTTTGAGATATCAGCTGATGTACGAAGGGCTATATAAATAAATTTGATTTGATTAACTTAAGGGGGCTGAATAATTTTGCACGCCCAATTTTTCAGTTTTTGATTTGTTAAAAAAGTTTGAAATATCCAATAAATGTCATTCCACTTCATGATTGTGTCCCACTTGTTGTTGATTCTTCACAAAAAAATACAGTTTTATATCTTTATGTTTGAAGCCTGAAATGTTGCAAAACGTCGCAAAGTTCAAGGGGGGCGAATACTTTCGCAAGGCACTGTATTAGTTATTATACCAGAATTAGGAGTTATAGTCTGCAATCATACAAACCAGACGTAAATACACTTACAATTTATCATTTTGATTCAATAAAATGTTATTTGAAAGAAGGCTCAGTGAAAAGTATTGACTCACGACAACAAAAGTGAATAAAATGATACATTTAGTTGTTTACTTACTTCCAACATCTAGTCTGGTGCCGCTACCAAAAGTGTACCACTGTGATACAATCCCTATTTGTAACGTCTGCTTCCAACTCACACTCTCAAACACATAGATCCCCTGAACGCAGCTCACTTTCCAACTCACACTCTCAAACACCTAGATCCCCTCTAGCTCACTGTCCAGATCCCAATCACCTGAATTCTGTTCACACACCTGTATGTCATTTACACACACTATTTAGTTCAGTTCTTTTCACCCCATCATTGTGAGGTATTGCTTGTTTTGTGACACACTTCTATTCGGAGCTCTGTTTTTCCCGTATTCAGTCCTGTGTATGATAGTTTTTGGCCTGCCTCACTAACGATGCCTTTTGCCTATTCCCTGCCTGTACTTCAGCCTAACGTATTTCCTGTTATCAACTTCTTGCCTGCTCTCCCGGACTACATTACTAGCCTTGTCCCTGCCTGTACTGTTGCCTTTTTGGACCCCTGTGTATGACCTTCTGCCTGTCCCTGGACACAGCTACCTGCCTCATCCTGTTGTCCTTTACAAACAAACACCTGCTGCGCCCTGCATTGAAACCAGCTCTCTGTCTCCCATCCTGTTCATTACACTATTACTGCTGGTACAAAAACCTCTCTGTGTTGTGATGCTGCAGCTGTTACAGTGAAGATCACTCATACAGAATCATAATCAACACTAATACACTTTAACATCTTCCAGGTAGAACAAACACTTCATATTAGCTGTTTCTAGATTATACAAATATGAATTGTATCTTAAATCCAGATAGTAGTATTTTTCCTTCCTCTGTGTATCAGGTGTTCTTCTAGTCTGGAGGTACAGTCCAGCATTAGATCAGTGTTGCTGGTATTCCTCCATATTGTCCATATGAAAGACAACAGCAGCAGCAGTAGTGATAGTGATCCATGTTGTATATTCCTTTATTAAACATGTTGATCTCAGATTTAACAGTGGAGGTAAAGTCACAGAGGACAGACAACACTACCAGAGGAATCCTACCAGCTTTAGTTTAGAGAAGTGTTCACTAACTGATTAGAGGAACTTACATGAGAGACCAAGCATGAGTGAACAGACAGTTCATTATATCTGATCATCATCAGAATAATAATATAATGGTGGTGTGACATAAAAGTTGCCATACATTAGTTATCAGATAAAACAGTTGCTGTTTGATGTTGTTAAAGGGGCAGCAGGTAGATAGCGGTTAAAGTGTTGGGCCAGTAACTGAGAGGTCACGATTTCAAATATCTGGGTCGACAAGGTGAAAAATGTGTTGATGTACCTTTGAACAAGGCACTGGCAAACCCTGGTCTCGAACCTACTCTCCAAGGATGACTCAAGGGGAGTTGGAATATGCAAAAAAACACATTTCCAATTCACAAATGGGCATAAAACAAATTTAAGCACCCACCTAATTATTATAAAAGAAAGCTCAACCAAGCCAAAAGATATACTGATGGGATACTACTTGGAACCTGAAATAGATTTGAAACATTAATTTGCATAATGCATCTGCTCCACTGCTCTAAGAGTGTTTATATCCCTGTGAGTTTAACACTTCATGACTGAGAGCTGTTCTTCATGAGACAACAGAACCCACAACAACCATGACTTTTATCACCATCTTCATCTGGACGCTTGCCTTCTGCTTTGAAGGTTACAATTTTCAGAAAGTTTTGTTGAAAATGAATTAAATCTACATCTATATCAATGCTACTATTTCTATTCAGAATTATTCATTACTATATGTAATATTTCATTTATAGAAATGTTTTTATTCTCTCTTTCAGAATCCAGAGGACAGTACACTGTGATTCAGACTCCTACAGTGAAAGCTGTTCTGCCAAGACAGACAGTCACTCTTGACTGTAAAACCAGCAGTGATGTTCACGGTGGTTACTATCTAGCCTGGTACCACCAGAAACCTGGAGGAGCTCCTAAACTCCTTATTTACTCTGCTACAACACTTCAGTCTGGGACTCCACCTAGATTCAGTGGCAGTGGATCTGGGAGTGACTTCACTCTGACCATCAATGGAGTCCAGGCTGAAGATGCAGGAGATTACTACTGTCAGAGTTACCACAGCAGTGGTAATGTGTTCACACAGTGATACAGAGTCGTACAAAAACCTCCCTCAGTCAGCTGCACAGTGACAGTACTGCTACAGCTGGGACCTACTGCAGGAAGAGACAGTGACATGGAACACTGAGCAGGTCAACTTTGAAAATGGTTAGAACGCATGATACAAATCACACGTTCTCCAACGTCCTCATTATCGTCCTCATCATCATTAATATCATCATCATGGTTGTATCTTGTTATATTGGTAATTAACTGAAAGTGTGTATGAAAGTTATTAGATGTTTTGAAACTTATTACCAGTCCATATGCAGAGTAAGAACTACAGAAGTAAAAGAAGAGTGATGTTAAATCATCATCAGCCCCTCAAACCAAATCCCTACATGCACTTCACAACCAGGTATTGATGTGATCAACTAGCATGTATTAACCCTTTTCATGAGCTGTTAGATCTGTGAATGAGACATGATGCTGAGCTCAAACATGAGACACATTTACATAGAGACATACACCACACACTATCATCGTGAAGTATAATTATTTTTTATCTGTCATTAATTACTTGGTGCCTTATCTGTTATCTGTCCCTCCCTGAATCCGCCATAGAGGATAAAATCAGTCACCTCCCTCACATCAGTCCCAGTCCAGGGTATGTCAGAGAGTGAAACTGGTCAACTGGTAGACTGGGAGCTGTAGGAGTGAAACTGAGATTTACATAGACAGGGCTGGGTGGTTCTGCTTGTCCCAGAATAGACCAGCACTGTCACCAGATGTTCAGCCAGGGGGAAGAGACAGTGACATGGACCACTGACTGAACTAAACAGTGGCGGTCGGTGCCATTTAAGATGATGATTATGTTTTATTATGAGCATGGCCTTATTTCTGTTACAGCATATTGGATGACTGTCATTGATATTCCATTCACCCAGTTTAACATAGATTTGTTTAGGCTACTAAATATTACTTGCATTTTCCCTATACCCATGATGAGGTTCCCGTCATGCCAGGCCATAGGCATGGTGCAGGAGCAGATAGGGTCAAAGTAGTGGAAAATGGTAGTGGGTTTTAATATTTTTTCCCTATACCCATGATGAGGTTCCTACAACCTATGAATTCAACGTAGGTGCACACAGCTCGAGAGAACGATTTGAGGTGACAGTGACACATGGACAGACAGTGACACATTCAATACCGCCTTGCACACTCTTGCCTGCATCTTGCTGACCTAGCGTGTAATCATTAGTCCAACAGTTGCAAACTGTAAGGACTGACGCCGGACAGGAGAAGCAGGTACGGAGAGTCAGACATTTATTAGGTAACAAATCAAATCAAATGTATTTATAAAGCCCTTCTTACATCAGCTGATATCTCAAAGTGCTGTACAGAAACCCATTTTAACACTCCAAACAGCAAGCAATGCATGTGTAGAAGCATGGTGGCTAGGACAAACTCCCTAGAAAGGCCAGAACCTAGGAAGAAACCTAAAGAGTAACCAGGCTATGAGGGGTGGCCATAGCCGGGTGGAGATTATAACAGAACATGGCCAAGATGTTCAAATGTTCATAGATGACCACACCCACAGGGACTGATAGAACTGAACTACTAGTGTAATGCAGAAGGGAATCATAGTACTGCATTACTAGTATAATACAATAGGTGAGGTATCCTGAGAATAGAGGATGTGTGCCAGCACAGAGGGATAAGGAAACATGTAAGTTATGCTTTAGTAAGGTTGTCTTCTTAGCGTTCATAGCAATGGTTGTCAACTATACCGCAGAAATGGAACGTAAGTTACTATTATATTTGTTGTCCCTAATTTTGTGATATCCAATTGGTAGTTACAGTCTTGTCCGATCGCTGCAACTCCCCTATGGACTCGGGAGAGTCAAAGGTTGAGAGCCATGCGTCCTCCAAAACACAACCCTGCGAAGCCGCACCACTTCTTGACCCACTGTTCGCTTAACCCTGCCACACCAATGTGTCATCACGTTCTGTTCGGCTCTTCCCGAGCAGTGTCACACTCATCTGGTTTCTTCTCTCCAGACACAGCAGTGATGTAGCCACAGTCTGGGGCACCTATCCTCTCCCGTTGCTGGCTTGAATGTCCTGAACATTGTCTGAGCTGCCTTTGTGCAGGGCAGCTCATTAACCCCAATACTCCTCAGGTGTGGGGGTTGTGGTTCAGGTCCCTAACTAACACACTCATTCCCTCATTCACTCAACGAGAAGAGCACTCAAAAGGCGTTAACCAATTCAAAGGAAGTCAATCAAATAAGTAAATAAGAAAGAAAGCAAAACACAGCGCACGATAGGACTAAATAAATATTGAAGCACTTCTAAAAAAATACATTCTATATAAATACATTCTTAATAAATACATTCTATATAAATACATTCTATATAAATACATTCTATATAAATACATTCTAAAAAAATACATTCTATATAAATACATTCTTAATAAATACATTCTATATAAATACATTCTTAATAAATACATTCTAAAAAAATACATTCTATATAAATACATTCTTAATAAATACATTCTATATAAATACATTCTATATAAATACATTCTATATAAATACATTCTTAATAAATACATTCTATATAAATACATTCTATATAAATACATTCTATATAAATACATTCTATATAAATACATTCTATATAAATACATTCTTAAAAAATACATTCTATATAAATACATTCTTAATAAATACATTCTATATAAATACATTCTATATAAATACATTCTATATAAATACATTCTATATAAATACATTCTTAATAAATACATTCTATATAAATACATTCTTAATAAATACATTCTAAAAAAATACATTCTATATAAATACATTCTTAATAAATACATTCTATATAAATACATTCTATATAAATACATTCTATATAAATACATTCTTAATAAATACATTCTATATAAATACATTCTTAAAAAATACATTCTATATAAATACATTCTATATAAATACATTCTATATAAATACATTCTATATAAATACATTCTATATAAATACATTCTGTATAAATACATTCTATATAAATACATTCTATATAAATACATTCTTAATAAATACATTCTTAAAAAATACATTCTATATAAATACATTCTATATAAATACATTCTATATAAATACATTCTATATAAATACATTCTTAATAAATACATTCTATATAAATACATTCTAAATCAAGGAAATCCCGGCTGGCCAAACCCTCCCCTAACCCGGACGACAGTGGTCCAATTGTGCGCCGTCTCATGGGTCTCACAGTCACGGCCAGCTGTGACACAGCCTGGGATAAAACCCAGGTCTGAAGTGACACCTCAAGCACTGTGATGCAGTGCCGTAGATAGCTGCGATGCAGTGCCTCAGAAACCTGCGATGCAGTGTCTTAGACCGCTGTGCCACTCAGGATGCCCACTTCAGAAGAGTTACAGGGTGTGTTGAGGGGTAGTGTCCCGTCATGCCAGGCCATAGGCATGGTGCAGGAGCAGATAGGGTCAAAGTAGTGGAAAATGGTAGTGGGTTTTAATATGTAGGTGGTAGCTGAAGGGAAGTACCTGAGTGTACGAGATATTACTGCAGAAGAGTTCATGGGACAGTGTTTTTATGAAATAGTGGTATGTAGGTGTAGGGTTAGTTGGTGTGTACGTTTTTCCTTTTAGGAACAGGAATAATAAAGGTAATTTAATGAAGATGGCCTCACAATTTAGTACAGTAGGTGGCAGTTTATACACCCTTAAATTGAATGCAATCCTCCAACCCAATCCAGAAAGAAGAAGAAGAGCTCTTCAAATACAGCAGCACATGCTTCAAAATCAAATCAAATCAAATCAAATGTATTTATATAGCCCTTCGTACATCAGCTGATATTTCAAAGTGCTGTACAGAAACCCAGCCTAAAACCCCAAACAGCAATCAATGCAGGTGTAGAAGCACGGTGGCTAGGAAAAACTCCATAGAAAGGCCAAAACCTAGGAAGAAACCTAGAGAGGAACCAGGCTATGTGGGGGGGCCAGTCCTCTTCTGGCTGTGCCGGGTGGAGATTATAACAGAACATGGCCAAGATGTTCAAATGTTCATAAATGACCAGCATGGTCGTATAATAATAAGGCAGAACAGTTGAAACTGGAGCAGCAGCACGTTCAGGTGGACTGGGGACAGCAAGGAGTCATCATGTCAGGTAGTCCTGGGGCATGGTCCTAGGGCTCAGGTCCTAGTTGAAACTGGAGCAGCAGCACGGTCAGGTGGAATGGGGACAGCAAGGAGTCATCATGTCAGGTAGTCCTGGGGCATGGTCCTAGGGCTCAGGTCCTCAGAGAGAGAGAAAGAAAGAGAGAATTAGAGAGAGCATATGTGGGGTGGCCAGTCCTCTTCTGGCTGTGCCGGGTGGAGATTATAACAGAACATGGCCAAGATGTTCAAATGTTCATAAATGACCAGCATGGTCGAATAATAATAAGGCAGAACAGTTGAAACTGGAGCAGCAGCACGGCCAGGTGGACTGGGGACAGCAAGGAGTCATCATGTCAGGTAGTCCTGGGGCATGGTCCTAGGGCTCAGGTCCTAGTTGAAACTGGAGCAGCAGCACGGTCAGGTGGAATGGGGACAGCAAGGAGTCATCATGTCAGGTAGTCCTGGGGCATGGTCCTAGGGCTCAGGTCCTCCGAGAGAGAGAGAGAATTAGAGAACGCACACTTAGATTCACACAGGACACCGAATAGGACAGGAGAGGTACTCCAGATATAACAAACTGACCCTAGCCCCCCGACACATTAACTACTGCAGCATAAATACTGGAGGCTGAGACAGGAGGGGTCAGGAAACTGTGGAAACTGTTCTCCCAGGACATATGGTCTCCTTATTTATCGAGGAAGTACTCTTATTTCTGGGACTCCATCTAGATTCAGTGGCAGTGGATCTGGGAGTGACTTCACTCTGACCATCAGTGGAGTCCAGGCTGAAGATGCAGGAGATTACTACTGTCAGAGTTTACACTGGCCTGGTAGCACTCGGTGGTTCACACAGTGATACAGAGTCGTATTAAAACCTCCCTCAGTCAGACTGTACAGTGACTGTACTGATACAGCTGGGACCTACTGCAGGTGCTGAGGGGAGGAGATGATCCAGTACAATTACACAATGTGTAATAGAGATGAACAACAATAGAGTCAAACTAGAGCTATGTCTAGAAGACCTTAGATCATAACTGATCACTAAATGTTTCTCCTGACTATTAACTAGAGATGAACAACAATAGAGTCAAACTAGAGCTATGTCTAGAAGACCTTAGATCATAACTGATCACTAAATGTTTCTCCTGACTATTAACTACATGTTGACTTGAGTAACTCAAGGAAAACCATCAACCAATCTGGATAGAGATGATGTGCAATGATCCAAATCCCTAAAGATGACCTGTGCTTTAAATAGATAGAATTTAATCAATATGATTCGAAGACATACAATATAGCCCTAAACATTACCCATACATCCTCCCTCAAATCAAATCAAATCAATCAAATCAAATCAAATTTATTTATATAGCCCTTCGTACATCAGCTGATATCTCAAAGTGCTGTACAGAAACCCAGCCTAAAACCCCAAACAGCAAGCAATGCAGGTGTAGAAGCACGGTGGCTAGGAAAAACTCCCTAGAAAGGCCAATACCTAGGAAGAAACCTAGAGAGGAACCAGGCTATGTGGGGTGGCCAGTCCTCTTCTGGCTGTGCCGGGTGGAGATTATAACAGAACATGGCCAAGATGTTCAAATGTTCATAAATGACCAGCATGGTCGAATAATAATAAGGCAGAACAGTTGAAACTGGAGCAGCAGCACAGTCAGGTGGAAGTTGAAACTGGAGCAGCAGCATGGCCAGGTGGACTGGGGACAGCAAGGAGTCATCATGTCAGGTAGTCCTGGGGCATGGTCCTAGGGCTCAGGTCAGTTGAAACTGGAACAGCAGCATGGCCAGGTGGACTGGGGACAGCAAGGAGTCATCATGTCAGGTAGTCCTGGGGCATGGTCCTAGGGCTCAGGTCCTCCGAGAGAGAGAAAGAAAGAGAGAAGGAGAGAATTAGAGATCGCACACTTAGATTCACACAGGACACCAAATAGGACAGGAGAAGTACTCCAGATATAACAAACTGACCCCAGCCCCCCGACACATAAACTACTGCAGCATAAATACTGGAGGCTGAGACAGGAGGTGTCAGGAGACACTGTGGCCCCATCCGAGGACACCCCCGGACAGGGCCAAACAGGAAGGATATAACCCCACCCACTTTGCCAAAGCACAGCCCCCACACCACTAGAGGGATATCTTCAACCACCAACTTACCATCCTGAGACAAGGCTGAGTATAGCCCACAAAGATCTCCGCCACGGCACAACCCAAGGGGGGGGCGCCAACCCAGACAGGATGACCACAACAGTGAATCAACCCACTCAGGTGACGCACCCCCTCCAGGGACGGCATGAGAGAGCCCCAGCAAGCCAGTGACTCAGCCCCTGTAATAGGGTTAGAGGCAGAGAATCCCAGTGGAAAGAGGGGAACCGGCCAGGCAGAGACAGCAAGGGCGGTTCGTTGCTCCAGAGCCTTTCCGTTCACCTTCCCACTCCTGGGCCAGACTACACTCAATCATATGACCCACTGAAGAGATGAGTCTTCAGTAAAGACTTAAAGGTTGAGACCGAGTTTGCGTCTCTGACATGGGTAGGCAGACCGTTCCATAAAAATGGAGCTCTATAGGAGAAAGCCCTGCCTCCAGCTGTTTGCTTAGAAATTCTAGGGACAATTAGGAGGCCTGTGTCTTGTGACCGTAGCGTACGTGTAGGTATGTACGGCAGGACCAAATCAGAGAGATAGGTAGGAGCAAGCCCATGTAATGCTTTGTAGGTTAGCAGTAAAACCTTGAAATCAGCCCTTGCTTTGACAGGAAGCCAATGTAGAGAGGCTAGCACTGGAGTAATATGATCACATTTTTTGGTTCTAGTCAGGATTCTAGCAGCCGTATTTAGCACTAACTGAAGTTTATTTAGTGCTTTATCCGGGTAGCCGGAAAATAGAGCATTGCAGTAGTCTAACCTAGAAGTGACAAAAGCATGGATTAATTTTTCTGCATCATTTTTGGACAGAAAGTTTCAGATTTTTGCAATGTTACGTAGATGGAAAAAAGCTGTCCTCGAAATGGTCTTCAAAAGAGAGATCAGGGTCCAGAGTAACGCCGAGGTCCCTCACACCACTGTGGTAGTTCCAGAGAGCAGCAGGTGAAGCAGGAGACTGGAGATGTCAGAGCTCTGGAGATCTCCCTTTCAGATCAATCAGTCAGCAGCACTACAGTCCACACAGACTGCAGTTACTGAGCCTGACCACTCGAGGGAGACATAGAGCAGCTACTATCTAATAACACATTAATAACAATATGCACCATTTGTAGATGTCTACAATCAATGCATCAGTCCCCATTCAGCACTTATATCAGAAACCATGTCAGTCGTTACATAGCTATCAGGATTCTACATCACATCAGTTTGACTGTCCAGGAAGACTATTTACACATTTTATTTTTTTATTTAACTTTTATTTAACTAGGCTGTCAGTTAAGAACCAATTCTTACTTACAATGACGGCCTACCTCGGCCAAACGCTGATGACGCTGGGTCAATTGTGAGCCCCCATATATAGGACACTTTGCATTAGCAGCACATGCTGCAGTGCTCTGGGAGTGTTTATAGCCCTGTGAGTTTAACACTTCATGACTGAGAGTTGTCCTTCCTGACTACAGAACCTACAACAACCATGACTTTTATCACCGTCTTCATATGTATATTTTCTCTGTGTCTCCAAGATAATATATTTGACAGTAAATGATGCAAACCATTGCAATATTAGGCTATATAACCTTATTACAGTTTAAGAAAATAATCTATATGGACAAATGAATGAACAATTGAATGCTAATTCGACATGCCATCTCTGTTTCAGAGAACAGAGGTCAGGTTGTTGTGACTCAGACTCCAACAGTGAAAACTGTTTCAGTGGGTCACTCATTAACATTCAGCTGTAAGACCAGCAGTGCTGAAAACAGTAACATCTATGGACAGGGGATGGCCTGTTATCAACAGAAACCTGGAGGAGCTCCTAAATACCTAGTATACTGAGCAAAAACCATTCAGTCTTGGACTCCATCTAGATTCAGTGGCAGTGGATCTGGGAGTGACTTCACTCTGACCATCAATGGAGTCCAGGCTGAAGATGCAGGAGATTACTGCTGTCAGAGGTTATACAACCCCAACTAGGTCTGGGTGTTCACACAGTGATACAGAGTCGTACAAAAACCTCCCTCGGTCAGACAGCTCTATGGTAGTTCCAGAGAGCAGCCGGCTCTGGAGATCTCCCCTTTAGATAAGTTGGGCTACCGAGTAGTGTAGCGGTCTAAGGCACTGCATCTCAATGCTAGAGGCGTCATTACAGATGCTGATCCCAAGCTGAATCACAAACGGCAGTGATCCGGAGTCCCATAGGGCGGCACACAATTGTCCCGGGGTAGGCTGTCATCGGAAAAAATGATTTGTTCTTAACTGACTTGCCTAAGTAGTAATTTAAAAATATATATATGTTTTTAAATGAAGTCAGTCAGTTAAGTTAACAAACAGATCACTGGCCATTTTGAATCCAACCGTACCTTCTCCGCTGTGCAATCCGGTTTCCGAGCTGGTCACAGGTGCACCTCAGGCACGCTCAAGGTACTAAACAATATCATAACCGCCATCGATAAAAGACAGTACTGTGAAGCCGTCTTCATCGACTTGGCCAAGGCTTTGGACTCTGTCAATCACCGTATTCTTGTCGGCAGACTCAACAGCCTTGGTTTCTCAAATGACTGCCTCTCCTGGTTCACCAACTACTTCTCAGATAGAGTTCAATGTGTCAAATCGGAGGGCCTGTTGTCCGGACCTCTGGCAGTCTCTATGGGGGTAGCACAGGGTTCAATTCTCGGGCTGACTTTTTTCTCTGAATATATCAATGATGTCGCTCTTGCTGCGGGTGATTCCTTGATCCACCTCTACGCAGACGACACCATTCTGTATACATCTGGCCCTTATTTGGACACTGTGTGAACAAACCTCCAAACAAGCTTCAATGCCATACCACTCTCCTTCCGTGGACTCCAACTGCTCTTAAACGCTAGTAAAACTAAATGCATCCTCTTCAACCGATCGCTGCCCGCACCCGCCCGCCTGACTAGCATCACTACTCTGGACGGTTCTGACTTAGAATATATGGACAACTACAAATACCTACAACTACAAATTAAATTGCTGGATTGTAAACTCTCCTTCCAGACTCAAATTAAACTAAAATAAATCCAAAATTAAATACAGAATCGGCTTCCTATTTCTCAACAAAACCTCCTTCACCCACTGATAAGGGAATTTATATGTTTAAAGTAATGACTAAAGAATTCCACCCTGAAACGTATAAGACTATATTCCAGTAATACATGTGTGGGACAAGTTAAGAGGGAGAAATATGTAGAGAGAAACAGAGACTACACATGATAACTCTGAAAAAGCTGACAACAGGAGGGCCCTTTCAAGGTCTCTCTAATCTAGGAAGGAGAGGAGAGAACGGCGAGAAACTGCCAAGGCTGGTAGAAAAGTGATGTCTGTCAGTGTGTGTGTGTGTGTGTGTGTGTGTGTGTGTGTGTGTGTGTGTGTGTGTGTGTGTGTGTGTGTGTGTGTGTGTGTGTGTGTGTGTGTGTGTGTGTGTGTGTGTGTGCGTGTGTGTGTGTGCGTGTGTGTGTGTGTGTGCGTAGAGGGAGTTATAAAGACTGTTCAAATTTTGGTTGACTTGAGATCTCTCCTGAATAAACTACAACGAACCTTTTGCAGAATCTGAATCTTTGCCTAATTCTTATTAACCCTACCTTTACAACCTAGGGGGATTGTTATCATCATTGGGATTGAAAATTCTCGTGACACTCACACTGCCAAACATACTCTCGTTAAACTGACTATCCTACCGATCCTCGTCTTCAGCAATGTCATTTACAAAATAGCCTCCAACACTCTACACAGCAAACTGGATGCAGTCTATCACAGTGCCATCCATTTTGTCACCAAAACCCCATATACCACCCACAACAGCGACCTGAATGCTCTCGTCGGCTGGCCCTCGCTACTTATTCGTCGCCAGACCCACTGGCTCCAGGTCATCTACAAGTCTTTGCTAGATAAAGCACCGCCTTATCTCAGCTCACTGGTCACCATAACAACACCCACCCGTAGCACGCGCTCCAGCAGGTATATCTCACTGGTCATCCCCAAAGCCAATTCCTCCTTTGGTCGTCTTTCCTTCCAGTTCTCTGCTGCCAATGACTGGAACAAATTGCAAAAATCTCTGTAGCTGGAGTCTTATATCTCCCTCTCTAACTTTAAGCATCAGCTGTCTGAGCAGCTTACCAATCACTGTACCTGTACACAGCCCATCTGTAAATAGCACACCCGACTACCTCATCTCCATATTATTACTTATGGATAATATTTGGTCTTGTCTTGTTCCATACACACCTGCTTTTCATTTCCCCAATCAATCTACTTGTATTTAACCCTCTGTTTCCCATCACGTGGTTTGTTCAGGCGCATTACTTTTGTTATTTTCCGTTATTTTTGCACGTATATGTTTTATTGTGCTGTATTTCTGAACGATATTAAAGTGTCCCTGTTTTCTACACTGCTGTCCTGCACCTGACTTCGCCTCCACTTCACATGCCTAACAATAATAGCATTGTATTTATGCCCCTTTTATTCACGTAATTGAATATTACTTGAAATTTACAATCGCTTCAGGCTCCCAAGCACTCAAAAAATCCACAAATGGACCTTACAACCAGCTGTGGAAATCCAATGGATGTGATCATCAACAGCAGCATATTAACTTTTTTATGAGTAGGTAGCTCTGTGAATGAGACCTGACGCTGGATTCAACATGAGACACATGTAAACTACTTGTACATAAACTATCATCATAAAGTAGAAAACCCATTATATCTGTCATTAATTACATGTTGGCATATCTGTTATGTCTCCCTTCCTGCATCCACCATAGAGGTTTAAATCAGACAGTCCCTCACATCAGATGATCCAAGATGGCGTAGCAGTAAGTCGTCCTGTCGTGTCGTGTCCCTGTATATTTTGTTTATTTTTCGTTTTTTACATATTTTTCGTTTTTTACATAGCTATCCCTTTAAAAACATTTTGCTAAACCTAAGCTTCCAAATACGCTGGATCTTCACAACTAGCTATCTAGCTAAACCGCAACCCCGGATGATTACCCCTGGCTAGCGTTTCCACCCACTTAGCTTGAAGCTAGCCCGGCCTGCGCTACCACCGTAGCATACTCCTGAGCTACAATACCCGGGCCCACGACCGGTCTATCGATGTCACCGCATGAAGAGGAATAAACAGACTCACCCCATCGCGACGTCCCCCAAAGGCTAACTCTCTAGCCCTCGCTATCTCCCTGCTTGCTAATTCGGCCTGCTAACTGCTAGCTTGTCCAGCTCCGGTCCGCTAACTGCTACCTTGTCTAGCCCGGGCCTACAAACTGTTAGCTTGTTAGCACAGGCCTGCTAACCGCCTGAATCGCCGCGTCCCAAACGCCCACCGGACCCATATTTACTTTCTATCTCTTTTGACTTTTAATTTGTTTATACCTTCCGGAAACCTGCCTCACCCAATGTGATACGGAATCGCTATTATTTTTTATTTATTTTTAGAACACACTCAAGAACCTCCAGAAGCTAACCAGCTAACTAGCTACAAGCTATTTAGTCATTGTTCGTTTTTTTTTTTTTTTTTTACCTGGATAACACTCGCCAGTCCAGCTTCCCTTCCCCATCCACCGCTGCCCCCTGGACACTGATCTCTTGGCTACATAGCTGATGCACGCTGGACTGTCCATAAATCACGGTACTCCATTCTGCTTGTTTGTTTTATCTGTTGGCCCCGTTGCCTAGTCTACGCCATTTTACCTGCTGTTGTTGTGCTAGCTGATTAGCTGTTGTCTCACCTACTGTTTTAGCTAGCTTTCCCAATTCAACACCTGTGATTACTGTATGCCTCGCTGTATGTCTCTCTCAAATGTCAATATGCCTTGTATACTGTTGTTCAGGTTAGTTATCATTGTTTTAGTTCACAATGGAGCCCCTAGTTCCACTCTTCATACCCCTGATAACTCCTTTGTCCCACCTCCCACACATGCGGTGACCTCACCCATTACTACCAGCATGTCCAGAGATACAACCTCTCTCATCATCACCCAGTGCCTGGGCTTACCTCCGCTGTACCCGCACCCCACCATACCCCTGTCTGCGCATTATGCCCTGAATATATTCTACCATGCCCAGAAACCTGCTCCTCTTATTCTCTGTCCCCAACGCTCTAGGCGACCAGTTTTGATAGCCTTTAGCCGCACCCTCATACTACTCCTTCTCTGTTCCGCGGGTGATGTGGAGGTAAACCCAGGCCCTGCATGTCCCCAGGCACCCTCATTTGTTGACTTCTGTGTTCGAAAAAGCCCTGGTTTCATGCATGTCAACATCAGAAGCCTCCTCCCTAAGTTTGTCTTACTCACTGCTTTAGCACACTCTGCTAACCCTGATGTCCTTGCTGTGTCTGAATCCTGGCTCAGGAAGGCCACCAAAAATTCTGAGATTTCCATACCCAACTATAACATCTTCCGTCAAGATAGAACTGCCAAAGGGGGAGGAGTTGCAGTTTACTGCAGAGATAGCCTGCAAAGTAATGTCATACTTTCCAGGTCCATACCCAAACAGTTCGAACTACTAATTTTGAAAATTACTCTCTCCAGAAATAAGTCTCTCACGGTTGCCGCCTGCTACCGACCCCCCTCAGCTCCCAGCTGTGCCCTGGACACCATTTGTGAATTGATCGCCCCCCATCTAGCTTCAGAGTTTGTTCTGTTAGGTGACCTAAACTGGGATATGCTTAACACCCCGCCAGTCCTACAATCTAAGCTAGATGCCCTCAATCTCACACAAATCATCAAGGAACCCACCAGGTACAACCCTAACTCTGTAAACAAGGGCACCCTCATAGACGTCATCCTGACCAACTGGCCCTCCAAATACACCTCCGCTGTCTTCAACCAGGATCTCAGCGATCACTGCCTCATTGCCTGTATCCGCTACGGAGCCGCAGTCAAACGACCACCCCTCATCACTGTCAAACGCTCCCTAAAACACTTCTGTGAGCAGGCCTTTCTAATCGACCTGGCCCGGGTATCCTGGAAGGACATTGACCTCATCCCGTCAGTTGAGGATGCCTGGTCATTCTTTAAAAGTAACTTCCTCACCATTTTAGATAAGCATGCTCCGTTCAAAAAATGCAGAACTAAGAACAGATACAGCCCTTGGTTCACCCCAGACCTGACTGCCCTCGACCAGCACAAAAACATCCTGTGGCGGACTGCAATAGCATCGAATAGTCCCCGTGATATGCAACTGTTCAGGGAAGTCCGGAACCAATACACGCAGTCAGTCAGGAAAGCTAAGGCCAGCTTCTTCAGGCAGAAGTTTGCATCCTGTAGCTCCAACTCCAAAAAGTTCTGGGACACTGTGAAGTCCATGGAGAACAAGAGCACCTCCTCCCAGCTGCCCACTGCACTGAGGCTAGGTAACACGGTCACCACTGATAAATCCATGATTATCGAAAACTTCAATAAGCATTTCTCAACGGCTGGCCATGCCTTCCGCCTGGCTACTTCAACCTCGGCCAACAGCTCCGCCCCCCCCGCAGCTCCTCGCCCAAGCCTCTCCAGGTTCTCCTTTACCCAAATCCAGATAGCAGATGTTCTGAAAGAGCTGCAAAACCTGGACCCGTACAAATCAGCTGGGCTTGACAATCTGGACCCTCTATTTCTGAAACTATCTGCCACCATTGTCGCAACCCCTATTACCAGCCTGTTCAACCTCTCTTTCATCTCGTCTGAGATCCCCAAGGATTGGAAAGCTGCCGCAGTCATCCCCCTCTTCAAAGGGGGAGACACCCTGGACCCAAACTGTTACAGACCTATATCCATCCTGCCCTGCCTATCTAAGGTCTTCGAAAGCCAAGTCAACAAACAGGTCACTGACCATCTCGAATCCCACCGTACCTTCTCCGCTGTGCAATCTGGTTTCAGAGCCGGTCATGGGTGCACCTCAGCAACACTCAAGGTACTAAACGACATCATAACCGCCATCGATAAAAGACAGTACTGTGCAGCCGTCTTCATCGACCTTGCCAAGGCTTTCGACTCTGTCAATCACCATATTCTTATCGGCAGACTCAGTAGCCTCGGTTTTTCGGATGACTGCCTTGCCTGGTTCACCAATTACTTTGCAGACAGAGTTCAGTGTGTCAAATCGGAGGGCATGCTGTCCGGTCCTCTGGCAGTCTCTATGGGGGTGCCACAGGGTTCAATTCTCGGGCCGACTCTTTTCTCTGTGTATATCAATGATGTTGCTCTTGCTGCGGGCGATTCCCTGATCCACCTCTACGCAGACGACACCATTCTATATACTTTCGGCCCGTCTTTGGACACTGTGCTATCTAACCTCCAAACAAGCTTCAATGCCATACAACACTCCTTCCGTGGCCTCCAACTGCTCTTAAACGCTAGTAAAACCAAATGCATGCTTTTCAACCGGTCGCTGCCTGCACCTGCATGCCCGACTAGCATCACCACCCTGGGTGGTTCCGACCTAGAATATGTGGACGTCTATAAGTACCTAGGTGTCTGGCTAGACTGCGAACTCTCCTTCCAGACTCATATCAAACATCTCCAATCGAAAATCAAATCAAGAGTCGGCTTTCTATTCCGCAACAAAGCCTCCTTCACTCAAGCCGCCAAGCTTACCCTAGTAAAACTGACTATCCTACCGATCCTCGACTTCGGCGATGTCATCTACAAAATGGCTTCCAACACTCTACTCAGCAAACTGGATGCAGTCTATCACAGTGCCATCCGTTTTGTCACTAAAGCACCTTATACCACCCACCACTGCGACTTGTATGCTCTAGTCGGCTGGCCCTCGCTACATATTCGTCGCCAGACCCACTGGCTCCAGGTCATCTACAAGTCTATGCTAGGTAAAGCTCCGCCTTATCTCAGCTCACTGGTCACGATGGCAACACCCATCCGTAGCACGCGCTCCAGCAGGTGTATCTCACTGATCATCCCTAAAGCCAACACCTCATTTGGCCGCCTTTCGTTCCAGTACTCTGCTGCCTGTGACTGGAACGAATTGCAAAAATCGCTGAAGTTGGAGACTTTTATCTCCCTCACCAACTTCAAACATCAGCTATCTGAGCAGCTAACCGATCGCTGCAGCTGTACATAGTCTATTGGTAAATAGCCCACCCTTTTCACCTACCTCATCCCCATACTGTTTTTATTTATTTACTTTTCTGCTCTTCTGCACACCAATATCTCTACCTGTACATGACCATCTGATCTTTTATCACTCCAGTGTTAATCTGCAAAATTGTAATTATTTGCCTACCTCCTCATGCCTTTTGCACACATTGTATATAGACCCCCCCTTTGTTTTCTACTGTGTTATTGACTTGTTAATTGTTTACTCCATGTGTAACTCTTTGTTGTATGCTCACACTGCTATGCTTTATCTTGGCCAGGTCGCAGTTGCAAATGAGAACTTGTTCTCAACTAGCCTACCTGGTTAAATAAAGGTGAAATAAAAAAATAAAAAAATAAAAAAATCTGGCCCAGTCCAGGGTATTTCAGACTTGTTCCAGAATAGAGCAGCACTGTCACCAGATGTTCACTCTGTTCCCAGGGGGTTGGAGGTAGAAAATACTCTTTGACTATCTTGACGATATGATACCGGTGAAATGATGTGGATCTTGTAAAACAAACATTGCTTAATGTAGGTGTGATCACATCGGTGAGAGTCCAAGATATGTGTCTTTATGAGTCTATAAATCAAGCATGGTCAAAAAAAAATCCAAAGATATAAATCAAAATAACCATCACCTACTACATGTGGCTAAACCTGTCCTGTTAAACTGTTAACATTGTAGTATCTAGACCTCTCCTGTTAATCTGTTGACTTTGTAGTATCTAGACCTCTCCTGTTAAATGTGCAACAAGAGGAAAAATAACTCTGGACCACATACAGTGGGGCAAAAAAAGTATTTTGTCAGCCACCAATTGTGCAAGTTCTCCCACTTAAAAAGATGAGAGAGGCCTGTAATGTTCATCATAGGTCCAGTTAAACTATGACAGACAAAATGAGAAAAAAAATCCAGAAAATCACATTGTAGGATTTTTTTATAAATTTATTTGCAAATTATGGTGGAAAATAAGTATTTGGTCAATAACAAAAGTTTATCTCAATACTTTGTTATATACCCTTTGTTGGCAATGACAGAGGTCAAACGTTTTCTGTAAGTCTTCACAAGGTTTTCACACACTGTTGCTGGTATTTTGGCCCATTCCTCCATGCAGATCTACTCTAGAGCAGTGATGTTTTGGGGCTGTTGCTGGGCAACACGGACTTTCAACTCCCTCCAAAGATTTTCTATGGGGTTGAGATCTGGAGACTGGCTAGGCCACTCCAGGACCTTGAAATGCTTCTTACGAAGCCACTCCTTCGTTGCCCGGGCAGTGTGTTTGGGATCATTGTCATGCTGAAAGACCCAGCCACGTTTCATCTTCAATGCCCTTGCTGATGGAAGGAGGTTTTCACTCAAAATCTCACGTTACATGGCCCCATTCATTCTTTCCTTTACACGGATTAGTTGTCCTGTTCCCTTTGCAGAAAAACAGCCTCAAAGCATGATGTTTCCACCCCATGCTTCACAGTAGGTATGGTGTTCTTTGGATGCAACTCAGCATTCTTTGTCCTCCAAACACGACGAGTAGAGTTTTTACTAAAAAGTTATATTTTGATATCATCTCACCATATGACATTCTCCCAATCTTCTTCTGGATCATCCAAATGCTCTCTAGCAAACTTCAGACGGGGCTGGACATGTACTGGCTTAAGCAGGGGGACACGTCTGGCACTGCAGGATTTGAGTCCCTGGCGGCGTAGTGTGTTACTGATGGTAGGCTTTGTTACTTTGGTCCCAGCTCTCTGCAGGTCATTCACTAGGTCCCCCTGTGTGGTTCTGGGATTTTTGCTCACCGTTCTTGTGATCATTTTGACCCCACGGGGTGAGATCTTGCATGGAGCCCCAGATCGAGGGAGATTATCAGTGGTTTTGTATGCCTTCCATTTGCTAATAATTGCTCCCACAGTTGATTTCTTCAAACCAAGCTGCTTACCTATTGCAAATTCAATCTTCCCAGCCTGGTGCACGTCTACAATTTTGTTTCTGGTGTCCTTTGACAGCTCTTTGGTCTTGGCCATGGTGGAGTTTGGAGTGTGACTGTTTGAGGTTGTGGACAGGTGTCTTTTATACTGATAACAAGTTCAAACAGGTGCCATTAATACAGGTAACGAGTGGAAGACAGAGGAGCCTCTTCTGTGAGAGCCAGAAATACTTATTGTCCACCATAATTTGCAAATAAATTCATAAAAAATCCTACAATGTGATTTTCTAGATTTTCTTTCCTCATTTTGTCTGTCATAGTTGAAATGTACCTATGATGAAAATTACAGACCTCTCTCATCTTTTTAAGTGGGAGAACTTGCACAATTGGTGGCTGACTAAATACTTTTTTGCCCCACTGTATACGACACACACAGAGACGCATACAAAGCTCTCCCTTGCCCTCCATTTTGCAAATCTGACCATAATTAAATCCTCCTGATTCCTGCTTACGAGCTAAAATTAAAGCAGGAAGCACCAGTGACCTGATCAATAAAAAAGTGGTCAGATTCTAAGCTACAGGACTGTTTGCTGGCACAGACTGTAATATGTTCCATCAATGGCATTGAGGAGTACACCGCATCAGTCATTGGCTTCATCAATAAGTGCATCGATGACGTCATCCCCACAGTGACCATACGTACATATTGGTGTCTGGTTAGACTGTAAACTTTCCTTCCAGACTCACATTAAGCATCTCCAATCCAACATTAAATCTAGAATTGGCTTCCTATATCACAACAAAGCATCCTTCACTCATGCTGCCAAACAAACCCTCGTAAAACTGACTATCCTACCGATCCTCGACTTCGGTGATGTCATCTATAAAATTGCCTCCAACACTCTACTCAACAAACTGGATGCAGTCTATTACAGTGCCATCCGTTTTGTCACCAAAGCCCCATACACTACCCACCATTGCGACCTGTACGCTCTCGATGGTTGGCCCTCGCTTCATACTCGTCACCAAACCCACTGGCTACAGGTTATCTACAAGTCTCTGCTAGGTAAAGCCCCACCTTATCTCAGCTCACTGGTCACCATAGCAGCACCCACTCGTAGCAAGCGCTCCAGCAGGTATATCTCACTGGTCACCCCCAAAGCCAATTCCTCCTTTGGTCGTCTTTCCTTCCAGTTCTCTGCTGCCAATGACTGGAACGAACTGCAAAAATCTCTGAAGCTGGAGACTCATATCTCCCTCACTAGCTTTAAGCACCAGCTGTCAGAGCAGCTCACAGATCACTGCACCTGTACATAGCCCATCTATAAAGAGCTTTTCTATCTACCCACCTCATCCCCGTACAATATTTATTTATTTATCTTGGTCCTTTGCACCCCAGTATCTCTACTTGCACATTCATCTTCTGCACATCTACCATTCCAGTGTTTTAATTGCTATATTGTAATTACTTCACCACCATGGCCTATTTATTGCCTTAACTCCCTTATCTTACCTCATTTGCACTCACTGTATATAGACTTTTTGTTTTCTTTTGTTCTACTGTATTATTGACTATGTTTTGTTTATTCCATGTGTAACTCTGTGTTGTTGTATGTGTCTAATTGCTATCCTTTATCTTGGCCAGGTCGCAGTTGAAAATGAGAACATGTTCTCAGCTAGCCTACCTGGTTAAATAAAGGTGGAAAAAATACAAAATAAACATACCCCTACCAGAAGCCATGGATTACAGGCAGCATCTGCACTGAGCTAAAGGCTTGAGCTGTCGCTTTCAAGGAGCGGGACTCTAACCCGGAAGCTTAAAAGAAATCCCTCTATGCCATCCGACAAACCATCAAACAGGCAAAGCGTCAATACAGGACTAAGATCGAATCGTACTACACTGGCTCTGACGCTTGTCGGATGTGGCAGGACTTGCAAACTATTACAGACTACAAACGGAAGCACAGCCGAGAGCTGCACAGTGACACGAGCCTACCAGATGAGCTAAATAACTTCTATGCTCGCTTCGAGGCAAATAACATTGAAACATGCATGAGAGCACCAACTGTCATAGAAGACTGTGTGATCATGCTCTCTGCAGCCGATGTCAGTAAGACCTTTAAACAGGTCAATATTTTTAAGGCCGCAGGGCCAGACGGATTACCAGGACGTGTACTGCGAGCATGTGCTGACCAACTGGCAAGTCTCTTCACTTACACTTTCAACCTCTCCCTGTCTGAGTCTGTAATACCAACATGTTTCAAGCAGACCACCATAGTGCCTGTGCCCAAGAACACTAAGGTAACCTGCCTACCAACCCGTAGCACTCAGGTCTGTAGCCATGAAGTACTTTGAAAGGCTGGTCATGGCTCATATCTACAACATCATCCCAGCAACCCTAAACCCACTCCAATTTGCATACCGCCCCAACAGATCCACAGATGATACAATCGCTATTGCTCTCCACACTGCCCTTTCCCACCTGGACAAAAGGAACACCTATGTGAGAATTCTATTCATTGACTACAGCTCAGCTTTCAACACCATAGTGCCCTCAAAGCTCATCAATAAGCTTAGGACCATGGGACTAAACAGCACCCTAGTCATAGACTGTTCTCCCTGCTACAGCATGGCAAGCAGTACCGGAGCGCCAAGTCTAGGTCCAAGAGGCTTCTTAACAGCTTCTACCCCCAAGCCATAAGACTCCTGAACATCTAGTCAAATGGCTACCCAGACAATTTGCATTCCCCCCCTCTCCCCCTCTTCACACCACCGCTACTCTGTTGTCATCTATGCATAGTCACTTTAATAACTCTACCTACATGTACATACTATCACAACGAACCGGTGCCACCGCACATTGACTCTGTATCGGTTCCCCCAAGGTTCCCCCAATAGTCTCTCTATTGTTATTTTATTGCTGCTCTTTAATTACTTGTTACTTTTATCTCTTATTCTCATACGTATTATTTAAAGCTGTATTGTTGGTTAGGGCTCGTAAGTAAGCATTTCTCTGTAAGGTCTACATCTGTTGTATTCGGCGCATGTGATTAGTAACATTTGTTTTGATTTGATTTGCTGGTTGAAGATGATGTGGTTTCAAGTGAGAACATAAATAACTAAGCAATGACATTCAGGCCTGATATTTTTCAAAGAAACTGTGAATCAGGCTTTATTAATGTATGTCTATACCATTCAACAACATTTAAGACTACAGTCTAATTATTAAAAGAGACAGAAATATGTGTTCCAAAGGGAAATCTTTATTTTCATCTATTCATCAAAGCATCAAAGCAAACATTCCTACAGTATCTAATAGTAACAAAACAGAACTCATCAAATCTAACACTGATTCAATCTCAGTCTACAGAGAGGACTGACACATGAACTCAAGCAAAGCCCCCTGTTAGTCTACATGTCAGTGATCAATAAGACAGAGAACATCTGATCTCAGAACAGAGTCAAAGCAGAGGAACCAGCAGCCTCTCTCCACAGGGGTGTGTGACTAGGGGTCCTACCCAGAACAGTCAGCCCTCCTCAAGGTCTTGGTGACTGGATTCTGGGAATTCTGCTGGGCTTCACAGGTCACCTCTCCTGCCTTGGTCCACTCGTGGCCAGTGAGAGTCAGGGTGCTGCTCCAGCTGTACAGGCCATCCTTCTCCAGGACCCTAGAACTGGCCTCCTGCTTCTGGCTGGTCCCGTCCACTTTCCATCTTATGGTCCAGTCTGAGGGGAAGCCCTTGTTGGCCAGACACGTCAGTGTGGCTGTTGTTGTACTGGACAGCTCCTCACTAGAGGGGGGCAGGACGGTGAGGGTGGGGGCACTGTTACCTGGAACAAACAGAATACATCAACTAAGTAATTACAACAAGTACAGCAACACTAAGAGATTATCTCCATTAAGGTCCACAACCAAATAAAGTGAATTGGAAATGCCCTCTAAATATGAATGTAGAAGTTGGATTATTTAAAAGATGTGGAGAAAACACTAAAGTAATAGGATACAAAGCAGATTTATGAACCAAACTAAGAGATTATCTCCATTAAGGTCCACAACCAAATAAAGTGAATTGGAAATGCCCTCTAAATATGAATGTAGAAGTTGGATTATTTAAAAGATATGGAGAAAACACTAAAGTAATAGGATACAAAGCAGATTTATGAACCAAACAAGTATAAAGTGGTTAAATAACTAGAGTTACTAGTCATGTGGTGTCAGTTATACATGTTAGACAGATATTGTTTAGGAATGGATCTGATCAGAACAGCCAACTCATATTCTTTGTCTTTGTCTTCACACTAACAGTGAAGTCTACCATGAATACAATGCAACAATGATGAATACTATATACAATACTATTAGTTTTATACCACAATTAGGTGTAATATTATGCAATTATACAATCAGACATTCAAATAAACCTACAGTTTATCATTTTGAGTCAATAAATATTTATTTGAAAGAAGGCTCATTCAAAATCTACATTTAACCAAAAATATTTGAGTTAAAGATAATAAAAATATAAGTAAAGAATCGCACACAAACAGTAAAACACAATGCAACAACTATATTCCATATTATTAAATAGTTATCATACTAGAACTCTCCTCTGCAATCCATCAAACCACACATTTAACTAAACACCTACATTTGAACATGTTATTTAAATAACATTTCATTTGAAAGAAGGCTTAGTCAAAAGTAATTTTTAGTATATTTTTTAGGAAGGAAAATATGAAAAATCGCAATATTTTCATATAGACAAAGTTTCACAAAGGAAAATACACCCAAAAATAATCAGAAAGAAATATCAAAGAGCGTGTTACTTACTTCCAACATCTAGTCTTGTGCCGCTACCAAAAGTGTACCACAGTGATACAATCCCTATTACTGCTGGTACAAAAACCTCCTGCATGTTTGGCACTCTTCATTTCTTTAGACTGTGGTTCAAATAATTAACTCTACTATAGTATGAAAACATTTCAAAAATGAATTATTCTACTCAATTAAAAATAAAGTGTTTTTCATGTTGATTTCCTTAACATGGACCAAACCTGACTTTTTCTTGTACATCTCCTACTACTGTAGGTGCAGCATGTTTATTCATACAACTAATCTAAAATGTAGGCGAATCACTTTCATAGTTTAAAAGCAGGTTAGATTTGATTAGATGTAATAACATTCATATTCAAATTGGCCATAGTATGTGTAGGCCTTGTGTATTTTGTTTAAATCATCTAAAAAAGTTAATTTGAAAATTCCTCCATATCAAGGCAAAATGTATCGATATATTGAAACACAACATCAAAAGGTGAATAAATAGTTAATTTTGTTCTTTACTTACTTCCAACATCAAGTCTGGTGCCGCTACCAAAAGTCCACCACAGTGATACAATTACTATTACTGCTGGTACAAAAACCTCTCTGTGTTGTGATGCTGCAGCTGTTACAGTGAAGATCACTCACACAGAATCATAATCAACACTAATACACTTTAACATCTTCCAGGTAGAACAAACACTTCATATTAGCTGTTTCTAGATTATACAAATATGAATTGTATCTTAAATCCAGATAGTAGTATTTTTCCTTCCTCTGTGTATCAGGTGTTCTTCTAGTCTGGAGGTACAGTCCAGCATCAGATCAGTGTTGCTAGTATTCCTCCATATTGTCCATATGAAAGACACCAGCAGCAGCAGTAGTGATAGTGATCCATGTTGTATATTCCTTTATTAAACATGTTGATCTCACATTTAACAGTGGAGGTAAAGTCACAGAGGACAGACAACACTACCAGAGGAATCCTACCAGCTTTAGTTTAGAGAAGTGTTCACTAACTGATTAGAGGAACTTACATGAGAGACCAAGCATGAGTGAACAGACAGTTCATTATATCTGATCATCAATCAGAATAACAATATAATGGTAGTGTGACATAAAAATGACCATGGAACAGTTATCAGAGCCAACAGTTGCTGTTTGATGTTATTAAAGCTAGTTAATGCAGGACAAAATATATTTTAATGAAGGGAACAGACTTGGAAATAGAAATAGATTTGACAAAATAATTTGCATAATGCATCTGCACACTTTGCATTAGCAGCACATGCTTCAACACTCTGAGAGCATTTATATCCCTGTGAGTTTAAAACTTCATGACTGAGTGCTGTACTTCCTTACAACAGAACCCACAACAACCATGACTTTTATCACCATCTTCATCTGGACACTTGCTCTCTGCTTCAAGGGTAACATTTTCAGGATTTATTGTTGAAGAATCATTTAATCTATACCATCCACTTGTATATCGTTGTTACTATTTATATTCAGAATAATTCATTACTATATGTACAATTTCATTCATTTAAACATTTGTATTCTGTTTTTCAGAATCCAGAGGACAGATCACTGTGACTCAGACTCCTGAAATTAAAGCGTTCCAGAATGGAGACGCAGTCACTTTAAGATGTAGATTTAACAAACCTCCTGCTTGTAGTCCCCCTTGTGTAGCCTGGTACCAACAGAAACCTGGAGGAGCTCCTAAACTCCTTATTTACCGTGCTACAACACTTCAGTCTGGGACTCCATCTAGATTCAGTGGCAGTGGATCTGGGAGTGACTTCACTCTGACCATCAGTGGAGTCCAGGCTGAAGATGCAGGAGATTACTACTGTCAGAGTTACCACAGTGGTAATGTGTTCACACAGTGATACAGAGACATACAAAAACCTCCCTCAGTCAGACTGCACAGTGACTGTACTGATACAGCTGGGACCTACTGCAGGTGCTGAGGGGGAAGAGACCGTGACATGGAACACTGACTGAACTAAA
Organism: Oncorhynchus kisutch; assembly: GCF_002021735.2. Classification (NCBI taxonomy): domain Eukaryota; kingdom Metazoa; phylum Chordata; class Actinopteri; order Salmoniformes; family Salmonidae; genus Oncorhynchus; species Oncorhynchus kisutch. The sequence goes on from NC_034182.2 coordinate 2,686,765, forward strand.
ATACACTGAGATAAATATATCAGTGATGCTGACTATAATGTCAACATCCACCTTCATGTTAAATCATTCCTGAACTGACAACACCCATAGGTCCAGACTACATAAATATGTCTTCCCTTTTGCTGTGGCTAACAAACCTTTTATTAACATTTCAGACAATAAAATGAATAGACTCCATCTATGTGAAGTAAAAATGTCTCACATAATTTCAGAATAAGTATCCCAGTCTCTGTTAGGCCCCTGTATTGGGTAGTGGATTTCAAGTTAAGATTGAACTATATTTATTGAAATCATATAACATGATTATGACCCATAATAACAACCTGAGGTTCTGTCATACAAGAGACAGTGACATGGAACACTGGTTAGTGAAGTCAACTTTGAATATGTTTAGAAAGCATCATTCTAATCACATGTTCCCCATCATCATCATCATCATCATCAATGTAGTGCACCTTCAAAAGTTATTTGAAGTTCTGAAATACCCACAATACCAGTCCAATATGCCAAACAAGATGTAGAGACGTAAATAAAAAGAAGGTGGTGTTACATCAGCATCAGCCCCCTAAATCAAATCCGCATATGAACCTCACAACCAAACATGTGATGTGATCATCTAGCATTATATTAACTATTTTAATGAGCAGGTTACTGGCTGTTACATCTGTGATTGAGAAATGATGCTGGATCTGTGAATGAAACATGCTGCTGGGCTCAAACAGACATACAGTATTATCTATCATGAATTACATGGAGGCATATCTGTTGTGTCTTCCTCCCTGAAGTACCTCAGTCAGGTATTGAATTTCGAGCAAAGATTTAACAATATTTATTAAGATTATCTAACATTATTATAACCCCCTAAAACGTCCTGTGGTTATGTCAAGGCAAAACGCCTCTCCTGCCACACCTGGCTAGATCCTTTCAGCACGTTCCCAGGCCTTTAATTGAGCCGATCTGAGGCGTGTTAACCACTTAAGACCCTGATTGGCTGAAAAATCAGCCTCAACCTTTAAAATGCTGCTGCTCACACAGATCTCTCCAATGAATGGAGGTTGTGGGAAGGTGAAGGAAGCATGGAGAGGTCAGGAACAGAAGTTGGGTTTTGGAGAAACACCATCAGTGCTCTGCAAGCAATGTAGCTGATGGAAAGGCAGGAGCTTGGTGAACAGATAGATGTGATTGTGGACAGCGAGGAAGAAGGAGAAGATGTGGGAATTGGGAAGATGTTTGTTGAGGAAGAATGGCGTCAGACATGATAAAGAACAATCTGGATCAATAGGAATCCCTTGCCTTTTGGCAGATCCATTTCTGGTTTCAGGTTGGGTCAGAAAGGAGTTGGGTGCAGTTGAATCAGTGAAGGTAACCTGTAGTGGACTTGTGATGTTTGTGTTTCTTCTGATTAGAGGGAGCAGGTGCTCTGTGTCACTCAACTTGGGTCATGATCTGTTTCTTGCTTTGCTTTTACCAACAGGATGTAATGTAAAAATCTTCTCAGTGTGAAGTAGTTCTTAATTGTTGTGATTGTGAAGTCATGTAAAACGTTTCAGTGTGAAAATGTTCCTAGTCAGTTGCACGCGTGTCTGTGGATGGCTGAGCTCCTACAGATGTTTCAAATATATGCACTGTCAATCGAAAATGTAGCATCCAAGTCTTTGCCATCGCTGTTAATTCTCTCCTCACATCAACCCTCAAGTCTGGGTGTTTATATGCTGACCTCACACCTCAACAAGCTTCTGATTGGTCAGAGTCAATACCCTTGGCCACCATTGATTGGCAGATGTGTGAAGCAAATGTGCGTGCCCACAGAACCGTTTGTCGAGGTCAGTGGACACAGGTTACATAAAGAGATGCGCATGCAATTATTGTATTGGCAACATTTTCACGCTGGGAGAGATTTTACATCATGATGTACAATCAGAACGGTTGGAATATTTCACACTGGGAAGATTTTTACATGACACAGGGCACCATTGAAAGGGGTGAATTCTGGGCTAGTGATAAGTGTGGAGGTGGAGCAATTGAAGTTTAAATACCTGGTGTTTGTGATGCCCGCCGTTTGGTGGGACGTTGATCCGGTGGGGGGAGTGGTGAAAGAGGAGTCATTGTCAGTCCTTTTGAGTTTTGAGTCTATATTAGTTATCCTGTTAGAGCTTTTGTGCAGAATCCACTGTACTGTTTCAGGTGCAACGTTCATGGTCATGTTGCAGCAGTGTGTAGGAGGGAGATTCCAAGATGTATGCAGGAGGGCATGGGACAGAGGATTGTGTAGTTTTGCTGGATAAAGTTGTGTCAACAGTAGGGGTGCTGATGTTGTTGGAGATCGTAAGTGTCAGTTGCGAGAGAGGCAAGTTGACGTGACCAGAGTCAGAGTAGTGCAGGGGGTGTCGTATGCTGAGGCAATGAAGGAAGTGGAGGAGGATGGGTGAAGGGTGAGGGATCCCAGTGAGTAGTAGATTTGTGCCAGCACAGGGGGATAGGGCAGCGAGTGAATTATGCTTCAGTAAGGTTGTCGTCTTAGCGTTCATAGCATTGGTTATCAACTGTACCATAGAAATGGAACGTACATTTTTAGAAAATAGCTGTCGAGGTGGCAGCTGCAGAGAAGTATTTGGGTATATGAGATTTCACCTAAGAAGAGTTGCAGGGTGTGCTGAGTGGTGGTGTCCCGTCCTCCCAGGTCGTTGGCATGGTGCAGGAGTAGAGGTCAAAGTAGTGGAAATGGGGTAGTGGGTTTTAATGGGTAGGTGGTAGCTGAAGAGAAGTACCTGGAGTATGAGGTTTTACACTAGAACAGTTAATGGGGTGATTTTTATTTGTATGAAATAGTGGTATGTAGGGTTAGTTGATGGGGCAAGTTTGTCCTTTTAGGAACAGGAATAATAAAGATAATTTCATGTAGATTATGTAGGCCGTGACTGGCCTTACAATTTAGTACAGTAGGGGGCGGTGTATACACCTTTAAATTAGATGTGATCCTCCAACCCAATCCCAAAGAAGAAGAGCTCTTCAACTACAGTTTCCCTGTTTGCATAGAGAGGACACTTTGCATTGACAGCACATGCTTCAGTGCTCTGAGAGTGTTTATAGCCCTGTGAGTTTAACACTTCATGACTGAGAGCTGTCCTTCAGGACAACATAACCTACAACAACCATGACTTTTATCACCATCTTCATCTGGACACTTGTTTTCTGCTTTCAAGGTTACAGTTTTAATTCAATCTACAGTGTTTACATGTACGGTATATCAGTGTTAATATTTATATTCAGAACTATTCATTATTATATGTAATATTTAATTCATATAAATGTTTTTACTATATTTTTCAGAATCCAGAGGACAGTATGTTGTGACACAGACTCCGGCAGTGAAAGCTGTTGTCCCAGAACAGACAGTCTCTCTGAACTGTAAAACCAGCAGTAATGTTTACAACAATAAATATCTAGCCTGGTACCAACAGAAACCTGGAGGAGCTCCTAAACTCCTTATTTACTATGCTACAACACTTCAGTCTGGGACTCCATCTAGATTCATTGACAGTGGATCTGGGAGTGACTTCACTCTGACCATCAGTGGAGTCCAGGCTGAAGATGCAGGAGATTACTACTGTCAGAGTTTCCACAGTGGTCCAGTGTTCACACAGTGATACAGAGATGTACAAAAACCTCCCTCAGTCAGACTGCACAGTGACAGTACTGATACAGCTGGGACCTACTGCAGGTGCTGAGGGGGAAGAGACATGGAACACTGACTGAACTAAAATACACTGAGCTAAATATATCAGTGATGATGTCTATAATGTAAACTTATACCAGGTGCTGAGGGGAAGACAGTGACATGGAACACTGATCAGTAGAGGAGGTCAACTTTGAGTATGTTTACAAAGCATCATTCAGATCACAATTTCCCCATCAACCTCATCACACTTGTGAATGTTTATTGTCATGGTCGTGAAGTTCACTTATAAAAGTTATATGAAGTTTTAAAACACACATTACCTGTTCATAATCAGAGTCAGATCCACAGATGTCAAAAAATGAACAATGGTGATGTTACATCAGCATCAGCCCCATAAATCGAATCCCCATATGACCCTCACAACCAAACATGTGATGTGATCATCGAGTAATATATGAACTATCTTGATGAGCAGGTCTGTTACATCTGTGAATGAGACAGGATGCTGGGCTCAAACATGAAACAGGTTTGAATAATATACATTTGATCTGTCATAATATCTGTAACTGTAACTAACCTGAATCCACCATAGAGGTTAAAACCAGTCACTCATATCTGTCCCAGTCTAACTACTAGACTGGTAGCTGTGGGAGTGAAACTGAGATTTACATGGGCTGGGTGGTTCTGCTTGTCCCAGAATAGAGCAGCACTGTTACCAGATGTTCACACTGTCCCCAGAGGGTTGGAGATAGAGAAGACTATGACTATTGTGAAGCTGTGATACTGGTTATATCATGTGGATCTTGTAAAACAAATGTAGCTTAATGTAGGGTGATCACATTGTTTAGAGTCCAAGATATTGATCAAATGTTCAATGACATTAGTTTACCGTCTTTATGAGTCTATAAATCAAGCAGGTAAAAAACAGTCCAAGAAAAATGAATAAGGAGTACCATCTACTGCGTGTGTCTAGACCTCTCATGTTAATCTGTTAACATTGTAGTATCTAGACCTCTCCTGTTAATCTGTTAACATTGTAGTATCTAGACCTCTCATGTTAATCTGTTAACATTGTATTATCAAGACCCCTCCTGTTAATCTGTTAACATTGTAGTATCTAGACATCTCCTGTTAATCTGTTAACATTGTAGTATCTAGACCTCTCCTGTTAACCTGTTAACATTGTAGTATCTAGACCTCTCCTGTTAATCTGTTAACATTGTAGTATCTAGACATCTCCTGTTAATCTGTTAACATTGTAGTATCTAGACCTCTCCTGTTAATCTGTTAACATTGTAGTATCTAGACCTCTCCTGTTAATCTATTAACATTGTAGTATCCAGACATCTGCTGTTAATCTATTAACATTGTAGTATCTAGACCTCTCATGTTAATCTGTTAACATTGTAGTATCTAGACCTCTCCTGTTAATCTATTAACATTGTAGTATCCAGACATCTGCTGTTAATCTATTAACATTGTAGTATCCAGACATCTGCTGTTAATCTATTAACATTGTAGTATCTAGACCTCTCATGTTAATCTGTTAACATTGTAGTATCTAGACCTCTCCTGTTAATCTATTAACATTGTAGTATCCAGACATCTGCTGTTAATCTATTAACATTGTAGTATCCAGACATCTGCTGTTAATCTATTAACATTGTAGTATCCAGACCTCTCCAGTTATGGTAAGAAAACTTGTCAAAGATGATTTGATGTTGTTCTTTTGAAGTAAATGATTTTCTGTTTTGTTTTGCCCGAAGTTTTGCAAAACATTCCTTTTATTGTCCATTTCTTACAAGGTGTAGTATGTTTAATCATACGCTAGAATCTAAAATGTAGAGTAATCACTCATCGCTTAAATTCAGGTCAAAATTGATTAAATGTAATAAAATGGCCTTGAAAAAAATGGCTATTCTAAATCTGCAATTTCCCCCCAAAATCATGGAGATAAAGTTAGTTAAAAAATCCTCAATATCGAGGCTAAATGTATACAGAAGTTGAAACGCGACATATTAACTGTATAAAACAGTTAATTTTGTGTTTACTTACTTCCAACATCAATTCTGGTGCCACTACCAAAAGTCCACCACAGTGATACAATTACTATTACTGCTGGTACAAAAACCTCTCTGTGTTGTGATGCTGCAGCTGTTACAGTGAAGATCACTCACACAGAATCATAATCAACACTAATACACTTTAACATCTTCCAGGTAGAACAAACACTTCATATTAGCTGTTTATAGATAATACAAATATGAATTGTATCTTAAATCCAGATATGTGTCACGCCCTGGTCGAAGTATTTTGTGTTTATCTTCATTTATTTGGTCAGGCCAGGGTGTGGCATGAGTTTTTGTATGTGGTGTGTATGTATTGGGATTGTAGCTTAGTGGGGTGTTCTAGTTAAGTCTATGGCTGTCTGAAGTGGTTCTCAATCAGAGGCAGGTGTTTATCGTTATCTCTGATTGGGAACCATATTTAGGCAGTCATATTCTTTGAGTGTTTCATGGGTGATTGTCCTTAGTGTCCCTGTTCCTGTCTCTGTGTTAGTTTACACAAGTATAGGCTGTTCCGGTTTTCGTTACGTTCTTTGTTTTGTAGTGTTTGTATTGATTCGTGTTTTACGTTTGTTTATTAAACATGGATCGCCTGGGATTCGATGGAGCAGTGCGCGGAAGGTTATCGGAGAATGGAGTTGGCGAAGCAAGCCCGGCGGCGCAGACGGAAGCCCGAGAGTCAGCCCCAAAAATGTATCGGGGGGGGGGGCTCACAGGGAGTAGGGCTACGCCAGGTAGGAGACCTGCGCAAACTCCCTGTGCTTACCGGGGGGCTAGAGAGACCGGGCAGGCACAGTGTTATGCAGTGGTGCGCACGGTGTCCCCAGTGCGGGTGCATAGCCCGGTGCGGTATATTCCAGCTCCGCGTATCGGCCGGGCTAGAGTGGGCATCGAGCCAGGTAAGGTTGGGCAGGCTCGGTGCTCAAGAGCTACAGTGCGCCTGCACGGTCCGGTCTATCCAGTACCACCTTCACACACCAGCCCTCCGGTGGCAGCTCCCCGCACCAGGCTTCCTGTGCGTGTTCTCGGTCCAGTACCACCAGTGCCAGCACCACGCATCAGGCCTACAGTGCGCCTCGCCTCTCCAGCGCTGCCGGAGTCTCCCGCCTATCTAGCGCTGTCAGAGCTTTCCTCATCTCCAGCGCAGCCGGAGTCTCCCGCCTGTTCAGCGCTGCCGGAGCCTTTCTCCTCTCCTGCACTGCCGGAGTCTCCCGCCTGTTCAGCGCTGCCAGAACCTTCCTCCTCTACTGCGCTGCTGGAGTCTCCTGCCTGTTCAGCGCAGCCAGAGCTGTCAGTCTGCATGGAGCAGCCAGAGCTGCCAGTCTGTAAGAAGCCGCCAGAGCTGTCAGCCTACATGGAGCAGCCACAGCTGCCAGTCAGCATGGAGCAGCCAGAGCCGCCAGTCAGCATGGAGCAGCCAGATCTTTCAGTCTGCCAGGATCCGCCAGTTAGCCAGACTCTTCCAGATCTGCCAGTCAGCCAGACTCTTCCAGATCTGCCAGTCAACCAGACTCTTCCAGATCTGCTAGTCAACCAGACTCTTCCAGATCTGCCAGTCAACCAGACTCTTCCAGATCTGCCAGTCAACCAGACTCTTCCAGATCCGCCAGTCAACCAGACTCTTCCAGATCCGCCAGTCAACCAGACTCTTCCAGATCCGCCAGTCAACCAGACTCTTCCAGATCCGCCAGTCAACCAGACTCTTCCAGATCCGCCAGTCAACCAGACTCTTCCAGATCCGCCAGTCAACCAGACTCTTCCAGATCCGCCAGTCACCCGGGATCTGCCGGATCCAGCTACCTGCCTGAGCTTCCCCTCGGTGCTGAGCTTCCCCTCGGTGCTGAGCTTCCCCTCGGTGCCGAGCTTCCCCTCGGTGCCGAGCTTCCCCTCGGTGCCGAGCTTCCCCTCGGTGCCGAGCTTCCCCTCGGTGCCGAGCTTCCCCTCGGTGCCGAGCTTCCCCTCGGTGCCGAGCTTCCCCTCGGTCCCGAGCTGTCCCTCAGTCCCGAGCTGCTCCTCAGTCCAGTGGGGTTCTGGGTGAGGACTACTAGGCCATGGTCGGCGGCGAGGGTGGACTATCCAAGGACGCGAGGAGAAGGGACTAAGACATTGATTGAGTGGGGTCCATGTCCCGCGCCGGAGCCGCCACCATGGACAGACGCCCACCCGGACCCTCCCTATTGTTTTGAGGTGCGTTCGGGAGTCCGCACCTTAGGGGGGGGTTCTGTCACGCCCTGGTCGAAGTATTTTGTGTTTATCTTCATTTATTTGGTCAGGCCAGGGTGTGGCATGGGTTTTTGTATGTGGTGTGTATGTATTGGGATTGTAGCTTAGTGGGGTGTTCTAGTTAAGTCTATGGCTGTCTGAAGTGGTTCTCAATCAGAGGCAGGTGTTTATCGTTGTCTCTGATTGGGAACCATATTTAGGCAGTCATATTCTTTGAGTGTTTCGTGGGTGATTGCCCTTAGTGTCCTTGTTCCTGTCTCTGTGTTAGTTTACACAAGTATAGGCTGTTCCGGTTTTCGTTACGTTCTTTGTTTTGTAGTGTTTGTATTGATTCGTGTTTTACGTTTGTTTATTAAACATGGGTCGCAATCTACACGCTGCATTTTGGTCTGACTCTCCTTCACACCTAGAAAACCGTTACAATATGAGTCATTTTTCCTTCCTCTGTGTATCAGGTTCTCCTAGTCTGGAGGTACAGTCCAGCATCAGCTCAGTGTTGCTAGTATAACACTACCATTGGAATCCTACCAGCTTTAGTTTAGAGAAGTGTTCACTAACTGATTAGAGGAACTTACATGAGAGACCAAGCATGAGTGAACAGACTGTTCATTATATCTGATCATCATCAGAATAACAATATAATGGTAGTGTGACATAAAAATGACCATGGATCAGTTATCAGAGTTAACAGTTGCTGTTTGATGTTATTAAAGCTAGCTAATGCAGGACAAAATATATTTTAATGAAGGGAACCGACTTGGAAATTGAAATAGATTTTACAAAATAATTTGCATAATGCATCTGCACACTTTGCATTAGCAGCACATGCTTCAACACTCTGAGAGCATTTATATCCCTGTGAGTTTAAAACTTCATGACTGAGTGCTGTACTTCCTTACAACAGAACCCACAACAACCATGACTTTTATCACCATCTTCATCTGGACACTTGCTCTCTGCTTCAAGGGTAACATTTTCAGGGTTTATTGTTGAAGAATCATTTAATCTATACCATCCACTTGTATATCGTTGTTACTATTTATATTCAGAATAATTCATTACTATATGTACAATTTCATTCATTTAAACATTTGTATTCTGTTTTTCAGAATCCAGAGGACAGATCACTGTGACTCAGACTCCTGAAATGAAAGTGTTCCAGAATGGAGACGCAGTCACTTTAAGATGTAGATTTAACAAACCTCCTGCGTGTAGTCCCCCTTGTGTAGCCTGGTACCAACAGAAACCTGGAGGAGCTCCTAAACTCCTTATTTACTATGCTACAACACTTCAGTCTGGGACTCCATCTAGATTCAGTGGCAGTGGATCTGGGAGTGACTTCACTCTGACCATCAGTGGAGTCCAGGCTGAAGATGCAGGAGATTACTACTGTCAGAGTTACCACAGTGGTCCAGTGTTCACACAGTGATACAGAGCCGTACAAAAACCTCCCTCAGTCAGACTGCACAGTGACTGTACTGATACAGCTGGGACCTACTGCAGGTGCTGAGGGGGAAGAGACAGTGACATGGAACACCGGTTGCTATATGAGGTCAACTGTGACATGTGACAATATGGTTAGAAAGCGATCATTGAGATCACATGACCATGATCATCATCATTATGGTTGTCTTAAAGTATGTATTATGGCCTGAAAGTGTATGTACAAGTTATTCAATGATTTGAAACACAATTCCTGTCCATATATGAATCAAGATCTACAGAAGTAAAACAAAAGGTGTTATGACCTCAACATTACTTCAAAGTTACAATCACTTCAGCCCCCCAAAACAAGTCCTCATTTGGACCTCAACCAAATGTCTGATTTAAATGGATGTGATATTCTAACATTATGACTATTTTGATACATGATGCTGGACACTACATACACTATCTGCCCGGGTTGGGGTCAATTCCAGTTAATTTCAGGAAGTACAGCAAAACTCAAATTCTGGGTCTCTTCAAAGCTTTTCAATGAGGAACATTTTGAATTGGAGTTAATTAATTGACCCCAACCCTGCTATCTATACTACACTACATACATACACTATCTACACCAGGTATTCCCAAACTGGGGTACACGCGCATTGCCGTCAGGGGTACGCCAAATAAAAAAGTGATTCAAATATTTTAAAACAATAATTGTTAATAAAAAAATTACATTTCTTTTCCTTCACATTTTCAAACAGTCCATTTATATTTTCCAACAGGGCTGAGCTTTTTTTCCCTCGCCTGAGTAGCCTCGTTTCACTGCCAAAAATAAAATGAAACCATCTAGTGTTCAGCGAAATAACAACACAATGTCAAATACAGGTAGCCTAGTCAAATAATTAACATCCAATCACATTAGCCGTTACTCTCTCGCGGGAATTCTACTAATGGTCCGTATGTAGTCAAATGTAGCTGCTGCTCATGTTGGTATCTGTACTGATGGCTAAAAATCCATGACAGCGGAGTGGTAATGCCCGTTCAAGCAGTTGCTCCCGATGCTTCTTGGGTAAACTGCAACATCCAGCAAGAGCCTCTTGCTGCCAAGAGAATGCCTGACAGCTTGAAAGATGTTTTGGATACTACAGTGAAAATTGTTAACGTTGTTAAAAGCAAGGCCTCTGAACTCTAATATTTAATCAATATATCTGTCACGACTTCCGCCGAAGTTGGCTCCCCTGCCTGTTCGGGCGGTGCTCGGCGGTCGTCGTCACCGTCCTACTAGCCGCTACCGATCCCTTTTTCGTTTGTCTGTTGGTTTTGTCTTATTAGTTTCACCCATGTATATTTTGGTTTAATTAGCTTCCCTATATGTAGTAGTTTGACCCGCCCTTGTTTTGTGCGGGATTGTCTTTGTTATGTGTGTACATATTCGGTCGTGGTGTATTTTATTTTCTATACTGGACACCCTGTGGTTTTGGGTTGTCTGGTATAGTGTCCTGCGTATTGTATTGGGCTTATCAGTTTGGCGTGCAATAGTAAAGCACTTTACTCCGTTACTCTCTCTCTGCGTCTGATTCCTGCACACACACCTAGTCCCGCGTGACAATATCAGTCCCCACTCAGCACTTATATATGAAACAATGTCTGTGATTACATAGCTATCAGGTTTCTACATCACATCACATAACATTTATGAATAAAGTCTGACTGTCCAGGAAGATGATTTACATACAAGACGCTTTGCATAGACAGCACATGCTTCAGTGCTCTGGGAGTGTTTATAACCCTGTGAGTTTAACACTTTTCATGACAGAGCAGTCCTTCATGACAACAGAACTTCAACAATGACTTTTACCATGTGTCACGCCTTGGTCTTAGTATTTTGTGTTTTCTTTAATTATTTGTTCAGGCCAGGGTGTGACATGGGCTTATTGTGTTGTCGTATTGTTTTTTTTGTAGGCATTGGGATTGTGGCTGATTAGGGGTGTGTCTAGCATAGGCTTGGCTGCCTGAGGCGGTTCTCAATCAGAGTCAGGTGATTCTCGTGGTCTCTGATTGGGAACCATATTTAGGTAGCCGGGGTTTCGCTGTGTATTTTGTGGGTGATTGTTCCTGTCTCTGTGTAGTTTCACAAGATAGGCTGTAATAGATTTTTGCATTCCGTTTGTTGTTTTGTATATATATATATATATATATATATATATATATATATATATATATACCTACTGCAGGTGCTGATGGGGAAGAGACCGTGACATGGAACACTGATCAGTAGTGAAGTCAACTTTGAATATGTTCAGAAAGCATCATTCAGAACATGTTCTACATCGTCATTGTTACAAACCCCCTTTTCTGGTTATCCCCTTTTCCCACCAACAATAATACTTCACAGTAGTACATGATAACAGACAATATTTATCCACACAGTCTAGGGGGGGGACACAAGACCCGTAACATACAGTGGGGCAAAAAAGTATTTAGTCAGCCACCAATTGTGCAAGTTCTCCCACTTAAAAAGATGAGAGAGGCCTGTAATTTTCATCATAGGTACACTTCAACTATGACAGACAAAATGAGGGAAAAAATCCAGAAAATCACATTGTAGGATTTTTAATGAATTTATTTGCAAATTATGGTGGAAAATAAGTATTTGGTCACCTACAAACAAGCAAGATTTCTGGCTCTCACAGACCTGTAACTTCTTCTTTAAGAGGCTCCTCTGTCTTCCACTCGTTACCTGTATTAATGGCACCTGTTTGAACTTGTTATCAGTATAAAAGACACCTGTCCACAACCTCAAACAGTCACACTCCAAATCCACTATGGCCAAGACCAAAGAGCTGTCAAAGGACACCAGAAACAAAATTGTAGACCTGCACCAGGCTGGGAAGACTGAATCTGCAATGCGGCTTGGTTGGGTTGTATTTTTGGGGACGCATGGCTCTCGACCTTCGCCTCTCCCGAGTCCGTACGGGAGTTGCAGCGATGAGACAAGACAGTAACTACTACGAATTGGATACCACAAAATTGGGAAGAAAAAAGGGGTAAATATATATACAAAAAAACAAAAAAACAAGTGGAACTGAAAATAAGTGCACCTGCCCTGAATGACGGGTTACCACTAAATATGTGACAATATGGTTAGAAAGCAATTATTCAGTTCACATGACCATCATCATCATCATCATGGTTATGACTAATTATATTTGTCATCATAGCCTGAAAGTGTAAATTATTAAAGTTATTTGATGTTTTCAAACACAATACCTGTTCTGTGTGTTCACACAGTGATACAGAGCCATACAAAATCCTCCCTCAGTCAGACTGCACAGTGACTGTACTGATACAGCTGGGACCTACTGCAGGTGCTGAGGGGAGAAGAGACAGTGCCATGGAACACTGGTCATTTGAGGAGGTCAACTGTGACCATATTGTCATGATGACCAAAAAATGTCAAACCCTTAACTCCTATCAAATACTGTAGATATAACTTTTTCCCAAAAGTATTTTATTATTTGCATATACTCAGTTATGGGAAAAGTACCTAATTGTCATACTTGAGTAAAAGTAAAGATACCTTAAATAGAAGCATGTGTTTAGTGAGTCTGCCAGATCAGAGGCAGTAGAGATGACCAGGGATGTTCTCTTGATAAGTATGTCAATTAGACCATTGTCCTGTCCTGCTAATCATTCAATATTCAAATGTATGGTGTAAAAAGAACATAGTTTTCTTTGGGAATGTAGTGAAGTAAAAGTAGTCAAAAATATGAATAGTGCAGTACAGATACCCCCAAGTAGTACTTGAAAGTATTTTAACTTAAGTTCTTTAAGTTCTCACCACTGCATATATTTATTTTGCTCAAACACTCCACACAATAGCCAAACCAGTCTCGTTCCTCAAAACTGACCAAGCGTCGTTACTGTATCTGACCACTAGAGGGGAGCAGAAAATAGCTGGTGCATCTCATGTTAAAACTCATCGATATTAGCTTTGGTATGTGACAGACAGCAGCTTTTTAGAAGAGTGATTCGAGTGGTCTTCAAGCTAAGACAAACATGGAGAGAAGATAGACTATTGAAAAATACACCCTGCACCCTGACAAGTACTAGAACTAGCGTTTTCTAGAGACAATTCCATATATATATATATTCCATATATCTCTCTCTCTAACTTTAAGCATCAGCTGTCAGAGCAGTTTACAGATCACTGTACCTGAACACAGCCAATCTGTAAATAGCACACCCAACTACCTCATCCCCATCTACACATCTATCACTCCAGTGTTAATGCTAAATTGTAATTATTTTGCCTCCATGGCCTATTTATTGCCATACCTCCCTACTCTACTCCATTTGCACACACTGTAGATTGATTTTTCTATTGTGTTACTGACTACGATTGTTTATGTGTAACTTTGTTTTTGTCGCACTGCTTTGCTTTACTTGGCCAGGTCGCAGTTGTAAATGAGAACTTGTTCTCAACTGGCCTACCTGGTTAAATAAAGGTGAAATAAATCAAATAAAAAAATATAGACAAGGGCAGTTTTAATTTACATTACACCAGTATATGGAACCGTATTGCATTGTGTGGTCATGTTAAACAATTTAGCCAAAGTGCATGTAACTGTTTATTTGTACCTTTATTTGACAGGGAGTCATTCTTGGGGTGGCAGGGTAGCCTAGTGGTTAGAGTGTTGGACTAGTAACCGGAAGGTTGCAAGTTCAAATTGCCAAGCTAACAAGGTACAAATCTGTCGTTCTGCCCCTAAACAGGCAGTTAACCCACTGTTCCTAGGCAGTCATTGAAAATAAGAATTTGTTCTTAACTGACTTGCGTAGTTAAATAAAGGTTCAAAAAAAGACCAAGGTCTATTTGACAGATTAGCCCTGTATACACATCAATACACATCCATTTCTATATTTATTTATTTTTGCTCTTCTGCTTCCCCTTTGGTGCCTGTCTTTACCCTTGTGGCAGGATTAGACCTTCCTTTCTACCACCATAATGCATATCCCATCCAAGGTCATGTATAACCTCCCACATGATCGGTGTCCTTTATCATAACATACCATCCTGCCTGCCTACATGGCCAGCCAGTGAACCAGCTTCAAACTCGTACAGTACATAGTCAGACCTAAGATACTGTATCTCTGGTCAGACTTAGATCTAACCACAAGCTCCGTTAGGGGGCGCTAACGTTTTGTTTTTGTCAAGGGACACAACGGAACGGAACGTATTGAGTATACTTAGTATTCCGCTACATATTGACCAAAAGTTGTATCTTTCGTTGAAACTACGAATTTGGTCCTCAAACCTTTTTCACGTTCATTTCAAACATTTTAATTGAAGGGAAAGTGAAAGTGGCCTTGGTTTTCTTGAGCAGTCATGTTTGCTTCGGGAAGTTGGTATGATCCATCCATAGCTGTACTCGATCAAGCCACAATGAGAAAGATATTTCACCAGATGTATATATGTGAAGCATCCGCTTGGCGTTTCCACCAAATATGGTAGTGAGAACAAGCCCAGTGGCCGGTAGTGGGAGAACATGGAACGAGATCGATTTTGGCCGAAATTCTGCACATTTTCTCATCGATGAAACATTTGATCTCAATACACTTTTCTGTTCCCAAAACTATAATCTTTTACGAATAGAGTGGACTAAGTTTTGTAGACTTTACCCTTTGCCAAAATAAAAAACGCGTTGTTTAGAAGAAGTGACAAGGCGAATTGAGTTTTGCACACACGCACCTCGCCTGACGGAAATATGCAAATTAACCAGAACGCGCCAATTGGATCTGGCTAGGTCGTGCTTGGCTCTGCCCTCCTCCTTGCTTGTTCTGCCCACTAATGCCATTTTTCCCCATTGGAAACGACAGGATGTGGTCTGTCCTAGTTATAAACAACACGGGAGACTTTTATTTTGAAGACTCATGAATTGTCGTCACACAATAAAATGTTTAACTAACGTTACCAGCCTCCAAGTTAGCTAGCTACCCACCCAACGTTAACATACGGTCGTAGCAGCAGCTTGGTTTGCTGGTGAAATGGATTCAAAAACTCAAGGTTTGTCATCTTTTCCTGAAAGGATTCACCCAAAATGTATTTCTGTTCAAGCTTAGATCAGGAATATGCGGGGCAGTATGTGAAATAATATTTGGTTAAATTCACATAGCTAACGTTAGGCATGCACTAGCTAACGTTAGGCATGCACTAACTGGGTAAAAGCCATAGTGGAGTCAACACCTGAAATGTTGAGACATAAAAGGTCTGCGATTGCTACAGGGCATTTCCATCGAAATGGACCCATGCGCACCAACATGTTACGTTAATAGGAGCATATCAATTTCAGTGTCAAATGAAAGCTAAGAGTATATTTTGGGGAAATGAAGGCATGATAGATACATTTTTCAACCATTTTCTATCTTAAATATGGGTCCTAGTAAATACTTTGATTTCTGGATAAACTGAAGGGGTCTTAGAAAATGTGTCTTAGAAAACATCTAGCCTACCAGGAAACTATTAGAAATGCATCAAAACACAATGTTGACGTAAAGACCCCTACCAACTAATGACAACATTTTCGTTTTTAATAAATTATTTACCTTCTGTAAGTTTAAGAAATATTGCCTTGTAATTCCGTTACCAAAATGAATAAAAGTTCACTGAAGTAACAAGAAAATGGTAGACTTGAGTTAGTGATTTTACAGATTTATGTTAATTAATTAAGTGATTTTAAAACTTGTAATTCTATTACCAAATTGGTACGAAATTACACCAAAATCAGTAACAGAATTACTACAACTGAATTGGCTACAATGGGAAATTGTAATAGTCACAAAGCACAGTTGGGTCCCCTGCTACTGACCTCCACTGGCTTACTGTTATGTTCAGATAACAGTTTTTTTTATTTTATTTTTTTGTTGTCTTAGAACAGTCATGACTCTGGACAACACCTCTCCTTTCCTCACTCTCCAGTTAATGCCAGCTCTTACTGAAACCTACCCTTGAGCCCCCTCTTTCCAGTTACTGTAACAAGCATCCTATCCCACTGAGCACCGACCAACACTGGACGTCCATGGACGTTGAAAAGTAGTTGATATTTGGTCAGTCCACCCTGACCTTGACGTTAATGTACACTGACGGACTGGATTGGAACAAATGGATAGTACAGTGCAGAGTGCAATGCTGAGTACTGTACAGTGAGTAGAGTACACTACAGTACAGTGAGTAGAGCACAGTACAATAGTGTACTGTACAGTGAGATGACTTCAGTACAATATAGTAAAGAAAAGTAGAGTACAGTGTACTGTACTGTAATATACTATACTTCACTGTACTAAACTCTATTCTACTGTGCTGTATTGTCCAAACTTGTAAAGGTTTACAGCGGAATCGCCCCTTCATCCATTTTCAGTCATTTTAAATGAGTTGTCTACCTATACCCATTTATTCTTGAAGAATATAACTTATACATGCCTCATGAACTTAGTTCAATTTACCTACAGATTGTTACACCAGATAATGTAATTTAACCAAAGATGTTTTGGTATCCATTACTGGGAGTTACAGGATAGGTACTGTTGTGGGGTAGCACAGAGAATTTTCGACCAACCTTAGCTTGGCTATATGGTCTTCGTCCTGGATTTGTGGAAACCAGGAGTCTCATAAAATGTCTGTCTAGTTGCAAGGGTCTTTATTAATTTGATGGCTTAAATTATGTTAACAAATTCCTCCCTTTTGTTTTCATGACAGGTCTCAATCTCCCTCTATCCTCCTTGTGTCTCCTGGTTCCACCAATACGCTTGATGTCAGCATCTATGTGGCAAGTGGCTGAGCAGCGTAATGTGATGCAGTATGGGAAGCTGGAGGAGTTTGTGACTTTGGTGACAGAGATGGTTCCAGAGCTGCTGAGCTCCAGGCAGAGGACCCAACTCATCCTGGGACTGAGAGCAAGGGTGAGAGAGGTGGAAATGTTGGGAGGGGAGGATGTAAAAGTGACACGTGGGATGAGATTCAGACCTTAATTCCTCATAAGCGCCTGGATCTTGAAGGCCAGGAATGTGGACAAAAGTTTGTTCTTGTCACATTTTCATGATCAACTTCTGTTGTCATTGTCTTTAGACTTCTTAGTTTGTGTCCCCTCTGTCTTTAAATGGGCAGCTATCTGCTCCCCTCACTACTCCCCCTATGAACATTTCTCCCCACCCCCTTAATGGTCACTTAACTTACCTGCTGTTCCCCCAATGGATATTTCACCCCCCCCCCCCCCCAAATTACTTTTACTCTGCCCCCACCCCAATTATACTGAACAAAAATATATGCGCAACATGCAACGATTTCATATATTTTAGTCAATTGAAATAAATTCATGACTCCATAATCTATGGATTTCACATGAATGGGCAGGGCCGCAGGCATGGGTGAGCCTGGGAGGGCAAAGGCCCACCCACTTGGGAGCCAGGCCTAGCCAATCAGAATGAGTTTTTCCCCACAAAAAGTCTTTATTGCAGACAGAAATACTCCTCAGTTTCATCAGCTGTCTGGGTAGCTGGTTTCAGACGATCCCACAGGTGAAGAAGCCAGATGTGGAGGTCCTGTACTGGCGTGGTTACACATGATCTATGGTTGTGAGGCCAAATTCTCTAAATCAATGTTGGATGTGGCTTATGGTAGAGAAATTATAACATTAAATTCTCTGGAAACAGCTTTGTTGGCCATTTCTGCAGTCAGCATGCCAATTGCGTGTTCCCTGAAGTTGAGACATCTGTGGCATTTTGTTGTGTAACAAAACTGCCCATTTTAGAGTGGCCTTTTATTGTCCCCATCACAAGATTAAACGGCATGTAATGATCATGCTGTTTAATCAGCTTCTTGATATGCCACACCAGTCAGGTGGATGAATTATCATGGTAAAGGAGAAATGCTCACTAATGGGATGTAAACAAATTTGTGCACAAAATATGAGAGAAATACGTTTTTTGTACGTATGGAACATTTCTGGGTTCTTTTATCTCCGTTCATGAAACATGGGACCAACAATACATATTGTGTTTTTGTTCTGTATACATTCATCACTGTTAGTTGTTAATATATATATATTAAAAAAAAGTTTTATAATTGTTATAGTTTTTATTTTGCTTGGTCCCCACACCCCCTCAATGGTAATTTAGTCTGCCTGCTGCTCCCCTATGGTCATTCCCCTTTTCCCCTCTACAGTCTTTACTCTGCCTCCACCCCAATGGACATTTTATTTATACATCACTGCTACGGTTGTTATTATGTATTAGTTCTATTTCTATTGGGGGTTTTTTAAGGATCATTTTCACTTAGTCCTGCATGTTGGAGCTCGGAGCCTAAGATTTTCTCTGAACTCTGCAATCACACCTGCAACCCTGTACATTAAACACTCTGACTCTGAATGTGTAATGTTTCCATTCCTGCATATTAAAATGTGCCTGCTATTTCAGCTGGTTCTTGAGTTGTGCTGTGGTAAAGAGGACATGGTGGACCATCAAGCCATCCAACACCACTTGGATAGAATCCAGTCATGCACAGTAAAGCACAAAGCGGTAAGTTGTGTGCAATACACCACAGAGTATGTGGATTATGTTAAATCTCTATCACAACATTTATTTTTTGTAATTATAGTTCTTAACTAACTTTTTGGGGTTGTAATTACATGTTCAGAGAGAAAACAAGAAAGTGGAGGCATCAAAGTCTAACTTTGGGGAGCTGGTTCAAACCCTGCTGGAAGACCCAGCGAAGAGGGAACACTTTTTTCAGGTGAGATAATATCAAACATCTAACTTTTCACAGTTGGGTAGTTCTGTGTCATAATCAAGCAAAAGTGTTGGAAATGCCTGAAGAGCAAGCAGGCAGGCATGCATCTGAAATTAAATGTAATGCTCCCAAGCGTGTGTTTTGTGTCAAGTTGGGTACTATGACAAATATCAAGAATATTAGCGCAAATGGACAAAATAAATATTTTATTAAACTTATGCATTTTGACGGTAACATGTTGTAGGCAAGACCATTCACCTAACTGTAATAGCTCTCTACATTTTCATTAAAGGAGGTGTTCCCAGTGCAGTACGGTACTAAGTATGACACAGCACTGCAGATTCTGGTGTGGGAGTTCTTCTCCAGATTGGAGGAGCTGCTGCCGGTGCCCAGCTTTACACAGGTACTGATATGACTGCATCTTCATCCTATCAATTCAAATGTAAAAAAAAAAAAATGTGTTTACAGTTGTGAATGAATGAAACCCCTTTTAATAAATTGACTGAACATCAAGTTTCCAGTGGGTAGAAGTTTTCCTCTCTCACCCTCAGACAGCATCTTGTCTCAGCCTTGCATTCTCTGACCTGGAGGAGTGCGTTCAGTCTGTCTCTGACCCTGAGCACCTGAAGACACTGCTACAGCATCAAAGACACCTTGGACACCTAAATAGAGGTAGGCAGCCTTCAGGTTATCTATTTCCACTAGGGTAAATTCTTTGACCTTCATTAGATTTGATTGCATTTTCCACCAATGAAATGTGCTTTGTTTTGTTAAAGATATCTTCACCTTCAATGTTGCACAAACTGTATTCACCTCCAAGGGATTCGTAAATAAAATTGGTTTGGATTCTCCCTCTTTTCCAGATAATTTGTTCTACGACTCTGACACCATCCTGTCCGCTCTGTCCCTCACTTCCTTGGTAAACTCGAAACAAACTTCAGTGGAGGCTCAAGGTCATGACACTAGGAAGAAAGAACAGGAGGGCAGAGAAGAGTGGCAACCAGAAATCAGTTACAATGGAACTGATCAGGACGTTGAACGACTTGAAGAGGCTGGTGAATCCAGTTCTGGACAGCAGAAACCAGGATCATCACTACACGCTCGTCCAGTGGCCATAGACGGTAAGGACATTGGGAGCAGAGCACATTACATACATCTGTGCACTGTTCATGGCGATTGCCAAACTGTGTTATTGATAACTGGTTGTTATTACTAGTTGGAAGAATATTTATTAAGTTAAGCGACAGTGCTTTTTCCATTAGACTAGTCAGGCTACTTTTATCTGCTGTTTCCGTTGTGGCTATAGCTACTCCACCAACAGAGCTTTATTTGAGCCGGATCCTGCCGGAACAGGAACATGTTGTCCCAGATCCGGTACCTCTCGTGGCATGAAACATAATTTTCACTGTTTGCTCTTATTAGAATTTCTACATTGCAATCAGAGTTAAGTACTTGACTATTCACCAAAGGTTAAGTCTGTTTGTTTGGGGGGGATATATTGGTACCCTAAAGCCAAGGATTTAATGGTTGAATTAAGTAAGACATTAATTCATATGACATGGATTCATTTTTAGCTCTAATTCTAGGTAACCAATGGGCAATTTAAGATTGTAGATTTTAACAAGTTACACAATTCAGTATTTCATAATACATTCCCTTCAGACCTGTGTTCAAATACTACTTGAAATCTTTGAAATATGTTTAGCGTTTGCTTTAGCCTACCTGGAGTGCCAGATGGGCGGGGTTTGCCGTTTTGTGACTACTCTATTGGTTCCATTGTGAAATTATTTAAAATAGTAGGCTATTTGAAGTTGAAACCAGGTCTGCTTCTGTAACTGGTGGGGTAGTTGTTACTGTTGCTACCACAATTCCTAGAAGCCGACATGTTTAAAAAATGTACTACCACATTGTTGGGAAGTTGATGTGATGTAACAATGAGTTGACCTCTTAGAAAAACCCATCTGCTTGAGCTGCTATTTGTTGTTCTTCTTTGGGGGTGTATTTATTATGGATGAGTTGACTGTGGTCTTGCCACTGCATGCTGAAAGTACCTATTATAATTGTCAGTCACCAGCTGAAATGGAGAACCATCTGGGAAGATGCTGTGTAATCAGTCACCACAATAGGTTTTGAGTACATTTACAATAACCCTGGCTAGCTAGCAAACGATTATGGCAGTTTGACAATATACTGTAACAGTAGTCCAGGGCCGGTTTGCCCTATATGCAGACCACGCACTACGCGTAGGGCCCCTGACTTAAAAAATAAAAAAAAGAAGGAAAACACTCCAAAATGGATGACCAATATTCAGTACATCTTATATCGCTTGTTCAGCTGAAGCACTATACTGTACATACGGTACATGTAGCAGACATGAGTCGGGCTCATGGTCTCGTGATGAGGTAGCCCTGCCTCACCCTCGGCCTTAGAGCATCCTCTTGGTCTCACTGTCAAGGTGTTGGTTTCTCCTGTGGGAGACCCGGGTTCAGATCCCGCCCGTGACAGTAGCCGTACTCCTTTTACCTCGCTGTGAAATCAACATGCCCTTCCTGGTGTTCTCCTGCCCCCACCAACAAGTTCAAAAAGGAGAAGGGCCTTATTTTTGCTCACCTTGTGGCAGGGGTTTAGAACATCACAGATCTTAAAATCACATGTACGCATTCATATTGTGTGCTTGACACAATCCTACTTGGAGTGTGTCTTCAAGGAAAAGCATAGTAAACATACAAATTAACAAAAAGAAAGCTAAACAGCACAGGACTTCTGAAAACAATAGTGATTTCTTTGGGATTTTGATTGCCGGAAATATACTAAAGCATTCTGAATACATTGGTGAATGGTTCAATGTGTGAATTAGGGTTTGTTCTTCTAGGAGTTATCAAGATAGTGGTTAGAGGGATGTCTGTCAAACCCATTTTGCCTTTGGAATGTCTTCAATAAAGTCTCAATTCATTAAACAAAGGTTACTTTTTTTTTTCAATGACATTTTTGATTCGATTTTTTTAAATATTTTTTTTACAAGGATTACCTTTTTTTTTGGAGTTCATTGCCTTGTCAACTACTATATACATAACAACAATCTGGGGAAAAAAATGCTTAAAATAGTAGCACTGATTTTATATACTGAACAAAAATATAAAGGCAACATGCAATAATTTCATTGATTGTACTGAGTTACAGGAAATCAGTCAATTGAAATAAATTCATTGAGTCCTAAATCTATGGATTTCACATGACTAGGAATACAGATATGGATCTGTTTGTCACAGATCCCTTTAAAATAAATGGGCCTCACAATTGGCCTCAGGAAATTCATTAGGCCCTTATCTATGGATTTCACATGACTGTGAATACAGATATGCATCACAGATATAAAAATTGCCATTGATAAAATGCAATTGTGTTCATTGTCCATAGCATATGCCTGCCCATACCATAGCCCCACCGCGGGACCTCTGTTCACAACGTTGACATCAACAAACCGCTCACCCACATGATGCCATACATGTGGTCTGCGGTTGTGAGGCTGGTTGGACGTATTGCCAAATTTTCTAAAATGACATTGGAGGCGGCTAATGGTAGCGAAGTGAACATTCAATTCTCTGGCCACAGCTCTGGTGGACAATCCTGCAGTCCGCATGTGAATTGCACGCTCCCTCAACTTGAGACATCTGAGGCATTGTGTTGTGTGACACAACTGCACATTTTAGTGACCTTGTCCCCAGCACAAGGTGCACCTGTGTAATGATCATGCTATTTAATCAGCTTCTTGATATGCCACCCCTGTCATGTGGATGGATTATCTTGGAGGATAATTGCTCACTAACAGGGATGTAAACAAATTTGTGCACAACATTTGAGAGAAATAAACATTTTGTGTGTATGGAGAATCTTGGTACCATCTCATGAAAGATGGTACCAACACTTTACATATTGCGTTTATATTTTTGTTCAGTGTACTTCCATGTGCTTTTTACTTGCAGAACCGGATAGTGACATGCCCTCCCAGGTCTTCTCCTGCCCCCAGTGCCCATTCTCCCACAGGAGAGAGGTGAA
The DNA here is from genome assembly GCF_002021735.2 of Oncorhynchus kisutch. Taxonomy (NCBI): domain Eukaryota; kingdom Metazoa; phylum Chordata; class Actinopteri; order Salmoniformes; family Salmonidae; genus Oncorhynchus; species Oncorhynchus kisutch. Next base: position 2,710,001 of record NC_034182.2, read on the forward strand.
CCTTCAGCAGCACATCAGGAAGGAACATCTAACAGAGGAGCACAGCAGGAACCTGGACTCTGGAGGAGCTGAAAACTCACTGCCGTCCAGTCAAACAATACAGAGACCCTCAATCAAGACAACCAAGAAGTACATCTGCTTTAAATGTGGAAAGGGTTTCAGAAGCCCATCGGACCTGAAACGACATAAGGGTGTTCACACAGACATGCAGCCGTTCCATTGCAACCAGTGTGATAAAAGATTCAAAGCGAAGGGTAGTCTAAAACAGCACCAACGGGTTCACTCAGGAGAAAGGCCTTATGATTGCTCACATTGCGGCAGGGGGTTTAGGACATCGGATATCTTAAAATCTCATATACGCATTCATACTGGGGAGCGACCTTATGGGTGTACAATATGTGGGAAGAGATTTATTCAACGGCAAGTACTAACAAGACACATCAGGATGCACAGTGGAGAGAAACCATACTTGTGTAGCATTTGTGGAAAGACCTTTGCTTGCTCAGGGGAACTGATGGTACACTCAAGGATCCACACAGGGGAACGACCGTATCATTGTGAACAATGTGGGAATACTTTTAGTCTAGCAAGTAAACTGAAAGTGCATCAGCGAAGTCATACAGGCGAACGCCCATACCCCTGTACACAGTGCCCCAAAGGCTTCTCCACCTCCACCAGACTAGTGAAACACATGCGAATTCATACTGGGGAGAGACCTTACCCATGTGTAAAATGTGGTAAAAGATTCTCTGAAAGGGGAAACATGAGAATACATCAACGAATGCATGAAAAAGAGAGAAAAGGTCGACAAATGTATTGATAAACCATAAGCTGTTAATGTTCTTTGGAGATTCTGCTCTATATAGTTCTCTGATACATTTTCAGGTGATTATGACGTGTTTGTAGATCTTCTAATTTGTCACAATACCAGGCGGTGTAACTTCAGAGATTGGCAAAATTTGTGTTCTAAATATTGTAACCGTTCTGTAAAATGTTAGTTACTTCTGGTTATATGCGAACAGATTAGATTTTACCCTGAAATAATTTCCCGAGTTCAATGCTACCCAGTTGGAAAACTAACAATGGCCAAAAACACTATTATAAACCACATTTCTAATATAGCAGGGCATCTTAAACAATACCCTCAAATAAAAAGAGACATTGTACTTTTTGCCTCATATATTTATAGTTTACACACCTGGCACCACCTCTGTTGTGTTGTTTCCTATAGACCCTAAATATATTTAGATTAATTGAACAATTGCTTAATTCTATTTAGCCTTTTTCCACTCGTTAACTTCACTATATACAGTGCCTTGGAAAGTATTCAGACCCCTTGACCTTTCCCACATTTTGTTAGGTTACAGCCTTATTCTAAAATGGATTAAGTTGTTTTTCATTATCTGTTTTTGCTTTATCATTATGGGGTATTGTGTGTAGATTGCTGAGTTTAAAAAAAAGTGTATCCATTTTAGAGTAAGACTGTAATGTAACAATGTGGGAAAAGTAGAGGGGTCTGAATGCACTGTAGGTGATTTGGTGGTAAATGCACCATTATTGTACTAACAAAGCACCATTATTGTACTAACAAAGCTGGCTAGTGGTGTGTAGGGTCCAGTGATTTGTGGACATCTATCAGCTTTGCCTTTCTCCCAGTGGCATTTAATGCCTCCATGGAATTTAAGGTGAGTTCCAAAAGTATTGGGACAGTTACACATGTTGTGGTGTTTTAGCTCTGTACTCCAGCACTTTTAATTTGAAGTGATCCAATCACTATGAGGTTAAAGTGCAGACTGTCAGCTTTAATTTGAGGGTATTTACATCCATATCAGGTGAACTTTTTAGACATTGCAGCATGTTTTGTACATAGTACCCCCATTTAGGGGACCAAAAGTATTGGGACAAATTCACTTACACTGAGTGTATAAAACATGAAGGACCCGTTCCTAATATTGAGTTGCTCTGAACTCTGGAGGAGCTGAGAACTCACTGCCATCCAATGAAACAGTAAAGAACTCCTCAGCCAAGACAACGAAGAAGTACATCTGTGTTCCACCAAAGGGAACATGAAAGACCATAAACGTGTTCACACAGAGGAAAAGCTGTTTCATTGCGACCAGTGTGAGAAGAAATTTAAAAATCAAATGGTACTCTAATACTGCACCAAAGTGTCCACACAGGAGAAAGACCATATATTCTTTGCTCACGTTTTGGCAAAGGGTTTATGACATCTGGGACCTTTAACTTCCCTTATACTTACTCATACTGGGGAGAGACCATTCACCTGTTCTATATGTGGGACGAGATTTATCCAACAGCAATTACTAACACACCACCTCAGGATGCATACAGGGGAGAAATCATACTTACTGTATGTAGCGTTTGTGGAAATCCATTTATTCCTCAGGGGCCTTGTTGGTACACTCATGAACACACATGGGTAAATGCCCCCACATATGTCAACTTTGTAGGAAGATGTTTAGAATGTATTGGATACTCATGTTGCAGCGAAGGACTCACAGATGAGCTCCCATTCCCCTGCTCTCATTGTGAAAAACACTTTATCTCAAAAGCGCCCTTAGATGACATGCTTATTCATACTGGAGAGAAACCTCATCCATAAATAAAACTCATAGGCCATAGTTCAGGTAGTTGTCTTGTTCGAACACAACATTTCTTCATGGATGTTCATTTTCAAACTCTGTTTGACTCTCAAAGCCTTTGTTAAGTTCTTGGTTGTTTTTCATTTAAATATAGACTCAACCACAATCTTGTATTTTTTGTAAATTGATGTGTCCATTGTTGAAAACCCTGGCCTGGAGAAATGGTCCATACAATCCAGGATCCTTGAGACGTCCCAAATCTGACGTTACCCCATTGAAGTTTACATTTAAAATGGTTACAGTAAGGGTTATGTAGGGGTTATGGTTTAGGGTAGGGATATCCCAAGTATCCCAGATAGCACTTACCCTGGAAAAATGTGTATGTGAAGGCAGATATGTGTGGAGTCTTTATTTTAACCTTCATTGTTAGACATTTGAACATTCTAGATAGCTTAGTGCCACTGGATAGTTGTAACAATATGCTTGTGTCAACTTCCAGGGATACTCACATGCTCTTCCTAAAGGTGTGCATACACGTGTGAAATAGGGGCATCCCTCTCTTTCTATTCTAGTTAGACAGTTTGCGCTGTTCTGTGAAGGGAGTAGTACACAGCTTTGTATGAGATCTTCAGTTTCTTGGCAATTTCTCGCATGGAATAGCCTTCATTTCTCAGAACAAGAATAGACTGGCGCATTTCAGAAGAAAGTTCTTTGTTTCTGGCCATTTTCAGCCTGTAATTGAATCCACAAATGCTGATACGCCAGATACTCAACTAGTCTAAAGGAGACCAGTTTTATTGCTTCTTTAATTAAAACAACAGTTTTCAGCTGTGCTAACATAATTGCAAAAGGGGTTTCTAATGATCAATTAGCTTTTTAAAATTATAAACTTGGATAAGTCAACACAATGTGCCATTGGAACACAGGAGTGATAGTTGCTGATAATGGGCCTATGTAGATATTTCGTTTAAAAAATCTGCCGTTTCCATTTACAATAGTAATTTACAACATTAATGTTTGGGCACACCTGCTCATTCCAGGGTTTTTCTTTTTTTTTCCGTCAATGTTCTACACTGTAGAATAATAGTGAAGACATCAAAACAATGAAGTAACAGATATGGAATCATGTAGTAACCAAAAAAAGTGTTAAACAACTGAAAATATGTTATATTTTAGATTCTTTGCACACTCTTAACATTCTGTCAACCAGCTTCATGAGGTAGTCACTTGGAATGCATTTCAATTAACAGGTGTGCCTTGTTAAAAGTTAATTTGTGCAATTTCTTTCTTAATGCATTTGAGCCAATCAGTTGTTGTGACAAGGTAGTGCTGGTATATAGAATATAGACCTTTTTGGTGAAAGACCAAGTCCATATTATGGCAAGAACAGCTCAAATAAGCAAAGAGAAATGACAGTCCATCATTACTTTAAGACATGAAGGTCAGTCAATCTGTAAAATTTCAAGAACTTTGAAAGTTTCTTCAAGTGCAGTCGCAAAAACCATCAAGCGCTATGATGAAACTGGCTCTCATGAGGACCACCACAGGAAAGGAAGACCCAGAGTTACCCCTGCTGCAGAGGATTCATTAGAGTTCTCATTAGAGTTCTCATTAGAGTTCTCATTAGAGCTCATTAGAGTTCACTGCACCTCAGATTGCAGCCCAAATAAATGCTTCACAGAGTTCGAGCAACAGACGCATCTCAACATCAACTGTTCAGAGGAGACTGTGTGAATTAGGTCTTCGTGGTCAATTTGCTGCAAAGAAACCACTACTAAAGGACACCAATAATAATAAGAAGAGACTTGCTTCGGCCAAGAAACACAGGCAATGGACATTAGACTGGTGGAAATCTGTCTTTTGGTCTGATGAGTGCAACTTTGAGATTTTTGCTTCCAACCGCCATGTCTTTGTGAGATGCAGAGTAGGTGAACCGATGATCTCCGGATGTGTGGTTCCCACTGTGAAGCATGGAGGAGGTGTGATGTTGTAGGGGTGCTTTGCTGGTGACACAGTCTGTGATTTATTTCAAATTCAAGGCGCACTTAACCAGCATGGCTACCACCACATTCTGCAGCGATACGCCATCCCACCTGGTTTGCGCTTAGTGGGACTATCATTTGTTTTTCAACGGGACAATGACACAAAACACACCTCCAGGCTTTGTAAAGGCTGTTAGAACACGAAGGAGAGTGATGGAATCAAATCAAATCAAATGTATTTATATAGCCCTTCGTACATCAGCTGATATCTCAAAGTGCTGTACAGAAACCCAGCCTAAAACCCCAAACAATGCAGGTGTAGAAGCACGGTGGCTAGGAAAAACTCCCTAGAAAGGCCAAAACCTAGGAAGAAACCTAGAGAAGAACCAGGCTATGTGGGGTGGCCAGTCCTCTCCTGGCTGTGCCGGGTGGAGATTATAACAGAACATGGCCAAGATGTTCAAATGTTCATAAATGACCAGCATGGTCAAATAATAATAAGGCAGAACAGTTAACTGGAGCAGCAGCACAGTCAGGTGGACTGGGGACTACAAGGAGTCATCATGTCAGGTAGTCCTGGGACATGGTCCTAGGGCTCAGGTCCTCCGAGAGAGAGAAAGAAAGAGAGAATTAGAGAGAGCACATGTGGGGTGGCCAGTCCTCTTCTGGCAGTGCCGGGTGGAGATTATAACAGAACATGGCCAAGATGTTCAAATGTTCATAAATGACCAGCATGGTCGAATAATAATAAGGCAGAACAGTTGAAACTGGAGCAGCAGCACAGCCAGGTGGACTGGGGACAGCAAGGAGTCAACATGACAGGTAGTCCTGGGGCATGGTCCTAGGGCTCAAGTCCTCCAAGAGAAAGAAAGAGAGAATTAGAGAAAGCACACTTAAATTCACACAGGACACCGAATAGGACAGGAGAAGTACTCCAGATATAACAAACTGACCCTAGCCCCCCGACACATAAACTACTGAAGCATAAATACTGGAGGCTGAGACAGGAGGGGTCAGGAGACACTGTGGCCCCATCCGAGGACACCCCCGGACAGGGCCAAACAGGAAGGATATAACCCCACCCACTTTGCCAAAGCACAGCCCCCACACCACTAGAGGGATATCTTCAACCACCAACTTACCATCCTGAGACAAGGCTGAGTATAGCCCACAAAGATCTCCGCCATGGCACAACCCAAGGGAGGGCGCCAACCCAGACAGGATGACCACATCAGTGAATCAACCCACTCAGGAGTGTTGCATCAGATGACCTGGCCTCCACAATCACCCGAACTCAACCCAGTTGAGATGGTTTGGGATGAGTTGGACCGCAGATTGAAGGAAAAGCAGCCAACAAGTGCTCAGCATATGTGGGAACTCCTTCAAGACCATTGGAAAAGCATTCCAGGTAATGCTGGTTGAGAGAATGCCAAAAGTGTGTAAAGCTGTCATCAAGGCAAAGAAGAATCAAGAATAAAAAATATAACATATGTTGATATTTGTTTAACACTTTTTTTGGTTACTACGTGATTCCATATGTGTTAATTTCATAGTTTTGATGTCTTCACTATTATTTCGACAATGTAGAAAATGGTAAAAAATTAAGAAAAACCCTTGAATGAGTAGGTTTGTCCAAACTTTTGACTGGGACTGTATATATATCTTCTTCTTTTTTTCAATTTTGTAGTATAATTAATTTATATTATAGTCCAGTTCTGGCCGTTAATGGAACATATTGCATGCCAACCGCTGTTAAACTCAGAAGATGTTGAAACCGGAAATTAACGTTTTTGGCCTCAAACGTCATATATAGACGATGACCGTGAATGTTCGGTTATTTTGCTTCTTATCTTGCTAGATAGCTAACCAGCTTGTGAATTTTGGGAAAATTGCTGAATCGTTCGAAGAACGTTTCGTAATCGCTGTCAAAGAGCATACACACTTGTATGATACCTCAATGAGTTTACATTTCGACAAAGAAACTCTCGGAACACAGTTCGCGCGAAATTACTACATATTTCAACTCCGATCCAGATACTTGCAGGAAGAAATGGAGACTTGCGAGGGACCGTCATGTGAGAGCACTGATAGCACTTAGCACTGATAAAGTCTAAGGATATGCCAGAGGGTGTACCGAGGCCTGGAAGCCTGAGTTGGCTCAACATTTTTATAAAACATCGGCCAACCAACCCACACTTTCCCTAGGTAGCGAGCTAGCGAAGATACAGAAAAAGTGTCTTTACAGTAACTTAACGTAAACTCGTACATCGCCTTGGTCCGTACAATTGCCATTATTTTAGCCCCCAAAAACGTAATAGTTCCAGATCAACTGTAATGTCAATACCATTGTAAAGAACAATTTCTCCCCTTTCCAACATAATGACCATCACATGACCTAAACGCTGCCCGTTATTGCATAATTCAAGCAGGCAATGAGCCCCATCGGGTCTTTTTAAAAATGGCGGGTGGGGAAGCGAAACTAATGCGTGATAGTGCACTACATAGGACAGATGTAGTGTGGGAAAATTGCTTTTTTTCACTCGATCTGTCCACCTTATCGCCTCTATAATGTAATTAAAACACTATAAATAGTTTATATAATGTGTCATTACATACCTATTTGAAGGTTTGTGTCGAATTTGAATCGGGTTTTTAGGGCGGTGCTAAAGTGATCTATGAAGTAAACAGCGGCTTTGAGAATGATGATCGCATGCAGTGATGACGCAAAAAATGACTAGGTATTCCCACCCTCACCCCCGTCATTGTCCATTTCTTATTTTTAAAGGATGATAGAAGTGCTACATCTGTTGGAGAGAGATTGTAAAACATAAATAGTAGCTTTATGCGTGCTGTACGTTACGACATGACACGTCTAGATGTAACGGAGGGTCCGTTTTTTCAACTTTTCTCCAATACTATAGAGCCATTACCATGTCGATCAACGCTTGAATAGAAACCTAGTTCACACCCCCGATTTTGAAGTCGCTACAGTCCCATTATTTTTCTTTGTAGCTTCGTTTGAATGTCGCGGTTGTGCACATTTGTACGGAATGGGGTGAGTTTACGTTACCTAGTTGCCAGCCAGCTAGCTACTGCTATCATGACTAGTTATGTGTGTAATACCATAGACTTATAGATCGGTAAATTATCGGTATTATCAAAGAAGATTATCTAATAGTTCGACTGAAGAAACCACTATTCTTGGCACTGGGTTCGCGGTTCAAATGAGTGCAATATCAACGCCAGCATCGTCAGTACCAACATACATCAGTACGAGATTGCAGAGATTAATGTAACATTTTCTTTTTGAAAAATTAAGTCAACTGTTTATCGCAATCGGCTTTATTCAGAACATATGACAGTGACAATGATTAATTTAGTCATAAAATGAGAACGTACTGTTTTGTTTGCAACAGGCTAGCCTTACTGTTAATCTTTTAAAGATGTGCAATTACTGCCTCTTGTTTTGTTGGTTTCCATAGATTTCAGCAGACAGAGTTGAGAGTCCTGATGACAACCTGGATCAGACTCCCTTGTTTTCAGACCAGACAGGTAAACCAATATTAGTGGTTTGTAGTTGGCTACAGGTATTGTGTAGTTGGCTACAGGTATTGTGTAGTTGGCTACAGGTATTGTGTAGTTGGCTACAGGTATTGTGTAGTTGGCTACAGGTATGGTGTAGTTGGCTACAGGTATGGTGTAGTTGGCTACAGGTATGGTGTAGTTGGCTACAGGTATGGTGTAGTTGGCTACAGGTATGGTGTAGTTGGCTACAGGTATGGTGTAGTTGGCTACAGGTATGGTGTAGTTGGCTACAGGTATGGTGTAGTTGGCTACAGGTATGGTGTAGTTGGCTACAGGTATGGTGTAGTTGGCTACAGGTATGGTGTAGTTGGCTACAGGTATGGTGTAGTTGGCTACAGGTATGGTGTAGTTGGCTACAGGTATGGTGTAGTTGGCTACAGGTATGGTGTAGTTGGCTACAGGTATGGTGTAGTTGGCTACAGGTATGGTGTAGTTGGCTACAGGTATGGTGTAGTTGGCTACAGGTATGGTGTAGTTGGCTACAGGTATGGTGTAGTTGGCTACAGGTATTGTGTAGTTGGCTACAGGTATTGTGTAGTTGGCTACAGGTATTGTGTAGTTGGCTACAGACACGAACCTTATGTTTCCATACTGGCTCCTTTTTTATTTTACTGTAGGTTCACTGTTCCCTTTATCTTCTTTCTGTCTCCTGGTTGATGTCAGCTTTCATGTGGCAAGTGACTCAACAGCGTAATGTGATGCAGTATGGGAAGCTGGAGGAGTTTGTGACTTTGGTGACAGAGATGATTCCAGAGCTGCTGAGCTCCAGGCAGAGGACCCAACTCATCCTGGGACTGAGAGCAAGGGTGGGAGGGTGGAGAAGGAGTGGAGGGATGGGTGTTCAGAAAGGATCTTAGTCCAATGACTATTATTCTCATAAAATCTACTTTCAGATGGTTTTAGAGTTGTTTCGACCATCCAACTTCATTTGGACAGAATCAAAATGTCTTCAGTACATGCTGCGCATGAGGATGTATGTAACTTTCGGTGTCTAAAGTAGTCTGGATGCTGTATCATTCATTTTACATGCCCAGTCACAGAGTAGAAATGAGTTGGAGTCTTCAGAGTCTAACTTCGTGGAGCTGGTCAAAACCCTGCTCGAAGACCCTTCTGCGAAGAAGCACTTCTTCCAGGTTGGAAATACCCTAATGAATCATAGTTGTCGCTTTCAGAGTCATAGGACAGCATGTTCCAGCAATGTAAAACTCAGTAGTGAAATGTTTTTGTTTTACTGTAACTGATGAAAGGCCATGCAAAATGAATAATCCAGCAAGGTGTTGGTTTCAACTACGCATGTTTTTATTTGTCACTCTCAGGTGGGGTTTCCAATACGTTATGGCCCTCGGTATGACACAGCACTGCAGATACTGGTGTTGGGAGTCTCTCTCCTGACTGGAGGAGCTGCTGCCTGTACCAGACCTCACAGAGGTACAGGCTCAATATCTTAATACCATGAAATCTTTAGAGATGGTCAGGCTTGTCATGTTATTTCTTCAGTATCATACGCTTAGGGGTGTCATTGTTTTAGTAATGGCACTGTATAAGATCCAGTCTTTGGGAACAGAGTTTCTTGTTCATGACTGTCCTTTTTGTCAAGTAAAGTTGAATCCTTTGTGATTAATGTAAAGACACAGGAGAGGAGTGCTTCTTTGATTGAAGACCATGGTGCTTGCCTACGAAGCAGCAAAGGGAACTGCACCTCCTTACCTTCAGGCTGTGCTCAAACCCTACACCCCAACCCAAGCACTCTGTTCTGCCACCTCTGGTCTCTTGGCCCTCGCACCCCTACGGGTGGGCAGCTCCCGCTCAGCCCAGTCAAAGCTCTTCCCTGTCCTGGCATCCTAACTACACCCCCTCCACTAACTGTATGTCACTCTGGATAAGAGCGTCTGCTAAATGACTCAAATATACAATCCATGAGGTGCTCTATGATTATGGGGTGAAATATTATAGAACAAAATGAAGTTGATGCTGGATAGTAAGTAATGCTGTAAAAGCCTTTGTGAAAACAAACTTCCAGAAGTAAGCAAGGCACACATGTAGTGGAAACATGTATAAGCCTTTGTTTTACAGCTTACGCATGGCAAGAATTTAAAAAACACCCACCTAATATGATGAATGTTCTGTGAGAGACAGCTGCAGAAACCTTTTGAATGTTCCTTTTATCCTGTCAGACAGCATCTCGTCTCAGCCTTGCCCCCTCTGACCTGGAGGAGTTCTGGCATTCTGTCTCTGACCCCAAGCACCTGAAGACACTGCTGCAGCATCATAGACATCTGGGTCACTTGAGCAAAAGTGAGTGTTAATAACAGGATATCAACCGTGTGCTCTTCTGTAAATAAGTGGAGTTGCATTTTTCCGTTTCCTTTCCTGAGATGAATATTCTCTCTCCCTTCCTCCCGATGAATTCTCCAACCAGGTCGCAGACAACATCTTGTCCACATTGTCAATTCCTCAAATTCATGGCCTAAAGTCAAGTCTCGATGGACATGAAGGCATGAAAGGGAGCACAGAGGGGTGGACGATCAACAGTGAGGAAGGGGGAGAGTTGCATTTTGAAAAGAACTTGTAGGATGATGGAAGTAAAAGAAAGGAAGACCCTGAGAGAGGATTGAAGGATGAGGATGATGCAAACTGGACTTCCCATCTGAGTGAACCAGAGGTCTCGGATCTACTTATTAAACCTTCAAATATAGAGTGGCTGTGTCTATTGTTTTGGAGAAGGACATTTTTGTGCTTTTGAGAGCACCACACTGAAGGCATTCATTTCAATGGGATGTTGGTTGGCGAGCGACGTTAACTGTAAGATGCTGAAACTTGCTAAATAATAAGCTAATGTACTTTAAAAAAATGTCTGGCTGAATGAACAATATAGCTCTCTCTAAATCGGGCACATTCAGCATGACGGCAGCGTGCTAGCTCATTTACAACTGGCAGAAATGTCCAAGTGATTCGCATTTGCTGCATCACAATACATGCTGTTCTGGTCCAAGATCTTGGACCCGCCACTCGGGCAGGTCCAAGATTCATTTGGGTCAGGCTTTGTTTGCCCTTCGCATATGTTTTGTAACACGGATCATGGTACCAAGAACTCCAGGAACTGGGTCATAGAAGGATATGTATAAGCGTCTGAATTATTGTATGTCTACTTTCTGCCTACAGAACTGGCTAGTGGCATGCCCTCCGAGGTCTTCTCCTGCCCCCAGTGGTGAACATTGGTGAACCTTCAGCAGCACATCAGGAAGGAACATCTAACAGAGGACAGCAGGAGCCTGGACTCTGGAGGAGCTGAGAACTCACTGCCATCCAGTCAAACTGCCAAGAGCTCCTCTGCCAAGAGCTCCTCAGCCAAGATAATTAATAAGAACACCTGCAAACAGTGTGGGAAGGGTTTCAGATGCACATCTGACCTGAAACGACACCAAAGTGTTCACACCAGTGTGCACCCGTTCTGTTTTAACCAGTGTGAGAAGAGATTCAAATTGGAGAGATATCTACAACTGCACAAGAAAAGTCACGATGTAGAACCGATGCACAGGACTATTTGCCAGCACTGTGGCAAGAGTTACACTAGTGCAGCTATCCTCAAAATACCCATACGCACCCACACCGGAGAGCGGCCTTACTCCTGCTCAGTCTGTGGGAAGAAGTTCAATCAAAAGCACACATTAGTTAGACACCTCCGGATGCACAAAGGAGATAGACCATACCTGTGTAGCGTATGCGGGAAGGCTTGCTTTGTTTCCGGGGAATTCATAGTGCACATGCATTTTCACACAGGGGAACGACCTTACCGCTGTAAACTGTGTGGAAAGGCTCTCAGCACGTCATGCGCTCTCACGTCGCATAAGCGATGGCACTCAAACGAGCGCCCGTTCACCTGCTCCCTGTGTTCAAAGGGCTTTGCAGAAACTGGTGGCCTTAAAAGACACATGTTTATTCATATCGAGGAGAAGCACCATTGCTGCCACGTGTGGGAAAGGATTTAGTCAGTTGAGAATACATTTGAAAACTCATTAAAAAATGTAATTGGATCTTTGTAAGACTAATGGAATTTGTACGCTATTGTAGTGTTTCTCCTTGAGCTCAAAGCCAAAGTAAGAAAAATATGAAATTGCATTATAGGTAGTGTACATCGCCCTGAGAAGGTTTTCACATTGCCTAAGTAGCCATTCTGTTATTTTCCACTTGGAAAGGTGATCGGTTGTTAAGGAACTTTGGGCACAGACTTCACAATGACACTGAGGTTTTACTTAGTGCACTGCCAACTGTACTGTACTCTATGAGCACAGTAGGGTTAACATGGTGTAAGCATGTTGTGTAGGCTGTTCTGTACCTGAAGTAAATGAAGAAGAAAAACAATGTTTTGACTGCAACTATCAAGTTGTCTTTTTAATAATCATTCATGTGTTTTGGGGCAAGCTCCTGATGTATGTTGGAACAGAGTCCTCCCTTTTCTCCTGCAGGGTCACCTGTTCACGTGTCCTTGTCTGAGGAATGTTTATTTTCATTTTCAGTCCCTCAGTCAGGCATCTGATTCCCTTCTGGTTCTTGTTGGGCTTGAAGTGCAATTGGGTACACTTTGTTTTCCATTGTAGTCAGACCTGGGTTCAAATACTATTTCAAATACCTCAACTTTCCCCTACATTGTCCAAGTAAGTATTCAGATATATTTTATTTCAGAAGACAAGTAGTTGAATATTTTAATGTATTTGAAAATACTAAAATACACTGACTCAAATACACTCCCATGCATTTTACCCAGGTATTTGAAAATAGTATTTAAAATAAGTGTTTAAAAATACTCTTACTGTTTTTTTAGTTTTTTTTACAAATAGCCATTCAAATAGAAGTACTTGTTTTGTTTTTGAAAATGCTCAAATAAACTGAAAAATGTATTTGAAATACCAGATATTGAAATGCATATTTGAACCCAGGTCTGATTGTAATAAAAATCACTCATTAATTGTCTGTGGTGACTCTAATTAGTAAATGAACTAATACTACAGCATCTGTATGTATATTATGTACATGATGCTACATTTATTATCCGTCATACACTTAATAAAAACTTTCAGTGTGGGAAAGGATTTACTCGGATGAGCAACATGAGAATATGTTTGAAAACTCGTAAGACAAACTCATTTGTCAGACTGAAGTGCTCATTGTATTATAGGTAATGTACAATGAACCAAAATATAAATGCGTGATATAAACAGCGTGATCATTATACAGGTGCACCTTGTGCTGGGGACACGAAATGGCCACTCTAAAATGTTTTGTCACACAACACAAGGATCTGTACACAAATGTCCCTGTTTTTCCATGGCCTGCATGCTCACCAGAAATGTCATCCATTGAGCATGCTTGGAGTACTCTGGATTAAATACGATACCGTGTTCCAATATACAGAAACATCACACCGCCATTGAAGAGGAGTGGGACAACATTCCACAGGTCACAATCAACTCCTTGCACAACTTTGTTTAAAGGAGATGAGGCAGTGCATGAGGCAAATGGTGGTCACACCAGATACTGACTGGTTTTCTGATCTACGCCCCTATGCTTTTTAAGGTATCTGTGACCAACAGATGCATATCTGTATTCCCAGTCATGAAATCCCTAGATTAGGGCCTAATTTATTCACTTCAATTAACTGATTTACTTAACTCAGCAAAATCTTTGAAATTGTTGCATGTTGCGTTCATATTTTTGTTCAGAATACTTAACAATGAAAAGCTGAGATGTCTTGAGTCAATAAGTATTCAACCCCTTTTTTTATGGCAGGCCTAAATAAATTCAGGAGTAAAAATTTGCTTAACAAGTTGCATGGACTGACTCTGTGTGCAATAAAAGTATATAAATGTTATTTTTAAAAGATTAGCTCATTTCTATACCCCACACCTAAAATAATTTGTACGGCCCCTCCGTCGAGCAGTGAATTTCAACAACAGATTCAACCACAAAGACCAGCGAGGTTTACCGGTGCCTCCTAAAGAAGGGCACCTATTATTAGATGGTTAAAAATGAAATAAAATGTAGACAGTGAATAGCTCTTTGAGCATGGTGAAGTTATTAATTACACTTTGGATGGTGTATCAATCACTAAAAAGATACAGGAGTCCCACTCAGTTGCCGGAGAGGAAGAAAACCTAAGGATTTCACCCAATGAGTCCAGTGGTGACTTCAAAACAGAGTTTAATGGCTGTGATAAGAGAAAACAACATTGTAGTTACTCCACAAAACTCATCTACTGGACAGAGTCAAAAGAAGGAAGCCTGTGCAGAATACAAATATTCCAAAACATGCATACTGTTTGCAACAAGGCACTGAAGTAATACTGCAAAAATACAAAGTGTTATGTTTAGGACAAGTCCAATACAACACATTACTCAGTACCCATCTCCTTATTTTCAAGCATACTGGTGGCTATATCATGTTATGTGTATACTTGTAATTGTTAAGGATTGGGGAGTTTTTCAGGATAAAAAATAAACAGAATGTAGCGAAGGCATAGTCAAAATCCTAGGGGGAAGCCTGTTTCAGTCTGCTTTCCACCACACTGGGAAATGAATTCACCTTTCAACAGGACAATAGCCTAAAACACAAGGCTAAATCTACACTGAGGTGATTCTACAAAGTATTGAGCCAGGGGTGTGAATACTTATGTAAATGAGATATTTCTGTATTTCATTGTCAATACATTTGCAAAAATGTCTAAAAACAATTTGAATTCAGGCTGTAACACAACAAAATGTGGAATCAGTCAAGGGGTATTACTTTCTGAAGGCACTGTTTGTTGAAATATGGGTGGTATTACCCTCCAGTTCATTCCTTTTAGTCAAAGTTGTTTAAAGACTTCCCCCAGCTACGTCATCGGCCTCGACCCTTGCTTGAGGAACAATATAGAAGCAATATAGAACAAAATACGTTTTGTTAAGTAAATCAGGTGACAGATCAGGTGAAAAGGAGACTGGAGTGCCACTTTATCAAAAAAAAGTGCAAGATCTTGTGTTACCCCTGCCATTCAAAGCCCTCCAACATAAAAAAAGGTGCTTAACCTGTTCCATAGTGTTTGTTGTTCTATAGATATATGCTGCCTTTCTTACCTTACACATGAGCTTTGGTCACACCCATATTTACATGGTCCACGGGCACTGGGTAGGCCTACATCCTTGCTGGTGAAACAGTAAAAGGCACAGATTCTACTGGCTTTGGGATACAGTCCTGCATTACTTCAAACACTCAAAGTTTGATTTAATAGAATTGCAAACTTTGGGAGGAACAATGCGTTTTTTCACAAAAATCCGTCCTTCCATCACTCTGCCACTTTTTGGAATCGTACTTTGGGGTATGTTGCGTTTTCTGTGTTTTATTAAGTCAAATTAGTGATATCGGATCATTGGAGATACTTCATCATAGAATAACATCAGAATACAAGTGTTCTCATTCTGAACACATCAGAACAACATCAGAATACACTTGTAATGAAACAGGCTGTATGAGTGTTGTCATATTGATGGTTTCCACGATGATGATATTATCATTCATTATGTCAATCTATGAATTTTGCGAGTACCTCGTAATGCTTACACTGCCAGAAAGATTTACATCTCATCTTTCTAGTAAAAATGTTTTTATAATTTGCTGAGGTGAAGTCAATTTTGAGGACACGAGCTCAAGTACACAGTATGAAAAAGATATGAAGATATGAAAAATCATATGATTTCTTTTCTATTCAACAAAAGTGTGGAAATTGGGCTTGAAATTATTGAAATGCTTTCTAAATATAGTAACAATCAGATTTAAATGACTTACTATAATATTAAACCTTTCTTATACCTGTAAAATACATATAATCATACTTAGTGTTTTATTTTCGTCTGGCATTAAGGCGGCGCTAGTGTCAAATGGCGTTTAAACTAGCGCTCTGCTATTTTCCATCGCTGGCGCCTAGGTTAGTAGTTTACCAGTTTTAGATCAACTGGTTTGCTTGGAAATATTTGAGGTGTGGGCATAACAAGGTTCGCCAACGTGCGAGTTTCAAGCAGCGATATTGGTGATATTTAAGACTCATAAAGATGGTTTTAGTGGTAACGTAATTGGTTATGGCATTGATTTAGCAAGCGGAGGGGCAAAGTAGCTTAATGAGTAGCCTATAACCAATGTTTTAGTAAAATAACGAGCAGTCAACAGACTTTCAATTTTTTTTTAAATTAGTTTTGTCCATGTGACTTCTGTGAAGATGTTGGACTCATTAGGTCTATGTGCAATGCACATTGGATATAAGGTGTCAGTAACTGTATGAAGTCAGTTTAGGGACGTCAAGTTATTACTATAGACTGGCCATATCAACGGCGACGGTGGGCACATTTTATTATAACGTTTGGGTCGAACATGCAGTGCATTTTCGAAATGCAAATTCCTCCTATCTATATCAGTGCGAATTCCATAGCCAATGGAGCCATGCATTTCCGTATTGTAGCAATGCAGTTTGAAAAATGTGGACTGCAAACATGTTCAACATATTTAGCAAATATGGAGCAGGCTATTTAACAATCTAGGTTATAACGGACTAACATTCGAGTCACTTCCTAATGTTTAACATCCTTAATGTTGGAAACGAACATCATTATTGTGTCATCCAGAGTCACATGTATTTATTTTCCAAGCCATAGCACACACTATTTTAGATAGCCGACAGCAGGTTTTTAAAGGACCAAAGCGTTCGATCTGATCCGTGTTTACCATGGAAAACTGACTAAAATGCAGGTATCATCACAGCCCCAGCTAACTTCCTGCTTTCCAACACATTTTACCATGGGGCAGAGAGAAAAATGTCCAGTTTTATAATGCTATTCTACACATCTTGTCATGAGCCTTGGAGATAATTTTGTCACAACTTGTTTATTCATCAAAACCCAGACACCCCCCCGAACCTTTAGTGTTACCGCCAGTGCTAAGATTTCCCATTGGGTTATGTTTGTTCAAATAGAGCCCTTAGTAACAATACAAAATTGGCACAATTTCATATAACAAAAATACAACATAATTTCATAGAATTGAAACAAGATAACCTTCACTAGGTCACGGAGGGGGTAGCCTGCATCATTATTCGGGGGGGAACCTAAACAAGTTTTTCTGCTCTAGAACAGGAATTACAGTGCTTTCAGAAAGTATTCACACCCCTTGACCGTTTCCACACTTTGTTGTGTTACAGCCTGAGTTGAAAATGTATAACATTTAGATTTTCTATCACTGGCCGACATACAATACCCCGTAATGTCAAAATGGAATTATGTTGACATTTTTTTTTGTTAATTACACTCAACTAAAATATAAACTCAACATGTAAACTGTTGGGCCCATGTTTCATGAGCTGAAATAAAAGATCCCAGAAATGTTCCATATGCACAAAATGTTTTATTTCTCTCAAATTTTGTGCACAAATTTGTTTACATCCCTGTTAGTGAGTACACACGAAAGTGTGTTCCAGTTCCCGACGATATCCAGCAACTTCACACAGCCATTGAAAGGGAGTGGGACATCATTCCACAGGTCACAATCAACAGCCTGATCAACTCTATGCGAAGGAGATTTCACGCTGCATCAGGCAAATGATGGTCACACCAGATACTGACTGGATTTTGAATCCAAGCCCCTACATTATTTTAAGGTATCTGTGACCAACAGGTGCATATCTGTATTCCCAGTCATGTGAAATCCCTAGATTAGTGCCTAAGTTATTTATTTAAATTGACTGATTTCCTTACATGAACTGTAACTCAGTAAAATCTTAGAAATGGTTTCTTCCTGCATTTGAATTTTTCTTCAGTATAATTAACAATGAAAAGCTGAAATGTCTTGAGTCAATAAGTATTCAACCCTGTTATTTAAAAAAATATATTTTTAACTAGGCAAGTCAGTTAAGAACAAATTCTTATTTACAATGACGGCCTAGTAACAGTGCCTTGTTCAGGGGCAGAACGACAGATTGTCAGCTTGGGGATTTGACCTAGCAACCTTTCAGTTACTGGCCCAACACTCTAACCACTGCCCCAAAATTATTATGGAAGCCTAAATAAGTTCAGTAGTAAAAATGTGCTTTACAAATGACATAAATTGCATGGAATCTGTGTGCAAAAATAGTGTTTAACATGGTTTTTGAAAGACTACCGTATCTCTATACCATACGCATGAAATTATCTATAAGGTCCCTCAGTCGAGCAGTGAATTTCAACAACAGATTCAACCACAAAGACCAGGGAGGTTTTCTAATGCCTTGCAAAGAAGGGCACCTATTGGTTGATGGGTAAAATTAAATAAAAAACAGACAGTGAATAGCCCTTTGAGCATGGGGAAGTTTTTAATTACACTTTGGATGGTGTATCAATACACCCAGTCACTGCAAAGATACAGGCATCCCACTCAGTTGCCAGAGAGGAAGGAAACCGCTCAGGGATTTCACCAAGAGGCCAATGGTTACTTCAAAACAGAGTTTAATGACTATGATAAGAGAAAACAACATTGTAATTACGCCACAAAACTCATCTAATGGACAGAGTCAAAAGAAGGAAGCCTGTACAGAATACGCATATTCCAAAATGTGCATACTGTTTGCACCAAGGCACTGACAAAAGTGTTATATTTGGGGCAAGTCCAATATAACACATTACTCAGTACCCCTCTCCTTATTTTCAAGCATGCTGGTAGCTGCATCATGTTATGTGTATGCTTGTAATCGTTAAGGACTGACAAGTTTTTCAGGATAAAGAAACAAAATGGAGCTAAGCACAGTCAAAATCCTAGAGAAAAACCTGTTTGTCTGCTTTCCACCAGACACTAGGAGATGAATATACCTTTCAGCAGGACAATAGCCTAAAACACAAGGCCAAAACAACACTGGAGTTGCTTACCAAGAAACCATGAATGTTCCTGAGTGGCTGAGTTACAGTTTTGACTGAAATCTATTTGAAACTCTATGACAAGACCCGAAAATGGTTGTCTAGCAATGATCAGAAACGAACTTGAAGAATAAATAAAAAAAATTATCTTAAGAGACTTACCCAGAAAGACTCAAAGCTGTAATCGCTGCCAAAGGTGTTTCTACAAAGTTTTGACTCAGGGGTGTGAATACTTGTGTAAATTGATATTTATGTATTTCATTTTCAATTAATGTACAAAAATGTCAAAAAAACATATTTTCACTTCGTCATTATGGTGTTGTGTGTAGATGTGAGATTTTTTATTTATTTAAAACTATTTGAATTCAGGCTGTAACACAACAAAATGTGGAATAATCAAGGGGTATTAATAGTTTCTGAAGGCAAGGTTTGTTGAAATATGGGTGGTATTACCCTCCGTTTCATTCCTTTAAGTCAAAGTTGTTTAATGACTTCCCCCAGCTACGTCATCGGCCTCAAACCTTGCTTGAGGAACAATATAGAAGCAACATGTTTTTTTAAAAGTAAATCAGGTGACAGATCAGGTGAAAAGGTGACTGGAGTAGCACTTTAACAAAAAAAGTGGAACAGCTTATGGTATCCCTGCCATTCAACGCCCTCCAACATAAAAAAAAGGTGCTTAAACTGTTCCATGGTGTGTTTGTTGTTCTATAGATATATGCTGCTTTTCTTACCTTACACATGAGCATCGGTCCCACCCATATTTACATGGTCCACGGGCACTGGGTGGGCCTACATCCTTGCTGGTGAAACAGTAAAAGGCACAGATTCTACTGGCTTTGGGATACAGTCCTGCATTACTTCAAACACTCAAAGTTTGATTGAATAGAATTACAAACTTTGGAAGAAACAATGCGTTTTTGCACGAATATCCGTCCTTCCATGGCTCTGCCAGTTCTTTGAATCATACTTTTTTATTAAGTCAAATTAGTGATATCTGATCTTTGGGGAAACTTCATCATAGTCTTAGAATAACATCAGAATACAAGTGTTCTCATTTTGAATACATTAGAACAACATCAGAATACAATGTATGAGTGTTGTCATACTGATGGTTTCCACGATTAAGATATCATTCATTTTGTAAATCTATGAATTTTGTGATGTCCACTTTTGATAATCATGATATTTAATTATAATATACTTCTGTTATTAGCTCTGCTCACATTGTTGAATTACGTCCACTTGTTGTGTATGTACTCTGATTACGCACCATTGTTCTTCTCTATGTGTGTCAACACTTGTGTTTGCACAGAGCTGATAATGGCATTTAACCAAAATGTATGCTTCTCTGCATATCACTTCTTTTTACATATATGTTTTTGGGCATTGTCGATATCATAGCTGATGTACATGGTGTTAATCAATCCTCTTTCTATCTCCTTTTTAGAGTCCTGGTTTTAACATAGTGTTACTCATCATTTGGGTAAGATCGGAACTTGTTTAGTGTTCATTTGTTTGTATCTTTGTCAATGATATAATCCAATCTTGATAGAAATCCCATCCCGTATATAATCCCATCAGAAAGACACTATGCCATCATCTATTTTATAGGTGATTGCTGAAATGTAGCCTTCTAAAAAAAGCCCAGGGGGCTCATGACAATGAGAGTCAGGACCACAGATTAAGATCTAATTTGAGATCACATTTTCTGATTACATCACCATTGTAAATATGGAAATAATTACATTTTGTACTTCTTTTCTGTTTGATTTGACATACTAGTTAAGTCACCTAAAATGTTCATTTTTTCTTCAACAGTGAGGTGAAAAATAAGGATGTCAGAATTCTAGATGTTTTGGGGTAAGACCATTTGTGTTACTGACATAATAAACAAACAACTTATTTTTGTATACTTTTTTTGTGAACCCCTAACCCTCCACAACCTCTCCTGATGCTATCATTCAGTATTAACACAGTATTAACTTTAACACCCTCTGAAGGTTGTGTCAGCAGGACCCTGTCAATTTCAGGCGGGAAAACTGTAGTTGTAGGACCCGGGACATGCTGTCCCCACAGGGGTGAGACTCTTCTTTGGTCTACTCTAATATAATAATCTCACCCGATACCACCTCTTTGCAAAACTCACCAACTGCAGCCATTTTGAAAGCAGTACGCTATTTTACAATGTCATTTTTTTGCATGGTCTTTTCAGACTCCTGTATAAGCAGCCCAGTGTGTTAAAGGGGTAAGTTATTATGAATGTATTATTGTTAGTAGTAGACATAGTATCCGTAGGAGAAGGTGCATTTGGAAGTATAGGAAATGTAGTCACTATGAAAGAGTTGCTTATGATGCATTGAATATCTCTGGGCGTTCACAAGCTTTTAACATATCTTTTGTTTTTTCAGGCGCACCAATGTGGTAACTGTTACCCCTTGGTTGGCACCAATTGTCTGGGAAGGCACCTTTAATCCCTTGATTGTTGACAGCATTTACAAGCCTATGCACCTCAGCATTGCCACAACTGTCTTTGCGGTTGGCAAGTAAGTAGTCTCACACACGTCAGCCATCCCTACCAGGATGTCTGGTAGCACTGAGCCTCAAATGTAGAATAACATTCGTAGTCAATCATCAAACATTTCTGTAAAAACAAACAATGATAAAGCCTTGCATTCCTATTTTTTTTCTCGTTGTGTTCCCATTTTGAACCATTTCATGTGTCTGAAGGTAGAACTCTGCATATCCGGCAGGCCCAGAGAGAAAATCAAGTGCACGTATAGGTTTACCGCTGGCCAATCAGATACCTCATATCACTGTGTCTTTATGGTTTCCTCGAGCCTTAGGCTATATAGAGAAGCCTCAAGCACACAGTAAAGTTGATACTGTGAAATTTCAACACCTGTAAAGTCAGGACTAGAGAGAGACTCAAGGGCACATCGACATATTTTCCACCCAGTCTGTTCAGGGATTTGAACATGCAACCTTTCAACTACTTAACCACTAGGCTACCATGAGTAACAACATGAATTGGTGCATGAGGCAGAAATAATGCAGTGCAACTTGAGTCTCGCCATCAGCTGGAAGAATGTCCCCTTTTTGTCAGCAGAGCGAGGGAGAGCGGAGGGATGATGAGTCGGATGAGAGACAGCTTCACTGCTGCTCTCTCCCTCCCCCCCTCAGAATGGCCCCATCAGATGCAGACTATCAATCCAGTAAAATAAACTAAAAAACAAATGATTATGCTCACTCAGCTGTGCCTCAAGTAATATAACAAATGATATATTACCAGTGTGATCATGTACCTACAGTTTTGAAATATAATTTCAAAATGGTCTGAGAAGAACAACATTGGAATGGCAATTCAAGCATAGCCCATATGCAGTGATGATAATGTATTGGTCCTATAGCCTAATGCACAAACCACATTGCTACAGAACTGTTTTTCTATGTTAATGTTGTTTAGGCATAGTCACGGGCAGAAGGGGTGCTGAGAGGGTGCTGCAACACCCCCTGATAAATTGAAAAACATCTTCCTGCGGCCATATTTTTTAAGTCATCTGAGTGGTAGAGCTTGGCCTGATGCTGTCAAAACGGGTACTACGTAATCATATTGGATGATAAATAACCTAGCTATGGCAGCTATTAGTCTACTATAGTGCCTGTCGGCTTGGTTGGTTGCTGTCTCTCGTCTCTCCCTCCCTCCTCCCTGTTCCCTGTGTCACTCACTCACACTCACAGTAGCCTACACATAGAGCATGGCCCCTGCTAGACCATCGCTTCTCTTTACCTTTCTCTACCTCCTGGGTACATAAAAATACATGTCACCTGGACATGTACAAGAGTGACCGGTAAAAATAGGTTTAAACTTAGTTTGCACTTGCTCTGGTTACCTGAGAAGAAATGTTGAAAAAATGTACAACCCACACATTTTGTTCTTAAATGTTTCTCGCAGTTAAGTTCCACACTTTGACTGCCAACCTTTGAGTGCCTTAGTCTCTACTACACCCTTTTCCCAAACTAGTGAGTCTCAGTCTCAGCAGGCCTACCTCAAAGTTGGAAAATATCTTGATTTAGAGTATACAGTCGTGGCCAAAAGAATGACACAAATATTTATTTCCACAAAGTTTGCTGCTTCAGTTTCTTTAGATATTTTTGGCAGATGTTACTATGGAATACTGAAGTATAATTACAAGCATTTCATAAGTGTTAAAGGCTTTTATTGACAATTACATGAAGTTGATGCAAAGAGTCAATATTTGCAGGGTTGACCCTTCTTTTTCAAGACCTCTGCAATCCGCCCTGGCATGCTGTCAATTAACTTCTGGGCCACATCCTGACTGATGGCAGCCCATTCTTGCATAATCAATGCTTTTAAGTTTGTCAGAATGTGTGTGGTTTTGTTTGTCCATCCGCCTCTTGAGGATTGACCACAAATTCTCAATGGGATTAAGGTCTGGGGAGTTTCCTGGCCATGGACCCAAAATATTGATGTTTTGTTCCCCAAGCCACTTAGTTATGACTTTTGCCTTATGGCAAGGTGCTCCATCATGCTGAAAAAGGCATTGTTCGTCACCAAACTGTTCCTGGATGGTTGGGAGAAGTTGCTCTCGGAGGATGTGTTGGTACCATTCTTTATTCATGGCTGGGTTCTTAGGCAAAATTGTGAGTGAGCCCACACCCTTGGCGGAGAAGCAACCCCACACATGAATGGTCTCAGGATGCTTTACTGTTGGCATGACACAGGACTGATGGTAGCGCTCACCTTGTCTTCTCCGGACAAGCTTTTTTCCGGATGGCCCAAACAATCGGAAAGGGGATTCATCAGAGAAAATGACTTTACCCCAGTCCTCAGCAGTCCAATCCCTGTACCTTTTGCAGAATATCAGTCTGTCCCTGATGTTTTTCCTGGAGAGAAGTGGCTTCTTTGCTGCCCTTCTTGACACCAGGCCATCCTCCAAAAGTCTTTGCCTCACTGTGCGTGCAGATGCACTCACACTTGCCTGCTGCCATTCCTGAGCAAGCTCTGTACTGGTGGTGCCCCGATCCCGCAGCTGAATCAACTTTAGGAGACGGTCCTGGCGCTTGCTGGTCTTCCTTGGGCGTCCTGAAGCCTTCTTCACAACAATTGAACAGCTCTCCTTGAAGTTCTTGATGATCCGATAAATGGTTGATTTAGGTGCAATCTTACTGGCAGCTAAATCCTTGCCTGTGAAGCCCTTTTTGTGCAAAGCAATGATGATGGCACGTGTTTCTTTTCAGGTAGCCATGATTGACAGAGGAAGAACAATGATTCCAAGCACCACCCTCCTTTTGAAGCTTCCAGCCTGTTATTCAAACTCAATCAGCATGACAGAGTGATCTCCAGGCTTGTCCTCGTCAACACTCACACCTGTTTTAACGGGAGAATCATTGACATGATGTCAGCTGGTCCTTTTGTGGCAGGGCTGAAATGCAGTGGAAATATTTTGGGGGGATTCAGTTCATTTGCATGGCAAAGAGGGACTCTTCATAACATTCTGGAGTATATGCACATTGACATCATACAAACTGAGGCAGCAGACTATGTGAAAATGAATATTTGTGTCATTCTCAAAACTTTTGGCCACGACTGTACATTCTGTCATAATTACAGAAAATGTAGTTATCCTCTTGCCATATGAGACGGGCAACTGAAACCTACTTGGTTCTCCTTGTATTTTAGGAATGTGCGCTTCCTGCGTGACTTCCTAGAGACTGCCGAGAAGCATTTCATGGTGGATTTCAAAGTGCACTACTACATCTTCACTGACCGGAGGGAAGATGTGCCAGCGGTGGTCCTCGCTCCCGGTAGAAATGTAACCATCATCCCAGTCCCTGGCTCCAACCGCTGGCAGGAGATCTCCTCCAGGAGGATGGAGATGATCCAGACCGCCATCGAGAACCACATAGGCAAGGAGGCGGACTACATCTTTTGCTTGGATGTGGACACAAAGTTCCACGGACGGTGGGGGGGCAGAAACATTGAGCAGGCTGGTGGCCACTATTCACCCAGGTTACTATGAGCAGACCCACGAGCACTACCCTTACGAACGCCGTCCTGCCTCGCGGGCCTACATCCCCGCGGGGGAAGGAGACTACTACTATGGAGGCGCCACCATCGCTGGCTATGTGAGGGACGTGCACAAGCTGACAAAGTACTGCCGCGAGCAGCTGGAGGCCGATGCCGCCAACTCCATCGAGGCGGCATGGCAGGAGGAAAGCCACCTGAACAGATATCTCCTTTACAACAAGCCCACTAAGATTCTGTCTCCGGAATACCTGTGGCAAGACTTCAAGGCCAAGAACAAGGAGGTGCAAATAATCCGCTTCTCTCAGGTCAACAAGAACTATGCAGAGGTTCGGCCCAACGTGAAGAAAAGAAAGTAATGCTGTGGCCACTGTCGCACCAAGATTCAGGATCTAGGCCAGGGAGGAGGATGCTGCTATTTGTATACATTGAAGGTGGCTGTATCAGTAAACAAGCTTATGTTGTTCCGTTTTTCTCTCAATTAGTTTATATCCTTTACCGCTAAAGATGCATTATAGACATGAAGGGCTGTTTCCATGTAGAAATGTTTGTCATAGGAGCAGGAGTGTGGATAGAGGGTGAGTTTGTGCAATGAATATGCAATTAATACTGATAATACATGATATTTGTGTTATTTTGTGTCATTCTTCGTTTTATATATATATATATATATATAATGGCCTAGCCAGTCTCCAGACCTGAACCCAATAGAAAATCTTTGGAGGGAGCTGAAAGTCCGTATTGCCCAGCAACAGCCCTGAAACCTGAATGGTCTACCCGGTCAAGAACTACAGGAAACGTATGATCTCTGTAAATGCAAACAAAGGTTTCTGGACCAAATATAAAATGCTAATGAATTACTTACAAATCCTACAATGTGATTTTCTGGATTTTTGTTTTAGATTCCGTCTCTCACAGTTGACGTGTACCTATGATAAAAATTACAGACCTCTACATGCTTTGTAAGTAGGAAAACCTGCAAAATCGGCAGTGTATCAAATACTTGTTCTCCCCACTGTATATATATATATATATATATATATATATATATATATATATATATATATATATATATATATGTATATATATATATATATATATATGTATATATATATATATATATTATTAAAGGGGGAATATGTGATTGGTGCATACATTTTTTGACTTTTTAATTAATGATATATAGCCATTGCTTCTTGCAGAATAAAACTTACAGTATAAATGCCTCATGACCTTAGTTCAGGGGTCTCCAACCCTGTTCCTGGAGAGCTATCGTCCTGTAGGTTCACTCCAACCCTAATCTAGCACACCTGATTCTAATAATTAGCTGGTTGATAAGCTGAATCAGGTTAGTTACAACTGGGGTTGGAGCGAAAACCTACAGGAGGGTAGCTCTCCGGAAATAGGGTTGGAGAGCCCTACCTTAATTCAACATCTGCACCGCATCAGAATCCAAAATATAAGCTTGTTGTTCTCCATCTTTTGTAAACAATGTAATCGTAAAAACAACAGCACTGTATTGTCTCAAAACATGGTGAAAACTATCATTTTGATCTCATCGATGGTCAATGTATGAGTTTGAGAGCATGTATTGATTTATATTATCCTTTTCCCTCTGTATTACTTGTGACCCGCACAAACACTTGCTGTGGCATCTCCCTTGGGTCCATTCACCATTTGTTTCTTCTCACAGCCGTAACAATGGAGATTGGCAGGAGCTTATGGTTGTTGACACGTTTATCTGTACCAGTATAACTGGTCCATAACTGGTCTTTTCACAGTGTCTCCACCACTGTGAAAAGTAACTAATGGTGACTCAATGTTCATTTCAACCAGCTTATGGTGAGTTGCCATAAGCTCCTGCCAGTCTTCATTGTCTCACATTGAGACAGAACAGGTTGTCTGTCTGGGAGTGGACATATATATGTATGTTCTCTTTTTCTGGGTTATTGGCTGCTCTTAAGACAGGGGTTTATGAAAACATTCACCCTCTTCCAGTTCCATAGAATTGTTGTTAAAAATCTGAATTTACTTACAGTGAATGAAAAGGGTAATTCATTCATTTAAATTAGTGTGACTGCAGTGCTCTATATTGGCACAAAGTGATTGGAAATGAAGGACATGGAGAAATTTACGTCAGACTTGTTTTAATATGAATAGCAAAGGCATCGTTATGACCAACACAGGTGCACGCAGGTACACACAGTTGCATACAGTTGTGGATAACTTACATACGCACAAATATCATACCCCCCCAAAAAGACACTAACCTCCCTTGTTATTGTAATGTTGAGAGGTTAGTATGTCTTGGGGTATGATATTTGTGCATCTGTAACTTTCTCACTTATCATTATTCACGATTCACTCAGGATCATCCGTAAACATGGTGCCATCCCCATTAATGTAGAAGTGTTTAGAAACATTCTATTCTTATTTACAATAAAAGTGATTCCGAAATGACACAATACATTATTTACCATTCATTTCTATTGGGCACAAAACTATCTCAAACACAACCAAAACAAAGGGCAAATGTGTCCAACAGAGTCACAAGCTTGATGTAGTCATTGTGTGCTATGAATATGGGAACACAAATACATAACATTTTAATAATTTAATATACATGTAAGTGAATTTGTCCCAATACTTTTGTCCCAATACTCCCCTAAAATGGGGGGACTATGTAGAAAAAGTGCTGTAATTTGTAAACGATTCACCTGATATGAATGAAAATACCAAATTAAAGCTGACAGTCTGCACTGTATTTTTTTTTATTTCAAATCCAACCTTTTGGAGTATAGAGCCAAAAGAAGAACAAATATTTACTGTCCCAATAATTACGGAAGGGCACTGTGCATAAAGTTTACATAACATATTACATGGCCCCATGTCCATCAGGTCAGTGTTTATAGACCTGGTGTGGTATGGTGCCATCTAGTGGTGTAGCGTGGCCTCCGTTGAATACAGCAACTAATCATTCTCAAATTCAATTGAGGTTAATTCATTGTGTATATATACCAAATCTGGAGTCAATCTGATTTATGGTTCATGAGAAGAAGATTTTTTAAAGTATTTTTAGCATTAGCATATGTGCTAACGTGCATCTATAAGTACAGTGTGGCCATATTTGAAATGAGCAACAACAATTTTTTATTGATACCATAAAAATCGGATGTAATGAGTCTAAATACAAAATCTGGACTGAATCTGTAAGGCCTTACAATCTTATCTTATCTGTCCAACTTGTACTATCTGGCCGCTCGGCCAAACATATCTTATCTGGCCTCCTGGCTAAACTTATCCTATCTGGGCAGCCGGTCAACTTGCCCTATCTGGTCGACTTGACCTTATACTATCTTGGCAGCCGGCCGAACTTATCCAATGTGGCCAACTTGACCTGTCTGTCCAGCCGGCCGAACTTGTCCTATCTTTCCGGCCAGACGGACTACTCCTATCTGTCCTTCCGGCGAACTTGTCCTATCTGGCCATCCAGGCTGAATTTGTCCTATCTGACTGGCCATCCAAACTTATCCTATCTGGCCAAACTTGTCTTAACTGACCAATTTGTCCTGTCTGTCCGGCCGTCCGAACTTGTCCTATCTGACTGACTTGTCCTATCGAACTTATGCTATCTGGCCCGTCCGAACTTATCCTATCTGGGCAGCCGAACAAATGTATCCCATCGTTCCGTCCGGGTCGGACTTGTCCTATCTGGCTGATGGGCCAACTAATTAAAACATTTTCCTTAAAGTACACTACTGGTCAAAAGTTTTAGAACACCTACTCATTCAAGGGATTGTCTTTATTTTTACTATTTTCGACATTATAGAGTAATAGTGAAGACATCAAAACTATGAAATAACACATATGGAATCATGTAGCTAGCAAAAAGTGTTAAACAAATATTTGAGATTCTTCAAATAGCCACCCTTTGCCTTGATGACAGCTTTGTACACTTGGCATTCTCTCAACCACCGGTAGTGTATATATTTGTTTATTTATTCAAATGTTAACGTCCCAACTACAACAACAAAATACAAAATGTAATTTTGTCCTTGAAACGTTTAATTTAAATATTGTAGAATTCCATTAATTCCTATGGAGGAAAGCAGAAGCTTCAAAGCCTCATTGGCCAATACATAGCGGCAGCAATCCAGGGTTAATATTCACTGAGTGTACAAAACATTATGAACACCTGCTCTTTCACCTGAACACCTGCTCTTTCACCTGAATCCAGGTGAAAGCTATGATCCGTTATTGATGTTAAAGATGCACTATGCAGAAATCGCTTCACCATTTCCAAGTTGCAAAAATGATAATAGTTTGCCTAATTTCAGTTTATGTGTCACGTTCTGACCTTAGTTCTTTCGTTATGTCTTTGTTTTAGTATGGTCAGGGCACGAGTTGGGTATGTTAGTTTTTCTATGATTTACTATTTCGGTGTGTGGCCTGGTATGGTTCTCAATCAGAGCCAGCTGTCAATCGTTGTCCCTGATTGAGAACCATATTTAGGTAGCCTGTTTCTATTGTGTTTTGTGGGTGATTATTTTCTGTTGCGTGTCTGCACCAGCCAAAACTGGTTTTCGGGCATTTCTCTTTGGTATTTTTGTTATTTCCATGTTAATTGTACTTTTTTTTTTTACGTACGTGAAAACCTATACAGCCTATCTTGTGACAACAAGGACAGGAACAATCACCCACAAACACACAGTGAAACCCGGGCTACCTAAATATGGTTCCCAATCAGAGACAACGATAATCACCTGACTCTGATTGAGAACCGCCTCAGGCAGCCATAGACTTTCCTAGACAACCCTACTCAGCCACAATCCCAATACCTACTAAAACCCCAATACAAAAACACACCACAAAATAAACCCATGTCACACCCTGGCCTGACCAAATAAATAAAGAAAACACAAAATACTAAGACCAAGGCGTGACACCTGAATGAACTTCATTGGACTATGTAAACTGGAAACCACATATCCTGAGGCTGCATTCATTGTAGCTGGGGATTTTAACAAGGCTAATCTGAAAACAAGTCTCCCTGAACTTTATCAGCATATCAAATGCACTACCAGGGCGGAAAACATCCTGGACCATTGTTACTCTAACTTCCGCGACGCATACAAAGCCCTGCCCCGCCCTCCTTTCGGAAAATCTGACTATGACTCCATTTTGTTGCTCCCAGCCTATAGACAGAAACTAAAACAGGAAACGCCCATGTGCAGGTCTGTTCAACGCTGGTCCGACCAATCTGATTCCACGCTTCAAGATCAAATCAAATCAAATGTATTTATATAGCCCTTCGTACATCAGCTGACATCTCAAAGTGCTGTACAGAAACCCAGCCTAAAACCCCAAACAGCAAGCAATGCAGGTGTAGAAGCACAGTGGCTAGGAAAAACCCCCTAGAAAGGCCAAAACCAGGCTATGAGGGGTGGCCAGTCCTCTTCTGGATGTGCCGGGTGGAGATTATAACAGAACATGGCCAAGATGTTCAAATGTTCATAAATGACCAGCATGGTCAAATAATAATAATCACAGTAGTTGTCGAGGGTGCATCAAGTCAGCACCTCAGGAGTAAATGCCAGTTGGCTTTTCATAGCAGATCATTAAGAGTATCTCTACCACTCCTGCTGTCTCTAGAGAGTTGAAAACAGCAGGTCTGGGACAGGTAGCACGTCCGGTGAACAGATCAGGATTCCATAGCCGCAGGCAGAACAGTTGAAACTGGAGCAGCAGCACGGCCAGGTGGACTGGGGACATCAAGTCCACCTGGCCAGGTAGTCCTGAGGCATGGTCCTAAGATTGCTTCGATCACATGGACTGGGATATGTTCCGCATAGCGTTGAACAACAACATTGATGAATACGCTGATTCGGTGAGCGAGTTTATTAGCAAGTGCATCGGTGATGTTGTACCCACAGCAACTCAAATCCTTCCCCAACCTGAAACTGTGCATTGATGGCAGCATTCGTGCAAAACTGAACCACTGCTTTTAATCAGGGAAAGATGACCGGTAAACATGACCGATCAAACAAGCTAAGCGTCAGTACAGAGACAAAGTAGAGTCGCAATTCAATGGTTCAGACACGAGAGGTATGTGGCAGCGTCTACAGTCAATCACAGACTACAAAAAGAAAACCAGCCCCGTCGCAGACCACGATGTTCTGCTCCCAGACAAACTAAACAACTTCTTTGCTCGCTTTGAGGTCAATACAGTGCCAACGACAAGGCCCGCTACCAAAACCTGTGGGCTCTCCTTCACCGCAGCCAAATACTTATTTTCCACCATAATTTGCAAATAAATTCATTAAAAATCCTACAATGTGATTTTCTGGATATTGTTTTCTAATTTTGTCTGTCATAGTTGAAGTGTACCTATGATGAAAATTACAGGCCTGTGTCATCTTTTTAAGTGGGAGAATTTGCACAATTGGTGGCTGACTAAATACTTTTATGCCCAACTGTAGGTCCACAGACGATTCAATCGCAATCACACTGCACACTGCCCTAACCCACCTGGACAAGAGGAATACCTATGTAAGAATGCTGTTCATCGACTACAGCTCAGAATTTAACACCATAGTACCCTCCAAACTCGTCATTAAGCTCAAGACCCTGGGTCTCGACCCCCGCCCTGTGCGACTGGGTCCTGGACATCCTGATTTTGGATTTACAAACTACAGGCCACTAAATACCCTGGTTTAAATGAAGATATGGATTTCTCACCCTTCCTGTAGGTTCGTGATAGGTCCATTTGTTGTCATCTAGTGGACAATTTGCTCAATTGCCCTCAACCATGTTTAGAATGTTGTTCATGTTTTGATGTGTACTATGGAATATATTGCTTTTTTATTCTTGACACTTCTCCCAGTCATATTTAAGGTTAAGTGTTCTGATACTTCTAGTTTGGTGTTTAATGTTTATGATAACATAGCTACAGTATTTCACTTTTTAATGTTTATAGTATTGCTTACTAGGTGTGTCCAATAAATTTTGTAACCACTCCCTCTTCTAATTAAGGCTAATTGGAAAAGCTGTTCAAAAGAGGACATTGTATTATTTCTTTGTACTCCCTGACGAAGGCCATGTAGCCGAAACGCGTCGGATCTTTAAAACTTTGTTTCTATTGAACATGCCATACAAATAAAGGCATTTTAATTAATTATATGAAAAGTGCCTTGGTCCTCATTTCTTTTTGATGACTTAATATAGTACACTTATCATAATTTGGTTGTAATCCAGAGAGGTTAGAAAAAGTATCTAGATCCTCTATGAGGCTGTGAAGGTATCCAAATTGTGGATTTAAAAAACATGAATCATCAGCGTCCAATGACACCTTTGTTTTCAAGCACCTTGTTTTGTAACACCTTGATACTTTGTAACACCTTGATATTATTGTTGGATCTGATTTTAACAGTTAACATTTCGATGGCAATAATAAATAGATATGCCGATAGTGGACAACCTTGTTTTTACTCCTCTTGACAGTTAAAATCTTTCTGAGAAGTAGCCATTAACTATTTTACACCTAGGATTACTATGCATAACTTCAACCCATTTTACAAGAGATTCTACAAAAATTGAAATATTCCAGGCATGTATATATAAACTCCAGTCGTACATTATCAAAAGCCTTTTCAAAGTCAACTATGAATACCAGGCCTGGTTTCCCAGATTTTTCATAGTGTTCTATTGTTTCCAGTACTTGTCTTTTATTATCTCCAATGTGTCGTCCATGTAAAAAAAACTTGTCGTTTTAGGATGACGATGAGTATATAAAAAAACGTTTGGTATACCTCCACTGGTATGCCATCCAGCCTTGGAGTTTTCCCTGAATTAAAGTCATAAATTGCATAAAGAAGTTCCTCCTCTGTAATTTGACCTTCCAATGAGTCTATCTGTACAGCTGTTCATTTTACATTATTAATAGATAAAACAACCATACAAAAAACACACACCCCACCTTCCATCACAATACATCCGTACATACCCACATACCACTTCTTAGACTTTCAATGAGAATGACAGTTCTATAACTCACATTTCTATGTAAATTTGGTTGCCTAAAAATATTACATATTGCAGCATTAAATCCACTTCAATCAGTTTAGATGAATGGAAGGATACAGGTTAAATAAGGATTTTTAGGTGTTGAGATAATTGAGACATGGATTGTGTATGTGTGCCGTTCAGTGGGTGAATGGGCAAGACACAATATTTACGT
Organism: Oncorhynchus kisutch; assembly: GCF_002021735.2. Lineage (NCBI taxonomy): Eukaryota > Metazoa > Chordata > Actinopteri > Salmoniformes > Salmonidae > Oncorhynchus > Oncorhynchus kisutch. Next base: position 2,743,360 of record NC_034182.2, read on the forward strand.
GCCTTTGAACGGGGCATAGTAGTAAATGCCAGGCGCACCGGTTTGTGTTATGAACTGCAACTCTGCTGGGTTTTTCACGCTCAACAGTTTCCCGTGTGTATAAAGAATGGTATACCACCCAAAGGACATCCAGCCGACTTGACACAACTGTGGGAATAATTGCAGAGTCCATGCCCCGACGAATTGAGGCTGTTATGAGGACAGGGGGTGCAACTCAATATTAGGAAGGTACTCGTAACGTTTTGTAGACTGTGTACAGTATATCATTGCTGTGAACCCGTAATTAGGACTTTTATTTTGAAGACAATTTTGGACGCTGGAGTAATAGGCCTACTGGTGGCAAAGGTTTCACATCCTCTTTGTTCGTTGGCAGTAACGTTGGCTAGCTAGGTTTACTTTCTACCGTCTCATGCGGCGCTCACTAGCAAAGGTAGCTAAGATACTGATTGGCACATGGGCCATAATGGGTATGTATTCGTGGTAACTTATTATATTAAACAATATTGTGTTTTTTTCTTGTTAATCTGTCTAGGTTGTGTTTTCTAGCTAGGTGGTCAACTAGCCATGATCAGGCAGGGTTGTCCTCATTCGTGTACACTTTACTAACCGTTTTGCAATGCAAAACGAAAACGAGCTTTTCTTATTGGATAAGTTCAGGCTGTTCCTGACCGTTTTTTTTCTCCTTCGGTGTCTAATGAACACGACCCTGATCTCAAGGAAGTAGCTGGGAAGCTAGCTAGGCCTACTTTGCCATTTTTAGCGAAACCCCTTGATCTATCTAGCAGTGCCGCTACGGCGATCTGTTATATTATTGACTAACGTTCAGTTTTGAATTATGTTATTGTGCCCATTTGCGCACGTTCTGTGCAAGCTAGCCTTATAGCTAATACGTAAGTGCAAGCTAAGCTATTAAGGTTAAGTTAGCTATCTGCTGGCAATGTTATATCAACCGTAACATTTCTTATCACTCAATGAATAACTACCTGTAGTTAAGATATGCAAAACTAGCTAATTTAGTTAGTTCTGCCATGCGAATGTTTTTACAAAATGGAATTGATTTAGCTAGCCATCTAACACACTTCACTGTACTTTTCACATTATAGATTCACCCATCCCTCTCTCCTCCCTGCGCCTTTTGGTTCCACCTCTACGGCTGATGTCTGCATTTATGTGGCAGGTAGCACAACAGAGGGCCATCAAACACTATGGAAAATTAGAGGAGTTTGTGACCGTGGTAACACAAACTGTCCCAGAACTTATGACTGACAGACAAAGGACCCTCCTTATTTTGGGTCTGAGAGCAAGGGTAAGAAATGCCACATATTATGCCATACAGAATCCCTTCAATATGCTGGGACAGTCCCACCTGCATCCTTTCACATACTGTTTCTGAATGGGCTTTAAAAAATAATGAAAACATGGGCATTTAAGATATTACATTCAAGTTATATTCGTGGATTAATTTACTTCTACCTGATGCCTTTTATGGAGGTTTTCAATTGTTTTTGTAATCGAAAAAAAAACATAAGGCATCAGGTAGAATTTCACATAGCTCAAATTACTGTGTTTTCATGAATTTGTTAATATAATCTTGAAGCCCATTAAAAAACAGTATGCAACTTTATCCAGGAAGCAGGGGGACTTTCTTATTGTATAGGTAAAATGTAGAAAATAGTTTTATGCAAAGTATCAAACTTGATCACTTTTCTTGCAGGTAAACCCTGTCAGCCTCCGGACCCTCCTTTATAGAATAAAGTCTTCTCAACATGCACAGGTTGGTGAATCAAAGTATGAATACAATGCCAAGTTTGGAGATTTTGTTCTGCTGAACACTTATGAGATAATTAACACCCTCATAATTCAGAAACATTTAAAAACAAGAGATTTAAGATTGTTGGTATGGATGGTTGTGCACCATTTGTCTGAAATTCTAAAAAAATGATTTATTTTTTAAAACTTTGTTTTACAGTCCAATGATGCAGGCATGGAATCACCTGAAGCTAACTTTGCCAAGCTCACCCAAAGCTTGCTTATAGACCCGGTTGAGCGTGAACACTTCGTCCAAGTAAGTAGCTGTTAATGCCAAGCTTGTCTTGAACCTACAAGGCCTTCCCACACTACATCAGATTCAGTCTTTTACGATTATAACATGACACACTGTGCAACGTGACCAAATTACAATCTTGACATCAACCTGGCTGGGTTGTAAGGTTTACCTCTGTTCTGGCGTCATATGCTGCGATTGGCTTGCGAGGCAATGTCAGTCGACTTAGGCTACGTCAACTGGGCGTATCAAGCATTGGCGTCAAAAGAGCAACAGCTTGTTGTTTTTATGTCGATTGACAGACACTGCTCCTCCTACCTTTGTGACTGAGCGGTCCTTGTAATAAAAAGCTAAACTCTCGATTTGAAGAGGCTCATCACAACATGGAAACGCTAATGCCGAATATAAGCCCTGTAGCATAATCATTGGCATTACTCAATAAAAGCATGGCAATTTTGACATTCAAGGTGTGATGGTTATTTATAACTACAGAGCGAATTACTTGCACCAAGCTTTCATTCTACAAAGTGTGATTTAAAACAATTAAAAATAAATGTTATGAATGGGATCATTGCTGGTCGTTTTCTTATTGATACTGGAGGAGCGTAAGTAGAAAAAGTAAAAGTTACAGGTCCGTTGTGATATTCTGAGAGAGCATCTTGTGCATCTAAGTGCTGTATTCAACACTGTTGACCATGATGTCCTTCTGGAGAGGTGGGTTGGCCTCGCCTGTGGTTTAGTACCTGTTTAACCAGTCTGAGTTTTGTCACCCTTGGTGAACGCATCACGTGGCGTTTGACAAAGTTTGATTTTGGGTCCGGTTCAGTTTATAAATGTTACATTATTGTCAGAAAGCACAGCATTGATTTTCACTGCTACGCAGACGATACAACTTTTTACATTAGTGTCACCAGAGGAATTTAGCTCCACTGATAAATTATTAGACTGTATTAGTGATTTAAATACTTGGATGGCTCACAACTTCCTCCAACTAAATCAAGTCAAGACCGAGGAACATCTTGTTGGAGCCGAAGCACAGAGAGAATCTGTCCACACCTATTAATTCACGGACAATAGAGATAAAACACCAGGTAAAAAACCTAGGTGGTGTTTTAGATTCTGAACTCCATTTTGAAATACACATTAGGAATGTGACATCTTTTTACCACCTGAGGAACATTGCCAAGGTGTGGCCATTTCTCTTTTAGGCTGATACAGAGAGACTCATCCATGCTTTTATTACAAGCAGGCTTGACGACTGTAATGCTCTTCTGTCTGGTCTACCCAAGAAAGCCATTGGTCAACTGCAAAACATACAGAATACTGCAGCACGGGTACTGACCAAGACCAGACGGACAGCACACATTACACCAATTTTAAGGTCTCGGTACTGGCTGTCTGTGCGTTTAAAAAAATAATAATTTAGAATTAATTTTAAATCAATCCAAGATTGTGCACCCCAATACATGTCAGGCATGCTTTTAAGTTATGTGTCCAGTACAGTAGATCCCACAGGTCCTCTGGCGCACTGGCCAATTAACTATCCCAAAGCCTAGGACCAGGAGTCATGGAGAGGCAGCCTTTAGTTACTATGCCCCCAGCCTCTGGAATAGCCTGCCAGAGAACCTGAGGACCAAAACTGTGATTAAAAAAATATCTTAAAACACACCTTTTTAGCTTTGCTTTTCCTTAGGGTACTTTTTAGTTGTTCAGATTGTTATTCATCCTCTTGTTGTGTAGTAAATATAGCATTTAAACTTATTTTTTTTCCTGTGAAGAACACTGTTGCATTCCATGGCTGAAATGTGCTGTATAAATAAAGCTTGATTTAACCTGTTCATTTTCTGTATCCTAATGCCTGCTACGTTAAGTTAGTCATTATTAGTGAATGTGCATTATGCAAGGTTCTGCTAATGTGTCCCTTTCCAACAATGCAGAGAAAATAGAAATAATATAAATTAGAAATAAATACAATGAGTAACAATAAACACGGGGTATTGTCTAGAAGAGTGGGTTGTGCGCGACTACACAAGCGGCAATGAGTGTAAACACGAGTTCAAGTTTCAGATGCTTTTACATTAGGTGTTTGTGTCTCTGGCATTGTAGTCCACAAACAGTTCAGGCCAGAGGGTGTTTGAAGACAGCGGCCACCTGTAGTCTCTTGCGGTGGTGTGGCCTCACTGGCAGAGTGGTTAACTCCCCTTCCAGGGAGTCTGTGGAAGGAGAGAGAAACAGTGTAAGTGGGAGAATATAGTTGAGTTGAGATTCAGATTCAGATTGTTAGTCAACAAGATAGTATTTGAATAGTGAATAGGCCTTCGCTACTATAAATCATAACTAGTCATTCACTAACATGAATTTGTCTGTGCTGTGTTTACACAGACAGCCCAATTCAGATTTTTTTTCTCAGTAATTGGTATTTTGACCAATCAGATCTGGTATGATTGGTCAAAAGTGCCACAACATGTAGCCTTACATGCCACAACACTGATTCCTATTCTTTGGTTACTGGATTATGCTAGCCTGGGTGCCAAGACCGCAGAAACAGGCTTGGCACTGTTAGAGGAATTCTAAATTCCTATATGTTTTGTAGCCAAAATCAAATTCGCACTCTCTCTATTTCATTAATGAGTTGTAAATTCATTAATTATGCATGAAATAGATCGAGACCAGTCTTAAAAGTCAGGTAACAGCGTTTATTACAAGAGAGTACTGCCACATACACATTTTTCCACAAGTTATAAACTGAAAATGACGTCAGCGTTTTCTAAATGTTCTATCTCTTAGAGGCCCTATAGTTTCTCGAGCTTTCGCTCCACGCCTGAAGTCAAGGTCAGTCAGTATAAATCAGCATTCTAGACAGTCTGGAGATAGTCCGTTCCTGCCACCTGGAGATTGTACAAATGAATGAACTAAGGAACAGACCTTCATTGTTACTAAACTCCTGACTACATTATATACAATTGGGAATGGGAGCAAGAGAGAAAATTCATATATGTACAGTACATTATAGCATTTGGACTAGTCAGTTCTGATTGGAATGTATACATAATTAGTCATTTCAACCATAATTTCCTCCAACAGGCACCCAGGCTAGGATCGTGCAGGGTCTCTCAAACAATACTTCATTGATCTAATTATTTTCCTTTTTGCATTATCTCACTGACTCTCCATCTTTTCAGGTGGTGTTTCCTGAAGAATTCAGACCTGATTTTGACCAAGTGCTTCAGGAACTGGTCTGTGACTTTCTCACTCGGCTGGAAGAGCTGCTTACACTACCAGACTTTAAGCAGGTGCAGAATCACTTTCGTAAGAGAGTCTTGAGACAACAGCAAATGAAATGAACAACTGTAGTTGGCCTGGAATCTATTTTGGCATTTTATTTGTGTCCCTCTTTTCCCTAGACTGCATTGTTGCTGAGTGCTGGCTCCTCTGGCCTGGATGAATGCCTGCAGTCTTTCTCTCACTCAGAAGATCTCCAGTTTCTGCTCCAGAATTACAAACAATGCAGAACATTGTACACAAACAGTAAGTTCATAGAAAATTATCAATTTTTTATGCATCATTTTAGCACAACATGGTCAGATAAGGTTTATTGATGTAACAACTGCATCTGAGGAGAATAATATGATTTATGTGCAGGAAGTTCCTCTCACCATGTTCCTTACCTTCCTTGTTCATTTGAAAGGGATTTAAAGTAGGAAGGATTAGTCAAATAAAGTGACGGATTAAAATGGATTTGAGAAGTTTTGCCTCTAGGTGTTTGGAACAGTCAACTAGATTTTAAAAAAGTGTGTTTTTAATGTATTTGTTTTTGTCTGTGCAGTTTCCTCCTCTGACATTCCTCAGGAATCAGATATTGAATCCGATGCCTTCCCTGACCAGTTAAACCGTACCAATCTGGACACTGTTGTGGGGATGAGGACTGGGATACAAAGCAGAGACTGCCAAAGGATGGAGTTGGCATCACATTTAGTGGAAATGGGGAGCACAAGAGATATTATAGGCTGCGATGAAACCTGTGATGAAGGGAATGAAGATGACATTGATGTAGAGGACGACCCAAAACAGAAAAGGTATGAGAATAAATGTATTTTTGTTATTTCAAATGGTACAGTTGGTTAATATCCATTTGCATTTGGACAGTCTATCAAACAAACTTACCACTTGACCCAGTAATAGTCAACAATTTGCATTTCTGTTTGTGCTTTTCACAGGGCTGGTTCTGGTCTTTCTCCTACCAGTGTCATGCAAGGTGGTGATACAGGTGAGACCTCACAAACTTTTAGTTGAGTACATTTACCCTTTGGAAAGCCTCAGTTGACCATTGTGGGGCAATGGTAGGGGAAAATTCCTCCATGAGTTCAATATTTGTATTCATTTTTTCGCAGACACTGTTGCAGGGGTGTCGTTTCAGGTGTTGACTCCCCTTTCTTCAGCTTCAAATGAGTGTGCCCCATCTACTTCCAGTTCATCACACATGAACATTTTCCACCAGTGTCCCCAGTGTGGGAAGTGCTTTAATTATCAGTCTCAACTTGTCCAACATCAGCAAATTCACTGTGGGGATAATCCATACAAGTGTTCCAACTGCGGGAATAGATTCAAATTCTTTACAAGTCTGTCAAACCATAAGAGGATGCAATGTGTGGGCACTGCCTTTAGCTGTTCCAAGTGCTGGAGAGAGTTTGGTTCTCTGCGTGAGAAATTGAGACACCAGTGTCCACACAACGAAGTCATGTACATCTGTCCACAGAGCGGGAAGAGTTTTAAGACGCCACAGCAACAACCATTCCAGTGCCGTCATTGCGCAATGGCCTTTTCCGAAATGGATCAACTGCATGCTCACGAAAAAATTCACGGAATCCCCCAAACTCTTGACTGTCACACATGTGGAATTACCTTCAGCAACTTACCCAGTCTAGTGCACCACGTGGAAGCCCACAAGAGGTCGGATCTGAGGCCATCGTCGCACCTTCCAAAGAAGAAGAAAGGATTGCAGCTTCCGAAAACTCACCACTGTCACCAATGTGGAAAGTCCTTTGTAACAAACCGTCGCCTCAAGGATCACGTTCGTACTCATTTGAATTATCGTCCCTTCCCCTGCTCCTACTGTGGGAAATGTTTCACTCAGAAAGGTAATCTCAATGTGCACATAAGGATCCACACAGGGGAGAGACCCTACATGTGCTCTGTGTGTGGGAAGACCTTTCAGTCAGCAGGGAATCTGCAGGTACACCAGCGCTTTCACACTGGGGAGAAACCCTACCAATGCAAAGAGTGTGACAAACGTTTTACTAAGTCGAGCCATTTAGTGGTCCACATGCGTGGGCATACTGGAGAGCGTCCCTTCACCTGTAATGAATGTGGAAGGAGTTTTATCCGGAAAACTTGCTTAAAGAAACATTTGCTAGTTCATTCAGGGCAGAAGCCTTATTCACGGCCTCGTTGCCCGAATAATTCCAAGCGCGGTTCACAACCAAGCTATCATATGAAGGAGAATCCTACTAATGCGACTGCCATGACTGGACATGCGACTGCCATGACTGGACATGCGACTGCCATGACTGGACATGTGGCCGCCATGACTGGACATGCGGCCGCCATGGCTGGTCATGTGGCCGCCGTGGCTGGACATGTGGCCGTACCAGCGATCTATCATGACAGCCTTAACATTAAAATGTTGGCACATGTTGGCATGTCCCGAGGCTATGCCATGGAGAGACTAGGAGGTGGTCCTTCAAATTGTTGAACGCTGCCCTGCGCACAGAAAAATGTCCCAATACTTCCCCTCTGGCCCTACCTCTCACTTTTGAGTAACCCTCTTAGTGGGTAGTTGGGAGTGCAATTCGCTAGCGAAGCAACAGGTTATGGGGTAAAATCAATACTAGTCCAGAGAGATTAATGGGTGTTCTAATTATTGTTAACATGGAAACAACTGCATTTTTCATTGTAGGTTTCAAACAAACCCTCTGCAATGGCTTCATGCACGGAATTTAATTGGAACAACTAAGAATTTATCATTAACACAGAAACAAAGGAATTGTCCGGTGTAGGTTTTCCAAAAATGTGCAGCATCATTAACAGATGGGGGAGGGGCCTTGGAAGGTGAAGGGGGTGTGGACTCTAGTCTCTCTATACATCATGTCTCAGAACCTCATCAAGTAGCTGATTTGGTTGCCAATCTACTGGACCAGTTAAGAAGCTACTTTATAGTTTCATGTGATGTTCTGTTTTTCTCATTACAAATATTATTCCTTTACAGATGTATTATAGACATGTAGAGCTGTTTGCATGTAGACATGTTTATGTAATAGGAGCAGTAGTCATGGATAGAGGTTGAGCTGGTGAAATGCATGTGCAATTGTAATATAAGTATTTACTCTAACAGTAATAATGATAATGTGTTATTTGATACGCGTATTTCTAGACTTTCAAGGAATCTAGAAAAGTGTATTTCCTTGTGTTATATTTGGAGGGTTGTGATATTCTTTGTAATACCTATTATTAAAGGTTTTAATACTTAAGCTTCTATTTATTTTTTAGGGGCACTCAGCACTGTGCTCTCTCTGTGTTTCATGTGACCAACCTGCACAATCACATGCTATCGCAACACCATCAGGTTGTATATTCTGTTTTCTGGGTTATTGGCTGCTCACAACTAGGGTTGCAAAGGGTCAGAAATGTTCCTGAAATTTTTAATGGCAAGTTAAGCCTGGAATTTTGCTTAAATTTGTCAATGTTGGCTCATAAAAGTTAACCTTTTTTTGTGGGATACACATAAGGCAATTCTAGGTCTTGTGGCATATTTTGGTTAAACTATCCCCAATTCAATAGAATTGCAACCCTCTGCATGCACAGTGCAATCTTCAATCACATGTACAGCTGATTCTCAAGGTCTTGCACACTAATGAGATGCTGTTGAACCCACACTACAACACTGTCTGAGCCAAGGACTACATGCTTTCTGGTAAGTTTTCATTACAATACTGAGTGGGGTGAATATATTTTACATGACATACAATATTTTTTGTTAACAGTAGCCTACAGAAAAGTGTGTTTAAATCATTTCTAACTTGTTAACAATTTATGCTAGTTAGTTTTTGCTACCATGTGGGTGTTCGCTTATTTGAGCCTGCTAACTGAGGAGTGTTAATTCACCTGTTTCCATACATGTTTCATTTTAAAACATGTATCTTACAAAGGAGTTGTTTAATCTAACTGCTTATCTATATCTGTACATGGAATTGTATTTGAAGCTTTTTTTTACTCTTTTTTTTTCATTTTTTTTTTCTTCTAATCTTTACAGGAAAATGTCACTGTCTGATGTGTGGAGACATTTCACTGCAGCTAATGTAGAAGGAAAAGCTGTGTACATTTGCAAATACTATGCCAAATCATATGTGAAGAATGCAACAAAGATGCAGAATAATCTGTCCCAAGTGCATAAAGTTCCCTCAACACTCACTACAAGCAACCTCTGACAAAAGACCCTCTACTTCTATTTGAGGTGAAAATGATGAATCAGACACCTTATCAATAGCAACAGCTCACAGGTCCTCCTGGAATCAAGTTTTTTTTGACTCAATGGAGGAACGTAGTCCGAGAAATGCTGATGAATGTCTTGGTCAAATCAAATTTATTTATATAGCCCTTCGTACATCAGCTGATATCTCAAAGTGCTGTACAGAAACCCAGCCTAAACCCCCAAACAGCAAGCAATGCAGGTGTAGAAGCACGGTGGCTAGGAAAAACTCCCTAGAAAGGCCAAAACCTAGGAAGAAACCTAGAGAGGAACCAGGCTATGTGGGGTGGCCAGTCCACTTCTGGCTGTGCCGGGTGGAGTTTATAACAGAACATGGCCAAGATGTTCAAATGTTCATAAATGACCAGCATGGTCGAATAATAATAAGGCAGAACAGTTGAAACTGGAGCAGCAGCACGGCCAGGTTGACGGGACAGCAAGGAGTCATCATGTCAGGTAGTCCTGGGGCATGGTCCTAGGGCTCAGGTCCTCCGAGAGAGAGAGAATTAGAGAACGCACACTTAGATTCACACAGGACACCGAATAGGACAGGAGAGGTACTCCAGATATAACAAACTGACCCTAGCCCCCCGACACATAAACTACTGCAGCATAAATACTGGAGGCTGAGACAGGATGGGTCAGGCTGTGTATGCAACTGGTTCACCTCTGATGCTCACAGGCAATGTGTATTGGAAGAGATTTCTGAATATTCTTTGCCCAGTAAACACCCGTCCAGCCAGACATACTTTATCTACTCATTTGCTGGATGCAGAGTTCAAGTGAAGGTCAAGCAAATCATAGAGAAAGCAGACTGTATTGCAATCATCTCAGATGGGTGATCGAATGTTCGTGGGCAAGGAATAATTAACTACATAATCTCCACCCCTCAACCAGTATTCTACAAGAGCACAGACACTAGGGACAACACACACCGGTCTCTACATTGCAGATGAGCTGAAGGCAGTCATCACTGACCTTGGACCACAAAGTATTTGCACTGGTGACAGACAATGCTGCGAACATGAAGGCTGTTTGGTCTAAAGTGGAGGAATCCTACCCTCGCATCACACCCATTGGCTGTGCTGCTCATGCATTGAATCTGCTCCTCAAGGACATCATGGCACTGAAAACAATGGATACACTCTACAAGAGAGCCAAGGAAATGGTTAGGTATGTGAAGGGTCATCAAGTTATAACAGCAATCTACCTCACCAAGCAAAATGAGAAGAATAAGAGCACCACATTGTAGCTGCCCAGCAACACCCGTTGGGGTGGTGTTGTCATCATGTTTGACAGTCTGCCGATATGGACAGCCCCATCAAGAGGATCCTCCTGGATGATGTAGTTTGGGAGAGAGTGGTAAGCAGCCTGAAATGCCTGAAACCTATAGCAGTAGCCATGGCACGGATTAAGGGAGACAATGCCATCCTGTCTGATGTTCAGACTCTGCTTGCAGATGCAAGAGAAGACATCCGTACTGCCCAGCCTACTTCACTGTTGCTCCAAGCAGAGGAAACTGCAGGTCTGAAATCCATCTAAAAGCGTGAAGACTTCTGCCTGAAGCCCATACAGCTTACATGTTGAACCCGAAGTATGCTGGCAAGAGCATCCTGTCTGGTGCAGAGATCAACAAGGCCTATGGTGTCATCACTACCATGTCTCGCCACCTTGGCCTGGATGAGGGCAAGGTTCTTGGCAGTCTGGCAAAGTACACTTCCAAGCAAGGGCTTTGGGATGGAGATGCAATATGGGCAGTCGTGCCAACCTATCTCATCAGCCACCTGGTGGAAAGGACTTTGTGTTTCTGAGGCTCTTTCCCCTGTTGCCTCCATCATCCTCCAAATCCCACCAACATCAGCCGGCCTCAGCACAACTGGTCCTTGTTTGGGAACACACACCAAATCACGCAACAGGCTGACCAATACAAGGGTTGAAAAATTGGTGGCCATCTGGGCAAATTTGTTTTGGCTTTTTGAACCTGACAACGAGCCATCTAGGTTGGAAAGTGACAGTGAAGATGAGGCCTCAGTCTGATTGAGGAGGAAGCCTGAGAGGAAGACAACCAAATATTTAGTTTCTAGACTATAATTTTACAGATGTATGTTGAAAACATTTTTGGGAGATGCGATGGATCATTGGGGATCATTCAATATTCCCTTTCTTTTGATGTTCGGTGAAATCATCCCATGTGAAGAGTCAACTCATTTAATTAAAGTTCAATTGGTAACTAAATTGTTTTTGTTTTTTCTATTGGAAGGATTTAATCATTTGCAATTATGTCTACTTATGATAAGGTAAAAGGTTTATGTTTCTGTCTCCATATATGGTAAATATGTCCATTGCAAAAAACATCTACATTTAAGTGGTATTAATATTACTTTGCATATATTTCTGTTAACTCCCACATATTCCATTAATTCCCATGGAAAGTTTCCACCTCTGAATATTCCCCAAAATGTGCAACCCTACTCACAACACACTGTTTCTGAAAACACTCACCCTCTTCCATACAGTTTCATAGAATTGTGGGTGCAATCAGCATTTACTCCCTGAATAGTGTACAGTGAATTATATGAACAGGGTTTAGTGTGTGTGACTGCCGTACTCTATTTTGGCACAAAGTGACTCAATGGAGAGGCATCATGAACAACACAGGTAAACACATTTGTGGATACCTTATCAACTATCAGAAATGACCAAATTCCCTATGGTCCCTCGGTCTGACACGTCACAGAGAATTATGACTCCACTCCCATGAAGCTCCAGTAGGTCAAGTGGCTCGCATAATAAAAATGTAAGTATATAACGGATGTAAGCCCTACCCTTACATAGTTTTCCTTGATAGGGACACATCTTAGGCTGCCATTGATTATGACTATTCAATTCACAATCACAGCATGAGGAAGTGATTAGTAGGCATACTATTTTAGACAGATATGGTCTATAATGGTATGATGATGTAGATGTCTCATGTTAGTCTACAATGCCCTTGTTACAGATGTCTTAGACCTCTTATTATACTAATGATGAAGTTAATGGTTACATGTAAATATAGTTAGTAATAACTAAAATGCAGATTGTATTGGCAATAATCAAGTTCATAAATACATATATTGAATAACTTGATAGTTAAATATTACACATTTAGCATAATTGATGACTTTTATTTTGAAGACATTTTGGACACTGACGTTAAAATAGTACTTGGTGGCAAAGGTTTCACATCCTCTTCTATGGTGGTAACATTAGCTAGCTAGATTTACTTTCTGTCTCATGCGGCGCTCACTAGCTAAGGTAGCTAAGATATTGATTGGCACATGGGCCATAATGGGTATGTATACGGTATTGGTGGTAACTTGCAAGATTAGAAAACAATATTGTGTGTTTGCTAGCTAGCTTTCTAACCTAGGTGGGCGTAAAAACCAGGTCGCTAGCTAGCTATGACCAGGGTCGTATAAGAACAAACCGTAGCTAAACGTTTTGCAACGGAACATCTAAACGAGCGTTTCTAATTGGACAAATTCGGGTCGTCGCTCCACGTTTCGGTCAGTTTTCTAGCACTTGGTGTCTAGCGAAAACGACTCGGACATCAAGGAAGTAGCTGGATATCTAGCTAGCTATTGTGCCGTTTCTAGCAAAACCTCTTGTATATCTAACGTTGGCTAGCTGTGCCTTTCGATATTTTTTATTAAGCAGTAAGACCGAAAGGTTGTGGTATATGGCCAATATACCACGGCTAAGGGCTGTTTTTATTTTATTTATTTATTTAACCTTTATTTAACCAGGTAGGCAAGTTGAGAACAAGTTCTCATTTACAATTGCGACCTGGCCAAGATAAAGCAAAGCAGTTCGACAGATAAAACGACACAGAGTTACACATGGAGTAAAAACAAACATACAGTCAATAATGCAGTATAAACAAGTCTATATACAATGTGAGCAAATGAGGTGAGAAGGGAGGTAAAGGCAAAAAGGGCCATGATGGCAAAGTAAATACAATATAGCAAGTAAAATACTGGAATGGTAGTTTTGCAATGGAAGAATGTGCAAAGTAGAAATAAAAAATAATGGGGTGCAAAGGAGCAAAATAAATAAATAAATAAAAATTAAATACAGTTGGGAAAGAGGTAGTTGTTTGGGCTAAATTATAGGTGGGCTATGTACAGGTGCAGTAATCTGTGAGCTGCTCTGACAGTTGGTGCTTAAAGCTAGTGAGGGAGATAAGTGTTTCCAGTTTCAGAGATTTTTGTAGTTCGTTCCAGTCATTGGCAGCAGAGAACTGGAAGGAGAGGCGGCCAAAGAAAGAATTGGTTTTGGGGGTGACTAGAGAGATATACCTGCTGGAGCGTGTGCTACAGGTGGGAGATGCTATGGTGACCAGCGAGCTGAGATAAGGGGGGACTTTACCTAGCAGGGTCTTGTAGATGACATGGAGCCAGTGGGTTTGGCGACGAGTATGAAGCGAGGGCCAGCCAACGAGAGCGTACAGGTCGCAATGGTGGGTAGTATATGGGGCTTTGGTGATAAAACGGATTGCACTGTGATAGACTGCATCCAATTTGTTGAGTAGGGTATTGGAGGCTATTTTGTAAATGACATCGCCAAAGTCGAGGATTGGTAGGATGGTCAGTTTTACAAGGGTATGTTTGGCAGCATGAGTGAAGGATGCTTTGTTGCGAAATAGGAAGCCAATTCTAGATTTAACTTTGGATTGGAGATGTTTGATATGGGTCTGGAAGGAGAGTTTACGGTCTAACCAGACACCTAAGTATTTGTAGTTGTCCACGTATTCTAAGTCAGAGCCGTCCAGAGTAGTGATGTTGGACAGGCGGGTAGGTGCAGGTAGCGATCGGTTGAAGAGCATGCATTTAGTTTTACTTGTATTTAAGAGCAATTGGAGGCCACGGAAGGAGAGTTGTATGGCATTGAAGCTTGCCTGGAGGGTTGTTAACACAGTGTCCAAAGAAGGGCCGGAAGTATACAGAATGGTGTCGTCTGCGTAGAGGTGGATCAGGGACTCACCAGCAGCAAGAGCGACCTCATTGATGTATACAGAGAAGAGAGTCGGTCCAAGAATTGAACCCTGTGGCACCCCCATAGAGACTGCCAGAGGTCCGGACAGCAGACCCTCCGATTTGACACACTGAATTCTATCAGAGAAGTAGTTGGTGAACCAGGCGAGGCAATCATTTGAGAAACCAAGGCTGTCGAGTCTGCCGATGAGGATATGGTGATTGACAGAGTCGAAAGCCTTGGCCAGATCAATGAATACGGCTGCACAGTAATGTTTCTTATCGATGGCGGTTAAGATATCGTTTAGGACCTTGAGCGTGGCTGAGGTGCACCCATGACCAGCTCTGAAACCGGATTGCATAGCAGAGAAGGTATGGTGAGATTCGAAATGGTCGGTAATCTGTTTGTTGACTTGGCTTTCGAAGACCTTAGAAAGGCACGGTAGGATAGATATAGGTCTGTAGCAGTTTGGGTCAAGAGTGTCCCCCCCTTTGAAGAGGGGGATGACCGCAGCTGCTTTCCAATCTTTGGGAATCTCAGACGACACGAAAGAGAGGTTGAACAGGCTAGTAATAGGGGTGGCAACAATTTCGGCAGATAATTTTAGAAAGAAAGGGTCCAGATTGTCTAGCCCGGCTGATTTGTAGGGGTCCAGATTTTGCAGCTCTTTCAGAACATCAGCTGAATGGATTTGGGAGAAGGAGAAATGGGGAAGGCTTGGGCGAGTTGCTGTTGGGGGTGCAGTGCTGTTGTCCGGGGTAGGAGTTTCACACGACGCAACGCGGAGTGCCTGGATACAGCCCATGGCAATATTGGCAATATACCACAAAACCCCTGAGGTGCCTTATTACAATTATAAGCTGGTTTCCAAGGTAATTAGAGCAGTAAAAATACATATTTTATAATCCTGTGGTATATGGTCTGATATACCACGGCTGTCAGCCAATCAGCATTCAGGGTTCCATCCACCAAGTTTATAATATGTTATTGACTAGCTAGCCAGCTATTATTATGTTATTGAGTGTCCACATGCGCATTTGGCACAAGCTATTGTCTGCTGGGATTGTTATGAAATTTGTTATGACAATGTTATTATGACATAACGGTAGCTAAGATGTGCATAGCTAAACATAATTGATTTAACTAGCCATCTAATAGTAACACACTGTGCTTTTCACATTATAGATTCCCCCATCCCTCTCTCCTCCCTGCGCCTTTTGGTCCCACCTCTACGACTGATGTCTGCATTTATGTGGCAGGTATCACAACAGAGGGCCATTAAGCACTATGGAAAATTAGAGGAGTTTGTGACCGTGGTAACACAAACTGTCCCAGAACTTATGACTGACAGACAGAGGACCCTCCTTATTTTGGGGCTGAGAGCAAGGGTAAGACAATTCTTTCTAATCTTTCATACAGGATCACTTCATTTGGTGAAGTGCAGAGAATAGTTTTATGCAAAGTATCAGACTCCATCACCACTTTTCTTCCAGGTAACTTTGGGGCGATTTTCTGCTGAACACCCTGTCAGCCTCCAAACCCTCCTTTATTCTATAAAGTCTTCTCAACTTGCACAGGTTCAGGTTGGTAAATCAAATGTCATAGTGCAATGTCAGGATTTGAACTTTTTTTCCCCTGCTGGACACTTAAATGAGAATTAACACCCTGATAATTCAGCCACATTTAAATCAAGACCTTAAGAGTGTTGGTATGGACACTTGTGTTCCATTTGTCACCCCCTTTAACACCAAGTCTAAAAATGACCGTCCGGTTTCAGTGTGTTTTCCACATTGTTTTACAGTCCTATGATGCAGGCATGGAATCACCTGAAGCTAACTTCGCCAAGCTCACCCAAAGCTTGATTACAGACCCAGTTGAGCGTGAACACTTCGTTCAAGTAAGTAGCAGCTTGTCAAGCTTGTCTTGAACCTGTTTTAGTTTAACATTTTCTTTAGCCTGACTCAACCTAATAATAATTTATTTTGCTTATATAGCGCTTCTCATTACAAAATGGAATCTCAAAACGCTTCAAAAGCAAAACAAACCGGCACAGCAAATATTCAAAATGGAAAGTGAATGGTGTCTAGTCAGCTTCAGATAGTTGAGGCAGTTTGGAAAGGCAGTCTTTGCCATATGGCTTGACTGGATCGATGGTACAGCCAGAGAGAACCTAGTAATAATGTCCTTGAAAAATTGCATTTTGTTGTATGATAAGTCATAACTAGTAGACTCTGGCAAGAGAGAAGAAAAAGACTTGGCACCCAAAGTAGGATCATGCAGGGTCTCCCAACCAATCATTAAGTAGGCTAACCGTTTTCCTTTTGCATTATCTCACTGACTCTCCATCTTTTCAGGTGGTGTTCCTTGAGGAATTCAGACCTGATTTTGACAAAGCACTTCAGGAACTGGTCTGTGACTTCCTCACTAGGTTGGAAGAGCTGCTTACACTACCAGACTTTAAGCAGGTGCAGAATCACTTTCGTAAGATTGTCTTGAGACAACAGCATTCAAATGAACAACTGTAGTTGGCCTGGAATCTATTTTGGCATTTTATTTGTGTCCCTCTTTTCCCTAGACTGCATTGTTGCTGAGTGCTGGCTCCTCTGGCCTGGATGAATGCCTGCAGTCTTTCTCTCACTCAGAAGATCTCCAGTTTCTGCTCCAGAATTACAAACAATGCCGAACATTGTACACAAACAGTAAGTTCATAGAAAATAATATTTTTTTTATGCAGCATTTTAGCACAACATGGTCAGATAAGGTTTATTGATGTAACAACTGCATCTGAGGATCAATCCATCAAATTTATTTATAAAGCCCTTCTTACATCAGCTGATGTCACAAAGTGCTGTACAGAAACCCAGCCTAAAACCCCAAACAGCAAGCAATGCAGGTGTAGAAGCACGATGGCTACAAAAAACTCCCTAGAAAGGCCTTAACCTAGGAAGAAACCTAGAGAGGAACCAGGCTATGAGGGGTGGCCAGTCCTCTTCTGGCTATGCTGGTTGGAGATTATAGCAGAACATGGCCAAGTTGTTCAAATGTTCATAGATGACCAGCAGGGTCAAATAATAATAATCACAGTGGTTGTAGAGGGTGCAACAGGTCAGCACCTCAGGAGTAAATGTCAGTTGGCTTTTCATAGCCGATCATTCAAAGTATCTCTGCCGCTCCTGCTGTGTCTAGAGAGTTGAAAGCAGCAGGTCTGGGACAGTTAGCACGTCCTGTGAACAGGTCAGGGTTCCATAGCCGCAGGCAGAACAGTTGAAACTGAAGCAGCAGCACGACCAGATGGACTGGGGACAGCAAGGAGTAATCAGGCTAGGTTGTCCTAGGACTCAGGTCCTCAGAGAGAGAGAGAGAGAGAGAAAGAAAGAAAGAAGGAAAGAGAAAAAGACAGAGAATTAGAGAGAGCATACTTAAATTCACACAGGACACCGGATAAGACCGTAGAAATACTCCAGATATAACAGACTGACCCTAGCCCCCCGACACAAACTATTGCAGCATAAATACTGGAGGCTGAGACCGGAGGGGTCGGGAGACACTGACAATACCCCCAGACAGAGCCAAACAGGCAGGATATAACCCCACCCACTTTGCCAAAGCACAGCCCCCACACCACTAAAGGGATACCTTCAACCACCAACTTACCATCCTGAGACAAGGCCGGGTATTGCCCACAAAGATCTCCCCCACAGCACAAACCCCAAGGGGGGGCGCCAACCCGGACAGGAAGATCATGTCAGTGACTCAACCCACTCAAGTGACGCACCCCTCCTAGGGACGGCATGGAAGACCACCAGTAAGCCAGTGACACAGCCCCTGTAATAGGGTTAGAGGCAGAGAATCCCAGTGGAGAGAGGGGAACCGGCCAGGCAGAGACAGCAAGGGCGGTTCGTTGCTCCAGTGCCTTTCCGCTCACCTTCACACTCCTGGGCCAGACTACACTCAATCATAGGACCTACTGAAGAGATGAGTCTTCAATAAAGACTTAAAGGTCGAGACTGAGTCGGCATCTCTCACATGGATTCCATAAAAAATGTGATTTATGTGCAGGAACTTCCTCTCACCATGTTCCTTACCTTTCTTGTTCATTTTGAATGGATTAGCCAAATAATAAACAATTTGACAGATTAAAATGTAAATGAGGGATATTCAGAACAGCCTGGCAGATATTTAATTTATTTTTAATGTATTTGTTTTTGTCTGTGCAGTTTCCTCCTCTGACATTCCTCAGGAATCAGATATTGAATCTGATGCCTTCCCTGACCAGTTAAACCGTACCAATCTGGACACTGGTGTGGCTATGAGGACAGCACATTTAGTGGCAATGGGGAGCACAAGAGATATTATAGGCTGCGATGAAACCTGTGATGAAGCGAATGAAGATGACATAGATGTAGAGGACGAGTCAGCACAGAAAAGGTACAGTGCCTTCAGAAAGTATTCACACCCCTTGACTTTTTCCAAATGTTGTTGTGTTACAGCCTGAATTTAAAATGGATTAAATTAAGATGTTTTGTCACTGGCCTACACATAATACCCCACAATATCAATGTTAAATGATGTTTTTAGACATTTTTTCAAATGAAAAGCTGAAATGTCTTGAGTCATTAAGTATTTCACCCCTTTTGTTATGGCAAGCCTAAATAAGTTCAGGAGTAAAAATTTGCTTAACAAGTCACATAAGAAGTTGCATGGACTCACACTGTGTGCAATAAGTGTTGAACATAATTTTTCAATGACTACCTCATCTCTGTACCCCACACTTACAATTATTTGTTAGGTCCCTCAGTTAATTTCAAACACAGATTCAACCACCAAGACTTGGTATTGGTAGATGGGTACAAATAAAATAAAAAGCAGACATTGAATATCACTTTGAGCACGGTGAAGTTATTAATTATACTTTGGGTCGTGTATCAATACACCCAGTCAGTACAAAGATACTGGCGTCTACTCAGTTGCTGGAGAGAAAGAAAACCGCCAATGGTGAATATATGGTGAATATAAAACAGTTGCAGAGTTTAATGGCTGTGATAGGAGAAAACTGGGGATGGACAACAACATTGTAGTTACTCTACAATACTAACCTTGACAGAGTGAAAAGAAGGAAGCCTGTACAGAATAAAAATATTCCAAAACATGCATTATGCTTGGCCTACCGAATGGCGCAGCTGCCTAAGGCAATGCATCGCAGTGCTAGAGGCGTCACAATCGGCCGTGATCGGGGGAGTCCCAGAGGGCGGCGCACAATTGGCCCAGCGTCATCCGGGTTAGGGAAGGGTTTGGCCAGGCGTGCTTTACAAGTAGGCCGTCATTGTAAATGAGAATTTGTTCTTTACTGACTTGCCTAGTTAAATAAAGGTTAAATAAACAATTAAAAAACAAGGCACTAAAATAATACTTACTCAGTACCACTCTCCATATTTTCAAGCATACTGTTAGCTGCATCATGTTATTATAGGTATGCTTGTAATCATTGGGGACTGGGGAGTTTTTCAAGATAAAAAGTAAACGGAATGGAGCTAAGCACAGGCAACATTATAGAGGAAAACCAGGTTCAGTCTGCTTTCCACAAGACACTTGGAGATGCAGGACAATAACCTAAAACACAAGACAAAATCCACACTGAAGTTGCTTACCAAGAAGACTGTGAATGTTCTGGAGTGGCCGAGTTACAGTTTTGACTTACAGCTGTAATTGCTGCTAAAGGTGCTTCTACAAGGTATTGACTCAGGGGTGTGAATACGTATGTAAATTAATTATTTCTGTATATAATTTAATACATTTGCAAACATTTCGAAAAATATGTTTTCACTTTGTCATTATGGGGTATTGTGTGTAGATGGGCGAGAATATTTTTTATTTAATCCATTTTAAATTCAGGCTGTAACAACAAAATGTGGAATAAGTCAAGTGGTGTGAATATTTTGAGACCCTGTATGTGAGAATTAATTTATACATTTTTGTTGTTTTAAACAGTGCATTAAACAACTTTACCACTTGACTTAGTAATGGTCATCAATTTGCATGTCTGTTTTGTGCCTTTCACAGGGCTGGTTCTGGTCTTTCTCCTACCAGTGTCATGCAAGGTGGTGATACAGGTGAGACCTCACAAACTTTTAGCCAAGTACATTTACCCTTTGGAAAGCCGCAGCTGACCATTGTGGGGCAATGGAAGGGGAAACGTCAATGTTTTTATTCATTTTTCCACAGACCCAGTTGCAGGGGTATCGTTTCAGGTGTTGACTCCTCTTTCTTCAGCTTCAAATGAGTGTGCCCCATCTACTTCCAGTTCATCACACATGAACATTTTCCACCAGTGTCCCCAGTGTGGGAAGTGCTTTAATTATCAGTCTCAACTTGTCCAACATCAGCAAATTCACTGTGGGGATAATCCATACAAGTGTTCCAACTGCGGGAATAGATTCAAATTCTTTACAAGTCTGTCAAACCATAAGAGGATGCAATGTGTGGGCACTGCCTTTAGCTGTCCCAAGTGCTGGAGAGAGTTTGGTTCTCTGCGTGAGAAATTGAGACACCAATGTCCACACAACGAATCCATGTCCATCTGTCCACAGAGCGGGAAGAGTTTTAAGACATCACCACAATATCCATTCCAGTGTCGTCACTGTGCAAGGAGCTTTCCCGAATCGAATCAACTGGACGCCCACGAAAAAAGTCACAGTGTCGTCCAAACGCTTGACTGTCACAAATGTGGCATTACCTTCAGCAACTTGCCCAGTCTAGTGCACCACGTGGAAGCCCACAAGAGGTCGGATCTGAGGCCATCGTCGCACCTTCCAAAGAAGAAAGGATTGCAGCTTCCGAGAACACATCATTGCCACCAATGTGGAAAGTCCTTCGTAACAAACCGTCGCCTCAAGGATCACATGCGCACTCATATGAATTATCGTCCCTTTTCCTGCTCCTACTGTGGGAAATGTTTCACTCAGAAAGGTAATCTCACTGTGCACATAAGGCTCCACACAGGGGAGAGACCGTACATGTGCTCTGTGTGTGGGAAGGCGTTTCCATCAGGAGGGGATCTGCAGGTACACCAGCGCTTTCACACTGGGGAGAGACCTTACCAATGCAAAGAGTGTGACAAACGTTTTTTTAAGTCGAGCCATTTAGTGGTCCATATGCGTGGGCATAGGGGAGAGCGTCCCTACACTTGTAATGAATGTGGGAGGGGTTTTATCCGGAGAACTTGCTTAAAAAAACATTTGCTCGTTCATTCAGGGGAGAGGCCATATTCATGTCTTCGTTGCCCGAATACTTACAAACGCAGTTCACACCTGAACTATCACATGAAGAAAAATCATTGAAAGATGTAGTGTATTTACAATATGTTTTTTTTTTGGTAGAGCTTTTGTAATAGTGGCATTAGTGGAGATGCAGGAAGTACTCCCAGTACCAAACTAATTTATCATATCCTCAACACTTTAAAGCCTTGTTTCCCAGTTCAAGGGGAAGTTCAGTAATTTACAGCTTGACGATTCCTCATCCTTTAAGTAGTCTATGGGCCAGGAGACACTGTAATCTGTGCTTCAGTTTTCTTTAAACAGACACTACAAACTAACAAGCTAACGTGAGCCTCCACTAGCTGATAATCAATGGAAGTGATATGGGGCATCCATGAAATGTTTTTAAAAAAAGTTTTTTAAATTGCTACATTTTGCTAATTTAAAACCAAATATTGGTTTTACATTTAGAACAATTGCATAATTGACCCCATCACTCCCTTTGATTTATAGTTATAGGTGTTTAAAATTAGCTTAAGTTTGTAGTGGCTGCTTAAAGAAAACTGAACCATAGATTACAGGTTTTCCTGGCCCATAGACTACTTTCAAGGTGATGAACCATCTAAAAATAAGTTGTTAAATAGTGAACTTGCCCTTTTTAAAAATCACTGCATAATAGTTGAGGATGCAAATATGTACATAAGCCACTGGTTGAGGCTGTACCATCTGTTTGTTTACGTAATGATATATGGAGTTTTGGTGAAACTGTTTAAATGTTCAGCACCTGGATTTATTTCCATGGTGATATAGTGATTTATTGTTCTGTTGAATGCAGTATAATCGGCAGAATCTACTCTTCTGTAATTTAGTTATGCATTAATATATCAATAAACATATCCATCTAAAAATGCCAACCGTTTAGCCTTTGTGTAAACGTTGTGTCATTCCAAAACATTAAAGTAGATGAATGATTGAGTCAAGCATTTTTATAATCATTACATGCTGGTGTGCTCCCATCTGGCACTGGCTTACAGGGTTATCGTACAGGTGACTGTTCAGAACTGGGACGCGACTGCCCTAGATGTCCTGGGTGGACCAGAGGGCCCCCGACTGGGCCTCGTGCAATCAAACAAGCCAAAGCTCAGAAGGACGGGTAACTGCCAACATACAGGAAACACTTGAGTAAATGAGGGATACAAAGTCAATTGAAAGCTGTTGCTTCCACACAGGTGTGGTTCCCGAATTAATTAAGCAATTCACATCCCATCATGCTTAGCGTCATGTATAAAAATTCCCAGTTGCCCATTATTTTGGCTACAATGGCTAGAAGAGATCTGTGACTTTGAAACAAGGATTTCAAAGAAGCATAGGGGGTTTAAAGGGTGTGTCTCACCAGATCTCAACACAATTGAACACTGAGACAGGGTTAATCACCACCAGCAACAAAAACCCAAATTGTGGAATTTCTTGAGCAAGAATGGTGTCACATTCTTCCAATAGAGTTCCAGACACTTGTTGAATCTATGGCAAGGGGCATTGAAGCTGTGCTGGCAGGCCCAAAGCCCTATTAAGACACTATGTTTCGTTTTAGGAAGTTACCTCTATCTTCCTTTGCTTCTATCAGTAACATGTTATCACTTTGCAGTGGGTAAAACATGAGCTGAAACAGATATCTTTATCGCCCCATCCAGAAACATGATTCCATCAGCACAGTTCACATAGGCTGTGTAGACACAGGCAGCCCAATTCTGATCTTTTTTCCCACTAATTGGTCTTTTGACCAATCACCAATCTTTTTCAGAGCTGATCTGATTGGTCAAAAGACTCATTAGTGAAAAAAATATTAATTTGTCTGCCTGTGTAAATGCAGACATACAGGTTTCACAGGGTTCTTCCAAGTTGTTTACTACAGCGGAAGTGTTTTTTTTAGTTTACCCACCTTTGAGGAAAAAGTCATTGAAATTATAGGGTGTGTTACTTTTTTCACCGTGACCGGCGATCAAGGTTTACCCATCTATTTGTTTTGCCACTACATTACATGCAGATGAGCTTCAAGTTGGGACTGAGTCCTCCAGCTGGGGGGTAGTGTCTCATCCAGACCTGACACTATGGACCTCAGGACCAGTTTCCTAGAAGGGTGATATCTTCTGTGTGGATAAAATAAATACAATTCTTCGTCACGATGTTAAAGTAATGCTGGTGATTGTATTGAACACCCAGAAAGGTAAAGGTATGAGATACATCGCTACTCTGCTACAGAATGTTTGTCATTTCTTATTCCTGATGTTCTTCACTGTGTGTCAATCTTGCAAATGGTCTCATTGAAGTGATTTCTGCAAATGAAACAATATACACAAAGTGGTGGGGGCATTTTCTAACCTTCAGAAAGCTTACCTGGTCATGTGATACAAATAAAAACTTGCAGACTTGAATACCTTTGCAGTTGCACTGTAAGAGTTGGTTGTGTATTATATCAAATCTACTGTTTTCACTAACAATTATAGTTCTGAATCAACAGAACCCAGTTTTTCAAACGTTATCTATTCTATCGGATAGGTTGAAATGCATAGAAATATAATGAATAGAACGGACTAATCATTGACTTGAATGGGGACTCCTGTTCTATTCATTATATTTCTATGAAATCCATATAGATCTTTTTTAAACTGGGCCCAGGGCTGACATACTGGTAATGACCCACAAACAAAATAACTAAAATCCAATCAGATATCATCAGAGCCTACAAAAACAATATTTTCTAGATATCTCAATCCAACATAATAAAGTGGGCTTGGGAGGACATTCCCAAGCAATCAGACATTTTCAATCCACAGTCAATGGGGAATGTGGCCGTTTGACAGGCATTTTAATAATAAGGCATAGAAATTTTACGTCTCCCCAACCGTTTGTGTTTTTTGTTAGTTTATTTACGTTTTTTGTAACTTGTCTTTTTACTTATTGTGTACATAATGTTGCCGCTACCGTCTCTTATGATTAAAAATAACTTCTGGACATCAGGACTGCAATTACTCACCACGGACTGGCAGGACCATGTGCACAACACCATAGTGCCTGTGTCCAAGAACACTTAAGGTAACCTGCCTAAATGACTACCGACCCGTAGCACTTACGTCTGTAGCCATGAAGTGCTTTCAAAGGCTGGTCATTGCTCACATCAACACCATTTTCCCAGAAACTCTAGACCCACTCTAATTTGCATACCGCCCCAACAGATCCACAGGTGCCACTAGGTAGTGGAGTAGGAAGCTATGGAGCAACTAGTTAATGGTGTAGGGAGCTATGGAGCCACAAAGTAGTGCAGCTGCCCAGTGACACAAGCCTACCAGACAAGCTAAACTACTTCTATGCATACTGCCCCAAGAGGCTTCTTAACAGTTTCTACCCCCAAGCCATAGGACTCCTGAACACCTAATTAAATGGCTACCCAGACTATTTGCATTGCCCCCTCTTCCCTCTCTTTTACACCACAGCTACTTTTTTATCATCTATGCATAGTCACTTTAATTCTACCCACAGGGGCGGCAGGGTAGCCTAGTGGTTAGAGCATTGGCCTAGTAACCGAAAGTTCAAGTTCAAATCCCTGAGCTGACAAGGTACAAACCTGTCGTTCTGCCCCTGAACAGGCAGTTAACCCACTGTTCTAAGGCCGTCATTGAAAATAAGAATTTGTTCTTAACTGACTTGCCTAGTTAAATAAAAGGTTTTTAAAAAATGTATATATTACCTCAATTAATTGGTGCCCCCGCACATTGACTCTGTACCGGTACCCCCCTGTATATATTCTTGCTATTGTTATTTTACTACTGCTCTTTAATTACTTGTTCATTTTATTTTTGATTCTTATCCATACTTATTTATTTTTACTGCATTGTTGGTTAGGGGCTCATAAGTAAGCATTTCACTGTAAGGTCTACAAGTTGTATTTGATTTGAAATTAATATTTGGCTGCATTTACACAAGTAGCCAATTCTGATATTTTTTCCACTAACTGGTCTTTTGACCAATCACAGATCTTTTTCAGAGCTGATCGGATTGGTCAAAATACCAGTTAGAGGAAAACGTATCAGAATTGGGCTGTCATCTCAGCCTTTGCAGCAGGAACTCCATACATGGGCATAGGACAGTCACCATGACACAGTTACCTCACACACTAGGGGCAGGTTCAGTACGTCACAAGTTAGTTTTGGAACTTTCAGATATAAATATGTAATGTAAAACAAACATGCTGCTCTGACAAGGAATCATGTCGGCTCTATTTCTATATGCAAAGTTTTAAAATTCAAAAGGCACTCTCACATCTGAGCTAACATTTTTGCAGGTGCATGGTAACAATTGAATAAAATGAGAAAAAAGTAGAAACCCGCACACTGCAAAGTTTGGCAACTGAAAGTGGCCCTGCATGCACATGACCATAAGCCATAATTACACCTCACACACCTGCATACAAGTTTAAGTTTAACAATAAAAAACAGGGAATTGCTCAAATACCTACTACCTCCATGTGGAAATGTAGATGACATTTGTAGCAGTTTAAGTGTTGAAATTATAATCTAAACAGTAATATATAAAAGTTTAATAAACAATATTTACATTTACGTACACACCTGTTTGTGTATTTTTAATTAAGCCAAATGCTTATTACATATAGAATAGGTAAGGTAGAATATAATAAATTAAGCCTACTGTAACAGCTTTCATTTGCATAGAAGAAAAAGAATACAGTTGTATTTCAAAGTTCAAATATTGTCTTCAGTTTTTGTTACATTCAAAATAAACTGACTCAAACCACAAACGTCCAGAGAGAAGCAGGCCCAAACGTCCAGAGAGAAGCAGGCCCAAACGTCCAGAGAGAAGCAGGCCCAAGCTAGAAAGTATCATAAAATGGCTCATTTCTATGACACATACTGTAACTTGAAAGAGGTTATTTTATATTTTGAAATGTTTATTTTCCATACATGTTGGCAGTAATGTACACAAACTACAGTTTCACAAAAAGGCATGGTGAGCATGGTTTTCAGTTATAGATTGACGTTATTCAGCATAAGACATTGACAGACAGTGAAACAGCAATCCATGTAACGCTTTTCAGAATGAAACCAAAACAGGAAAACACACCGGACTCTCTCAAGTGTGTGTTTGTAGGTGTCTCTTCAAGTGTGTGAGACGGGTGTAACTTTTTACACAGTGATGGCATGGGTATGGCCTCTCTCCTGTATGGGTGAATTGATGTTTAGTTAAGACAGAGCTCTGCGCAAAACTCTTTCCACACTCAGGGCAGGTGTAGGGGCGCTCTCCTGTGTGACTGCGTATGTGAACCGTCAAATGACTTGACACTGTGAAGGCCTTTCCACAAACTGTGCACCTGTAAGGTTTCTCTTTGGTGTGAGAGCGCTCATGCTTCTGCAGGTCACCGACTGAGCAAAACCCTTTCTTGCACCGAGAGCAGATGTGAGGTCTCTCCCCCGTGTGAATCCTTGTGTGCACAGTAAGATTAGCCAACTGAGAGAAACACTTCCCACAGTAAGAGCAGCTGTATGGACGCTCGCCCGTGTGAGTCCGCATGTGTGACGTCAGCTGACTTTTGGAGATATACTGCTTATTACAACGAGGACATGTGTGGGGTTTCTCCCCCGTGTGTGTCCGTTGGTGGAGTACAAGTGTGGCTAAGGCACCAAAGCACTTTCCACACGCATCACACTGATGGGGTTTGTCCACTGCATGAGTTTTTTGGTGGATCTTCAGCTCAACTGACCCAAAGAATTTGTCTTCACAGTGTCGACAGTTGAAGAGAGGTTCACGAGAGTGAGTTTGCTGGTGACTCTTTAGTTCGGAGCGGGAACTGCAACTCCGTCCACAATCCGTACAGTTGAGCTGTGCCCTATGTGTCCTCTTATGTTGGAGCCGTTCACTTAAAGATCCAAATGTTTTCCCACACTTGGAACAAGCATACCCCCCCTCCAATGAATGGGTCCTGTTGTGCCTGGTTAGGCTCGACAGGAACTTGAAACGTTTTTCACAGAGAGAGCAGTTGAACGACGGCGTCACACTATGTGTTTGCTGGTGCTTTCGCAAATCAGAAGTCGTCTGGCAACTCTTTCCACACAACAGACATTTGAGGGACTTGTGAGTAGATAAGTGTTTGAACCGCTCGCGGAGAGATCTGAAACTCTCTCCGCACTTGGGGCAATCGAAGGTCGCATCTAGACAGTGTTTTTGGTGGTGTTTTGAAAGCCCAGTTGAATTACTGAAAGTCTTCCCGCACTGGGTGCATTTGTAGGGTCGATCTCCAGTGTGAATTCGCTGATGCTGAACCAGTTGAGATGGATAGATAAAACACCTTTCACACTGGGAGCACGTGTTGGCAATACGCCGTGCAGTGGACAATGCTTTGGAAAGGGTCTCTGAGGATGGCGATACGTCACCAGGTGGTGGTTGAGCGCAGCTAGACAGCCAAGAAGACTCCCCTGAAGCAGGTTCTGTGGAGAATAAAGCAATAAAATAAATGCCATTGTCTTTGCACAACTATGGAATCCTTGGGGCCCCGTTTACAAGTAAGTTTCAAAAGTCTTACCTTTGTTTTCCTCTTCTGTGTCATCATGGTCTGGAGAAAATGGTCTTGATTCTGCACCAGTCCTGTTAGGGGAGGATCCACAGCACATGTTCAGTTAAATACTAATGCACCACAGTATTAGATAACAGTAGTTTAATATAATGGATTCAAATGTAAAGATGCATGGTGTTGATGGTGTATGTCAAACAAACCTAACCTAACATTTTCCAACAAGATAGAACTGCCAAAGGGGGTGGAGTTGCAATCTACTGCAGAGATAGCCTGCAGAGTCATGTCATACTATCCAGGTCTGTGCCCAAACAATTCGTGCTTCTTCTTTTAAAAATCCACCTTTTCAGAAACACGTCTCTCACCGTTGCCGCTTGTTATAGACCCCCTTCAGCCCCCAGCTGTGTCCTGGACACCATATGTGAATTGATTGCCCCCCATCTATCTTCAGAATTCGTACTGTTAGGTGACCTAAACTAGGACTTGCTTAACACCCTGGCCGTCCTACAATCTAAGCTAGATGCCCTCAATCTCACACAAATTATCAAGGAACCTAACAGGTACAACCCAAAATCCGTAACCATGGGCACCCTCTTAGAGATCATCCTGACCAACTTGCCCTCTAAATACACCTCTGCTGTCTTCAATGAGGATCTCAGCGATCACTGCTTCATTGCCTGCGTGCGTAATGGGTCCGCGGTCAAACGACCACCCCTCATCACTGTCAAACGCTCCCTAAAACACTTCAGCAAGCAGGCCTTTCTAACTGACCTGGCCCGGGTATCCTGGAAGGATATTGACCTCATCCCGTCAGTAGAGGATGCCTGGTTGCTCGTCAAAAGTGATTCCCGCTCCATCTTAAATAAGCATGCCCCATTCAGAAAATGTATAACTAAGAACAGATATAGCCCTTGGTTCACCCCAGACTTGACTTCCCTTGACCAGCACAAAAACATTCTCCATCACGCAAATCCAAACAGCTGATGTTCTGAAAGAGCTGCAAAATCTGGATCCCTTCAAATCAGCTGGGCTAGACAATCTGGAAACTCTCTTTCTAAAATCAACCGCAAAAATGGTTGCAACCCCTGTTACTAGCCTATTCAATCTCTCTTTCGTATCATCTGAGATCCCCAAAGATTGGAAAGCTGCCGCGGTCATCCCCTCTTCAAAAGGTAGAGACAGACCCAAACTGTTATAGACCTATATCCATCCTGCCCTGCCTTTCTAAAATCTTCGAAAGCCAAGTTAATAAACAGATCACCGACCATTTCGAATCCCACCGTACCTTCTCCACTATGCAATCTAGTTTCCGAGCTGGTCATGGGTGCACCTCAGCCACGCTCAAGGTTCTAAACGATATCATAACCGCCATCGATAAAAGACATTACTGTGCAGCCATCTGCATTCTTGGATGAAGTCTATCACAGTGCCATCCGTTTCATCACCAAAGCCTCATTTCTTACCCACTACTGCAACCTCAATGCTCTCGTTGGCTGGCCTTCACTACATATCCGTCGCCAAACCCACTGGCTCCAGGTCATCTATAAGTCTTTGCTAGGTAAAACCCTGCCTTATCTCATCTCACTGGTCACCATAGCAACATCCACCCGTAGCACGAGCTCCAGCAGGTATATTGCACTGGTCATCCCCAACGCCAACACTTCCTTTGGCAGCCTTTCCTTCCAGTTCTCTGCTGCCAATGATTGGAACGAATTGCAAATATCTCTGTAGCTGGAGTCTTATATCTCCCTCTCGAACTTTAAGCATCAGCTGTCAGAGCAGCTTACCGATCACAGTACCTGTACACAGCCAATCCGTAAATAGCACACCTGACTACCTCATCCCCATATTATTACTTACCCTCTTGCTCTTTTGCTCCCCGGTATGTCTACTTGCACATCATCATCTGCACATCTATCACTTCAGTATTAATGCTAAATTCTATTTATTTTTGCCTCTATGGCCTATTTATTGCCTACCTCCCTACTCTTCAACATTTGCACACACTGTACATAGATCTTTCTATTTTATTTTATTTTGTGTTATTGACTGTACGTTTGTTGTTTTTGTCAAACTGCTATGCTTTATCTTGGCCAGGTCGCAGTTGTAAATGAGAACTTGTTCTCAACTGGCCTACCTGGTTAAATAAAGAAATACATATAAATAAATAAATAAAATAAAAACCTAGTTCACAAGCACAATTCCAACACACTTTGCTCTTACGTTTCCTGTGAGGAGTCAAGCAGAGGTGTATCAGAGTTCACACTGGACTCAGCCATCCTCCCTTCTGGGCTCTTTCTAGATCTCTTGGAGGAATTGACTCTGTGGTCCCCTTTTATTTTGAGTGTAAGTTGGGTGCGAAATATGGAGGGTTTTTGAGCCACACTGGAGGTGACCATTGGAGAGTTGGCTGCGAGGTCTGGTGCTCCAGCAGCGCACAGGTCCCCAACAGCCCCTTCACATCTCCTCTGGTCCTTTGCTTCGGAAATAACCCTTCCCACAGCACTTGTGTTTTCATTCTCCTCTTCCACACCTCTCTCTGTGCATTCATCATCATCGCTACCCATGGTAGACACTCGGTCTTCTTTACTGTTCTGGTTTCCATCTAAACGTGCTCTTGATTCTGCCTGTTGATAATCTCTGCTGTCTGACAAAGTTTCCATCTCTCTGCTTACATGGGTAGAGCCTTCCAAGTTAGGCAAGACATCTAATTTGCTGTCAAAGGTATATGCCACTCCCACTGTGGTAGGGAGGGACAGTGAAGCGAGGATGCAGTCTTCTGCCGAGGAGGGAAATGCTGATAGACACAAGAGTAGAGGACAGTAAAGTAAAAAGTCAGTATGTCAGAAAAGTTAACATGTGGCCTGTCACAATGTGTTTCTTGTGATAAAGGAGCTTAGATTATCACGTTTGTCTAACTTTCCACAGCATGTGTGGTGCTGAAGCAGGTATTGCAGGTCCTCTGTGTGAGAAAGAGACTGCAGACACTCATCCGAGGCAGAGGGTACAGCGCTGAGCCAGGATGCAGTCTATGAAGACAGCACCCCCGAAAATGAGAGTGTAACAAAAGCATAGAAATCCTTTTACATCTCAAACATCACTCTCAATGTGTTAAATGCAACATTTTAAAGATGATGATATAACAACAAACATAGACAAAATGGAGCTCATAAAGACTGCAAGACTACATTGAATATCAGGGATATTTACATCTCCCTTGGTTTTCTCTCTACCTGCTTAAGGTCTGGCACTGGTAGCAGATCTTCTAGTCTGGAGAGGAACTGAGAAACAAGTGCTTGCAAAGCTCTGTCAAAATCACAGCCATACACCACAGGGAAATCTGCCTGAGAGGGAGATAGAGAGAGCAAGTGAAAGGCATCACACAATTTGTATGACAGACAAGTACGTCCGCAAACCAAGGATAGATAATATTGATGTTGCTGCCCTTGGCACAGTTGCTATAGCAGAAGGGCAGACTGACCATTCGTCAGAGATGAACTATAAACTTTTTTTGATAATTCAACTGGTTAATAATGTCTGCTATTCAGTGACAAAATGTTGTTATTCACAATTAAGATTTAAGCCATACCTTGAAGAATTGGATCCTCTCGACTGGGTCTTCAAGAAGGTTTTTGGTGAGCTTGAGGAAGTTCTCTTCCAACTCATGCATCTGTGCATCATTATTCTGTAACATAAACCCAACACAATGATACAAAAAGCAGGGCAACCAGAAAATGTGATATATTTGACCCTATATACAGAAAAGTGCAAGAACATACCATACCAACTCACCTGTGAAAGACCACAGGATGAGAATCTGTCAAGATGGATCTTAATTTTGTTGAGGTCTTCTGGATGCTCACCTTGAAACAGCTGAAGAGTTACCTGAAAAATATTAACTGTATCCTTGGCCGTGTCTACACTTGAAGTAGGAAGTTTACATACACTAAGGTTGGTGTCATTAAAACTAGTTTTTCAACCACGCCACAAATTTCTTGTTAACAAACTATAATTTTGGCAAGTCAGACATCTACTCTGTGCATGACAAAAGTAATTTTTCCAAAAATTGTTTACAGATTATTTCACTTATAACTCACTGTATCACAATTTCAGTGGGTCAGAAGTTTACATACACTATGTTGACTGTGCCTTTAAACAGCTTGGAAAATTTCAGAAAATTATGTCATGGCTTTAGAAGCTTCCAATAGGATAATTTACATAATTTGAGTCAATTGGACGTGCACCTGTGGATGTACTTCAAGGCCTACCTTCAAACTCAGTGCCTCGTTGCTTGACATCATGGGAAAATCAAAAGAAACCAAGACCTCAGAAAAATAATTGTAGACCTCCACAAGTCTGGTTCATCCTTGGGAGCAATTTCCAAATGCCTGAAGGTACCACATTTATCTATGCAAACAATAGTGCGCAAGTATAAACTCCATGGGACCACGCAGCCGTCATACCGCTCAGGAAGGAGATGCGTTCTGTCTCCTAGAGATTAACATACTTTGGTGTGAAAAGTGCAAATCAATCCCAGAACAGCAGCAAAGGACCTTGTGAAGGTGCTGGAGGAAACAGGTGCTATATCTACAGTAAAACAAGTCCTATATCGACATAACCTGAAAGGCCGCTCAGCAAGGAAAAAGCTATTGCTCCTATGGTACTATGGTTAACAACTCCACATATGGAAAAAGATTGTACTTTTTGGAGAAATGTCCTCTGGTCTGATGAAACAAAAAGAGAACTGTTTGGAGGAAAAATTGGGAGGCTTGCAAGCCGAAGAACACCATCTCAATAGTGAAGCACGGGGGTGGCAGCATTGTGTTGTGGGGGTGCTTTGCTGCAGGAGGGACTGGTGCACTTCACAAAATAGATGGCATCATGAGGATGGAAAATTATGTGGATATATTGAAGCAACATCAGTCAGGAAGTTAAAGCTTGGTCGCATTATTTTGAAAAATAATGCCCTTTTTTTGGCTAGAGTTATTTGCAATCCCTTTAACTTTGCTTGCTGGCTAGCTACAGTGGTTAGCTGGCTAGTAAGCTACAGTAGTTAACTACTGCCATCAAGTTGTTGTCGTGTTATCATATTTAGCTTATTCCACCGTTTGCAGAATGCATATTGGCATTTGAATATAGCGCAGGAAAAGGGAATTGGGACACATTTAAATGTAGGTGTAGACGCATGATGTGTTCGGATTTCCATGATCAGAATACAAAAACAGCATTAACTGTCAAGTCTACACGGCCTAGCCCTTGATCATGACTCTGTTCAATTATTTTTTATTGATTTAACCTTTATTCATTTAACTTTTAGTACATTACACATAAGTCATTGGATGAAGGTGTCTTCTGTACAGAGTTTTGTTAAGAGCCCCTATGCTCAATCTGAACATTAACACGCATCGCTTGCGGTACGGTTTTGGAAACATAAGGACCTTCTTTCATATTAGTGAGAAATAATAATAATAAAAAAGGTTTAATTGATACACACCTTTATAGGGATAATTATGGTTCCCACACGGCCATATCTCGTTACGGCGCATGTTTACGGAAGACAGAGGGACCAATTGCGCTAATTATCTATCTAGCATACCTGTGTGTAACCGAAGAAGGCCGGCAGAATCGTGTTGAACCTGAAATATACTGTTTGCTGCAACTGTGATAAAGCCGGTTAAAACAGTGTACAGTAAGTTAACATTTTTGCATTTATGAAATTATTTTTGATGTGATATGAAAGTAGAGGGTTTTTTGTTTCTAGAACCATATCACGTAACAATTGAAATCGATTCACGTTTAGATGGTAGTATTTGGCTGTCATAGTCAATCTACCTCTGAAAATAGCATAAGGTCCTTGGACCTTCAGTTGTAACAGTAGGCTCCGTAAGAGTACATCTGGGCTAGACACAGCCCTTCATACACCTGACACATTGTTAAACACATTACTACACCCAGGGTACGTTTCAGAATTTACTTACCCTTGCCCTTAATGCCAGAAGAAGCAATGTCCTCTGTCTGTCAGTTATAAGTTCTGGGACAGTTTGTGTAACCACTGTCACAAACTCCTCTAACTTTCCATAGTGCTTGATGGCCCTCTGATGCGCTACCTGCCACATAAATGCAGACAATAGCCGTAGAGGTGGGACCAAAAGGCGCAGGGAGGAGAAAGGGAGGGGGTAATCTATTGTGTAGAGAAGGATGTACAGTAATATCAGACAGTACAGTATAAAGATAACTGCTTCTCCAATAGAAATCCCTGATCTTGCTTGTAGGAGATGTCATGGCAACGATGGCTAGCTAAGCTCATGCGCAGGAACAAGTCATCGTCTAACGGTGATCTCGCGCCGAACTGCGAATGTCTATCAACCAAAAGGTTGCTAATTCGAATCTCATCAAGGACAACTTTAGCATTATCAACTTTTCAACTACTTACTACTTTTTAGCTACTTTTCAATTACTTAGTATGTTAGCTAACCTTTCCCCAAACCCTTTAACCTAACTCCTAAACTTAACCCTAACGTTAGCCACCAAGCTAGAATTCTTAACATATCATACAGTTGCAAATTCGTAACATATAAGTTTGAAAATGTGTAACATATAATACGTAATATAATACGTAATATTGTACTTCGTAACATGTCATACAAAATGGCTAATGGACGTCCACAAATGATTACATACCATACGAAACTTAACATATCATAATAAACGGCAGGTGTTGATTTACATACAGAATAATACGACATGCTCTGAGACCAGGTTGCAAAGCTAGCTAGCTGGGGCCATATAGACATATAGATCCCTCATATAAAAATAAACTGTGTGCTAAAATAGCTACAATGTCCACGGCAAGTTTGAAGCCATATATAACTAGGCTACCTACAGGAGGCTGTTAGCTACATACCCATAGCATCCATCTTTTGCTGTGTTATAAGTCTGCTAAATGACTGTATCAAGGATGAAAACTGTTTACAGCATTCTGCTGTAAAACTGCAGTATTATTATTAGATGTTGTTCTAAAATGCATGAACAAAACAGAAAGATAAAACGTGTCCTCGAGTATTTAGCTACTTCCGGGTGGGAACGTCCACAAAATTGTCAAAATAAAAGTCCTTTTCGCTGCACGTGTTCTGATCATGAAGTAATTTACTTTGCATCATTCATGAAGCTTTTTATTTTTTATTTTTGATGAGGTGGAAGTAACTAACAAAAACATAAACATGTTTATTGAATTGAATACCATTTAAATAAATAATGGTTTGATTAATTGACAACTAATATGATCAGTTCATTAATACCAAATTAATTAAACTGTAAATGAGATACAGGCAGAAGAAAGGCCTTCGATTTTCTTTGACAGTATTCAGTCCTTTCTCCTCAGTCTGATCCTTAGCAGCCACAGCTGTTAAAGATCACCTTCTGACAGACCTAATTAACACATCCCATCTATGGGGCAGTAGCCAGTAAGGAAAAGGGGGCCTGCCAAACGTGACACAAGAAGGATTGTGGCTGAGGAGAGAAGTAAGGGAAAGAGCAAAGAAGAGGTATGTGTGTGTGGGCACATCAAACAGGCCACAGAGGAAAAGCCCTATCCCAAAGCCCAAACACACTCCATAATCATTGATCTGTCTAGACAGAAATAGGATAGCTAACTGGGCTAACACCACTGTGTATATGATATTATAGACACTCAGGATCCAGAATGTGCACACAAAGAATCTCCATTGAAAATGCTACTTAGTCCAGAACCGAGTTAATATGTGTCTGGGAGACAAACTCTTAAAGTGACAGTTCACCGTTTTACCTTGTTTTTCCACCTAACTAGGGTGGTGTCATTCATGCTTGATCACTCGTTATTTAGCTTGTATTTTTATTTATTTCTAAACAAACAGACTTTGAAGGATATTCATACAAATGTACCATAAACATGAAGATGACAAACAAGTAACAAGAAAAGGAAACAGTACTTTCCACAAGCTACATTTCTTTGAAAAGGTAACATTGTTTATTGAATTAACCTCTCTTGGGTATGGGGCAGTATTTTCACCTCCGGATGAAAAGCGTGCCCAAAGTAGATTTGGATAGAAAACACTCTACAGTTTCTAAAACTGTTAAAATACTGTCTGTGAGTATAACAGAACTGATATGGCAGGCGAAACCCCAAGGACAAACCATCCAGGGAATAAAACAAAATTGAGGTCATAGGATTTTCCAGTTGTTTTCTATTAAGAACCTAGCTGCAGTTCTTATGACTTCCACTAGATGTCAACAGTCTTTAGAAATTGTTCAATGTTTTTCTTTTGAAAAGTTAAGAAATAGTCACTCCAGATGGACTCTACTGTTTTGGTGCGTGTGAACTGGAGCACGCTTCACGTTGTTTTTATCAGGTATTAGAAACAGTTTATTCTGTCTTAAATTTGATTGATTATTTACATTTTAGGGTACCTGAGGTTGGATTAGGAACATTGTTTGAAATGTTTGGACCAAGTTTACAGGTAACTCATTAGATACTTTGTAGGCATGTTGGGCGAGTTGAAACCGGTGTATTTCTGAATCAAACGCGGCAAATACATTGACATTTTTGGGACATAAAGAAGGACATTATCGAACAAAAGGACTATTTGTGATGTTTCTGGGACATTTTGGAGTGCCAACAGAAGAAGATCTTCAAAGGTAAGGCATTAATTATATCGCTATTTCTGACTTTTGTGGCACACCTGCCTGGTTGAAATATGATTTTCATGTGTTTGGTGCAGGTCTACAATTTTGTTTCTGGTGTCCTTTGACAGCTCTTTGGTCTTGGCCATAGTGGAGTTTGGAGTGTGACTGTTTGAGGTTGTGGACAGGTGTCTTTTATACTGATAACAAGTTCAAACAGGTGCCATTAATACAGGTAACGAGTGGAAGACAGAGGAGCCTCTTAAAGAAGAAGTTACAGGTCTGTGAGAGCCAGAAATCTTGCTTGTTTGTAGGTGACCAAATACTTATTTTCCACCATAATTTGCAAATAAATTCATAAAAAATCCTACAATGTGATTTTCTGGATTTTTTTTCTCATTTTGTCTGTCATAGTTGAAGTGTACCTATGATGAAAATTACAGGCCTCTCATCTTTTTAAGTGGGAGAACTTGCACAATTGGTGGCTGACTAAATACTTTTTTGCCCCACTGTAACTATCTACGTGATGGAACCCCAAGTCATTGTAAAGACCTCATATCTTCTGTGCTCGCATGAGGAGATGGGTCCATCTGCCTTGTGTTCATTCCAATCTTCTCAGTCAGATCCTTAGCTACCATATCCTTCATCAAAATCCTCCTTTTTTGACCAAGTCCATATACATCCCAGTTGTCAGGCAGTAGCCCTTTAAGGAAAAGGCAGGTTGCGAAACGTGACACAACCAGGATGGTGGCCAGAGAGACCAACATGATGCCGGTGCGGAATGGGAAGACATGCAGCAGACGCCCGTCCTCGTGTAGGCTGTCCCAGGGAAGGGGCATGAGTCCAGGCACACCAAGCAGGGGCTCTCCCACTAGTAGCCGCAGCAGTAACCCTACCACAAGGCCAGCCAAGGCACCATACCCATTGACCTTCTCAGGTAGAAAGAGGACGCAGATCAACTGTGCACACACTACCGTGTACATCACATCTCCACTGAGAATCCAGAAGACATACACAGAGGAGGTCGTCATTGCCAAGCCCGCCCCCATGAAACCAAACAGTAGGATGGACACCTTTACAACCCGTAGAATTTGTTTCTCAGAGGCCTAAAATGAAGAAGAAAAATCAATTGCAGTGCCCTATTCAGTAAATTTGTGGGAAACATTTACAAATAGATAGTTACATAGAATAAACTAAGATGTTTGTAAGTAGATTCTCCAACTTTCTCTCACCCTTTTGCTGAAAATGTTTTTGTAGATGTTTCGGGCAAAAAGGGACGCAGAAGACAGCAGGGCCGAGTCAATAGATGACATCACGGCAGCAGCAATGGCGCCGATTCCAGCAAGAGAGACGAAAGGTGGACACAGGTAGCGCAGGGAGATGGGCAGAATCATACCCGCCTTGCCCTGCTCGTAGGGAGTAGGTAGACCAAAACTGGTCTGGTTCCAATCTAAGTGAGGGAGAGAAAAAAAAGCAAGCTTATGAGATTTACAGAACTCCCAGTGATTGACATTATTGGGACAGAGTCGGCTCCTCCCATGAAGCCTACTCCTCCATTTTGATGAACACACTGCTGTACCTGTGGATGCTGCCACAGCACCAATGAGAAGAGGTGGTATGGCGAGGATGAAGCAGAAGACAGAGGCAGCATAGCATGTGAACTGAGCCTGAGCCACAGTGGCTGTGGCCAGGACTCTCTGGTAGAAGGCCTGGTAACAGATTCCACCTAGAGTCTGAGAGAGCGAGACATTGAAATGGACCATAAAAATGTTGAAATCCAAAAAGTGACAGGATCTAAATGACAAAACAACCAGCACAGAAAATAGAAAGGTAACACAATACAATGAAAATTATAGGGTCTTCGTTTGGGAGACATTTAGATATAGATCTATACAACAGATGGTCTGTGATGTGGAATCAACTAGATATTAGACCATGTTTGAGGTCTGAACACCTCTGACAAACTGTGAAATTGGAGTGAAATGTGACTTTTTCAGTTGACATTACCACCAGTAGCAGGTCATCCAGCCAGCGCCCTGCATCTGCCAACTTCAGCCTGCCGGTCCATGGCTCCTGATACAGTTTTGTCACCGCTGTGACTGTAATGTCTGTTGAGGCGGGGCTCATCAGTATGAAGGGCACACAGAACCACTGGAAGAGAAAAAACAAAACCACAAAATCGCTGAAAGGAAAAAAAACTAAACCACAAAACCATTGAAAGGGAAGAAAAAAATAAGTTGAAGCAATTCCCATACAGAAACTCTGACACGTAAATAAAGTGAACCTTGGCGTGTATATATACATTAGACCACACACGTGCCTCACTCACTATAACACATTGACCCTAGAACCAATAGTTATTCCGCTGTCCCCATAGCAGAAACCTTTGAAGAACACTTTTTGGTTCCAGGTAGAACCCTTTTGGGTTAAATGTTGAACCCTTTCCATAAAGGGTTCCCCTATGGGGACAGACAAAGAACCCTTTTGAAAAAAAAAAAAATTCTAAGAGTGCAGGACAAAGATTTATCACCAGGCTGAGGAACATGAAGATGAGCTGGATGACATCAGTGTAGGCCACCGAGTACAGCCCTCCCAGTAATGTGTAGAGAACTGCCACGGCAGCAGACAGGGCCACAGCCAAGGGTGATGGGATATCCATGATCACACTCACCGTTCCCCCTAGAGCAAAGCATTGTACAGATTGTTCACACATTCTAGCTAGCGTAGTAGCTTGCAAGCTTCTGTGTGTAGCCTATAGCCATCAACATCCCTGAGATCTAGTGTCATGATGTCGCTAGAAGGCCTCAACCATTCACCCAATGTATAACTTACAGACATGCCATGCAGGTTCATGCACTCATTCATGCATCGAGTTGGCCAACATCAGCAACTAATAATGTAAGAGTTTAGACTCATTCTCATGCTTCCAGAAAATGTGGTGGTGGAAAACAATGACTTATTCTTCAATAAATTACATCAAAGAATCACTCAGAGAAATCTAAGCTAGAGACAGTTTTTCCACGTGACATAACCAGGTAAACGTGGCTCTAGTCCTGGCACGTGCTAAAAGGTGCTGTGATGGCTATTTTGCTGACAGAACAACTGACTTACCCAATGCAGCGAGCACACAGGCTATCCAGAAGATGTCAGCAAGGAGTGATGGGACAAAGAGAATAGCAGTTAACGTGTTTCCATACTTCTCCTGGAACGGATCCATTATGGTGACGTAATTCTTCTCTCGGACCGGTTTCACAAAGAACAACGCACCTGCAGTCACAAATCCATTTACTGTGAATTATTTACCTTACACCACATGGTTGCCATGTTTGATGCCATTCCATTCGCTCCATTCCAGTCATTATTATGAGCCATCCTCCACTCAGCAGCCTCCACAGCCCAAGTGTTATGATAACATAACCATACATACCTACAACCAGGCTAAGGACGAAGCCTATTGGTGCGATGGCCCAAGCCAGGCCTCTTTTAGGGTCGTAGACCACCTCAGCATTGCCTAAGATGAAACCTCCTCCCACCCATGTAGCTGTAGAGAGTGGGTGGTCACACAGAACAACCACTAAACATTGAAAAACACTAAAGTACTTTGAAAGAGACTCAATGACTTTCAAATCTGGGTGATCTTATGTTACAAGTTAGTTTGTTTGACAACACACCTGTGGTAGTGAAGATGCTGACCCAGATGTTGAGGTTCCGCCCTCCAACCATGGCAACCTCACTAAGGTTTCCAGTGCACTTCCTCTCCTCGCGTTTGGACTTCCTGGACGCCCAGACGCCTGTCGCGAGGACGATGAGGTAGAACACCCCGATTGACAGCAGGCCGGGCCAGTTAAGCGCCATCTTCAGGGAGGAGAGGGAATTTCTATAAGATACATGAATATTGACGACAGACCATCGAGACTTAGGCCAATGACACACAGAGATGGACGAAAACGTAAACTCAGCAAAAAAAGAAACGTCCTCTCACTGTCAACTGCATTTATTTTGAGCAAACTTAACATGTGTAAGTATTTGTGTGAACATAAGATTCAACAGCTGAGACATAAACTGAACAAGTTCCACAGACATGTGACTAACAGAAATGGAATAATGTGTCCCTGAACAAAGAGAGGGTCAAAATCAGAAGTAACAGTCAGTATCTGGTGTGGCCACCTGCTGCATTAAGTACTGCAGTGCATTTCCTCCTCATGGATTGCACCAGATTTGCCAGTTCTTGCTGTGAGATGTTACCCCACTCTTCCACCAAGGCACCTACAAGTTCCCGGACATTTCTGGGGGGGAATGGCCCTAGCCTTCACCCTCCAATCCAACAGGTCCTAGACATGCTCAATGGGATTGAGATCCGGGCTCTTCGCTAGCCATGGCAGAACACTGCTTTTTTTGCTAAGTTTATATAGTTTTGTCCACTTTGTCCATCAAAAGTTCAACTAATTCATACTTTTTACGTACATCTAATGATAATTTGCATAATGTTTAGCAAAACTTTGGTTGCCTCTTGATACAAACTATTAAATCGCTCAGAGGCTGTCTACTATAAATGGCCAATATCCACCAGCAAGCAATGCTTCACCTAGCCACGCTAGCTTCGCCCTGAGTAGCTTGCCATGTGGGTGCTAGCAATCCAACAACATGATAGGTACTGCTAGGTATCGACAGCCAATCCAGTAGGGGCTGGAAACTATTCTAAGCTTTAATTGGTTGTGCAATATTGGCAATAATTTACATATATCAAGCTTTCCCCAATTTAAGTCCTTCCCCAATTTAAGTCTTTTCCCTGTTCAGGGTCTGTTCAGCGAGCTTCTCTTGCCTTGCTAACTTACTTCCTATGCTGAAAATGAATGGGCTCCGTAACTTTGTCGGAGGCATCCCTTGCTAGTGGACATGCCCGGTAAGTGACGGATCACTTCAGTTTGTTATTTCCAAAGAAATGTAGCTTGTGGTATCAAACAACATTCACACAGGTAGGGAATTTATCAATAGCCAATCCAGCCCGTTGTTCAAGCTCGCGAGACCTTCCCTCCCCCGATTGGTTAATCACCCAGTGGTTTTGTTCTGTGATTTTCATAAAGTTCAGGCAAATTTTTTGCCTCTTTCTGTTCACCAGAATTGGTTTGCCTCACTCATTTAACCCTGGTGCTTTGCTGAAAAAAATGTATGGCCATTGTGGTATGAGTCAGATTGACCCGTATAGTTTTAAACACACTCAAGACAGTCAAAGAATCAAGTAAAAACAACCAAAACTTTATTTGGTCTTGTCAGACCTTTCAGAAAGAAGAAATGACAGAACATTTGATTTAAAGAACTCTATATTTAAGTACTATTTGTTAAACATATTTTCTTTCTCACAAACAAACATTTTTTGTTGGAGCTCATTTTTGAGTGTCTGTGTCAGAGATCTGCATAAAAGTGCAACCAGAACCAGTCAAAACAAAATACATCATACATTTGTCTATTTTGGACCTGTGAAATTATCTATACACATGAAAGCCTCTGGGTCAAAATGACCCACAACATCATGTTTGTACACAAAATCTACAGACATTCTACAACACATCAGTGTGTCCACATTTTGAGTTAGGTTCATGACGCTAAACGAGGACAAAGTATTTCATTTCATGGAGATAAAGAGAGGTTAACTAGTATTTTAGGGGTCAAGTTGATCAGCAACATAATAGGAGGGTTAACAGAAGGTGTTTCCCTCCTTTGAAAAATAATGACTCCTGCAATTTGTCACATATAGTGGACAACCTCTGACAATGTCTCCCTGTGTCTTTTCCTCCCATTGGAAATGACTTATTTCCGGTTGTTTGATTTCTCAAAGTAATGTCCATTATAAACGTGCTGTTAGGGTGAACTCCAATCTCATTTGCATAACACCAGCATTTAGAACAACAGAGAAAGGAGTCCACTCCACAGGAGTCTTCTCCACATGGAATATATGGGAGAAATTAACGTGAAACCCAAATAAGGGTAAAGCTAGGAGGGATTTGTGTTCAGAGATGTTGCCATAGATTTTCATCTTCACCTTAGCCCAATAACTCACCAAGGCAACCAGTAAAGAGAGAGCAGATATGCATTCAGTCAGTCAGTCAGTCGGTTTCATTAACATGCTGACTCACACACACACACACACACACGCATCCCATACCAAAGAAATCTCTTTACAAAGGCATTACACTGGAACCACATACTAGAGGTGGATGGAAATATGTGAATGGTCTTGCACATAAGAAAATGGTAATGTATTTACTGTATAATTACAAAATAGTTATGCTGCATGTCAAATCAAATCAAAGTTTATTTGTCACGGGCGCCGAATACAACCTTACAGTGAAATGCTTACTTACAGGCTCTAACCAATAGTGCAAAAAAAGGTATTAGGTGAACAATAGGTAAATAAAGAAATAAAACAACAGTAAAAAGACAGGCTATATACAGTAACGAGGCTATAAAAGTAGTGCGGCTACATACAGACACCGGTTAGTCAGGCTGATTGAGTCAGAACTAGGAAACTCGGAAATGTCAAACTTGGAAACTAGTTGTAGAAAGATGATACTTTCCAAGTGTGAAACTTGGGTATCAGAATCAACCAATAGGAAGCTCTACGCAAACAACTTACGTTCATTTTAACTCCGAGGTTCCCGAGTTTCTGACTTGTCATAAATGTAGCATTACACTTTAATTACTACACACAAAAAAAAAATGTTATATCATTCTGCATTCTGCATTCATTGTTGTTTCATATGTAAACTATGAGACAATACTATTGTTATGTAAATAAACGGATCTTGTACAGTTCTGTAATGTCTTCGCAATATTTTCGTAAGACCAGACTGTACAGTACACCCTTCAAATGTTATTATATTTCTAAATGTCAGTCAATTATGTAAGTACAGTATAACATTTTAATATAAATGTTGTCCTATTTTAATGTTCCAATATTCAATAGATACTGTATCACATATTTAATTGGTTTTATATACTTTGTAGTATTTCTCTTCAAGTTCAGTAGACACTTCTTTGATTGGTATGTCAATGCTGAAACATCAAAGTGTACTCCCAAGTACGATCAATATGGCAAAACAAATATAAGATGCTAAGAACTGTTTAAACTTACCTCGATGTGCAATTTCCTTGATCCTCTCAGAGGAAAAACCTAAATGTACTTTGAGAACATCTTCTAACTCCTCCCTCTAGTCCTAAGAGTTTATTAGTGTAGTGAATATAACAAGTTAATAATTGATCATTACAGTACACTCGTGGACTAAACTAAAAAAACAATTGTAGTAAAAATATGTTGACCACACTGTGAAAAATATATTAGTGGAATTTATGATTTACTGATT
The DNA here is from genome assembly GCF_002021735.2 of Oncorhynchus kisutch. Lineage (NCBI taxonomy): Eukaryota > Metazoa > Chordata > Actinopteri > Salmoniformes > Salmonidae > Oncorhynchus > Oncorhynchus kisutch. The sequence goes on from NC_034182.2 coordinate 2,787,797, forward strand.
TATTTTAGCTTTGCACTACTACACTGCGCTTTATTCTGTCATCGTCAGTTACATCCCTTATAAGGAATCATTATGGTCTGGGATTCCAGTGCGCCAATTTCCTCATGTTAATCATTAAACTGCCTGGCCCATATCCATATCCTGCTGAGACATGGTGGCCCCCAATACAAGTTAGTTCAGGTGTGACCCCACAGCATAAACCCAAACCCAGCGGGACCAAGTGGTCACTTTGTCAAGGGTCAGCTTGCAACTCAAGCCAAACATTCTTTCACTGCAGGGAAACTGGGTCAATTAATATCTAAGCTAAGTAACGCTCTGTTACTCAACTCCATATGTAAAGAAAAAGTCAACAGGGAAATGTTGAGACTTTGAGCAACAACTGACCACTGTTGTCCTGTTGCGTGACCACATTCTTTCACAGTGGAGAGCTGAATAAAGGACAGGGCAACTAAAGCCTAGCGACATTGAGAAACCCAGTGATAGTTTATTTTTTCAAAGGTCTCTCATTGATGTCACCCCCTGGGTTTGTCAACATCCCCCTCTCTATCCATCACAACTAAGAGGGGGATGAAATAGGACATGGCTGAATAATAGGGGTGGATGGGGCTGCTTTTTGAGGTGGCTGTATCTTGTGCATGTGGCTACACGGTTTTGTCTACATAAATGAGCTGACAGGTGCATTTCATATATGTAGACTACATAACTTGAGTTACAGTTATAATGTAAGGCTATTTTATATATGATAGTAAAGTGGAACCCTGAACATATAAAACTATAGAAAGCAATGTGTTCAGCCAGCCTTGAATGTGTCAGAATCCGTTGGAGGGTCCCTGCCTGGTAGCATTTCTGGTTTCCTCGTAACCAGGCAGTCTAGTAATTGGACACATAATGACATGGTATGACACCAATGTGGAGGACAACTTGAAGGATCATGTTCAACTGCGCCACAGGGTGGAGCCTCTCCTGGACAAGCGGTCCCGCTTCTTCAATGCTGTCCCTGGCACCTGGATCCACTATTGTGTCTTGATACAACTTCACCCTATGACAGGTGGGGGGGAGATGGTGTCGAGGGACGGTGCCCTGTGGGTCAGGTCTGGCGCATGTGGGAGGAAATTAGTTCAGAGGCAAGACAGAGTAGCCCTGCGTTCAGCCAGGCAATGCTCCCAGAGTTCCCCATCAGCAAGGTAGGCCCTGTGAGCTTCAGACGTGACTGTTTTTCCAGCCCAACTACTGCCACAACTATAGCCTCTAGTCCCACTCTTTCCACCAGTACTCCATATCCCACTTCTGTCAACACCGTCCCAGCCTCGGATCCCACTGGTGTATCAGTGCGACAGACAGACCCCTATCATTGGATGGCCAGTGTGTTGACAGCTCTGCTAGTGGTCTGCTGCCTCTTTCTGGCAGTCAACCTTACATTTACAGTTTCTTTAGAAGCCGTGTGAGGGTAAGGACTCTTGCGATTTGGCCCTCAGAGGGGGTTGTCCCAGGTCACACCATGGATCTGAGGACAATAAGGTCAAGGATGCCCCCCCTGTTCCAACCAGAAGTACCCCCACCTCCCCCGAGGTTGTGGCTTAATGCCTCACCAGCCAGTGGAGAGCATCTCTCTCCCACATATCTCCAGGGAAGACTACCTTATCAAAGAGCAGTGTATTTCACCCACATCCACAATACCAGTTCCCACCCCAATACCCACATAAGACCATGGGAACACAAATCCCAAGAAGAAAAGCATACAAACAAATGAATCCATTCTTGGAAGTGAGGTTGTGACATGTTCATACACACACTACTCATGCCACTACGAGGGTTGTTGAGACAAATGTGTTACACAACCGTTTTGGAAGGCAAAGTATTAATGGATCTTAGGAGGGCAATTATGAATGTGCTTTTTATACTGGAACTGTATTGCTGTGATAATCTACACACATTTGTACTTCTATGTACCAAAGCGTACAACAAAGCATGAAAATTGTCGTTTTTCATTTCATTGAGGAATCTTAAAGTAGAATTAAGATGCAATATCCATCATAACTGGATTTTACTATATTTCAGACAAAAACCTTCCAAACTGACAAAACTGCATTTTGTTATATATGAGACTTGATGCCAACCATTCGCGGTCACCGTACCATTAACCAAACCATGAGAAATGTAGAACGGCACAGAAAAAAAATACTGCCTGTTGACAACTTTATTGCTTCACACAATATGTGAGCCTATCCATACAAACGTGGGTAGAAAACGAACAAAAATCACTCTAAAAATTAGAAAGTCTGACTGCTACCCATTAATCTATGCCTGGTATAGACAGAGTAGGGGAGGACAGTCCATACACCTCAGATTGACATGATCTCTGGTCCAAGCTCATATTCCTGCTGTGGTAAGGTGTTCGGTGGAGGGGGTGCATCCTGTACAGAGACAGGTCACATCATCTGGTGGCTTTCCCATTCTCGTGGAGGTCCATTCTGTTAACAGTAGAAGAAAAGTCAACTAATTATTTATCATAAGACCATCTACTCCATAACAGGTACTGGACAATCAGATTTCAGTCAAGAAAACAAACTACAACATCTCTATCAAACATTATAAAACGGAGTGGTTCGAGCCCTGAATGCTGATTGGCTGACAGAAGTGGTACATCAGACTGTATACCACAGGTATGACAAAACATGTATTTTTACAGCTGTAATTACTTTGGTAACCAGTTTATAGTAGCAATAAGGCACATCTGGGGTTTGTGGTATATGGCCAATATACCACAGCTACGGGGCTGTATCCAGGCACTTGGCGTTGCATTGTGCATAAGAACAGCCCTTAGCCATAGTATATTGGCCATATAACACACCTCCTTTCGGCCTTATTGCTTAATTAGAACTAGGAGCTATAATACACTGATGTGGGGAATGGTTATATACAGTACATTATCACACACCCATTCTCATCTTTAAGGTGCTGGTATAACTCTGCCTTGTTGTTCACAGAGCTGATCCTTCCGGCAAACTCCTGGTGTTTCCTGGAGTTGGCCACAGTGATTCTGTTAGTCCACATGGTGAGCAGTGACACCGGACCTACATTGTAACCACAGGGCAAAAACACACAGAGACAGAAAGATCAGTGAAAAGGAACAATACTGGTAATGGCACACCGTAATGTATGGTCTCTGAATAAAAAAGGTAATTAATGCAGTGATGAAACAAAAAACAAATAATAGAATACTACTCATTGCAATGATAACCATGAACATGGCATTCAACAAATATGCCAGTTCACACCATGGATCTGAGGACAATAAGGTCAAGGCCAACCAGAAGGGGGGAGGGCATGCACCTTTGGCTTTTTCAGGTAGTTGGATCTCGTCCAGACGGGGCTTCTTGTTGAGAGGCTCTGGCGAGTCAGGAGAATCCTTTATGACCTCCGACTCCCCCTGCTCCTCCTTTCCACGCTCTAGTGCCCCCTTCAGCCTGGTGGATGAATCCAATTTGATTTGTCACATGCGCCGAATACAGCAGGTGTAGAACTTAGTGAAACGCTTACTTACAAGCCCTTAAACCAACAATGCTTTAAGAAGTAAAAAAGTGTTAAGTAAAAAATAGAGAAGTAGAAAATAGAAAAGAAAAGTAACAAATAATTAAACAGCAGCAGTAAAATACAGAGGTACAGAGTCAATGTGCAGGGGCACCGATTAGTCAAGGTTATTGAGGTAATATGTACATGCAGGTAGAGTTCAAGTGACTATGCATTGATTATAAACTGAGAGTAGCAGCAGCGTAAAAGAGGGTTCTGGGTCGCCCTTTGATTAGCTGTTCAGGAGTCTTATGGCTTGGGGGTAGAATGCAACACAGTATGACAGTGACGAGGAGAATACCAGGGTAAAATACTAAACCGGTATATACAGTACCAGTCAAAAGTTTGAACACCAAACAAGTGCTCGGCATATGTGGGAACTCCTTCAAGACTGTTGGAAAATCACTCCTGGTGAAGCTGGTTGAGAGAATGCCAAGAGTGTGCAAAGCTGTCATCAAGGCAAAGGGTGGCTTGGGGTGATTTGTTTAACACTTTTGGTTACTACATAATTCCATATGTGTTATTTCATAATGTTGATGTCTTCACTACTTTTCTACAATGTAGGAAATAGGAAAAAATAAAGAAAACCCCTGGAATGAGTAGGTGTGTCCAAACCTTTGACTGGTACTGTATATATTATTACAAATAAATATTTTTCAGACAGGATTTTTTTCAGAATCACAGAGTTGATTGGAGGCAGGTCTGTTGTTTAAAACAGTAGGTCAGGCTTAGGTCAAACAAAATGTGTGTTGTGTCACCCTGACCTCTCTGACTCCTGCCAACTCTTGTCCTCTGAATCCTTGTTGATGCTCTTCTCTGCCTTGTCCTCCTTGTCCTCCCTCTTCCTCCCCCGTTTCTTCCTCTCCTCCTCCTCGGGGGGTTTGCTGCGGCAGGCGATGATGCAGTCCAGAACCCTCTGGTGTCGCTCACTGCCAGCTACGTGGGTCTTCACCAGAGTCTCCAGCTCGTTCCACATGATGCGGTATTGCTCATCCCTAAAGCCCGGAGGAGACATTAACCAGTCAGGACAGGAGACCAGGCACACACACATATGGTTCCCACCTCAACACTCAGGGAGCGACACAGTTACACTTTCAGACTCTCTCCCCAATTCACTCTCTTCCGCACACATCCTTAAAATACAAACCCAGACACACACCCTGTTTCCCACCCCTAAACACTCAGGGAGTGACAATAAGTCACAACATCAGTCTCTCTCTCACACAGACAGACTACCTTTTAGGGCCCTTTCCCCTGGAGCCCACAGTGGAGATGGGAAGAGGGTCGTTCTTCCTCTCCATATCCACCAGGTTGTAAACGGTCTTCTGGCAGGTCAGCAAGTCCTCCTCACTCAGACTCTCCTTCACTATGAGGTTAGCCAGCGGAACCACCTGGATCACACACACAATTAACACACATACAATGAAAACACAAGTCACACAGACCGTTAAAAAAATGTATCAAAACGAGTGATATGAGGTGAGCAATTGTGCAGTGTGTGAAAGAAGGCTGTTGTCCTGCTCACCGCCTGCATGTTGAAGATGGTGGTCTGGGAGATGATCATTGGCCAATAGCGAGTATAACGCTCCAGCTGGGCTTTGGCCCTCTCCGCCGGGGGCTTCCCACTAGCCTCAGTGTCTGGGGACTCAGGGACAGGAGTCAGACGGTTCTCCCTCATGAACTCGCCAAAGTCCTGCGGCAGACACCCCAAAGATACTGGTATAAAACTTCTGGTCCCACTTTAGAATAAGTGTCTTTATACCTACCAGTGTTAACATGGTAGTTACATAGACACAGCGTAAATATAGGACATTGCAGGTACACATTGTTACATAACACAGTACACAGCTGCTATACCAATTTGTTGTTTGTGTTTTCACGTTGACATTTTATATGCATTTGATTTGTAAACAAACTCCAATTAGTTGTGACTAAACCTCCTCTGCCTCTTACAGTGATGTGGTAGTCAGTCACTATGGTGTAGAGGAGGAAGGGGTGGGAGGGGCTTACAGTAATGTGGTAGTCAGTCACTATGGTGTAGAGGAGGAAGGGGTGGGAGGGGCTTACAGTAATGTGGTAGTCAGTCACTATGGGGTAGAGGAGGAAGGAGCTTACAGTAATGTGGTAGTCAAGTCACTATGGGGTAGAGGAGGAAGGAGCTTACAGTGATGTAGTAGTCAGTCACTATGGGGTAGAGGAGGAAGGGGTGGGAGGGGCTTACAGTAATGTGGTAGTCAGTCACTATGGTGTAGAGGAGGAAGGGGTGGGAGGGGCTTACAGTAATGTGGTAGTCAGTCACTATGGTGTAGAGGAGGAAGGGGTGGGAGGGGCTTACAGTAATGTGGTAGTCAGTCACTATGGGGTAGAGGAGGAAGGGGTGGGAGGGGCTTACAGTAATGTGGTAGTCAGTCACTATGGTGTAGAGGAGGAAGGAGCTTACAGTAATGTGGTAGTCAGTCACTATGGTGTAGAGGAGGAAGGAGCTTACAGTAATGTGGTAGTCAGTCACTATCGTGTAGAGGAGGAAGGAGCTTACAGTAATGTGGTAGTCAGTCACTATGGTGTAGAGGAGGAAGGAGCTTACAGTAATGTGGTAGTCAGTCACTATGGTGTAGAGGAGGAAGGGGTGGGAGGGGCTTACAGTGATGCGGTAGTCAGTCACCCGGCCCCCGCAGCCCTCACTAATGGAGGGAGGGTCCTCCAGGGTGGAGCGGGTGCTATTGAGTACGTGCAGGAAGATCTCCCCGCCGTGGCTGCTCAGCATGTGGCTGATGACCTTTGACCCGGACTTCCTGGGCTGCTCCAGCAGCACTGAGCGACCTGCAATGCAATCAATCACCATCTGTATTTCAACTACATTTGTTTGTATTTTCTGTATGCAAGTAGTATTAACATTTAGGGTAGAGGCAAGAGGTCAGGGGCAAAAATATTCAGGCTCACCGTTCAGCAAGAAGTTGGTCAAACACGATGAGGGTCGGCTGTTGACGTCTGTAGGCGAGATCCGATAGGCTCCAGTGCAGTAGTGCAGTTCTGAGCCACCAGTTCACACACAGACACACACGCAAGAAAGATCGGAAATATCCAGATAAGCCAAAAGAGAATATTACAACAGAAAATGCTCTTGGGATTTTGATGTGTCGATATCAAGGACCTCTTCTTTTATCTTTATAATTTCAAACGCCACTCAAGCCCCACCTCTACCGAGACTTTTCATTGAGTTAGCCTGACAACAAATAACAAAGTTTCCCAGGGTTCATGGTGCCTACCTACACTGTTGGTGCGAGGAGTGCACCACTTAAGAGTAACCGTCTCCTTAAGTCCACTGTCTCGACTCGTACTACCAGCCATGTGCAGGTCGCCTGAACAACAGAAAAAGAGGAGAGATGAAAGGGAGAAACTGAATGTTTACTGCAGTGGCCACTAAAAGCCACAATAATTTAGTGGCCAAAACAATACAGATTATTATTATTATTCCTTAAAACCTCACCACTTTTGAAGAACTCAAGATGGGCGTCCCTGTGATGCAGGAGCTCTACGTCGTAATTGGCCGACGTGTTGGCATGCTGCTCCTCCTTCACACCCAAAGGAGACGGAGAAGACCAAAAAAAAGAGACATCAGCGAGGTATCCTTTTCATTGACATTGTAGTCATTTGGCAGACGCTCTTATCCAGAGCGACTTGCAGTAGTGAGTGCCTATCCACTGCTGTCAAGACAAACAAACACTGCTGCTTTCATGTTAACAACAAGGGTTCAAGAAGTACCAGCAAATGCATAAACCACAGATTTTTTGCATCATCTCTCTCTTTTGTTCTCTCTTCCGTTCTTCCTATAAGGTGATTCCAGTGATGTGAAGATTGACAGCTGTGGTTGTTGCAGTCTAAAGTTTAAGGGTCTGATGTGTAATTCAGTGAAAAGGGCTGTACATGTTTTCTAACCCAGATGAATAACATGGGACTACATGGAGGACAAAAACATTTGGGGCGAAGGTTAGGAGATAGGCGTCTACCTGCCTATCATGGCTAAGGACTAAATGACTTACTATTCAAATGAGAGAAAGAGAGAGAGGAAAGAGAGAGGGAAAGGAAAGGAGGGACAGAGTGTGGTCTGATACCAATACGTACTACTCAACACAGCACAAAGGACCACAACAAGACACTACAAGGAGGGACTGCGACCAATCAACTCTGAGGTAGAGAAGGCACCAACAAGGAGTCATACAGGACATGAGGCCGGGGGAGGGGGGGCAAACTACAGGGCATGTAATGCGTACATTCTCATCCACCAAACATGCTAACACTCAACACTGATTGGCTGCTGGAATGTCAAGTGGACAATCGGCGGCCAATCAAAAGTGAGAGCTGTTGAGCGTCCGATGGATGGACAAAACCAATCCACACAGCCTTGCGTTCTGCGGTCCCTCTTGGTGTGTGTTTAAGAGTACTGACCTGCTCGCAAACATTTAATGTGGGCTAGCAAAACAGAAAATACAGCATGAAAACAGCAGCGGTTCCAAGAGTCATTTCAACATGATGATGAACAAATAAAGAACAGTGTGTAAAATCATAGTGCACAATGGCTGACGGGGAAGAAGAACAAAGTTTGGGACATTTTGGGGCCGAGGATGTGGTGGGGGTGTGGCAAGGTTAGGGTATCAGAAGGTTGAGGCGAGTGAAGCGATAGGTGCATTGGGTGGAAGGGCCAATAGAAAATGTGTAATGTGTTGGTTTGTGGATGCAGAGAAAAGAAGTGGGCGGGTCAGGATAGGTCATTTTGCAGACGGGACATCGCCCTTTTCAAACGTTTGTCCAGCCTTCAAAAATAGCCCACCTTATACCTTAAATAACTAATCTAAACATCAGTCATGACATGACAAGACTGCTGGGACACAGCCCTGAAGGAAGTAATGGGTGGGAGTCACTGAAAAGGGTGAAAGGTTATAGATGGGGCTGGTGTAGGCCTGAACCTTGGGAGAGCTAGAGGACAGAAGACGTACCTTCATTGGGATGTTGGTGATGGTGGTGGAGGCAAGGTCAAAGTGCTGCTGCACTAGAATGTTGAGTTTGGTGGCCAGGTGCCTCCCTGCCCGCACACTGTGAACCTCGCTGGTCAGCAGAGAGGAGACCTGTCGGTACAGAGGAGGACTATGTAGGACTTTAACACTAACAAAGTAGCATGCCATTTTTTATTGTATGGCATCTCTATAGAACTTTAACTACAGCATGTGGAAATGAGCACACGTTAACAGGATACTAACAGTATACTTTATCTACATTAGATTAAGTATGCGTTGATATGACAGTGTGTTTTGAGCGATGTTATACATATCTAGATTAACATTTAGACTAGGTGAAATCAGAGTCAATTTAATGCAACACTGAGCAGGTTTAAACCTACCTCTTTCTTTGGCCGGTCTGAGACCAGGGTGTCCTCTCCTTGAGGGAAGATGTGGACAAGCACCAGCTCACACTGCTGGATAGACATCAGTCTGAAACACAGAGACACATTGGAATGCATTGGAAAGATTCAGGACACTTCTTTAGGATCCTCTCGAAACCCTTCTAAGATGACCAATGAAATTAACCCAGTGTAACAAATCTCCTCCTCTAAATCCATTTTAATTCTCCCATCAAAAATCTCCCAAAAAATCTGACTTCTAAAGTTCATATTTATCCCCACTAAAGAGTGTAAAAACAGTGTTATTCTCATCTCAATATCTCATACCTGTCTGAGCCTGCTGCCATCTTGTTTTGCTCTAGAATGGTCTCTTGCACACAATCCTCCAGCATTCTTACATGGGTGTCACTGTAACAGACAGAAACACACAATACCCCCATTAGAATTTCCATGGATGCCTTCAAAGATGGGCATTACTTCAGTATCTACAGGTTCTCAATTACTAACTAGGTTTAACAGAATCAATAGATCATCTCTTTTGGTACGGTCCTTTTGGTGGCTCACTTTTGAGGTCCAGGATTGGTTGTTGAATCATAATGTCTGTGTTCAGAGGAACCTACAAACAGCACTGTTAGTAGATCTGAAAAACCACCATCAATCAATGGGAAATATGAGTATTTATTTTAAGGGAAATCTTGGCATCTTCACAGTAAAATAGAAGAATGTATTGCATAAGGAAATATTAAAACTGTAGTGTACTGGGAAAGATGGGTTAGTCTGTGGACATCTGAGGGTTGGAATTAAGATTGTGGTGGTCAATTTGTCAGGGCATGGACTCTACAAGCTATCAAAAGCATTCCACAGGGATGGTGGCCCATGACTCCAATGCTTCCCACAGTTGTGTCAAGTTGGCTGGATGTGCTTTGAGTGGTGGACCATTCTTGATATACACGGGAAACTGTTGAGCGTGGAAAACCCAGCAGCATTGCAGTTCTTGACACTCAAACCGGTTCACCTGGCACCAATTACCATATCCCGTTCAAAGGAACAAATATTGTGTCTTGCCCATTTACCCTCTGAATGACACACACACAATCCATGTCTCAATTGTCTCAAGGATTACAAATCCTTCTTCACCCTGCCTCCTCCCTTTCATCTATACCAGGGCTCCACAACCCTGTTCCTGTAGAGCTGCCCTCCTGTGTGTTTTTCTTCCAACCCCAGTTGTAACTGACCCGATTCATCTTATCAACGAGCTAATTATGAGAATCAGGTATGCTAGATTAGGGTTGGAGAGAATTTACAGGACAGTAGCTCTCCAGGAACAGTGTTGGAGAGCCCTGATCTACAGTAATTGAAGTAGATTTAACAAGTGACATCAATAAGGCATCATGGCTTTCACCTGGATTCACCTGATCAGTCTATGTCAGGGTTCCCCAACTTGGAATTTGGCTATTTTTTTTTTTAAATTGTTGGACATAAGACTGTAAAAAGACGAGCAAATCAGCTCCAAGTGATTTTAATTTCAGAAATCTGTTCCAAAGTATTATCACGCATATTAGAAATGTGTAATTGTATACAAATGTCAGCAAGGTTTGAAGTGATTAGGTTTTAGTCTTCCATTTGGGCTTTTTGTGGTCTTATGAGCAGTCTATTTTATTTATTTTTGTTACCTTTATTTAACTAGGCAAGTCAGTTAAGAACAAATTCTTATTTTCAATGACGGCCTAGGAACAGTGGGTTAACTGCCTGTTCAGGGGCAATACATTATTTATAATTATGTTCCGTCCCCCTGAACATTCACTCATGAAAAAAATGTTTGTTTTTTTATTTAATTTTTTTTAATTCGGCCTGCAGCTGAATCCAGTTGATGATCCCTGGTCTATGTAAAGTACACTCAATGTATATATAGAATTGTAATGTTTTCCACAGGTCCTACAACTAGGGGAGAGGGGGGGGGGGTAGTGGAATAAATAAATACAAATATATATATACATACAGTACCAGTCTAAAGTTTGGACACACCTACTCATTCAAGGGTTTTTCTTTATTTTTTATATTTTATACATTGTAGTGAAGACATCAAAAGTATGAAATAACACATGTGGAATTATGTAGTGAGCAAAAAAGTGTTACATCAAAATGTATTTTATATTTTTCAAAGTAGCCACCCTTTGCCTTGATGACAACTTTGCACACTCTTAGCATTCTCTCAACCAGCTTCGAGGTACTCACCTGGAATGCATTTCAACTAACAGGTGTGCCATCTTAAAAGTTAATTTGTGGATTTTTTCCCCTTCTTAATATGTTTAGTAGGGGTGGTATACAGAAGATAGCCCTATTTGCTAAAGCCCATATTATGGGAAGAACAGCTCAAATAAAGAAAGAGAAATGACAGTCCATCATTACTTTAAGACATAAACCAGCAGCATACCACCCTGCATCCTACTGCTGGCTTGCTTCTAAAGCTAAGCTGGGTTGGTCCTGTATGGGAGACCAGATGTTGCTGGAAGTGGTGTTGGAATGCCAGTAGGAGGCCCCCTTTCCTCTGGTCTAAAAAAATATCCCAATGCCCCAGGGCAGTGATTGGGGACAATGCCCTGTGTAGGGCGCCATCTTTCGGATGGGATGTTAAACAGGTGTCCTGACTCTCTGTGGTCACTAAAGATCCCATGGCACTTATTGTAAGGGTGCTAACCCCAGTGTCCTGGCTAAATTTAAAAAACAGTCACCGAATCATCCCCAGTTTACATTTAGCTCAATCATCCCTCTCCCCTGTAACTATTCACCAGGTTGTTGCTGTAAATGAGAATGTGTTCTCAGTCAACTTACCTGGTTAACTAAAAAAGGTCAGTCAATCTGGAAAATGTGAACGTTTTTTCTTTGAAACTTTGAAAGTTTCTTCAAATACAGTCACAAAAACTATCATGGAACTGGCTCTCATGAGGACTGCCACAGGAAAGGAAGACCCAGAGTTGCCTCCGTTGCAGAGGATAAGTTCATTCGAGTTACCAGCCTCAGAAATTGCAGCCCAAATAAATGCATCACAAAGTTCAAGTAACAGACACATCTCAACATCAACGGTTCAGAGGATACAGTGTGAATCAGGCTTTCATGGTCAAATTGCTGCAGAGAAACCACTACTAAAGGACACCAATAAGAAGCAGAGACTTGCTTGGGCCAAGAAACATGAGCAATGGACATAGACCGGTGGAAATGTGTCCTTAGATCAGGAGTCCAAATTGGAGATTTTTGGTTCCAACCGCCATGTCTTTGTGAGACGCGGTGTGGGTGAACTTATAATCTCTGCATGTGTATTTCCCACCGTAAAACATGGAGGAGGTGTTATGGTGCTTTGCTGGTGACACTGGCTGTGATTTATTTAGAATTCAAGGAACACTTAACCAGCATGGCTACCACAGCATTCTGCAGCGATACGCCATCCCATCTGGTTTGAGCTTAGTGGGACTATCATTTGTTTTTCAACAGGACAATGACCCAACACACCTCCAGGCTGTGTAAGGAATAATTGACCAAGAAGAAGAGTGATGGAGTGCTGCATCAGATGACCTGGCACTCCACAATCACCCAACCTCAACACAATTGAGATGAATTGGACCACAGAGTGAAAGAAAAGCAGCTAACAAGTGCTCAGCAAATGTGGGGATTCCAAGACTGTTGGAAAAGCATTCCAGGTAATTGCTGGTTGAGAGGATGCCAAGAGTGTGCAAAGCTGTCATCAAGGCAAAGGGTGGCTACTTTGAAGAATCTCAAATATATTTGTTGAACACTTTTTTTGGTTACTACATGATTCCATGTGTTCTTTTTTAGTTTGGATGTCTTCACTATTATTCTACAATGTAGAAAATAGTAAAAATAAAGAAAAACCTGTGAATGAGTAAGTGTGTGGATTTGGGGATTTGAAATTATACAAGTAATGTTATTTGATAGTTCCAAATCTTTCTGTTAATTTCATAGCTGATCTATCCCCTAAAAAAAATTGTATTATAATAAATAAACAAACAATTATTTACTAATTATGTTAATGTTTACCTCTTGGCGTTTGTGAGGCAGATAATGCGCCCCCTGTTGGCCACCCTGTCAGCAGTGTCCATGAGGGTGGTGCGTGCCTCGTGCTGGTACTCAGTGATCTTACACAGTGACTCCACCGCTGCCACCAGGCCGTGCAGGACGCTGCAACACTCAGGGTCCTCCTGCGGGTTAGGTGGACCCACAGCTGCCAGAGCAGACATGAGCTATCACATGAATACAAAGGGAAGCAGGTCAAGTCAACAATACATTACAACAAAACCTCTATCTGGACAGGTTTGGTTAACCTCAAATTGAGACAATGAGATTGGTAGTAGTGTAGTGAGTATTGCCATAAAATAAATAAAGGTGAAATAAAAAATAACAAAAATAACAAAAATAACAAAAAGCTGTAGACTTTCAACAATAGATTGCTTAGAACCATAGAATTAGTGCTGTACAAAATTGCTGCCCTGTTGATAAATAAGCATCCATCTCTCGAAGATGGAAATAAAGTACCTCATGAGTGCTTTGGTCCTCTTGCCTCCAGCTGTTCAGAATGTGGAACTCTGAATCACTCACAATGTAGTTGATCTGAAACATAACCACTGAAGCAATATAATGTGCTGTGCCCAACTCGGAACATGAATGAACACAGACGAGTTGGCCGACGCAGACAGACTATACTCTATTCTGACCTGGGCTAAAACAGACTAGACCACCAGGCAACGCCAGGCTATGGGATGGAGGGACTTACCAGTTTCTTGAGGGGGTAAACGTCGTAGAGGATGCGGCAGTACTCCATGGAGCACTCCACAGCACAGGTCCACAGGGACTTGGACACTGGGGCCAGCGGGATCATGCCCTGGCCACGGCTCTTGGTCAGCACGTCACACTCCACCTGCTGCCGACTGGACTCTGCCATATAAGGGCAGTGGTCGACCACGAAGGCCGTCTTGTGGGAGACTGAGAACATCTTCATCTCTGGTTCAGCCCTGTGTGAGTTCTGCAGAGGTGATAGGAGATATTTAGTCTGATGCTAAGAAACCATCTCTTCTCAATTTAGATGAGAAGAGCAAGGCACCAGTAACGTTAGCTAGCTGCAGCCTACGTACTGACACCAATTTACATTGCTAATATATACAGTAGCTAACTAGGCTGAACGAGAAACATGCCCTATGACAATGTCCTTTAGCTATAGATTTAGCTAGCTAACGTAAATTGGCTAAGATAAGTTACCGTGGATAACGGTCGTTAGCTAGCTTGCTTACTTACTTAACTTGGCTAGCTATATTTAATTACAAGCGTTAGCTAGCTAGCTAGTTTCCAGACCGATTTTTTAAAAACTGAATTGCTACGTTAGCTAGCTAGCTAGCTAAGTAGTGGGTGAGCCGTCTGCAGAAGTACCTGGGACTGATGAGACTGAGGCGCGTCGATTTGCCAACGTAAACCAAGCAAATTTTAGTTTAGTTTGCTAGCCAGATTAGCTATCAAACATAGTTATCTTACAAATTAGTCTAAAATAAAGTCAGGTTTTCACACCATATAGCACCCGTATTGTATGGTTCCTTTCCACCAGCGAAAATACGGATTGTAGTTGTACAACTAAGTTAATAGCTATCTATGTGGGTAATAAAAAAAACGACATAATGCTGGAGCAAAAATAAATAAATCAGAGGCGGCTGTAGATGTTATTGGTGGAACTATGTCCGTCGTGTATGGATGGTCCGTGTCTTACTTCAACATCTTTTCATGGTTCCTGTCTTCTTTGCCTAGATAAATTGAGCAGGGTTCCCCAAGTGGAGGCCCGCGGACCAAATTTGGTTTTATTTGGCCCCCCAAGTTTTCTGAATTTTCATTGTTGGACATAAAAGGCTGTAAAACACCAGGAAAATAGCTCCAATTGATTTTATTCTGGAAATATGTCCCCAAGTATTCCCACTCATATGTTTTTAATTTAACTAGGCTAGTCAGTTAAGAATAAATACTTATTCTTTCTTATTCTTCTTTACAATGACTTTCGGTTACTGGCCCAAGCTCTAAACACTAGGCTACCTGCCACCACGTATGTGATTGTATACCAGAAAATATAAATGTATTGGATTTATATAGCACTTTTCTACCAACTGAGCAACCATTTTTGTGTCAGAACATTCACCACACATCAGCTATCAGGTGGAGAGGTGAAGAGTGATGTATGCCATTAGGAATGAGGGGGATGATTAGGCGGCCATGATGGAATGTGGCCAGGTTGGGAATTTAGCCATGACAACGGGGTGAAAACCCCTACTCTTACAATAAACTTCATGGGATTTTGAATGACCACAGAGTCAGGACACCAGTTTTGACGTCCCATCTGAAAGACGGCCCCCAATGTTCCCAAATGTAATCAAGGTTTGAAATTATGCTGTTTTAGTCTAATATTATATCTGTTTAGGCTTCTTGCGGTCAATTTGAAGTGTACAAATATGTTTTTATTATGTTCCGCCCCCCAGACCATCCACTCAAGAAAAAATTGGCCCATGGCTGAATCTAGCTGATGATCCCTGCTGTTGAAAATGTGCACAATCCATGTGCAGCATATGACACGTTCAATTGAAATATTTTTCATTTAATCGTATAAATAATGTATTTAGACAAATCATGTATTTGCTTTCATTTCAATGTGTCATCATGGCTATACTCTGTATTATGATAAGAAAGGTTGGAACAGTATTTGTCATCATGGCTATACTCTGTATTATGATAAGAAAGGTTGGAACAGTATTTGTCATCATGGCTATACTCTGTATTATGATAAGAAAGGTTGGAACAGTATTTGTCATCATGGCTATACTCTGTATTATGATAAGAAAGGTTGGAACAGTATTTGTCATCATGGCTATACTCTGTATTATGATAAGAAAGGTTGGAACAGTATTTGTCATCATGGCTATACTCTGTATTATGATAAGAAAGGTTGGAACAGTATTTGTCATCATGGCTATACTCTGTATTATGATAAGAAAGGTTGGAACAGTATTTGTCATCATGGCTATACTCTGTATTATGATAAGAAAGGTTGGAACAGTATTTGTCATCATGGCTATACTCTGTATTATGATAAGAAAGGTTGGAACAGTATTTGTCATCATGGCTATACTCTGTATTATGATAAGAAAGGTTGGAACAGTATTTGTCATCATGGCTATACTCTGTATTATGATAAGAAAGGTTGGAACAGTATTTGTCATCATGGCTATACTCTGTATTATGATAAGAAAGGTTGGAACAGTATTTGTCATCATGGCTATACTCTGTATTATGATAAGAAAGGTTGGAACAGTATTTGTCATCATGGCTATACTCTGTATTATGATAAGAAAGGTTGGAACAGTATTTGTCATCATGGCTATACTCTGTATTATGATAAGAATGGTTGGAACAGTATTTGTCATCATGGCTATACTCTGTATTATGATAAGAAAGGTTGGAACAGTATTTGTCATCATGGCTATACTCTGTATTATGATAAGAAAGGTTGGAACAGTATTTGTCATCATGGCTATACTCTGTATTATGATAAGAAAGGTTGGAACAGTATTTGTCAGGGCACAATTATGATGGGGAACAGTATCCATTTGATAGGGAACAGTATAAGGAACAGTTGACCCAAACCTATCTGATGGGGTATCAGTACCTGATAGGAAGCAAAGATGGGGAACAATAGTATCTGCGAACACTGTGATATGGAACTTATCTAATGGGAAACAGTATGGTGGGGAACAGTAGATACATCAAATATGGAACAGGGAACAGTAGGTCTATCTAATACGGAACAGTATCTGACAGGGAATTTGGTTGGGACAGAACAGATAACAAGATGTGCTCGATATTCATTGTCAACACTCAAGATATAAAATTCAAAAGGCACTCGCACATCTGAGCGATCTTTGTTGCAGGTGCATGGTAACAGTTGAATAAGATGAGAAAAAAGAAGAAACCCGCACACTACTCTTGCTAGTATCACTGCTCTTTATTAAGCTTTATGTATCGGCCTCAAGGCCTTCGTCAGAGCTTTTTCAAAAAACAAAAAAAAGCTCTGACGAAGGCCTTGAGGCCGATATGTAAAGCTTAATAAAGAGCAGTGACACTACCAAGAGCCGTGTGCGGGTTTCTCAAGACATGAAATTTCACAATATATGAATGGATGTCAAACGATTGTTCAATTAAATGTGAGGTATTTTGGCCTTCCTACTGATAATGTTCATTTTGTTCATTTCATCACTGCTTTTTCAGGACCCCAAAGCTCTTTGATGCCCCCCAGGGGCCACCTGGTTGAGAATCACAGACCTATAACCAGCAAATGCAATAATACAATTTTCCAATGAGAATCATTCATTGCATATGGCAATATGGGCCTAAAGAATGCTGTTGCATATATATATATATATATATATAAATATGTATAGGTCTGCCATTTCCGAGATCAGTTTTTGAGCGACTTGGCAGGACCGGCAGTTTTGTTACGCCCACTGTATATATACAGTCAATTATTAGACCGTACTTATGTGGGCGTAACAAAACTGCCGGTCCTGCCAAGTCGCTCAAAAACTGATCTCGGAAATGGCAGACCTACATTGGTTTGATAACAACATTGTGGGAGGAAACACGCCAGTCGGAGATTACTAAAACCACACCTCCTAAAGTACCCATAGTACTCATAGGACTACCCCACCCATTCTCTCAAGTTTGAACTTGATCTAAAAAGCATGCAATGTTTTTTCATTTGAAACCATGTTGAGAAATAAAGTGGAAACTTTTGAAATACATGCAGCTCATTGGTAGTGATCTTACATGATGTGTTAATTCCGCCGTAACATTTTGCTATCCAGGTTTAACCGTTGATGACTTGTTGTGATATGTGACATATTTGAGATGAATGAGAGTGGGGACAACATTCTTGTAATGGATTCTTTGTCTGAGACAAAAATGGATGGCGACACGGAGATAGAGATGGGAATGGAAGTTGGTGAGTTAACGTAGATTTCATTATCTTTTGCAACACGAGAGGATTTATTGCAAGAGAAAAGGGCGGAATAATGTAGCCTTCCTCTGTAACTTTTCGTTTCCACCTATCTGAACCAAAATTGTATTTTATTTGCTCAAATGTTATTCTGTTGTGTCCCTTATATATTTTCTCCTTTGTTATTTCAAACTTTAAAAAGTATACAATAACAGTATTGACCTTTGGCACCACCATTTGCCCTCTGTAATGAGAGGGTTCTGCTTAGCTGAGGAACGCTCAACTCAGTTATCTTTTGTATGGGCCTCTATCTATCTGCCTCAATATACCCTACACTATACGTTATCATAAACTTCCTTATCATCAGTGTTTATAAAACTGTAAATTAGTTTGGACTGAAACTGTCTCAGCAACTGTCAGTCCAAGGTCACTCATGCACAGGCATACCTTCGATGCTCTCAGTGTTTACCATGAAGGATGCTCCATACCACTTCTTACAATGCAGCGAATTTTGGGTGTCGTGACCGGGACTCGAGCCTAAATATCTGTGATTGTTAGGCTAACACGGAAGCCATTACACCAATAAGTCAGACTCAATTGACGAGGTCACTAGTTGTTGAACTAAGGTCGCTGGAATACATAAATATTCCTTTATCACACTGGTGGACATAGCATAAGCTAACAACCACACTGATTCACAGATGCAAGATTTCAGTCATAGCCTATGGCTGGCTGCACAGCTTGCCCCTACTATTATTGGCCCAATGTACACTCCGACTTTCCCACACAATCAAATATCTTCGATCGTCGGGATCTTTGGGCAGTTTGTTAATAACTAGATCATTACTTTGTGGTTATTTAAGAGTTCATTTCCAAAATTCTATATCCACCAATTTTCAACATTTGTGTTAAAAAGATATATAATCAGAAATGATTTCTTATGGGGACCTTCATGTGTGTTTAAAATAGTATTGCTTTTGTATTCATACATTTTGAATGTGTATGTTAAACACTACATATATATTAAAACAACAATACAATGCAGTTTGTAGGTCCAACCGTGCCCTGATATTATAACATAACATCCATTCCTGGACCTGACTCCAAAAACAAGCCACCGATGGACAGTACCAAAAGAGATACTCTTTGATTCTGTTTCCACATGGCAGAGTCTGCACAGGGCTGACTGTTTAATGTCCGATATACAGAGCATTCTTTTTGTAGCGAGAATTTCATGTAATAGCTTAAATTGAAAAGAACGGATTGATGCGTCAATTGCAGTGGTGTAAAGTACTTAAGTAAAAATACTACTTAAATCATTTTTGGGGTATCTGTACTTTACTAAACAATTTATATTTTGGACAACTTTTACTTTTACATTCCTAAAGAAAAGGATTGACTTTTTACTTGTTGCATACATTTGTCATGACTCTAGCCCTTTCAGAGAATTGGCTAGCAGAGATGTGAACAACCTCCCCTTTCCTGTTAGGGGGAGTGGGAGGCAGTTTTACGACTTTACAACCACGACGTCCATTCCTTTCAGATACACTTCTTGTAACGGCGTTCTTCGTTTGTTGAAAGAGAGTCGGACCGAAATGCAGCGTGGTGGTTACTCATGTCTTTAATGAAGAAAAGTGACGATACATGAAATAACTTATAATAAATACAAAAACAACAAACGGAACGTGAAACCTAATTACAGCCTATCTGGTGATACTACACAGAGACAGGAGCAATCACCCACGAAATACAAAGTGAAACTCAGGCTACCTAAATACGGTTCCCAATCAGAGGCAACGAGAATCACCTGACTGCTGATTGAGAACCGCCTCAGGCAGCCAAGCCTATACAACACCCCTAATCAGCCGCGATCCCAAATACTACAAACCCCAATACGAATTACAACAACATAAACCCCTGTCACACCCTGGCCTGACCAAATATATAACGAAAACACAAAACACTAAGACCAAGGCGTGACAGAACCCCCCCCCCCCAAGGTGCGGACTCCCGGACGCACCTCAAAACCAAAGGGAGGGACCGGGTGGGCGTCTGTCATTGGTGGCGGCTCCGGCTCGGGACGTGGACCCCACTTCATTAATGTCCCAGTTCCTCCCCTTCGCGTCCTGGGATAATCCACCCTCGCCGCCGACCATGGCCTAATAGTCCTCACCCAGAACCCCACAGAACTGAGGAGCAGCTCGTGACTGAGGGGCATCTCGGGATGAGGGGCAGCTCGGGACCGAGGGGCAGCTCGGGACCGAGGGGCAGCTCGGGACCGAGGGGCAGCTCGGGACTGAGGCAGCTCGGGATTGAGGGGCAGCTCGGGACTGAGGGGCAGCTCGGGACTGAGGGGCAGCCCGGAACTGAGGGGCAGCCCGGAACTGAGGGGCAGCCCGGAACTGAGGGGCAGCCCGGAACTGAGGGGAAGCCCAGTACTGAGAGGAAGCCCAGTACTGAGAGGAAGCCCAGTACTGAGATGAAGCTCAGGTAGGTAGTAGGCTCCGGTAGATCCTGGCTGGCTGGCGGATCTGGAAGATTCAGGTTGACGAGCAGATCTGGAAGATTCTGGTTGACTAGCAGATCTGGAAGATTCTGGTTGACAGGCTGATCTGGAAGAATCTGGTTGACTGGCAGATCTAGAAGATCATGGCTGACTGGCGGATCTAGCTGCTCTATGCAGACTGACAGCTCTGACTGCTCCATGCAGGCTGACAGCTCCTTGCAGACTGGCAGCTCTGGCTGCTTCATGCAGACTGACAGCTCTGACTGCTCCATGCAGGCTGACAGCACCCTGCAGACTGGCAGCTCCTTGCAGACTGACAGCTCCTTTCAGACTGACAGCTCCCTGCAGACTGGTAGCTCCTTGCATACTGACAGCTCTGACTGCTCCATGCAGGCTGACAGCTCCTTGCAGACTGGCAGCTCCTTGCAGACTGGCAGCTCCTTGCAGACTGGCAGCTCCCTGCAGACTGGCAGCTCCTTGCAGACTGGCAGCTCCTTGCAGACTGGCAGCTCCTTGCAGACTGACAGCTCTGGCTGCTTCATGCAGACTGGCAGCTCCTTGCAGACTGGCAGCTCCTTGCAGACTGACAGCTCCTTGCAGACTGACAGCTCCCTGCAGACTGACAGCTCTGACTGCTCCATGCAGGCTGACAGCTCCTTGCAGACTGACAGCTCCTTGCAGACTGACAGCTCCTTGCAGACTGGCAGCTCCTTGCAGACTGGCAGCTCTGACTGCTCCATGCAGCTCCTTGCAGACTGACAGCTCCTTGCAGACTGACAGCTCCTTGCAGACTGACAGCTCCCTGCAGACTGACAGCTCCTTGCAGACTGACAGCTCTGGCTGCTCCATGCAGGCTGACAGCACCCTGCAGACTGGCAGCTCAGGCTGCTTCAAACAGGCAGGAGGCTCCGGCAGCGCTGTAGAGAAGGAAGGCTCTGATAGCGCTGAACAGGCGGGAGACTCCGACAGCGCAGGAGAGGAGGAAAATGCTGGCTGCGCTGAACAGGCGGGAGACTCCGACAGCGCAGGAGGGAAGGAAGGCTCTGGCTGTGCTGAACAGGCGGGAGACTCCGACAGAGCAGGAGAGGCGAGGCGCACTGTAGGCCTGATGCGTGGTGCGGGCACTGGTGATACTGGAGCGAGGACACGCACAGGAAGCCTGGTGCGGGGAGCTGCTACCGGAGGACTGGTGTGTGGAGGTGGCTCTGGATAGACCGGACCGTGCAGGCGCACTGGAGCTCTTGAGCACCGAGCCTGCCCAAGCTTACCTGGCTCGATGCCCACTCTAGCCCGGCCAATACGAAGGGCTGGTATGAACCGTACCGGGCTATGCACCCGCACTGGAAACACCGTGCGCTCCATAGCATAACACGGTGTCTGCCCGGTCTCTCTAGCCCACCGGAAAGCACAGGGAGTTTGCACAGGTCTCCTACCTGGCATAGCCATACTCCCTGTAAGCCCCCCCCCAATCATTTTTTGGGGTTGCTTCTCGGGCTTCCTTGCCAACCGTGTTCCCTCGTATCGCCGGCTCCTATCTCCTGCTGCCTCTGCTTCCTCCTTGGGGCGGCGATATTCACCAGGCTGAGCCCAGGGTCCTCTTCCGTCTAATATCATCTCCCAAGACCAGAAGTCCTTATATCGCTGCTCCTCATGATTAACAGGGAGAGTTGGCTCAGGTCTGACTCCTGACTCTGCCACTCTCTCCCTGAGCCCCCCCCCAATAAATTTTTGGGGGTGACCTTCGGGTTTCGCTCTGCGCCGCCGTGTTTTCCTTTTCGACTCCATTCGCCTATAGCCTTCTTCGCACTGCTCAAGCGAATCCCATGCGGGCTCCTGCACTCTCTCTGGGTCGGCCGCCCACCTGTCGATTTCTTCCCACGTCGTATAATCCATGCCATTGCTGTCCATAACGTCCTCCTTTCGCTGCTCCTGCTGTCGCTGCCTGTTACCACGCTGCTCGGTCCGTGTGTGGTGGGTGATTCTGTAACGGCGTTCTTCGTTTGTTGAAAGAGAGTCGGACCGAAATGCAGCGTGGTGGTTACTCATGTCTTTAATGAAGAAAAGTGACGATACATGAAATAACTTATAATAAATACAAAAACAACAAACGGAACGTGAAACCTAATTACAGCCTATCTGGTGATACTACACAGAGACAGGAACAATCACCCACGAAATACAAAGTGAAACTCAGGCTACCTAAATACGGTTCCCAATCAGAGGCAACGAGAATCACCTGACTGCTGATTGAGAACCGCCTCAGGCAGCCAAGCCTATACAACACCCCTAATCAGCCGCGATCCCAAATACTACAAACCCCAATACGAATTACAACAACATAAACCCCTGTCACACCCTGGCCTGACCAAATATATAACGAAAACACAAAACACTAAGACCAAGGCGTGACACTTCTCTCATTGACCATGCAGTATGGAGAGAGAGAATTTCACAGTAAGACAAAGAGTCCGTCCCGCCCAATTCTACTACATCCCAGAATTGGAGAATTAAACATTATTCATAATTTAGAGAAAGTGGAAACGGTCGGTGGCGAAGTCAGCTACGACCCTGTCAGTTTTGTTTCATGTTTGTGATCTCATGAAAGACAATACAGCCACATTACCCTAACTCTGTTAATACAGATTCCTCAGTTATGAGGCTTGCATCTAATTCTTGTATAAAGTGAATAAGTAAAGATTAAACTATTTGTGAAATTATATAATGTAATGTTAACCTTTAAAATGAGAACATTGTCTCCCCTGTAAAGTTTAACTAAGTCAGTAGCCACGCCCCAGTGTTAATAGACATTGGTTGGAAATGATGAACCAACCCCTTTTCTACATTTCTATAAAAGCCCCCATGACCCAAAGTCACCTAAGTTCCAAATAATGGGAGGACTTGTCAAGAATACTGACCAACGAGGACAAATCTCCAGAGTGAGATGAACCTCTCAGACCATGTGAACCTCTCACACGACAACCCGGAAGATTCTACAAAGGACGAGGGCGACATCAACTGGGCAAACCAGAGCCTCACATCACCAGCTCAACTATCGAAGTCAGCTTCACATAAATACAATGCATTGCTTTTCCAAATGAGCGGTCGTTAGTGGCATATGTATTTATGTGAGAATAGCTTCCCAGGTCCGATAGAGACCCATGTTCTTTGTCTTCCTCTGAATTTACTGTGTTATAACCACACTGTTTTGTGTTATTTAGTCAACTAGGGATGGTATTTTACTGTATAATGTTATCATGAATTGTATATTCTGTAGTTGTGTAATTAGTTAGTCAAAATAAATGATTGAGCCAATTGGTGTATGGATGATTTATAGGAAAGGCTGGGTTCATGCAGATAGCCAAGAATTTTATGTTGTTTGGAATGAGAACTGATGAGGTAGTAATTCATTAATAGAAGTGTCACGTTCTGACCTTTATTTCCTTTGTTTTGTCTTTATTTAGTATGGTCAGGGCGTGAGTTGGGGTGGGCAGTCTATGTCTAGGTTTCACTGTTGGTTTGTGGGTGTTTGTTTCCTGTGTCAGTGTTTGTGCCACACGGGACTGTTTCGGTTGGTTTATTGTTTATCGTTTTGTATTTCATAGTGTTCAGGCTTTTCTTATTAAAATCGTCATGAACACTTACCACGCCACACTTACCACGTGGTAATGGGCAGCAGCAACAGTGGCCAAAGACACAGGACTCATGGACTTGAGAGGAAATTCTAGACGGGAGAGGACCCTCAGCACAGCCAGGGGAATATCGCCGCCCCAAAGCAGAGCTGGAGGCAGCGAAGGCAGAGAGGCGCTGGTATGAGGAGGCAGCACGGCGGCGTGGTTGGAATCCCGAGAGTCAGCCCCAAAAATGTATTGGGGGGGGGGGCACACAGGGAGTGTGGCTAAGCCAGGTAGGAGACCTGTGCCAACTTCCTGTGCTTACCGGAGTGAGAGAGGGACCGTGCAGGCACCGCGTTATGCTGTGGAGTGCACAGTGTCCCCGGTGCGGGTGCATAGCCCGGTGCGGTACATTCCTGCTCCTCGTATCGGCCGGGCTAGAGTAGGCATCGAGCCAGGTGCCATGAAGCCGGCTCTACGCATCTGGTCTCCAGTGCGTCTCCTTGGGCCGGCGTACATGGCACCAGCCTTACGCATGGTGTCCCCGGTTCGCCAGCACAGCCCAGTGCGGCCTATTCCACCTCGCCGCACTGGTCGGGCTACGGGGAGCATTCAACCAGGTAAGGTTGGGCAGGCTCGGTGCTCAAGAGCTCCAGTGCGCCTGCACGGTCCAGTCTATCCAGTGCCACCTCCAAGCACAAGCCCTCCGGTGGCAGCCCCCCCCCCCACCAGGCTGTCTCTCCGTTTTCTGCCTACAGGGTCTCCCGCCTGTCCAGCGCTACCAGAGCCTTCCTCCTCTCCAGCGCTGCCAGAGCCTCCCGTCTGTCCAGAGCTGCCAGAGTCTCCCGTCTGTCCAGAGCTGCCAGAGTCTCCCGTCTGTCCAGAGCTGCCAGAGTCTCCCGTCTGTCCAGAGCTGCCAGAGTCTCCCGTCTGTCCAGAGCTGCCAGAGTCTCCCGTCTGTCCAGAGCTGCCAGAGTCTCCCGTCTGTCCTGAGCTGCCAGAGTCTCCCGTCTGTCCTGAGCTGCCAGGGTCTCCCGTCTGTCCTGACCTGCCAGGGTCTCCCGTCTGTCCTGACCTGCCAGGGTCTCCCGTCTGTCCTGAGCTGCCAGGGTCTCCCGTCTGTCCTGAGCTGCCAGGGTCTCCCGTCTGTCCTGAGCTGCCAGGGTCTGCCGTCTGTCCTGAGCTGCCAGAGTCTCCCGTCTGTCCGGAGCTGCTAGAGCCACCAGTCTGTCCTGAGCCGTCAGTCAGCCAGGAGCTGCCAGAGCCGTCAGTCAGCCAGGAGCTGCCAGAGCCGCCAGCCAGCCAGGAGCTGCCAGAGCCGCCAGCCAGGAGCTGCCAGAGCCGTCAGCCAGCCAGGATCTGCCAGAGCCGTCAGTCAGCCAGGCGATGCCGGAATCGCCCTTCACTCCGGAGCTGCCGGAATCTCCTCGTTACAAGAAGACTGTACTCGATAAGAATACAGTCTCCCGCCTGTCCGGCGCTGCCGGTGGCGTCCTTCACTCCAGCGCTGCCGGAGTCTCCCGCCTGTCCGGCGCTGCCGGAGTCTCCCGCCTGTCCGGCGCTGCCGGAATCCCCCGTCCATTCGGGACCCATGTCTAGGGTCCCCAGTCCAAGGTCGGTGGCGAAGGTCGCCACTTTAAAGAGGCTACGGAGGCGGGCGAAGAGGCGCACTAGAACTATGGTGAAGTAGTGGGGTCCACGTCCTGCGCCAGAACCGCCACTGCGGACAGACGCCCACCCGGTTTGGTTTATTGTTTTGTATTTCATAGTGTTCAGGCTTTTCTTATTAAAATCGTCATGAACACTTACCAAGCCGCATCTTGGTCCGATCCTTACTCCTCTTCAGACGAAGAGGAGGAAATCTGCCGTTACAAGAAGACTGTACTCGATAAGATATGAAAATATCTTTAGAGTCGATTCGGGAAAAATACTCTATAAAAATGTTCCTGTGGTGCCCCGACTTCCTAGTTAATTAAAGTTTAGATTATTAGTTTAATAATTACATATAGAGAATTAATTTGATAAAATAACAGTCTTCACATTTAATGACAAGCAAGAGACACGACACATTTTCCCTGACACCCAAAAGTACTCGTTACATTTTGAATGCTTAGCAGGAAAGGAAAAGGGTCCAATTCACGCGCTTATCAAGAGAACATCCCTGGTCTTCCCTACTGCCTCTGATCTGGCGGACTCACTAAACGCACATGCTTTGTTAGTAAATCATGTCTGAGTGTTGGAGTGTGCCCCTGGCTTTCAAAAAAATATGGGGCCATCTGATTTGCTTAATTAAAGGAATTTGAAATTATTTGTACTTTTACTTTTGATACTTAAGTACAGTTGAAGTCGGAAGTCTACATACACCTTAGCCAAATACATTTAAACTCAGTTTTCACAATTCCTGATATTTAATCCAAGTAAAAATTCCCTGTCGTAGGTCAGTTAGGATACCAATGTCACGACTTCTGCCAAATCCATTTTTCATTTTCCATTGGTTTTTGTCTTGTCTTCCCACACACCTGTTTTCAATCCCATTCATTACCTGTTGTGTATTTAACCCTCTGTTTCCCCTCATGTCTTTGTCAGAGATTGTTTATTGTCAGTGTAGTGTTTTTGTTGTATAGATGCGCGACGGGTCTTCGTACCCATATTTGTTTATGTTCTTTTTCCTGTTTAGTGTTATGGAGCATGTTACTATGACATTATTAAAAGACTCCATTTTACACTCCGTTTGACTCTCCTGCGCCTGACTTCCCTGCCACCTATACACATATGCCTGACACACCACTTTATTTTAAGAATGTGAAATGTCAGAATAATAGTAGAGAGAATGATTTATTTAAGATTTTATTTATTTCATCACATTCCCAGTGGGTCAGAAGTTTACATACACTCAATTAGTATTTGGTAGCATTGCCTTTAAATTGTTTCACTTGGGTCAAACGTTTCGGGTAGCCTTCCACAAGCTTCCCACAATAATTTTGGCCCATTCCTCCTGACAGAGCTGGTGAAGCTGAGTCAGGTTTGTAGGCCTCCTTGCTCGCACACGCTTTTTCTGTTCTGCCCACACATTTTCTATAGGATTGAGGTCAGGGCTTTGTGATGGCCACTCCAATACCTTGACTTTGTTGTCCTTAAGCCATTTTGTCACAACTTTGGAAGTATGCTTGGGGTCATTGTCTATTTGGAAACCCATTTGCGATCAAGCTTTAACTTCCTAACTGACGTCTTGAGATTCAATATATCCACATAATTTTCCAACCTCAAGATGCCATCGATTTTGTGAAGTGCCCCAGTCCCTCCTGCAGCAAAGCACCCCCACACCATGATGCTGCCACCCCCGTGCTTCACAGTTGGTATTGTGTTCTTTGGCTTGCAAGCCTCCCCCTTTTTCCCCCAAACTTAACGATGGTCATTATGGCTAAACAGTTCTATTTTTGTTTCATCAGACCAGAGGACATTTCTCAAAAAAGTGCGATCTTTGTCCCCATGTGCAGTTGTTAATCGTATTCTGGCTTTTTTATGGCGGTTTTGGAGCAGTGGCTTCTTCCTTGCTGAGTGGCCTTTCAGGTTACGTCGATATAGGACTCGTTTTACTGTGGATATAGATACTTTTGTACCTGTTTCCTCCAGCATCTCCACGAGGTCCTTTGCTGTTGTTCTGGGATTGATTTGCACTTTTCGCACCAAAGTACGTTCATCTCTAGTAGACAGAACGTGTCTCCTTCCTGAGCGGTATAATGGCTGCGTGGTCCCATGGTGTTAATACTTGTTTGTACAGATGAACGTGGAACCTTCAGGCATTTGGAAATTGCTCCCAAGGATGAACCAGACATGTCTGACCAGAGGTCTTCGTTGATTTCTTTTGATTTCCCCATGATGTCAAGCAAAGAGGCACTGAGTTTGAAGGTAGGCCTTGAAATACATCCACAGGTACACCTCCAATTGACTAAAATTATGTCAATAAGCCTATCAGAAGCTTCTAAAGCTATGACATAATTTTCTGGAATTTTCCAAGCTGTTTAAAAGGCACAGTCAACATAGTGTATGTAAACTTCTGACCTGCTGGAATTGTGATACAGTGAATTATTAAGTGAAATAATCTGTCTGTAAACAATTAATGGAAATTGTTTAAAGTAGATGCCCTAACCAACTTGCCAAAACTATAGTTTGTTAACCAGAAATTTGTGTTGTGGTTGAAAAATGAGTTTTCATGACTCCAACCTAAGTGTATGTAAACTTCCACCAAAAACTGTATGTTAGCACAGCTGAAAACTGTTGTGTTGATTAAAGAAGCAATAAAACTGGCCTTCTTTAGACAAATTGAGTATCTGGAGCAACAGCATTTGTGGGTTCGATTACAGGCTCTAAATGGTCAGTAAACAAAGACTTTCTTCTGAAACTCGTCAGTCTATTCTTGTTCTGAGAAATGAAGGCTATTCCATGCGAGAAATTGGCAATAAACTGAAGCTCTCGTGCAACGCTGTGTACTACTCCCTTCACAAAACAGTGCAAACTGTCTCTAACCAGAATAGAAAGAGGAGTGGGAGGCCCCGGTGCACAATTGAGCAAGAGGACAAGTACATTAGAGCGTCTAGTTTGAGAAACAGACACCTCACAAGTCCTCAACTGACAGCTTCATTAAATAGTACCCGCAAAACACCAGTCTCAACGTCAACAGTGAAGAGGCAACTCCTAGATGTTGGCCTTCTAGGCAGAGTTGCAAAGAAAAAGCCATCTGATGCTCCAGATACTCAACTAGTCGAAAGAATGCCAGTTTTATTGCTTATTTAATTAGCCCAGCAGTTTTCAGCTGTGCTAACACAACTGCAAAAGGGTTTTCTAATGATGAATTAGCCTTTAAAAATTATAAACTTGGATTAGCTAACACAACGTGCCATTGGAACACAGGAATAATGGTTGCTGATAATGTGCCTCTGTACGCCTACATAGATATTCCATTACAAATCTGCTGTTTCCAGCTACAATAGTCATTTACAACATTAACAATGTCTACACTGTATTTCTGATCAATTTGATGTCATTTTAATGGACAATTTATTTAGCTTTTCTTTCAAAAACAAGGACATTTCTAAGTGACCCCAAACTTTTGAATGGTAGTGTAGTGTTTGCAAACTGTTATGTGACACGTATTAATGCCAAAATAACAGGTCGCCACTGAACTTATCTAATGGGGGACAGTATGGTGGGGACCCATAGGTCTATCTAATATGGAACGGTATAGGGAACAATATCTGACAGGGAATTTGGTTGGGAACAGAACAGATAACAAGGGGTCACATTTTAAGAGTAACATTTGTGCTCTATATTTATTGTCAACACTCAAGATATGAAATTCCACAATATGGATGTCAAACAATCTTTCAATTAAATGTGAGATATGTTGACCATACTGTTATGTTCAATTTGTTTGCTTTGTCCCTACCTTTTCAGGACTCCAAATCTCTTCGAGGACACCCACAGGCCCACTGGTTAATAATAACCAGCAAATGAAATAATAACATTTCCCAATGACAATCATCAATCACTGCATATGGAAATCGGAAAACGACAACTACACTACGGGCCTAACGAATGCTATTCAGACAGTTTATGTGGGCGTAACATAACTGCCAAATCGCTCAAAAACTAGGCTGGTGGGAGGAACCGGTCTGTCTAGAGAGACTACTCAAAAGCCCTCCTCCTAAAGTACCCATACTACCCCACACATTCTTTCAAATTAGAATTTGTTCTGAAAAGCATGCACCGTTTTTTTCTTTTGAAACAATGTTGACAAATAAAGTTAGTCAACTTTTGGAACACATGCAGCTCATTGGCAGTAATCTACATGATGCCTTATTCCCGCGGTAAAATTTTCCAGACAACCCTCCACTTTTAACCATTAATGACTTGTGATATGTGACAGATTTATTAAAATTAGTGAGGACGGGTACAACGACATTTTAAAAATGGATTATGTGTCCGAAATAGAATTAGAGGGCGACACGGAGATCGAGATGGGTATGATAGAGGACGTCGGTAAGTTCACGTGGATTTCATTATCTTTCGCAACACAAGATATTTTATCGCAAGAGAAAAGGGCGGAAGAATGTAGGCTTCCTTTGTAGCCTTTCGTTTCCACCCATCATGAACCATATGCTACGCTACGCTATTCAAAATATCGTTTTTTGTGCACTTTTTTTTTCTTCTCAAATGTAATTATGTTGTGCACCTTATATATTTTCTCCTTTATTATTTCAAACGTTCAAGAATTATGCAATAACTACTGACTTTTGGCACCACCATTGCCTTCTGTGATGAGAGGGTTCTGCTCTACCTTACACTATACATTATCATAAACTTCATTATCATCTACCACAGTGTCTATAATACTGTAGTGAATTAGAGGGTATCCTAACTGCGAATCAAACCCAGTCACTGACTGGTCAATCCTTCCTTCGGAAAGTAAGCTCCAATGTTTCCAAATCTCTTTATGCACAGGCACACATTCCATGGCCTCAGTGTTTACCATGAACGATGCCCCATCCCACTTCTGACACCAGTGCAGCGAATTTTGGGATATCTGTGGTTGTCAGGCTAAGGCCTTAGCCAATACACCAAGAGGTCCGACTTACTTGACTACGTCGCTAGTTGTTGTACTGAGGTCGCTGGAATACATAAGTATTCCTTGATCACACTGGAGGACATAGCAATAGATAGGCATAGGCCTAACAACTGCACCGATTACATTCACAGATGCCAGATTTCAGTCATAGCCTATGGCTGACTGCACAGCTTGCCCCTACCCCAGTCTACATTCACAAGAAACTAACATATTTTTGGCCCAATGTAGACTCCCACTCTCCTACAATGTATAAATTCTCTGGGATCAGGCAGGTTTTCATTACTAGGTAATTACTTGATAATAGTTGTAGTTTCAGGTTATACATGCACTGAGGGAAGGGCCTGAAAAAAAATCCACATCCATTTATGTTTTATTTTTATACTTTCTCCATTTAGCAAAGTACTTTGAAAGTGCTTCCAACAAGTGCTGGTGCTTCATCAGTCTGTCTTTCTGCCATGAGCTAGTAAACATAGCCTTTGACCTGGTCTAGCACCAGTACAAGCAGGCTCAGCGTAGCATGTCTGTTCCTAGGGAAGCACTCTACAGGGGGAAAAGGGTTGCCTGTAGAAATCACATAGCCTTGTGGATGGTTTTGCTTGAAGGTAAAGATTGTATTGTGTCTCATATGTTCACAGTCAAACTTGGAGAAATGCATGACACATGGCATGCAGTATGCAAGTATTTAAGTATTTCTGGTAACGTCAAAGGATCTGCATTCCAAACAAGTATTGCATACAAGCAAGTCAAGTGAAGTACATCAGGCATGCTTCAATTCAATAACATTGGAAGATTTTTAAATAATGTTTTCAGCACAGTTTTATTACCACAGTTGCTATTAACTTGTCGAATGGAGGTATTTGCCTAAGAGACTTAAACAAACTATTCCATCATGGAATATGGAATCCATCATTGAACATTTACAGTCTTTTCCAGGGCGTTACTAAGGGTCATGTTTTCCAAACACCATCTGATTCCAGTTACATTAGGTTTCCGTAGTACTTCCTACCATGGGACGTTTAGAAGTTTTCCTGATGGAATGGCATCTGTTGTGTAACATATGAATGTAGTACCAGACACAATAAAATGTCACATTTAACTGAATGAACACAATTTAATGTGGGTTGTTGAATGAGCTTTACTTTGGTATTATAAAGATGTGAGTACTTTGCACTGGTGCATATGCTCAGTAAATCTGATAATGCATAATAATCTGCCGGGCCTTGTGTCAGAGTCTTACAAAAGATGGTGGTTAAGAAGAGTCACATCTCCATCAAGATCTTGTCATGCATGTCTCTCATGTCTTTAATACATGTTTTTTGGGGGGATGGGGGGCAGTCTATTCTCAGGAGTTTTTGCCAACCTTTGAGACTATACCTGAGGGGGCATCAGTGCCCAAAGTGGAGAAGGTGAGTCTCAAGCCTTTAAATTGTATAACATTTCTGCATTATGAAAATGATTAGTACTCATAGCTTTGATAGTAGTTGTAGTATTAGTTTGAGCTGCCAATGAACAACTTTACAATTAATACCATATTTGTATAACATGGCTTGTTCTTGCATGTATTTCACCAAGAGGGATGTGGATTTATTTTGTATTTTCATATGCAGAAAATGCATGGATCAATGTGCCAAATATCTGTAATTACAAGAGAGGTCTATGTTTGATGCCAATTCAAATGTGGACTGTTATCATTCATGGAACAAAAAGGGTGTGTCACTTTTTGCCGTTGTAGACTCTTCCCTTCCTCTCCCATCTACGTCTAGTGTCAGTTGAGAAAGACGTTGTCTAGTAGGGTCTCGTACAAGCACAGTGAGGCTGTCTGTCAGTCCCTCTCTTGTTAAAGGACATGTATGATATCATGGAAGAAGAAGAGTTTGAGGCTGTGGAGCTACCAGATATCACTGTGGAGCTACCAGATATCACTGTGGAGCTACCAGATATCACCTGTTGTTTTTTCCCACAGGCTGAGTTCAACGGCAAATCTGACTCTCTGTTCTTCAATGATGGGGTTAGACGGATCGACTTTGTCTTAGTCTATGAAGATGAGGACATGAAGGAGATCGACAAGAATAGAACGTTCCAGAAACGTAAAGTAAGTGCATTTCTGGTGGCAGATTGTGAGTCTAAGTGTCCTTATTCACATTCAACATGGTCAGCAGGTTTCTGTCTGACAGAAGTTAAAAACAGTATTCCTACTGTGCTGTGAAAAAGCATGTTTGAAATGATATGCAGTTTCACAATGTAAGCATAGTTTTGAGGAATTTGTGAATCTAAATGTGATTTCTTAAATGTGATTTCTTATAGCTTAAGAGGAGTACTGTATTATCTATGAAACAAGTTACTAAAGCCGCATTCCATCAAAGATGTTAACTTGTAGGAATCAGTGTTATGTTCCGTCATAGAAGCTTGTGTTGTATTATGCCAGGACCTAAGGCATTCACACAACGCTTTCTCATTGCACACCCGGAATATGGACTTTTAATATTTGTACAGGGAATTTTTCTTTGCTGCAGTCATGGTGTGTCAGATCTAAGGTATCCCTATGATTAATATGAGGCCATTTACAAATGTACAATCATTTTTATCATCATATGCCAAATAAACATACCAAAATTAAACATGAGGAAACTCTAGACAGGATGTTGCACATGCAGGTATGTCGGGGACTGCAGTACACACTTTTGTGAAAGTAAAATCTCTGTTTCACAATATCCATCACAACAAGGTGACAGAAATGTAACATACACTATACGCTATCCTTGCAAATGTCAAAATATCATTTTCCAAATGTCAGATTTTGTTGCATCATAATGGCTGAAATAATAAGTAAATGCATCTTTGATAGAGGTAACATTTGTGATTCACCAACAATCCCCCATATGTTGAATGAATGATTTACAATGAAAGGTTTGGGAGCAGGGAGTATTGAAAGCAGCAGGAGTGGACACGCCTCCTATGCAGCTGTGGTCGCTTATGTTGCCAAGCTCTTGATGTCATGTCCCAGTGGGGCTATTATGACATGCCCAGACTAGACACTCCATTATATGGACACTCCATTATACTGAAGTTCTGCTGTGGTGGTTTTAATGCACTTTCACAGACGGAGAGGGAAAAGGAGGCAAAATTCCACTTCCCTAGAAACTGACCCTTTAGTCATTCCCAACCCAGTTATATATACTGTATTTACAATTCTTTACAAGTATTGTGGATGCACTAAACAGAAGCATACAGACGTATGTAGTAGCAATGTATTTTGATTGACCAATGAGCTTTTATTTATTTGATGTGGTTTTATCAGAAGTCTTGTATCGTACACACAATTCCCATATAGATGTAGTCAGATTCATACATTGTTGAAATCAGTCAATGCATTGCTATCCATTGATGGGAAATAAGTCAATGTAATGTCAATATAATGACACTTTTACTTCATTATTTATTATACACAATCACAGTTAATATGGGATAATAATAATAATGTATTAGATATTACATTTAACATTTGTAAAGCACTTTTCATTACAAGAGTAATAAGATAAACAGATTGGATCTCATCCAATAGGGAAACAGAAGGGGCAGTGTTACAAACAAGGGATCCATTGATTTAACATCCTGTATTCTCTTCCCTAGCAACGGAGAGAGTACTTTGAGGCCAGCTTGATGAAGATGGGGATGGAACTAGAGGCTGCCAGATCTGTGAGTGGCCACATAATGCATTCTACAAGGACTGGCTTTACGTATTTACTCTGCTGTTAGCTTGCAGAGTGGGGTTGAGTGTGTAGATCTTCAGGGACGATTGGATGGAAACAATATTTAGTATCTTACATTCGTTTGGTCAGAAATGGTAGAGAAACACCTAATGTTTGTTTTTGTTACACAGTTTTATTATCATGCTGCTTATTTAAGTGACCTTGTGGATCTTGTTTTTGGCTGCATTTTAGATGGCAGACACAGTTGTTTTACAAAGTTTTCCTTTTAAACAGCCAACTATTTCCTCTGAAAGGGTTGAGATTGAATTGTAGTGGGAAACTATGGCACCAATCCCATTATTTGAGTAGTTTCCCAATTATTGGCAAACTTTTGTGATATTTCATGGAATAGGATCAATGAGTTAACATTGATAAACACAGAGCCAACTTCTGATTTTGTAGATAATAAAGTATTGCATTAGATTTATGTGATGTTTTAGTACTTGTTTTATGTGGAGGATGTAATTTGTGATCATGGCAATGTCTTCTTAATTGCCCCTTAGGGGATTACTGAAGTTGTAATACATTTAGTTGAAATGAAAAGGGCTGCCTTATCTTGTTGTTTTATCTTCGTCATTCCGACAAGGTGGTAGATGAGAAGCTGTTGTTCGTCAAGGTGCACATGCCCTGGGACGTGCTATGTACCTACGCCGAGGTCCTCCACATCAAGCTGCCCATTCAGCCCAATGATCTGTCCACCACGTCCTCACCCTTCAACTTCCTCAGCTGCATCACCAGACACTTCTACCCCAGCGAGGACCTCATAGCCAAGGAGACGGAGTACTTCACTGCCCCGTTCGAGAAGGACAGGCTGGAGTACTTCTACGTGAAGGACCGGGACCTCTTCTTCACCCCGTCCATGAGGAGTAGAATGGCAAGTGCGCTGCTTTCTTTACCTCATCATGGGACATAAACCCCAAAGTCAACCAATAAGAGGTTAAAGATTCAGCAGCGCACTAGATTTTGATAGAGATGAAAAATAAATCACTAAAAAGCAGTCACCTCATTGACTTTCTTTCGGTAGTTTAAGCATCTCAGGTTTCTGATGCTGCTAAATGGTGTTGGAAGATATTTTGTCTGTAGACCACTGAGATTGGTTATTCAGCCCTTGCGCTGTGAAAATATCAATGTACCTATGCTTAAAACACAGTGTTAACACTCTTTTCATAACACTTCAATGATAACAGAATGGTTGGTCTTCCTCCTCAGGCCTACTACATCCTTAGCCGAGCCCCCTATGAGGTGCGAGGGAACATCAAGAAGTTTGGTGTCACCAAGCTGCTCGATGGGGGGGTGTACAAGGCTGCTTATCCCTTACATGATGTGAGTGGGGATAAAGAGTGGGGTGGCACTAGTAACTGACAACATAGTACATTAAACACCAATGTGAAAACACTGAGCAGTGTTTTTATGGACTTTTTAGTTTTGTTTTCTGTGAACTTACTTTAGTGCAGATTCAACGTCAGGTCGAAGGAAGAGGAGTGCCCCAATGAGAGATACCTCCTGTATAACGAGTGGGCTCACCCTAAAAGTTTCTATAAGATGCAGCCACTTGATCTTATAAGGTAATTCATGCTTAAATCTACTTTCGCAAAAATGCACATTGCTGCTTTAGCATAATAAGGTGTTGAGAATTATTATTCCAAACAGAATGTGCTTAATCATTGTAATTACGGAAAATAAGGGATGGAAATAATAACATTTTCTTTCGTTTCTCACAGAAAGTATTATGGGGAGAAGATTGGAATTTACTTTGCTTGGCTGGGCTTCTATACAGCCATGCTGGCCCTCGCTGCCATTGTTGGACTTGGCTGTTTCATTTATGGGTACACGACTCAAGAAACAAGCACCTGGAGGTAAGTTTAAAGCTCAAAGAAAGTACTTCAAAAACCCACAACACCATAGAAATATATTACAAGTTGCTAAATCTAGTGTATATCAAATGAAGATCAGTAAGTGCAGGACAGGACATACAAAGTTAAGTAGAGTAAATATAAGTTGATTTATGTTCCTTCCATGCTGTTCCCTGACACTCTTAACGGTGTGAAAACCCAATGATTAACAACTTTGTTGCATTTTGCTGTTGAGTTTTTGGTGAAGTTTGACCCATCTGTTCTGTTCATTTATTGGACAGCAAAGAGGTGTGCGACCCTTTGATTGGAGGAAATATTGTGATGTGTCCGCAGTGTGATAAGGAGTGCACATACTGGAGGCTCAACAGCACCTGTGAATCTTCTAAAGTAAGTAATGCATACATTAGGGTCACTAATTCCGGTCCATGGCTGTACAGGTTTTTTCTCATTCACTCACATGGTCAATTCAGAGTGATTATGATTATGAAAGTGACGTATATGGATAGTGAGTCCCTTAAACTGTTTTCTCAGACTCCTTGGCCCATGAGACATGCTACAAGTCATATTAAACCTTTTTGAACCGGGTTTGTTTTCATATACATTTACAGTCTTGGATGGACTGAAAAAATAATGTGAAAAGCTAAGTATTTCATGTGATCTTGTTTTCCTTAGAAACTATGCATATTTGATAACTATGGGACACTGGTGTTTGCTGTCTTTATGGCCATTTGGGGTGAGTCATTTAATTAATTCAACTTACCAAATGTTCAAATGTAGAGGTTTTTTAGTGTGTAGTTTTGTTGAAATAAGTTTATTAGCAATTAGATGTTGCATGATAATGATATTAGAGTTTATCAGAGTTTTCCTGCTACAGTCTAGGACCAGGCAAGTAAAATAAAGCTTTACACTCTTGTTCCCATCCTGGTTCTAGTGACCGTGTTTCTGGAGTTCTGGAAGCGCTACCAGGCAGAGCTGGAGTATGAGTGGGACACCGTGGAGTTCCTGGAGCAGGAGGAGCAACCTCGTCCCGAGTATGAGGCCAAGTGTAACCACGAGAGAATCAACCCTGTCACACGGGTAAGGAAGAGATGTATTCGTTACACAGTCCCTATGGCGATTCCATAGCGTCAGACTCAGGAGGCTAGAGGAACACTCCACAACCGATGATAGTAATGTTATATACTTGTTTTAAAAGGACAGTAATACCTGTATCATTACTTCATTGTAAAACATGTTATTCTTCATTTAGGTAAAAGAGAAAGTACCTTATACAGCCTGTGGACGGTGTATAAGAGTGTCTTTAGGAATCGGGACCGTCTTATTTTGGGTAAAAACTTTGGGATTTCTCTACTGTAATCTTGTTCTGAATAGGCCAATTCATATGCACTCCAACAGCAAAACATGTTTTATATAACCCTAACCTTTGTTTCAAGTCTGAGCCCTCCAATTCTTGTGTTTGTGCTTGTGTTCAGATTGTGTTGATCCTAGCGTCAGTGGTGGCCATCATCGTATACCGACTGGCAGTATTCTTCTCATTTTCGACAAGACTCCAGTCTGACCTAAAGGAGCTCGAACCGTTTAAGGAGTATGTGACCGCCCAAATGGCCACCTCTGTCACTGCTTCTGTCATCAGCTTCGTAGTAATCATGGTGCTCAACATCCTGTATGAGAGGGTTGCCATCTGGATCACTGACTTCGGTGAGACGCCCCAATGTCAAACAACAGGAAATATGTGGTTTGCTATACGGAACTTTGGTGTTTCTCAAACTGCTTTCAGACAAGGGCTAATATTCACTCAAACATGCCTTAGCAAGGTTGATGCAGTGCCCCAAACATTCTGCAATTATACCATGGTATGAGTAAATATTGCACGCCAATAGGTCTGAAGTAATCCAAATATATGTATGCCAACATATTTATACTCTAGAAAATTCACACCACAATAGCCCTTAGCCGATGTCCTTATTCAGATGAATTTGCAGAATCTGGACACAGCAAAAGCTTGATTTAAGCCTGATGTTTTTTTGATGAGACTGAGAAGATGCCTTACTTCATTTTAAAGAGCTACCAAGGACCAAGACGGATTATGAGAACAGTCTGACTCTGAAGATGTTCCTGTTCCAGTTTGTCAACTACTACTCCTCCTGCTTCTACATTGCCTTTGCCAAAGGGAAAGTGGTTGGTTACCCTGGGCAACCTGTTTACCTGCTGGGCAAGTACAGGAATGAGGAGGTACGTATGCCTATCAGTTGATTGAAAGATCAGTTGATTGAAGGCTCAGTTGATTGAAGGCTCAGTTGATTGGTGCTTGGCACAGAATATGTGATAACACAGTATGTCAGTGTTTTGCTTTTCCACTTCGCTTGTGTTCTAACTATGTTTCCAAATTATTAGCTGTTGCATTCTGTGGCATTTTTGTTTGACTCAAAGAGACCTTCATATTTCAAATGAAAGAGCTAGATGAGGAAATCTTCCACAAAATACAAGTTGTTTGAATGGAGGTGCTTTATCATGTAATACTACAAGATGGCCGACATTGGTTCATGCATTGTTTGTGTCTCATCCTTACCAGTGTGATCCAGGAGGATGTCTGATTGAGTTGACAACCCAGCTCACTGTCATCATGGGCGGTAAAGCCATCTGGAATAACATTCAGGAGGTGTTGCTGCCGTAAGTTTTTGGTTCAATGGACGAACATAAAATAGCCAACCACATCAGCTCTCTAGGAGCCCAGCAACTGTAAAGTTTCCTGCTTTCAGACAGTTACATTGGATCAGGGTTGGTTCAATGGCTTATTCCATCCCAACTCAAAATGGAATTCCCCCTTATCTTCAAGTGTATCTGTATCCAGACATCATTATTATCTGATTCAGAGAGCAAACATAAAGGTGTCTTTTTGTTGGCACTAATGGAGACTAACTCCACCATGGCTTATTGGCCAAAGCCTGTGGGGAAATTAATGTTTTTTTTGTTGGGTTTCTGGATAAATGCCAAAAACACAAGTTTAGGAGATCTTATACGTTTTGTTCTATGAGATCATTTTCATCAGCTAACGTCACTTTTTGTGATTTTTAAAGCATTTATGTAATCAAAACAAAAACATAATGCACATAAAGGCTTCATAATTCATTAAGGTCATGTTAACTGACTGATATTATCTCATAGGACAAAACATATAATATCTCATAATCCTATTTCAACCTCAGACCTTATTTTCGGCATTTATCCCAAAACCCCATTCTTTCCCTATTCATTTCCCTATAGGAAATGCTAACTAATTTCAGTTTTTTAGGATTTTTAGGATTTCCCCCTTAGAAAATGCTAACTCATTTCCGTTTTTTAGGACTACAAGCTGGCGAGGTCTATTACTTTGTTATAAGCATCATGATTCTGCGATTGACATGTTTCTCATCATCAGGTGGATGAAGAATTTGATATTCCGCTACTGCACACGTGTGGGGTCTGAAAAGGTGATTCCTCGCTGGGAGCAGGACTATCAGCTGCAGCCCATTGGGAAGCTGGGCCTCTTCTATGAATACCTGGAGATGGGTAAGATATGAAGAATGAGGCAAACTCTCTCCCTCTCTTCCACCCAAATCAACCCCTAGCCCCTATCCCTGGGCACCTCTGTAGATCTGAGAGGATTGGATAGGCGTGGACACAATATGGTGGCAGCTATATGCTCAGAAGTTTTTTAAGCTGATCCTGCTATTTCTTTGGGCTCTGTCCAGAAACCACCTCTAGCCCCTATCCCCAAGGCACTTACTTAATCTAGAAGGGTTGGATGGACATAAGCTATATGGTGCAAATCCCCCCTAGCTACTATCATAGTATCAGGTCCCCCCTAGCTAGCCTATCAGCTAATATCATAGTATCAGGTTCCCCCCTAGCTAGGCTATCGGCTTCTAACTATCCTAGTATCATGATCCCCCCCTAGCTAGCCTATGAGCTACTAACTATCATAGTATCAGGTTCCCCCTAGCCAGCCTGAAAATAAAAGAGAGCCGCACACTCTAGGAGCACAGATGCAAAAATGTAATACCAACGTTTCGACAGCCAAGCTGTCTTCATCAGGGTATAATCACAAACACTGCGGGATGACTCGTTTATATAGTGTCAAAAGACACAGGTGTCTGTAATCATGGCCAGGAGTGGCCTAATATCATTGCTTAATAATCAAATATTAAAATTAAAAGTCATACAAAGAACAGCATACAAACAAATGGATAGCATACGATCATAGATTAATTTGACGATACAAGTTTACAAACAATTACAATGGCAAAGTCACAATAATCACAAGAATGGCTTCAGATCAAAGTCTACGTTGAGAACCGAAGGGCGCAAGGGTCTTTAAATTAAAGATCCAGGCAGCCTCTCGTTTTAACAATAAATTATCAAGGTCACCCCCTCTCCTAGGGAGGGTGACATGTTCGATGCCAATATAACGCAGAGACGAAATCGAGTGGCCTGCCTCCAAGAAGTGGGCCGCAACTGGATAAGTAAAGTTTTTACACCTAATGGTGCTACGATGCTCTGAGATACGTACTTTTAATTCACGCTTTGTTTTACCTACATAATTTTTACCACAAGGACAAGTTATAAGATAAATAACAGCTTAGTGGAGCACGTAATAACACCTTTTATTGGGATCGATTTCCCTGTTTGTGGGTGTTTGAAGAATCTACATTTATAAGTGCCATTGCATTGAGCACAGCCATTACATTTGTAATTTCCATCCAGTAGGGGCGCAAATAGACGTTGTTCAGGAATATCTTGGGGTGGTAAAATCAGAGTTTACCAATTGGTCTCTGAGATTCATGCCCCGCGAGAATACGACCAAGGGAAGGTCCGAAAACACATTACCGAGACTATCATCGGATTTTAGGATGTGCCAATGTTTGTGAACAATTCCCTTAATTTGTTCAGAGCACTTTGAATAGCGGGTAGTTAGAACACAAGAATGCGTCTTTTTGCGAGACTGACCTTGAAAAAGGTCATGTCTCGTTTTGTTTAAAATTTTCTCAATGGCAATATTAATCTGATCATTCTTGTAGCCCCTCTCCTTGAACTTTCTTTGCGTCTCAGCCATATTTCTGTCGAAATCGGACTGTTTTTTGCTAATTCTTTTGATTCGACAGAATTGGCTGTAGGGCAAACTATTTTTCAAGGGAAGTGGGTGACAACTATCAGCCCTCAACAAACTGTTACGATCAGTAGGCTTCCTGTAAAGATCAGTGTATAGAACATTGTCTTCACACAAGATCAGAAGATCAAGAAAACTGATTAGACGTGTGTCAGATTGCATAGTAAATCTCAGATGCTCAGAACAGGAGTTAAGAAAAGCATGGAACGCCTGGAGCTGTTTTGCATCACCCCTCCATAGAACAAAAATATCATCAATATACCGTTTCCAAATAATAATGTGAGGCAAGAAAACATTTTTGGGAGGATTGAAAATAGACTGTTTCTCCATGTAACCCACATACAAATGATCATAGTTAGGAGCCATGGGGGATCCCATAGCAGTACCTTTCGTCTGAATAAAGAAATAATTTAGAAACATGAAATAGTTATGCGTGAGTACTATTTCAGCCAATGTTACAATGCATGCACTGGAAGGTAGTTCATTAGGGTCACGTTGCAGAAGAAAATGTTCCATAGCTTCAATACCGCCCTCGTGTGGAATATTAGTGTATAATGACTCAACATCAAAAGTAACTAACAAGGTATTCTCAGGGAGAGGATCAAGAGATTCAATGATAGAGATCATACTGCTGGTGTCCTTTACAAAGGAGGGTAGCTGTTCTGCGAGTGGTCTAATAAAAAGAGGGGCCGTTACTGCATCAATGCCCCGCTACAATAGGTTGCCCTGGAGGTTGTGTAACATTCTTGTGTAATTTCGGCAAAGTATAGAAAGTGGCAATTTTAGGGTGTTGAATAGCCAAAAAAGCATGTTCTTTTTTGGTTATCTGACCAGAACTTAAATACCCATCTAGGACAGACAAGATAGTATTCTGAAATTGGGAAATGGGGTCACTTCTGAGTTTCTTGTAAAAGGTGTTGTCAAGCAGGTGTCTATGACACTCATGTACATAAGCTGTCCTATCCATGAGTACAACCGACCCACCTTTATCAGCGGGACGAATAAGGACTGACGTATCAGATTGTAAATCAAGCAAAGCTTGTTTTTCATTCTTGGGTAAATTATGGAAAGATTTGGATCCCTGTTTATTCTTAAGGAGAAGTCCAACATCATTTTCCACAAGTCTTCAATATGTCTCGATAGAGTGATTGCGATTGGCTGGAGGTATAAAATAACTCTTGCTTCTAAAAGGAGTCAGAGTATGTGCAGGAGAGCAACCTACTGGTTCAATAGAAGTGTCAGAATTAGGGGAGCTAAAGTATTCCCTTAAACGGAAGTTTCTAAAAAACTTAAACATGTCTACCTTAACATCAAAATCGTTGCACTGAGTTGTAGGCACAAAAGATAACCCTTTATTAAGCAAAGAGACATGGGCAGGGCTCAATATCTTGCTTGATAAATTAAAGACACTCAGTCCCGTGGGTTCTGGGACCGTGTGAACGGTCTCCTCTGCCTCTGATAGTCGTTTCTTCTTACCCCGTCGGGTGAGACATCTCGTCGATGCGCGTGCCTGCGGCCTCCTCCGCCCTTCCGTCCGTCCAGTCTCTCGTTGAATAAAAAACTACCACTGGAAGCCGATGAGGCGCTGGTTGTAGAGCGTTGATCAGACAAGGGTGGATAGAAGTAAGCGGCATCCCTCCTGCGTCTGTCATGGAGAGGGGGAGCAGGACCTCTTTTGTCAGGGTTTCTCCAGAAGTAGACTTTACCATCGGCCTAGCTAGCCTATCAGTTACTATCATAGTATCAGGTTCCCCCCTAGCTAGCCTATCAACTACTATCATAGTATCAGGTTCCCCCCTAGCTAGCCTATCAACTACTATCATAGTATCAGGTTCACAGATCTATTGATGGAAAGGCTTTTTTTCCTGCAGTGATTAAATGTGGCTTTGTGTCTGCGTGGCTTTTTCCTACAGTGATCCAGTTTGGTTTTGTGACTCTGTTCGTGGCCTCCTTCCCCCTGGCTCCTGTCCTGGCTCTGGTCAATAACCTCTTCGAGATCCGGGTGGACGCCTGGAAGATCATCACCCAGTTCCGCCGCATGGTTCCAGAGAAGGCCCAAGACATCGGGGCGTGGCAACCCATTCTCCAAGGTGTCGCCATCTTGGCTGTGGCATCAAATGTGAGTGATGGCTCCTCCATTGGATTATGAAGTATTATGAAACATACATATATTTTTTAAGATGATGTATTTATCTTGGTTTATTCTCCATTGCATAATCCCATCACTGGATGTCAGTCATATGATTTGATTGTTACCATGCTGATGTAGTGACATTCTTAGATAGATTATAATTCATCTAATATGATGAGCACCAGTTTAATGTGCACTGTCTCCTCCACTTCCCTGTCTCTCTGCCAGGCCATGATCATTGCCTTCACATCAGACATGATCCCACGATTGGTTTACTACTGGTCTTTCTCTGTGTATCCCTATGGAGAGCATTCCAGTCACACCATGCAGGGCTACATCAACAACACGCTCTCTGTGTTCGACATCCAGGACTTCTCCAACAAGAGCCGGCCCTTGCAAACACCTTACTGGTTCAATAACAGCACCACCTGCAGGTAATGTGAATGTATATGAGAGGGGTTTCAATGAAATCGTGTTAGACATTGAAATATTTCATGCAGTCTCTCTGTCATACTTTAGATATCGAGATTTCAGATAC
The DNA here is from genome assembly GCF_002021735.2 of Oncorhynchus kisutch. NCBI lineage: Eukaryota > Metazoa > Chordata > Actinopteri > Salmoniformes > Salmonidae > Oncorhynchus > Oncorhynchus kisutch. The sequence goes on from NC_034182.2 coordinate 2,831,955, forward strand.
CCACCAGGACACCACAGACAATATGAATACAGTATCTACTACTGGCATGTGATAGCTGCCAAGATGGCTTTCATAATAGTTGTAGAGGTGAGTAGAAATTTCTCTGAAACATTGCTTTGACCTGATTTTTCTTTCTACAGTGTAGTCTAATGCCAGATGGACATGTTCTAGCCTTTCAAGAAATCCTAATAATGTTTTCCCTCCTTCCGACCCTTATACCCTTGTCTCCTCAGCACATTGTATACCTGACCAAGTTCGTTCTGTCCTACGTGATCCCGGACGTGCCTTACACAGTGAGGGAACAGATCAAACGAGAGAAGTACTTGAGCCAGGTCATCCTTCACGAGACCAACCTCAAACTGGTGACCAAACGCTTAAAGCCTGTCGGTGATAAGATACTTAAACACAATGAGGACAAGGAGGAGGAGATTATGGACCTTTACTTTTAATCTCTGAAGCTTTGTCAGAGAAGAGAGAGTCCTGCCTTTGTCAGGACCTACAATATTTACAAGTATTGTTGAGCAGTTAAAGATGTATTCAATACATGTTTTAATAACTTTAAAAACTATGAATTAATATTATTAGTAGCTTAATAGCTTGGTGGGGACTATGACCAACCAAACCAGCCATGAAGCTCAGCTCTGTTGCTCAGATCTCTGGATCAATTGCATATTTAGCACTTTTATGTCACTGATTGTTACATGTACACTGTTACATTTAATGTGTCTTGTATTGATAAAATTAGGATTCAATGCCATATGTTTGACTGTACGGTAAATATGGAAGATTATGAATGACAACAATACTTTTCTTCTTTAATCAAAACATACAGATTTTTATACAATTTGTGGCCTAGGACTATCCAAACATTTCTAATACTCAAGGTGTGCTTGATTTAGTCAGGAATAATTCCAAAAGCTCAAATTGCGTTGACCAGGCAAGCCATCAAGTATGGAAGCTCGTTCCCGCCACCCAAGAAAAAATATCTGACTACGAGTTATGAGATAGTAAGGTATTAAATGAGATAGAAAGTTATAATTATGAGATAGCATGTCTGGATCGTGGACATTGAATAGTCCTGCAGGTCGACCCCTTTTAAAGGGGCAATCTGGGATTCGCACAATAACAAAGCTTCTCCCACCACAGCTGAGGAATGGGGCAGGAGAAATGTAACCAATCTCAAATACATAGACACAAGGACTCACATATGGATGCAGGACTGACCATCCATCAGATACAAATTATATTTTTAACCATGTGTTGAAGCTATACTGTGTTTTTTTTTTACAATTACATTGTTTACACACAAGAGAGTAAAACAAGCTTATATTTTGGGTTCTGATTGGGTAAGACCGTTACTCATTTCTAAGTTACATTATTGAATAATCAGTGGCTTTACACTGAGTGTACAAAACATATTTCCATGACATAGACTGACCAGGTGAATCCAGGTGAAAGCTATGATTCCTTATTGATCTTACTTGTAAAGCCCACTTCAATCAGTGTAGATGAAAGGGAAGAGACAGGTTAAAGAAGGGTTTTTATTGAGTCATGGAGTCATGGATTGTGTATCTGTGCCATTCAGAGGGTTGAAAGGGCAAGACAAAAGATTAAAGTGCCTTTGAATGGAGTGTGGTAGTAGGTGCCAGGCGCGTTGGTTTGAGTGTCAAGAGCTTCAACGCTACTGGGTTTTTCACGCTCAATAGTTTCCCGTGTGTATCAAGAATGGTCCACCACCCAAAGGACATCCAGCCAACTTGACACAACTGTGGAAAGCATCGAAGTCAACATGGGCCAGCATCCCTGTGGAACGCTTTCGACACCTTGTAGAGTCCATGACCCAACAAATTGAGGCTGTTCTGGGGGCAAAAGGGAGTGCAACTCAATATTAGGAAGGTGTTCCTAATGTTTGTACATATTAATTAAATCTGATGTCAACCAGATGTCATCAAACAGGCACCAACTTACATCAACAAAACTCTTCAATAAGTTAATATTGAACAATATCACCACAATCTCTCTATCTTATCAATGTGTGATTGACTATAAGATATGCATAAGGTTATCCTTAGTTGAGGAGGGCCTGATGCAAAGTGCACATTGGATTTATGTGATACAGATTGCCTGAACGTATCTCATAATGACTTACTATCATATAATTATGTCTTTCTATCTCATAACTCGTAGTCAGATTTTATTTTTGGGTGGCGGGAACGAGCTTCCATACATACCCATGGTCACCTCAAGTATTTACAGTACCATTCTTTACCTATGTATTCGATTTTAAGCATTTTGATAGAAGTCTATCGCTTGAATCAATATATGTTGCTGTATTATATTGTGATTTTTTTAAACCAAATGTATATATGAAATAAGAATCTGCCCCTGTGTACAATATTTGTCTTTCAAGTATTTTGTCAAGTGTATTGTAATTTGTATGTTATCCCAAATAAAATCAAAATTCTTTGTTTTTTATATAGAACCGTGATTATGTTTGTCGTCATTTCAAAGTTCAGGTCAGATACAGTTCATCTTCCAAATAAACTGCACATGTTCTCATACTTGAAATGCTGTGTTGTGTCTGCCATTGCCCCGACAGTCTTGTGACTGGTTTGTGTTTGTTTGCTTTTGGACTCAAATGTTATCTAGTAACAAAGATTGTCTATCATATTGACAAGATAGTCAAGTGACCGCTTTAACAATGGAAATACGTGTCCTCAAATATGGAAGGCGGATGGGAGGAGGCGAGATCAGGTGGGACCATTCTATCCAATGAGAGGGCAGATATGCTGTGAACAACAGGCAATAGAAATAGATAGAGGACTCGTCTTTGGGTCTGTGCCATTATAGCGTCTGTGACTGCATTTTAAAGTAGTTTGTTTTCTTCTTCTTTGGCTGATTTCTCCTAACTCATAGGAATCCCCAACCAGTTGACTACTTTAAAATGGTGACCTCGATGGCAATGTCCATGCTAAAACGGTTATATCCATGATGAGTCCTCTATCTATCACTATGACAACAGGGCTCCCGAGTGGCGCAGCGGTCTAAGGCACTGCATCTCAGTGCTAGAGGTGTCACTACAGACCCAGGTTTGATTTCAGGCTGTGTTACAACCGGCAGTGATTGGAAGTCCCATAGAGCAGCACAAAATTGGCCCAGTGTTGTCTGGGTTAGGGTTTGGCCTGGGTAGGCCGTCATTGTAAATAAGAATTTGTTGTTAACTGACTTGCCTAGTTAAATAAAGGTTCAATCAAAAATGTAAAATAACCTCTGGTATAAAGTTTTTTTTTGCCAAAGTTGACGAAAATGCCACGTCTGTCCACTTATATTGTTGCATTCATAACAACCTAACCATTACAACACTTTTATTCCATCAAATAAGACTCATGTGGCAAATTAACAATTCCATTTTTTGTTAAGCAAATTCGATACTCTCATTGACCTCCATGCAAAAATTCCTCACGTCGTTAGATTGTTTTCGTGGACAGATTTTGGGCGAAGTAAAACTTCTCGCTTCACGTCTTCCTCTCTGGTAGTAATCAACACAGTCTTTTGTTCAGGCAAATGATTGAACACCCTGGTGTGAAGGAGTGAGTAGACATGAGATGGTAGCAGATGTCAGTCTGCAGTGAATGCCATGCAGGAGAAGGATCCCGACAGTGAAGAAGGTGGACTTTGTTGCATTTATAGCGCAAGTGATACATTGCACTAGTCAAACTCATAAAACATGTAACAAGTTAGACATCATTGTGAAGACGGCAAATAGAGTTCTGAATCTCCAGGACTTTACAGCAGAAATGTTACAATAAATACTGAATGAAGAGGTTCCCCCCTCCCAGGTTCTGAGCCTGTGTAGGGATCTGAATAGACATTTAAATCTGACTGAAAGAGTACAGTTTTGCGGTTTTGTTCAAGGTTCTTTATTAAGAGGATATTGAATTCACTAGCTTGAAATCACTGGCCACTTTAATAAATGGAACACTAATCAAATCAAAATTGATTTGTCACATGCACGGTATACAATAGGCCATACCTTACAGTGAAATGCTTACTTACAGTACAAGCCCTTAACCAACAATGCAGTTTTAAGAAAAATACCTGTTAAGTAAAAAAATTAGATAAGCAAAAAAATAAGAAATAAAAGTAACAAATAATTAAAGAGCAGCAGTAAAATAACAATAGTGAGGCTATGTACAGGAGGTACCGGTACAGAGTCAATATGCGTGGGCACCGGTTAGTCGAGGTAATTGAGGTAATATGTAATGTAGGTAGAGTTATTAAAGTCACTATGCATAGATAATAAACAGAGAGTAGCAGCAGCGTAAAAGGGGGGTGGGGCAATGCAAATAGACTGGGTAGCCATTTTGATTAGCTGTTCTGGAGACTTATGGCTTGGGGGTAGAAGCTGTGTAGAAGCCTCTTCGAACCAGACTTGGTGCTCCGGTAACACTTTCCGTGCGGTAGCAGAGAGAACAGTCTATGACTAGGGTGGCTGGAGTCAGACTATTTTTAGGGCCTTCCTCTGACACCGCCTGATATAGAGGTCCTGGATGGTAGGAAGCTTGGCCCTAGTGATGTACTGGGCCGTACACACTACCCTCTGTAGTGCCTTGCGGTCAGAGGCCGAGCAGTTGACATACCAGGCAGTGATGCAACCATGGTGCAGCTGTATAACTTTTTGAGGATCTGAGGACCCATGCCACATCTTTTCAGTCTGAGGGGGAATAGGTTTCGTCATGCCCTTTTCACAACTGTTTTTTTATGCTTGGACCATGATAGTTTGTTGGTGATGTGGACACCAAGGAACTTGAAGCTCTAAACCTGCTTCACTACATTCCCGTCGATGAGAATGGGGGTGTGCTCGGTCCTCCTTTTCCTGTAGTCCACAATCATCTCCTTTGTCTTGATCACGTTGAGAGAGAGGTTGTTGTCTGACCTCCTCAGAGACCTGGCCGTGTGGTGTCTAAGCTGTCTCGTCGTTGTCTGTGATCAGGCCTACCACTGTTGTGTCATCGGCAAACTTAATGATGGTGTTGGAGTCGTGCCTGGCCATGCAGTCATGAGTGAACAGGGAGTACAGGAGGGGACTGAGCACGCACCCCTGAGGGGCCCCTGTGTTGAGGATCAGCGTGGCAGATGTGTTGTTACCTACGCTTACCACCTGGGGGCGTCCCGTCAGGCGGTCAAGGATCCAGTTGCAGAGGGAGGTGTTTAATCCCAGGGTCCTTAGCTTAGTGATGAGCTTGGAGGGCACTATGGTGTTGAACGCTGAGCTGTAGTCAATGAATAGCATTCTCACATAGGTGTTCCTTTTGTACAGGTGTGACAGGGCAGTGTGGAGTGCAATAGAGATTGCATCATATGTGGATCTGTTGGGGAGGTATGCAAATTGGAGTGGGTTTAGGGTTTCTGGGATAATTGTGTTGATGTGACCCATGACCAGCCTTTCAAAGTACTTCATGGCTACAGACGTGAGTGCTACGGGTCGGTAGTCATTTAGGCAGGTTACCTTAGTGTTCTTGGGCACAGGGACTATGGTGGTTTGCTTGAAACATGTTGGTATTAGAGACTCGGACTGGAAGAGGTTGAAAATATCAGTGAAGACACTTGCCAGTTGGTCAGCGCATGCTCGGAGTACACATCCTGGTAATCCGTCTGGCCCTGCGGCCTGCGGCCTTACTCACATTGGCTATGGAGAGCGTGATCACACAGTCGTCTGGAACAGCTGATGCACTCATGCATGTTTCAGTGTTACTTGCCTCAAAGAGTGCATAGAAGTAATTTAGCTTGTCTGGTATGCAGCTCGCGTCTGTGCTTCCCTTTGTAGTCTGTAATAGTTTGCAAGCCCTGCCAGATCCGACGAGCATCGGCGCCGGTGTAGTGCGATTCAATCTTAGTCCTGTATTGACGCTTTTCCTGTTTGGTGGTTCATCTGAGGGCATAGCAGGATTTCCATTAAACTTCTGGGTTAGAGTCTCGCTCCTTGAAAGCAGCAGCTCTACCATTTAGCTCAATGCGGATGTTGCCTGTAATCCATTGCTTCTGGTAGGGGTATATACGTACAGTCACTGTGTGCACGACGTCATCGATGCACTTATTGAAGAAGCCAGTGACTGATGTGGTGTAATCCTCAATTCCATTGGAAGAATCCCGGAACATATTCCAGTCTGTGCTAGCAAAACAGTCCTGTAGCTTAAAATTTGCTTCATCTGACCACTTTTTTATTGACCGAGTCACTGGTGATTCCTGCTTTAGTGTTTGCTTGTACGCAGGAATAAGGAGGATATAATTATGGTCAGATTTGCCAAATGGAGGGCGAGGGAGAGCTTTGTACGGATCTCTGTGTGTGGAGTAAAGGTGGTCTAGAGTTTTTTTCCCCTTTGTTTGCTAATTTAACATGCTGGTAGAAATGAGGTACAACGGATTTAAGTTTCCCTGCATTAAAGTCCCCGGCCACTAGGAGTGACACCTTTGGATGTGCATTTTCCTGTTTGCTTATGGCCCTATACAGCTCATTGAGTACGGTCTTAGTGCCAGCATCGGTTTGTGGTGGTAAATAGACAGCTACAAAGAACATAGATAAAACTCTCTTGGTAGATAGTGTGGTCTACAGCTTATCATGAGATACTCAGGCGAGCAAAACCTTGAGACTTCCTTAGATATCGTGCACCAGCTGTTGTTTACAAATATACATAGACCGCCACCCCTTGTCTTACCAGAGGCTGCTGTTCTATCCTGCCAATACAGTGTACAACCCGCCAGCTGTATGTTATTCATGTTGTCGTTCAGCCATGACTCGGTGAAACATAAGATATTACAGTTTTTAATGTCCCGTTGGTAGGATATACGTGCTTGTAGCTTGTTTATTTTATTATCCAATGACTGTACGTTGGCTAATAGTACCGATGGTAAAGGCAGATTAGCCACTTGTCACCGGATCCTTACAAGGCACCCTGACCTCCTTCTGCGATATCTCCGAATGACGGGGATGAGGGACTTGTCGGGTGTCTGGAGTAAATCACTCTCGTCGACTCATTAAAGAAAAATTATTCATCCAGTACTAGGTGAGGAATTGCTGTTCTGATGTCTGGAAGCTCTTTTCGGTCATAAGAGATGGTATCAGTAACATTATGTACACAATAAGTTACAAAGAATGCGAAAAAACAAAACAAATAGCACGGTTGGTTAGAAGACCATAAAACGGCAGTCATCCCTTCAAGGCGCCATGCCTAGTGGTTAGAGCGTTAGGCCAGTGACTGAAAGGTTGCTAGTTTGACTTCCGAAGCTGACAAGGTTAGTCTGTCGATGTGCCCTTGAGGATAGTACACAACCCAAATTGCACTAGTCACTTTAATAATGTTTACATATCTTGCATTACTCATCTCATATGTATACAGTTGTGGCCAAAAGTTTTGAGAATGACAAAAATATTAATTTCCACAAAGTTTGCTGCTTCAGTGTCGTTAGATATTTTTGTCAGACGTTACTATGGAATACTGAAGTATAATTACAAGCATTTCATAACTGTCAATGGCTTTTATTGACAATTACATGAAGTTGATGCAAGGAGTTAATATTTGCAGTGTTGACCCTTCTGTTTCAAGACTTCTGCAATCCGCCCTGGCATGCTGTCAATTAACTTCTGGGCAACATCCTGACTGATGGCAGCCCATTCTTGCGTAATCAATGCTTGGAGTTTGTCAGAATTTGTGGGTTTTTGTTCGTCTCCCCGCCTCTTGAGGATCGACCACGAGTTCTCAATGGGATTAAGGTCTGGGGAGTTTCCTGGCCATGGACCCAAAATATCAATGTTTTGTTCCCTGAGACACTTAGTTATTACTTTTGCCTTATGGCAAGGTGCTCCATCATGCTGGAAAAGGCATTGTTCGTCACCAAACTGTTCCTGAATGGTTGGGAGAAGTTGCTCTTGGAGGATGTGTTGGTACCATTCTTTATTCATGGCTGTGTTCTTAGGCAAAATTGTGAGTGAGCCCACTCCCTTTGCTGAGAAGCAACCCCACACATGAATGGTCTCAGGATGCTTTACTGTTAGCATGACACAGAACTGATGGTAGCGCCCACCTTGTCTTCTCCTGGCAAGCTTTTTGACCCAAACAATCGGAAAGGGGATTCATCAGAGAAAATGACTTTACCCCAGCACTCAGCAGTCCAATCCCTGTACCTTTTGCAGAATATCAATCTGTCCCTGATGTTTTTCCTGGAGAGAAGTGGCTTCTTTGCTGCCCTTCTTGACACCAGACCATCCTCCAAAAGTTTTCGCCTCACTGTGCGTGCAGATGCACTCACACCTGCCTGCTGCCATTCCTGAGCAAGCTCTGTAGTGGTGGTGCCCTGATCCCGCAGCTGAATCAACTTTAGGAGACGGTCCTGGCGCTTGCTGGGCTTTCTTGGGTGCCCTGAAGCCTTCTTCACAACAATTGAACCGCTCTCCTTGATGTTCTTGATGATCCGATAAATGGTGGATTTAGGTGCAATCTTACTGGCAGCAATATCCTTGCCTGTGAAGCCCTTTTTGTGTAAAGCAATGATGACGGTATGTGTTTCCTTGCAGGTAACCATGGTTCCAAGCACCACCCTCCTTTTGTTATTCAAACTCAATCAGCATGACAGAGTGATCTCCAGCCGTGTCTTCATCAACACTCACACCTGTGTTAATGAGAGAATCACTGACATGATGTCAGCTGGTCCTTTTGTGGCAGGGCTGAAATGCAGTGGAAATGTTTTTGGGGGATTCAGTTCATTTGCATGGCAAAGAGGTTCTTTGCAATTAATTGCAATTTATTTGATCACTCTTCATAACATTCTGGAGTATATGCAAATTGCTATTACACAAACTGAGGCAGCAGACTTTGTGAAAATGTATATTTGTGTCATTCTCAAAACTTTTGGCCACGACTCTATACTATATTCTGAACTATTCTACTGTATCTAAGTCTATGTCGCTCTGACATTACTCGCCCATATATTTCTATATTCTTAATTTCATTCCTTTACTAGATGTGTGTGTATTGGGTATATGTTGTGAAATTGTTAGATATTACTTGTTAGATATTACTGCACTGTCGAAGCTCGAAACACAAGCATTTCGCTACACCCGCAATAACATTTTCTAAACAATTGTGTGTGACTAATGAAATTTGATTAGACTTGGATATAGTGGTATAGACTGTTCGTGACCGGTCTCACAGTCCAGCACAGTAAGTGGCGGTGTGTGCACCTGTTTTTTGTTTGCGATCCGCCAATAAAAACTCAAAGAAGAAGAACAAGGGACACCCCCACGTTAACGTCATCAGTCTGCGACACTGCCTGTCTCGAGAGTCGTGGACCCAACTCACATGTCAATGCGTGCAATTTGTATGTAACTTTTGGATCTTTATAAAGTGTTTTTGAACACTTTAGAGTTGTACATTACATTGAATGTTGTTACTAGAACGTTGTCAATAATGAGTTCTCAAATCACTTGTGTTGGATGGGTAAAGCGTGGCGTTTCGAAGGAAACACCAGATAAGGTAAGTAGCTAGCAAAATTGCCAACAAGACAGAAATTCTTCTGTGGTGTTTTCATTAGTCGGATTCCGTTGCAAAAGGGAAACCATTTACCCTAGGAACCTAACTGAAGCAAACGAAACGGGGAGGGACCTACCAGAATTTGGCCAATAGAATATCTCGTTTTCGTTGCTAAACGTTTTGCAAATGAATCCGATTAATGAATACACCCTAGCTAGCAAGCTAGTTAATACGTTCTGTTGTACATACAGCAGTTATAGTTTATAAACACCATAATTCATGCAAATAAAATGAATGGAACCAGCTAGGTGATGTCTGTTTTAACCTGTTGACACATTTTGTTACAGGTGGAGTTGAGCAAAGAAGAATTGCAACACATTATAGCAGAGGCAAAAGAACAATTGGGGTTGGTGGAGTTTTTGGATGACTTACTTGACATAACTTTGTTTGTTTGGAGGGCTTCAGAAAAGAACACTGACCTGAGTGGGACAATGAGACTGAAACTGCTATTCAAACTCAGTCAATATAGGAAATTAATTGAAATGTGTAGCTAAATGTTTGAAATACCCATTATTTCTGGACCAGCGAAGTGACTCAGAAATAATTTCCTCAATGGTGGGGGTTTCATCAAATCAAACAAGTTAAAAATTTAATTGACCCAAACATTATACATGGTGATTTCTTTTGAACTCTTGTTCAGGAATAGCAATTAATGTATTTCTGTCAATGTAAACTCGGCAAAAAAAGAAACGTCCTCTTGCTGTCCAACTGCGTTTATTATCAGCAAACTTAACGTGTAAATATTTGTATGAACATAAGATTCAACAACTGAGGCATAAACTGAACAAGTTCCACAGACATGTGACTAACGAAATTGAATATTGTGTCCCTGAACAAAGGGGGGGGGTCAAAATCAAAAGTAACTGTCAGTATCTGGTGTGGCCACCAGCTGCATTAAGTACTGCAGTGCATCTCCTCATGGACTGCACCAGATTTGCCAGTTCTTGCTGTGAGATGTTACCCCACTCTTCCACCAAGGCACCTGCAATTTCCCAGAAACTTCTGGTGGGTATGGCCCTAGCCCTCACCCCCCGATTCAACAGGTCCCAGATGTGCTCAATGGGATTGAGATCCCGGCTCTTCGCTGGCCATGGCAGAACACTGACATTCCTGTCTTGCAGGAAATCACGCATAGAACGAGCAGTATGGCTGGTGGCATTGTCATGCTGGAGGGTCATGTCATTTTGAGCCTGCAGGAAGGGTACCACATGAGGGAGGAGGATGTCTTCCCTGTAATGCACAGCGTTGAGATTGCCTGCAATGACGACAAGCTCAGTCCGATGATGCTGTGAAACACCGCCCCAGACCATGACGGACCGGATCTCCATTTCGATCCCGCTCCAGAGTACAGGTCTCGGTGTAACGCTCATTCCTTTGACGATAAACGCAAGTCCGACCATCACCCCTGGTGAGACAAAACCGCGACTCGTCACTGAAGAGCACTTTTTGCCAGTCCTGTCTGGTCCATCGATGGTGGGTTTGTGCCCATAGGTGACGTTGTTGCAGGTGAGGACCTGCCTTACAACAGGCCTACAAGCCCTCAGTCCAACCTCTCTCAGCCTATTGCGGACAGTCTGTGCACTGATGGAGGGATTGCGTTTCTGGTGTAACTCGGGCAGTTGTTGTTGCCATCCTGTACCTGTCCCGAAGTTGTGATGTTCGGATGTATCGATCCTGTGTAGATGTTACATGTGGTCTGACACTGCGAGGACTATCAGCTGTCCGTCCTGTCTCTAGCGCTGTCTTAGGAGTCTCGCAGTACGGACATTGCAATTTATTGCCCTGGCCACATCTGCAGTCCTCATGCCTCCTTGCAGCATGCCTAACAGGCTGACTACACTGCTCACATTTCAAAATACATTTAGATATCTATATTATTCAATTATTGCACCCACACTGCTCGTGCGAGCCAATGAGCGTCTGCGTTGCCAAGGGATATAATAGAAGTCAGTTCTATTTGTGATGCAGATCGCGCTGCAAGTACTGCCTCTCCCATCTCCTCATTGGTTTATAGAAGCAGGCACCCACGTGCCATCTCCTCATTGGTTATACCCGCGTGGGTGACTGACCTCATTCGTCTTTCAGTGGCGGTAATGCACTTAATTTATGAAAGTTGCCGATCGCAATATGAAGCCAAGAGAAGAAAAGGCCTTGAAGGAGGAGAGATTACTAGAAATGATTTGGTTGACCGTATTATGTGTGGATTAATTGTCGGAGTAGAGGACCTTGCATTTCAGGTAAAATAACAACTCAATGTTTAACCCAGAACAAATTAACGAGTAACAGCAAGCTAGCTAAATAGGACAAATTAGCTAGTAAGTGCAAGCTAGCTAACTAAATTGCCATATGTTTAAAGCTTTTTGACCTGTCCCCAAATTAATGTAATTGGTTCAGAGTTTGCGTTGATATTTTAACTTGCGTATTGTGATTGCGTTTGGTGTGGGGGGACAAAATAAATTAATGCACGATGGTGCACGTGTGCAGCCAGTTTGGGTTGCGTGTTAGGCACGTTCACGCAGATGAGCAGGGACCCTGGGTATCTTTCTTTTGGCGTTTTTAAGTCAGTAGAAGGGCCTCTTGTGTCCTAAGTTTTCATAACTATGACCTTAATTGCCTACCCGTCTGTAAGCTGTTAGTGACTTAACGACCGTTCCACAGGTGCATGTTCATTAATTGTTTATGGTTCATTGAACAAGCATGGGAAACGGTGTTTAAACCCTTTACAATGAAGATCTGAAGTTATTTGGATTTTTACAAATTATCTTTGAAAGACAGGGTCCTGAAAAAGGGACGTTTATTTGTGTTTACTCAGTGAACGTGTAGGTGAAGAGGAGGAGGAGGAGGATGAAGGCATGGCCAGCGGGCAGGAACAGAGTGACGAGGCAGAAGCTGTTCAGGGACAGGAGCCAGAGCAAGATGAAAATGAAGCAGGAAGGGAGGAAGCAGATGAACTAGCAACGTATGGTTTGGATAGATATGATGAGGAAGACTCGGGTAAATATAGTTTCTGCATTTGCTCTCAGATTATGTTGGATCTTAAATTCATGGGTTTTCTCTCTGTTAATATGCCAAGATTATTATAAATAATTATCTTACTGTTAATCTCTTTTTTCTGGCACAGTGACTGCCAACCTTGGTGACAGCCTTGCCGGCCTCACAGTGTTCAGTACCAATGAGGAGGATCCTTACATTACCATCAAAGACACAGTGAGTCCAGAGCTGTTTGCCAGTTCAGAGTGATGAAACATCTCACCAGTCCGGTTTGGTACCAACTAGTGGTGCATGCCAAGCATATCACATAAATGTATAAAAATATCACAAAATATATTTTATTGTCACACACCGTATAGGTGCAGTGAAATGTGTTGTTTTACAGGGTCAGCCATAGTAATACGGCGTCCCTGAAGCAAGTGCCATCGATTTTTCACCATGTCTGCTCGGGTATTCGATCCAGCGACCTTTCGGTTACTGGCCCAACCCTCTAACTGCTAGGCTACCTGCCACTTTAATAAATCCATATTGTGATTTATGACCTAATTGATGCGATACCGATAAATAGAAACAATAAGTTTATAATGTGCACCACAGTATTTTTTTTATCCTTTAAACTACTACTACTAGTTTTATTGTTGTAGCCATCAATTGTCCCATTGAACAAACTTATTTAATTTCAAACTTCACATTTCTATAGTATAGGCTACTTATCGTAATGAACGATATCAGCAAAATGCCTGCGATAAGTGGTTGGTGTTGATAATTTTCAGTTTATCGTCCCAGCTCTTCATTTCTGGTAATTCTGTGTCATTCAGACTTAGTTGTTGGCATCTTTTCTTTGTGTCTCCAGGACCAGTATGAGCGAGAGGACTTTCAAATCAAGCCCAATGATAACCTCATCATTTCAGGCAGAGCAGAGAAGGACTGCTGCAACCTGGAGATTCACGGTGAGTTGCAGAGACTGTTATTCTAACTGGCAATTTGACTCTCAGCTTAGACTTACAGAAACTCTTGCTTCACAACATCAAATAGTAACAGTGTAGACATAGTGAGTGTACAAAACATGCTCTTTCCATGACATAGACTGACAAACAAGTGGTCATAGCTTTCATCTGACGTCAAATCCACTTCAATCAGTGTAGATGGAGGAGACTGCTTGTAGAAGGATTTTTAAACCTTGGGACATGGATTGTGTGCCATTCAGAGGGTGAATGGGCAAGACAAAATATTTAAATGCCTTTTGTAGGGGTATGGTAGTAGGTGCCAGGCACAATGGTTTGTGTCAAACTACAACGCTGCTAGGTTTTTCATGAACAGTTTCCCGCGTGTATGAGGAATGGTCCATCACCCAAAGGACATCCGGCCAATTTCCCACAACATGGGCCAGCATCCCTGTGGAACGCTTTTGAAACCTTGCAGAGTCCATGCCCTGGCGAATTGAGTCTGTTCTGAGGGGGGGGTTGCAACTCAATATTATGAAGATTTTCCTGACGTTTGGTATACTCCGTGTACATGCCAGTGTAAAAACAAAGGTTGTTTTAATGAATGTATTTATTTGCCTCTGCACAGTATACAACTCCGAGGAGGAATCCCTCTATATTCACCATGACATACTCCTACCAGCCTATCCACTGTGTGTGGAGTGGCTTAACTTTGACCCTAGTCCAGAAGGCACTGGTGAGTGAATTCACTTTTTATAGTGTTGAATGGATTCTCAGATTTGACTTTGAGTTAAACTCAAACAGCAGTTTATCACAACCCGACTCTGCGGAATGGACATTCAATTCAGTGTTTTCTCAGTGTATAACATGTTGTTTTTTTACTTTACATTAACTCCATCTGTTTGTACAGGAAATTATGCGGCTGTAGGCAACATGACACCGCAGATTGACGTGTGGGACCTGGATGTGGTGGACTGCCTAGAGCCTGCCTTCACTCTGGGGAGCAAGAAGGCCTCCAAGAAGAAAAAGAAAAGCAAAAAGGTCATTTTCCCACAAGGACTTGGCTGTGGTAGTTTCTACTGTTATGTTTATGGTGTTGGTGTCTCCTCACTATGGCCCGTATCCTAACATGCAATTTGAATTTTAAGGCTGCAGCAGAGCCAGTGGAAGGTCATACAGATGCTGTACTGGACTTATCCTGGAACAAACTGGTCCGGTGAGTCATATTGGAGTTGTACCCATTACCCCTGACCCCTAGCCCCAGACCTTTCCACTTATGTCACTGTAATCACAAAGTCACCAGCGTTGTCACAAACCTACCCTCCACCTTTACTCTGTGTTGCTTATTTTTTCCACAGCAACGTCTTGGCCAGTGGGTCAGCCGACGAAACTGTGATCCTGTGGGATCTGGCACAGGGAAAGCCGGCCACAACACTGCGCAGACACACTGACAAGGTACGTGTATCCAGTCATCACAGCCTGTTTAACTTCCCATAATGGACCTACTGTAAATAAACAAAAATATGATGTGAAGTTGATTTTGGATGTAGCCTCGCCTGCTTACTTGTAATGTTGATCTCAAACATTAAAGTCAAGTCCCTTTTAGGTTCAGACATTGATGTTCCACCCCTTTGAAGCTCAGACCCTGATATCAGGATCATACGATAAGTATGTCCAATCTGAATCTGTTACATCCTCTGAAATTGTCAAATTGTCATCTCCTGTATATTGGAGGTCAGGATTGTGAATGTACAAAACTAACAAGTTTTAACCTGTCTTCTTCCTCTGGCCAGGTCGGCAATCCTGTATGACTGCCGCAGCCCGGACAGCAGCCATCGCACTTGGAGGTTTAGCGGGCAGGTGGAAAGGGTTGCCTGGAACCACTTCTCGCCCTGCAACTTCCTGGTAAGCTGCCCTCTCGCCACCTCTCAAATAGCATATTGGCTAACATTCACATGGAAAATGCTTGGTGCACTTTACTGTTTCCACTCTCACTGATATTTGGCTGTGTTTTAGGCGAGCACAGAGGACGGCTTTGTTTACTGTTTGGACGCACGCTCGGACAAGCCAGTGTTTACGCTAAGGGCACATGACGGAGAGGTGTCAGGTGGGTGTGGTCACAGGCCAATTTCTGCCTCTAGCCCCTACCCCTTCATATTCAGACTTTAAAATACTGGATGAGTACTGGTACACAAACATGGCATTCAAGGTCAGGGAAACAGAATTGAAGTCAGTTGTCTCTGGCCCTGTAGGCTTGGACCTTAGCAGCCAGATCCGGGGATGCTTGGTCACCTCGTCAGCAGACAAACACGTCAAGATTTGGGACATCTTGGGGAACAAGCCCAATTTAGTTCACACCCGGGACATGAAAATGGTAATGATGGTTTCTGTCGCTGTAATCATTGCCATGTCATTGCAATAAGATCCATCATGTTTCTAACAGCGAATGTTTGGATGTGTGTTGTATATGTGGCTGTTGCGGTGAAATGCTCCCTTTCTGTTGATTAGGGGGTGCTGTTCTGTGCAGCGTGCTGTCCTGACATGCCCTTTGTATATGCCTTTGGAGGACAGAGGGATGGCCTGCGGGTTTGGGACATAAGTGATGTGGCAGCAGGTACAGTTTCAATGTCATTACCTTCTGCTCTAGGCCTGACAAGGAGCCGAGTCTATCACTTATTTTCTTTTTGTTCCAGAAAAATATATATATTTTGAATATGGCAACTAGCTTTTACTTTTTTAATCAATCAACCAAATGTATTTATAAAGCCTTTTTTTACATTATCAGATGTCACAAAGTGCTGTACAGAAACCCAGCCTAAAACCCCGAACAGCAAGCAAGCAATGCAGATGTAGAAGCACAGTGGCTATGATAAACTACCTGTTCTATACAGAGGGATAGTATCTCTCTCCCTCTGTATTGAACATCTATTTATTATGGGCTTTGACTGTTATGTTTATATAGCTATCATCTCTCCTGCTTGGTAGTCGAGTCGTGGGTTTGTGTGTCTGCTTGGCCACTGAGGTGTTAGATCAGTAGCTGATGGTTATCAACATTGTGTGTACGTGACTGAGTATGTTCAGACTTTCTTTGCGTGCCATCCATGTATGTGCTGTCTCCAGTCGCTGAGGTGTTTGGCAATCGGGAGCGGTTGGTGGCAACCACAGCGCCTGAGGCATCCAGCAGTACTTCCTCCACAGCAGATATGGAGCTTTCCTAGTGAGCCACTCTGGACCAACTTCCAATCAACATAGAGCGACACCTTGGACTCACACAGAGAGATCCACATAGCCAAAGACTTTGTCAACCTGGGACCAAGAAGGCACTTCAAGAACATTGCCAGAGCTGTGGAGGGACTTTCTCTCATCAAACTTTTCTTCTAAAACAGATCTCCTAATAGTTAAGCGCCACACAAATATTTGTTTTGGGAGCTAAAATGTCTTTGCAACAAGGAAGATCAATATTTATCAGAATGTTTGTCAAAATAATTCAATATTTGTTTTTGACTAACAATCAATAAAATAACTATTGAAATGTGATTTTGAAGGCACTGGTATCTGGTTTAGTGTCATCAATGATTATTTGTGCAGGACTTTGCTAATCTTGCCCCCCCCCCCCCCCCCCAGAATAAACTATGTATTATGTCAGTGACATTCCTGCATTGGTTAAATTAGAAATGTGTGAAATCTGAAATACCTTCTCAAACATTTACTGAAAGGCCCATCCAGGTAAAATGGTAAAGAAATACGGTTTTGCCCAACTTGTGATAAATATACAATACCGGTCAAAAGTTTGGACACACCTACTCATTCTAGTGTTCTCTTTGTTTTTACTATTTTATACATTGTAGACTAATAAGTAGCCACACTTTGCCTTGACAGCTTTGTACACTCTTGGTATTCTCAACCAGCTTCATGAGGTAGTCACCTGGAATGCATTTCAATTAACAAGTGTGCCTTAATTTGTGGAATTTCTTTCCTTAATGTGTTTGAGCCAATCAGTTGTTGTGACAAGGTAGGGGTGGTATACAGAAGATAGCCCTATATGGTACAAGTCCATATGGCAAGAACAGCTCAAATAAGCAATGAGAAACGATAGTCCATTCCTTTAAGACATGAAGGTCAGTAATGTGGAGATTTTCAAGAACTTTAAAAGATTCTTCAAGCGCTATGATGAAACTGGCTCTCATGAGGACCGCCACAGGAAAGTAAGACCCTGAGTTACCTCTGCTGCAGAGGATAAGTTCATTAGAGTTAACTGCGCTTCTGAAATTGCAGCCCAAATAAATGCTTCACCGGGTTCAAGTAACAGAAACATCTCAACATCAACTGTTCAGAGGAGATTGCGTGAATCAGGCTTTCATGGTTGAATTGCTGCAAAGAAACCACTACTAAAGGACACCAATAAGAACAAGAGACTTGCTTGGGCCAAGAAACACGAGCAATGGACATTAGACAGGTAGGAAATCTGTCCTTTGGTCCAAATTTGAGATTTTTGGTTCGAACCGCCTTGTCTTTGTGAGACACAGAGTAGGTGAACGGATGATCACTGCATGTGTAGTTCCTTCCGTGAAGCATGGAGGAGGTGGTGTGGGGGTGCTTTGCTGGTGACATTGATTTATTCAGAATTTAAGGCACACTTAACCAGCATGGCTACCAAAACATTCTGCAATGATACACCATCCCATCTGGTTTGCGCTTAGTGGGACTATCATTTGTTATTCAACAGAACAATGGCTCAACACACCTCCAGGCTGTGTAAGGGCTATTTGACCAAGAAGGAGAGTGATTAAGTGCTGCATCAGATGACCTGGCCTCCACAATCACCTGACCTCGATCCAGTTGAGATGGTTTGGGATGAGTTGGACTGTAGAGTGAAAGAAAAGCAGCCAACAAGTGCTCAGCATATGTGGGAACTCCTTCAAGATTGTTGAAAAGCATTCCAGATGAAGCTGGTTGAGAGAATGCCAAGGTTGTGCAAAGCTGTCAAAGCAAAGGGTGGCTACTTTGAAGAATCTAAAATAAACAAATCAAAATATGTTTTATAACACTCTTTTGGTTACTACATGATTCCATATGTTTTATTTCATCACTTTGATGTCTTCACTATTATTCTACAATGTAGAAAATATTAAAAATAAAGAAAAGGAAAGGAGAACAATCTTTTTTTATCATATGCATGTGTTTGAGGAAGCTTTTATCTGGGAATTGAGCATTACCAGCTCTATAACCAGGGGCAACAGAGACTGATCCTCCTCTCTGGGTAGTCTGGCCAGTAGATGGAGTGGTCTACTCCAAAAATAAACACACTCCCAGAAGTATCCCTCCAGCGATACTGGACTCGAGTCACTGGCACTGCCCTCAGCAGATGTCTCTGTTGAATGATGCGGCACTGGGGCCAGCTGGAGTGGGACGACCGCACCATCCTTCGTGAGGCTGCGTTGACCTCTTCCACAGAGAAGGTGCTAATGGGACACACCTTTTGGCCCAAGCCATTGTGGAGGATCTCCCCTATGGCATGGGAAATCCTCTCCTCTGGGATACCGCCTGGGACACCTAGCAGGTACCTGTCGAGACGACAGCGGTAGTCCACCCGCAGCTCTTTGAAGTAGCACAGCTGACCATTTCCCACGCACATCTCACAGCAAACCCGGCCCAGAGACATGCAGGACATGCAGGGCACCATCTTCTCACCCTTGCACTCTCTGCAGGGCTTTTTGGTGCCCCTGCCTCGCCCATGGCACACAGGGCAGCGCACCCTAGTAGAGGCACAGCAGGCCTTGCACATAACCCACTTCTGCTCCTGGCAGTAAGAGCACCCGGTCACTCGGTCTGTGTGAATCAGCCTGTAATTTAACACCTGGTTGTGGAACATCTTGGCCGGGGTCACAGGCACCTTCCAGGGTTGTGGCTCCTGTACTTCCCCTGCTGGTTTTGGAGACACTGGTGCTTTGGAAGTTTTGCATTGCGGTTCAAATCTTAAGCACACAGACCTGTGCTCTGTAAATGTTTCCAGTCTGTAACAGTATGCAACCTCATGGGTTATGCCAGTGATGACCATTCCTCTGGCTGCAGTGGGTGAAAGGAGCGGTTTGTTTCGCACCCAGTCAACAAGAACATCACGGATCGTCTGTTCTGGCAGAGGAGACAGGATGAATGGGTTAAAAACCTCTGGCTGAAGTTTCACTGATACCTTTGCCTTCCCCTCCTCCATTGGTGGTGGAACTGTGGAGTACTCAGAGGGATCCAGTATGAGGTCACATCGGTAACCCTTTCGATGTTCAGTTGCCATTATATGGAGGTTAAGAGCAATGCTGTAACTTGAGTTTCATGTTAATGAATTAGCAAAATGTTCATATCCCATTATTTCTCAGTTTACTCTATTCCAATTCTAAAATGATATTTATGATGTCATAATGTATTTATACAAATGTGAAAAATACTTTTTCCCCAAATACATTTGACAGTTAAACTGTCCCAGTTCTTTTGTTTTTGTATTTTTACTTTGGCTTTACTAAAGAAAAAGGATTTGTTCATAAAGGTTTGTACAACGGAACAAACGTGTATGGTTCACGTATGAACACGGAATTATTTCCTTGTAGTACATACACGGAAATATTTCCATGTAACCTAAATACAACATTTTTGATGAGCATGGCAACTACAGGTCATTTAAATAGGTTGAGTTCTTTATTTACACGGTTTTCAACTGTTAATCAACTGAAACACTGCACAGGTGAGTACTGTCGATTGTAAAACTTGCAAGATTAAGGAACGCGTTTTGTGAACACATCACATCTAAAGTGCTGAAAGGATTTTGTCAGCTAACTATCTAGTTAATGTTAGCGCACATATATTAGCAAGCATTTCTGAGGCAGAGAACCCAGCTGGCTAGCAATCTTGTGACTGTAGCTTGGCAGTTATTAATCACATCATACTGTACCTTTTGATTTATGTAAACCAATATATCCACAACAGGCGTTGTGCCTGTCCTTCACAAGTCAACTATCCGTGGACCTTCCATTGATGATGATTGGTAAGTAACGTTAGATGGCTTGCTACGTAGCCTTTTTTTATAGTAAATCATCATTTTGTAACTGTGTGTATTGCGACGACTTTGTTCATTTCTTGTCACCTTCATTGCAGTAAGGTGGAAATTGGTGTGACATCTGATGGGAAGACCATAGTGTGCTACCATCCCTCTGAGGATGTTCCTTATGAATTTACCCAGGTAAGAAATTAGAATTTGGATTTGCCGATACTGACGTTAACAGAGATGATGAGGAAAAGGAAACATTTAAATACTGTAAATACTGCATTTGCAAACACAATACGCCCTGCAGATTGATCTGTGAAATCATGATGTCTGTGGGAGGCTGAGTTTTACTTGCCAGCAATATGCCCCTTTTCTCAACATGCTGGCTATTAAACGGCAAAATAAGCCCTGCGATTTAGGTTGAAAAACAGCATAAATGGTCTTTGATTGTTATGGCTTTCGTATGTATTTGTGACACTGTAGCCCATTCTACGGCCAGACCCCCTGACCAATCCGGCAGAGACACATGACCAGGTGCTGAAGGCCCACCTCGGAAGGGAGGTGCTGCAGAACAAACAGGGCCCCACCATCGAGGAGCTCAGCAAAATGTTTCACACCACCAAGCACTGCTGGTACCCTGTGGGACAGTAAGTACACCTTCTATGATTGAATCACTTTAGTGATAGTACTGACTATCTAAATTATGAAGAGATACTCAGAAGGAGAAAATTATGTTGATGATTGCTCAAAGCAGGGCAATAGATGCCACACCCGTTCCATATTAAATATTGGTACTGAACTCACATGGCACATCCTTAGTATTAAAGGCCCAGTGCAGTCAAAAATGTAATGTCTTGAGTTTTATATATATATTTACATACTGATGTTGGAAGAATGCTGTGAAAATGATAATGCTCTTTTAGTGTAAGAGAGCTGTTTGAAAAGGTCATCTGAAATATCAGCCTGTTTTGGCCTGCTTGGTGACATCACCAGGTAGTAAATGAGTTAATAGACCAATATGTCTCTGCCAATAACGAGGCTTCAGATTTCCCCTCCCCCACTCCGACAGTTCTAGCAAAATTCTTGCTTGAGAAATTGCTCTTGCTAAGAAACTATTTTTTGTTTGTTTTTGACTATTTTGATTGAAAGTAATCCCAGTAGGGTACATAATTGTTACCCAGAAATGATTTGATATTGAGAACGTTTGCATTGGGCCTTTTAAGTATCCAAAATGTACCTTAAGTTGCTAATTTGTAAATTCATGTAATGCTAATGTATTGAGTGAGAAACTGGCATGAAGCTGGGTAAAATCCTCACTCAGTCCTTTTTAAAATCACCTATAGAGGGAATTCGCAAAGTATTCAGACCCCTTCCCTTTTTCCACATTTTGTTACATTACAGCCTTATTCTAAAATTGAGAAATAAATACATTTTATCCATATTCACACAATACCCCATAATGACAGTGAAAACAGGTTTTTAGAAATGTTTGCACATTTTTATTAAAATTAAAAAACATAAACCTTATGTAAATAAGACCCTTTCCTATGGCACTCGAAATTGAGCTCCGGTGCATTCTGTTTCCCTTGATCATCCTTGAGATGTTTCTACTGCTTGATTGGAATCCACCTGGGGTAAATTCAATTGATTGGACATGATCTGGAAAGGAACACACCTGTCTATATAAGGTTGACAGTGCATGTCACAGTCAACAGTGCATGTCAGTGCAAAATCCAAGCCATGAGGTCGAAGGATTTGTCCGTAGAGCTTCGAGACAGTATTGTGTCAAGGCACAGATCTGGGGAAGGATACCTAAACATTTCTGCAGCATTGAACGTCCCCAAGAACACAGTGGCCTCCATCATTCTTAAATTGAATAAGTTTGGAACCACCAAGACTCTTCCTAGAGCTGGCCGCTCGGACCTAACTGAGCAATCGGGGGAGGCGGCCTTAGTCAGGGAGGTGACCAAGAACCCAATGGTCACTCTGCCAGAGCTCTAGAGTTCCTATGTGGAGAAAGGAGAACCTTCCAGAAGGACAACTATTTTTGCAGCACTCCACCAATCAGGGCTTTATGGTAGTGGCCAGACGGAAGCCACTCCTCAGTAAAAGGCACATGACAGTCCGCTTGGAATTTGCCAAAAGGTACTTAAATGACTCTGACTATGAGAAACAAGATTCTCTGGTCTGATGAAACCAAGATTAAACTCTTTGGCCTGAATGTTAAGCGTCTCGTCTGGAGGAAACCTGGCACCATCCCTACGGTGAACCATGGTAGTGGCCGAATCATGCTGTGGGGATGTTTTTCAGCGGCAGGGACTGGGAGACTGAGGATTGAGGGAAAGATGAACGGAGCAAAGTATAGAGAGATCCTTAATGAAAATCTGCTCCAGAGTGCTCAGGACCTCAGACTGGGGTGAAGGTTCACCTTCCAACAGGACAACGACTCTAAGCACACAGCCAAGACCATGCAGGAGTGGCATCGGGACAAGTCTCTGAATGTTCTTGAGTGGCCCAGACAGACCCCAGACTTGAACCCGACCAAACATCTCTGGAGAGACCTGAACATCACTGTGCAGCGACGCTCCCTATCCAACCTGATAGAGCTTGAGAGGATCTGCAGAGAAGAATGGGAGAAACTTCCCAAATATGTGTGCCAAGCTTGTAGCGTCATACCTAAGTAGACTCGAGGCTATAATCGCTGCCAAAGGTGCTTCAACAAAGTATTGAGTAAAGGGTCTGAATACTTATGTAAATGTGATTGATCTGGTTTTTATTTTTAATTACATTTGCAAAGATATCTAAAAACCTGTTTTCACGTTGTCATTATGGGGTATTGTGTGTAGATTGAGAGATTTAACATTTAATTAATTTCGGAATAAGGATGTAACAAAATGTGGAAAAAGTCAAAGGGTCTGAATACTTTCCGAATCCACTGTATATTGAAAATTGTAACTTTTGTTCCTTTTTTTTCTTAGGTACCATACACGACGCAGAAAACGAGATCCTCCAAAAGACAGATAGTTGTTAAGGAGTTTCTTACCTTCAGAATCATTTATACCTTACAGAATTATTAGCTTGGCTCAACCCCCAAATCCCAAACTGTTTTTGTGTGCAATTATTTGTGCTGTAAAATAAAATAAAATAAACACATCTGTAGTTACGCACTTCTGTTTTGAAGCAGATTACCAAAACTGTCAGTGAAATATATATTTTCCCTATTTGCTGAATACCTTTTATTTCATGAAATTTTGGGACATTGTTAAGGTATCTGCATGTTATTGTGGAGGAAGAAGGAGAACACTGCAATAGCGGCGTAGCGGGAGAAAGAAAAGGCTGCAACTGGGACTCAAACTTTGGCTCCTACTGTGCAGAACAATATTACATTGATTGTGACTGACCATTATTACGATAATTTCAATTCAGTCTATGTATTTTAAATTTTTGGGATTCAAAGAAATTACAATAAAGAGTACGTTCATATTTCTAGTCTTTTCTCTAAGATTTTGAAAGCACCCATTCCTGGAACATGAAGTTCGTTTAATTGAAATATGTTCACGCTGGTCATTGACCAAAATACATTTCCCAGCATTCACATCCCGTCAGAGGCCAACACCATTCACCGGAAAGCGTGTTTTTTTCGGCGACGAAGGAGTGAACATACAAAAATACTGTATACAGTAAAACAAGATGGCAGGACTACCCCGCAGGATTATAAAGGTAATTCCAAAAACCACATGCAATAAATAGTTCACAAGCCGTAGTTCGGTCCCCTTTGAGTTGCGAAGAAAAATACGACTAGGCACGTGCATTGCCATGTATTTGCTAGCTAACGTTACTTCCGTTAGCTAGGTACCGTATGTCTCAGGCTCAGCCCCAAGTCAGATGAATGTTTGGTCAAATGTATTAACCTTCCTGCAGAGTATGGCCCAAGTCTACTTAATTGCCTATGTGTTGAAAGTAATAATTTTCTTAATGTACATCTATTGAAGTAACCTTGCTATGGTCTCAAGTTAGCGATCTGAGCAATGACCCTCGACTGGCACTTCTAGCTAACGTTAGCAACGTACATACAGCTAGCAAATTTAGCTAGTTAGATATTGATGGAACTTGCTATACTACTAGACTCCAGAGTATGTATTATAAACTCAAATTTACTTGCTTGTTTTACTGTGTATGAAAGTGCTTTGGGTAGCAAAGCTAACTTGGCTGTGGTACAGAAGCCGGTGGCAGTGCAGGTATTTCTCTCAAACTGTGTCTAGGCCCAATGAGCAGGATCAGGATATCTTGTTGGTCTTGCAGGAGTTCTGTATCAGAAATGAAGAGACATGGGACAATAGTTTGTCATACATATACTAGGTGGCTGCAAAAACAAATGTTTGACAGAAACATTCAATTTATCAGCCTACTCAACTGGCCTAACTTACTGACTTGCCTAGTTGTTGAATAAAAAAACTGAGAAGAGAAACATTTACAGTGGTGTTATGGTGTACATGGGCCTATCAGTGAGTTATATTTGAAAGTTATAGATAATACATTTATTTCCATCAGAATGACAGTCATACCATGAAGATGTTACATGTTGGTTCTCACTAGGCCTCAGACATAATTCACAAAAAAAGACTTTGCAGCTAGTCCACCTCCAGGCATGTAATTATTGTTATATATTTTGTTTGTTTAACCTTTTATTTAACTGCAATAGAATGTATCCTATGAGCTCTTAGCTGAGGATCTAAAACACTGCGTGAGTGTTTTGTGCTCTTGAAAGAGACAAGGCAGAGTGATTGTTCATTGGCCCTAAAAAGTTCAGAAACAGAATCTCAAACCTGTTCTTGAATGTATGGATGGCTGTCCTTGCACCAAAACATAGTTGTCCAAAACCTTGGTCACTATGGACCCTGACCTGACATCTGGTTGTTGGCGCTTATCTGTCTCGCTACATCTGTAGCGCATTCTGCTTGAGACAATTTAAACTGGGTTCACTTCGAACATGGCACGTTTCTGTTTGCATGTGTTTGTCTATCTACCTGCATGTCTCGATCTGTATCTCTGTCCGTGTTCAGGAGACTCAGCGTTTGCTGGCCGAACCCGTTCCTGGAATAAAGGCAGAGCCTGATGAGGCGAATGCACGCTACTTCCATGTGGTGATTTCAGGGCCCCAAGACTCCCCTTTCGAAGGAGGCACCTTTAAACTTGAACTGTTTCTGCCAGAAGAATATCCCATGGCAGCTCCCAAAGTGCGATTCATGACCAAAATCTACCACCCCAATGTGGACAAGCTGGGTAGGATATGCCTAGACATCTTGAAAGGTGAGTTATCCAGATTCAGTTATCATTGGTCAGAGTCATGACCTGACTCAAAGTATGACTCCTTCCTCCACCATTTTCTTTTTCTCTCACAGATAAGTGGTCCCCAGCTTTGCAGATCCGCACAGTGCTGCTATCAATCCAAGCATTATTAAGCGCTCCTAACCCTGATGACCCACTTGCAAACGATGTTGCAGAGCAGTGGAAATCAAACGAAGCCCAAGCCATTGAGACAGGTGAGACAGCGCACGCACGTGTCATGTTCATGTTTAAAGTGAACCCAGTTTAAATTCTCACCCCTTGACACGTAAATTATTTTGCATCCTCTGATCAAGAGTACCTATCGCTGAATGTGAACAAAGCCTGGTTTTAAACAGAGGCAGTGTGTGTGAGAAGGAACCAATTACTTACTGCTCTTGTAGTGCTCTTCACTTTAGCCTCCTAAATTGTCACTGCAGGTCAAATCAATTCAGAGATAGCAAGACATTCCTTCAAGAAGAATGCTAATACCTGTAGTTAATGAACCCCCTCTCTGTGCACCTTGCAGCTCGGACATGGACCAGGCTTTACGCGGGAAACAGCATTGAGGTATAGAAGAAAACAGACGGGCACTGGATGTTAACACAACCAAGATGATCTCCTTTATTTGCATTTAAAGGACAGTCTTAGACAAAAAAAAACGAGATAAAAGTAAGCAAAAAAACTGTAAAGAATATATTTAAAAGAAAACAAAACTACTGCAGCCCTCTGGTAATTTTATGGCACATAGCAATGTGTTTTGTCTTTGTCCTGGCTCACTGCTCGAATGCATGGACAGAGGCTGATGCTCAACCACAGTTTTCTGTTTGTCTGGGGGGGGGGGGGGGGGGGGGGTGAACGATAAGTCTCGGTCATACAGTCATACAATGGGTCAGTTTAGTCAAAGGTCAATAAACTGAGGGAGTTAGTGACACAGCCACCACATACCCACCCATTTGAAAATGTCCTCTTGAGGTTATGCCACCTAGCCCCTTGTTGAATTTAGAGTAACCTTTGTTTCCCTCAGACAGTTGAAGTTGTGGGTTCGGAAGTCCTGTGTTTGCAAGCCCTTGGCAGAAGCTCAGATTAGGGAGGTGAGCGTGTCGGTTATGACTTCCTTCTGGGGAGAAAGGCGTTCTTTTCATTTTCTTTTAATGTTATTTTAATATAATTTTTTCTCCTATGATACTTCATTAAAAGCATGTACTTAACCAAGCTCAGAACATGACTGTTCTAACAAATTAGATCCGTATTGATACTGAGAAGTATCACTTTCGGGTTGTTGATGGGGGGGGGGGGGGGGTGTACACCCAATTCTGACATGAAACAACGAGGCATGAAATACTATCATTGTCACTTCATTGCTGAGATCCACACAGACTTGTTGCTTCTGTACTTATTTTCTGTAAATGTTATGTTGTAGTAAAAATATTTTTGTTATGCCATTTTGTTTGATCTCTTTCTTGCTAGCACTGCACCTACATATTCTGGTAGGTGGTGTTTCATTGCTTTTCCCATACTCTGTCCTCACCCTTGTCTTTTCCACAATTCTCTACTGCAAGTGTATCCAGCATTTAGTTCAACCAGCATTCTGAAAGAGGGGAGAAAGTCAGAGAATGTCTAATTTATTTATCTTTTTCTAAGGGATTTAGAATGAAAAATCAATGATGATTCGTCATCTAAGCGTCTGGCCTTTAGATTGAGAATGGCTTCCATGTCTCTGGTTAATTCACTCTTCATGTGAAAAAGGCAAAGAGAATCGTGTATTACCGGTGTCTGAAATGATATGGGAAAATAAACCAATGCATTTGCATTTGTGGCTCCTGTAAATAAAATAAGTTGAGTAAGACTCCTGTGAATGTGTCTGTGTGCTGTTGTGTATCTGGCTAAGGGGACGTGACTCACTTGTTTTGTTTATTGACACGCTTGCTCTGTCTGCGTAGATGGGTACCTGTATGTCAGGCCATGCTTGTCTTTAGGGGCCAGTATCTCACAATGGTTTTATTGTCCTGTCTTTATATGGCAACAGTGAGCCACACAGTGGGGGTCATTCTATGTAAATCTTGGCTTTTTAACCAAAACGTAGATAATAGTTAACACCCCTTAACATTGTAAATCACCATAAATGACAGCTTAATGCATTTTAATTTGTTACTACATTCCCCAAATTATCCCTTCTTCCCTTTTTGTCACTGGTGTTACATATATTTTAATGACAATTCATGCTTTCCATGTAA
Source organism: Oncorhynchus kisutch (assembly GCF_002021735.2). NCBI lineage: Eukaryota > Metazoa > Chordata > Actinopteri > Salmoniformes > Salmonidae > Oncorhynchus > Oncorhynchus kisutch. The sequence goes on from NC_034182.2 coordinate 2,860,072, forward strand.
TTTGACCATTTAATTTGCATATATAATTGAAGACAAGGTTAATGATAATATTAAGAAAATGTTTTGATTAGTAATTTACTTTAAACAATATACTTTTTTTACAACACCACTGACAAATTTGCAGGCAAGATGGCATAGCTGTCGATCACAGTAGCTCAAACCACACTTAAATTGTAAATAAATCACGTAACCGTGTCTATTGACACACCTGTGCATCAATTTAAGTAATAATAAAAAAATCCCCATCAAAATCTGTCAATTTAAGGCATATCTGTTTTATTGCATGGGCTGCGTCTCAATATACGGCGTCCACCTATGTCGGCCTTCCACATCTGCGGTAGAAGGTGGCCGAGCTACAGCTGTGTTTGTAAATTATTGTAATCAACTTTCCTTTCCTTTTACTATAAACTGTGTAACACTCCGATACTTATTGTGTAGTAGTTCTGAAGTAGCACTCATTAGCCAAAAGCGGTCCCTGTGGTGTCATTGCTCTCTCGCTCTGCTGTGTGCATCTTCCTAGATGTCACTCAAATGGTGTGGGGCTGAAGCTCATTGTCTGAAACTCTAATTGCATGGGGGGGAAATGTTGTTGCACAGCTTCCAGAAACAGTCGCTTTCAAACTAGAGATTTTGTGGGTAGTCAAGGTGCGAATTCTGCTCCTAGATTATGCATGTATGAACTACACATTGGCCAAAGCGGGAGGCAAATAATAATAATTTGACTAGTTTCCAAAGTTCCGGAGCATGTCTAAGGTTAGCATGAAATTACCAAATTAATCTTCAAATTGCTAACATGAGGAGTGCAGACCCACCATGTTCTTTTCAAAACAGCTCTGCCTCCAATGAACCTTTGACCCCGGGAGAAGTTGGCAAAGATGTTGAATTTCTTTCAAAGTGGTCATCTATAATGGGGTAACACAAGTGACATGAAATTGAGGGACAGCTATTCCCTATAAATCATACTATTTAGTTGATATTTTAGTTGAAGTATTCCACTAAATACTTTTATATTACAACATTTTAAAGTGTGAAAGAAATATATATTTTTACTCAAAATATGTAACTAAACCACGACTCATTCATGACCCTAGGGAGTAGTACAAGCCAATTTCATGGTATTAAGCATGTTGTAGTAAATACAGAGCATTCAGAAAGTCCACAGACCTCTTGACTTTTTCAACATTGTTACATTACAGCCTTATTCTAAAATGTATTAAATAGTTTGTTTCCCCTCATCAATAAAAATGTAATCAATCCATTTTAGAATAAGGCTGTAACGTAACAAAATGTGGAAAAAGTCAAGGGGTCTGAACACTTTCCGAACGCACTTTATATACTGTCTATTAACACAGCACTTCAATTAAAACAAACATTTGGTGTCATTATCTGACACTTAAGTGTTTTCCCTGGTGGTTAAGGCAGGGAGAGGAAAGCCACAATTTTCATAGAATGACCCATGTGCCAATCCTTGGAATGTAAATGCAGGAAATGATTCCTTGTATTATGGTCCTGTCTTCGTTTATATAGCGACAGTGAGTCACTCAGTGTATGAACTAATCCTCAGAATATAAATGCAGGATATTATTCCTTGAATGATCTTTTAGACACTAAACATGAACTAATCTCAAAGCAATAAAGATTTGTCAGTGAAATTAGTTCAGCACTTTATTTTTTATTTGTACATTTTAGTCCGTTAGCAGACACTCTTAACCACACCGACTTACAGTTAGTGCACTCATTTTAAGATGGCTAGGTGGGACAACCACATCCCAGTCAAAGTAAGTACATTTTTCCTCAGAGTAAGTCGTGGGGGTTGGGCTATTCGATTATCCATTGTTACAGGGCGTTGTTACTATCTGTTGCTACAGGGTGACTTACTGCTGACAGCTCAGAAACGTCCAAATATAAACAGAACATTTGTGACAGGCATTGATTTATTGACCTGACAGGTGAACATTACTCATCACCAGGTGCTTACGGCACAGGGTAGGACACTGTCTGGCCACTCACAGTAGACAGTATGTTTTGGATTTTGCATCATCAATGTGTCACGGAAATATAACACTTTCTGCTTGTTCGCTAGTAGGAATACATTATTTGTGGTGTGATTCTCTAGTCTTAGTGGTTGCATGGTAATGACTGTTTTTGATCTGACATCGTTATGAAGTATTTGTTTGTTGTAATGGGATTCCTCTCCTTCTGCAGTCAGTATGAGAGTCACTTGTGACTATGAATATCTGCACTGCCTGGAGATCCACTCTCCACCAGACAGGGAGGGGTGGGTGGGGGGGGGATCTCTTCCTGTGAATACTTCATCTGCTGTGGGAAAACAGACTGTGCTGTGCCAGGCTTCTCCTTCGCTGACCTTTACATATAACCAGCCACCAAGGTGAAGACTGCAGGGAAAGGGGTGGTAGTGCATGGCCTCCAAGAGTGCTGTATGGAATAATGGAGTAAGATGTCTTATTTTGGTGTTGGTGTGACAAGATACGAGGATGACATGGGTGTGAATCAGTATGAACAGCGATTCACTGCATTATATTATCAGAATGTACAGCAGACACAAAGGTACAGAAGAGGTACATACACATTTGTGTTAGATGCCAATTGTTAATATCCTCTATTCATGTAGATATTGTACATTTTGAAATTAGGTTGTGAAATACTAAATGTGTTATCAGGAAGAAAACAAGCCACAGCTCAGTGGTAAAACCATGTCAAATACCTGTATGTCTAGATTCAAATCTGTCTAGAGTTTTTAATGTACATGTACAGGTGTGACAAGTATAGGCTCTGAGCTCCAAAATGCAGGACTAGTGAAATAAAATAATGAAAATGGTAATTAAAACAATAGAAATAGCACTATATACAGTTGAAGGCGGAAGTTTACATAACCTTATGTTGGAGTCATTAAAACTAGTTTTTCAACCACTGCGCAAATTTCTTGTTAACAAACTATAGTTTTGGCAAGTCGGTTTGGACATCTACTTTGTGCATGACACAAGTAATTTTTCCAACAATTGTTTACAGACAGATTATTTCACTTATAATTCACTGTATCACAATTCCAGTGGGTCAGAAGTTTACATACACTAAGTTGATTGTGCCTTTAAACCACTTGGAAAATTCCAGAAAATTATGTCATGGCTTTAGAAGCTTCTGAAAGGCTAATTGATATCATTTGAGTCAATTGGAGGTGTACCTGTGGATGTATTTCAAGGCCTACCTTTAAACTCAGTGCCTCTTTGCTTGACATCATGGGAAAATCAAAAGAAATCAGCCAAGACCTCAGAAAAAATTGTAGACCTCCACAAGTCTGGTTCATCCTTGGGAGCAATTTCCAAATGCCTGAAGGTACCCCGTTCATCTGTACAAACAATAGTACGCAAGTATTAACACCATGGGACCACGCAGCCGTCATACCGCTCAGGAAGGAGATGTGTTCTGTCTCCTAGAGATGAATGTACTTTTGTGGAAGAAGTACAAATCAATACCAGAACAACAGCAAAGGACCTTGTGACGATGCTGGAGTAAACAGGTACAAAAGTATCTATATCCACAGTATAATTTCTCCTATATTGACATAACCTGAAAGGCCACTCAGCAAGGAAGAAGCAACTGCTCCAAAACCGCCATAAAAAAGCCAGACTACGGTTTGCAACTGCACATGGGGACAAAGATCATACTTTTTGGAGAAATGTCCTCTGGTCTGATGAAACAAAAATAGAACTGTTTGGCCGTAATGACCATCGTTACGTTTGGAGGAAAAAGGGGTAGGATTGCAAGCTGAAGAATACCATCCCAACCATGAAGCACGGGGGTGGCAGCATCATGTTGTGGGGGTGCTTTGCTGCAGGAGGGACTGGTGCACTTCACAAAATAGATGGCTTCATGAGGATGGAAAATTATGTGGATATATTGAAGCAACATCGCAAGACATCAGTCAGGAAGTTAAAGCTTGGTTGCTAATAGGTCTTCCAAATGGACAATGACCCCAAGCATACTTCCAAAGTTGTGGCAAAATGGCTTAAGGACAACAAAGTCAAGGTATTGGAGTGGCCATCACAAAGCCCTGGCCTCAATCCCATAGAAAATTTGTTGGCAGAACTGAAAAAGTGTGTGTGAGCAAGGAGGCCTACACACCTGACTCAGTTACACCAGCTCTGTCAGGAGGAATGGGCCAAAATTCACCCAACGTATTGTGGGAAGCTTGTGGAAGGCTACCCGAAACGTTTGACCCAAGTTAAACAATTTAATGGCAATGCTACCAAATACTAATTGAGTGTATGTAAACCTCTGACCTACTGGGAATGTGATGAAAGAAATAAAAGCTGAATTAAATCATTCTCTCTACTATTATTGTCACGCCCTGACCGTAGAGATCCTTTTATTCTCTATGTTTGTTTGGTCAGGGTGTGACTCGGGTGGGAAACTCTATGTTCTTTGTTTCTTTGTTTTGGCCGGGTATGGTTCTCAATCAGGGACAGCTGTCTATCGTTGTCTCTGATTGGGAATCATACTTAGGCAGCCTTTTTTCCTGTTGTATTTGTGGGTAGTTGTCTTTGTTAGTGGCCTGTATAGCCCTAGTAAGCTTCACATTCGTTTTTGTTTTGTTGGCAACATTTATAATGAAGAAAAATGTACGCTCACAACGCTGCACCTTGGACCGGTCATTTCCACGACGATGGCAATCGTGACAATTATTCTGATATTTCACATTCTTAGAATAAATTGGGGACCCTAACTGACCTAAGACAGGGAATGTTTACTAGGATTAAATGTCAGGAATTGTGAAAAACCGAGTTTAAATGTAATTGGCCGAGGTGTATGTAAACTTCCGACTTCAACTGTACATCATAACAACTGTGGCAGTGATGAGTTACCGTTCCTGTTACATTCAAATAGAATTGATTACTTTATTTCATCTAGACTTACTGATTGCATGGGTTGGGCATTTAGGGTCAAAGTGTTGTGACATCAATTGGAATATGATATTACTCAGTAGGTGAGCTTTGTGAATGATTAGATAATAGCTATATGACACTACTTGAATATGTTGTATATCAGTGCTTGAGGAACACCCAAACCCAGTCCACAAGTGTCAGAGGACAGAGATTAGGTTGCTAATATGGGTGACATCGCCCAGCAATGTCAACAGAGGAGGAATAATCTGCTTTAAAAGTGGAGAGAAATGAGTATGACTCTTAGCTAATTGCTAGCAACACACAACCAATGCTAGGATATGTTGGGAGCAAGACAGATTTACAAACTGAGGTGAATTCCTGTTTTCCGACTGCCCATTTTAACACAGTTAGTGCTATCCGGTATCCTTGGGAAGTCCCCGTCCTAAACCATAACCCCTAACCTTAATCATAACCCTTGCCCGTACCTTAACCATTTGAAATATCAATTTCAATAGGGTAGGGATGTCCCAAGGATTCCAGATAGCAAGGACCCCTTTTACACTTCCAAATACAGAATTGAGTCTGCATCTCATTTCCCAGCAGGCTGATGTTGATTTATGAATGGGGCATTACATAAGTAGCAAGGTACTCTGAACACTAGAGGGAGGGCTACAATTCATGTCATGGAGCCTCTTATATTGTCATCTCTTCATCTTGCGATTTCTGTGGCTGGCCCGGCAGGCAGGCCTGCAGACAGTCCCCTTGAGAGCACTTCGTACCGAGGTCAAATTCAGTCACAATGGTGGAAAATATTACTCTTAGATGGATGATGCTGTCCTTCAGGCATATCATGTCTGTTCACTCAGGCTTTTAGCCACAGTGTACTGTTCTCTAATATATATATATATATTTTTACCTTTATTTAACTGGGCAAGTCAGTTAAGAACAAATTCTTATTTTCAATGACGGCCTAGGAACAGTGGGTTAACTACCTGTTCAGGGGCAGAACGACATTGTCAGCTCGGGGGTTTGAACTTGCAACCTTCCGGTTACTAGTCCAACCTTCCGGTTACTAGTCCAACACTCTAACCACTAGGCTACCCTGCCGGTTAACTGCTCAAGATTCCACTGTCCATCTAAACCCCCTCTGCAGTTACATTTGATGTGTCATTCTGCTTAGTGTTATTCATGGTAAAATTTGTCTAAGATTGAAACTAATTTCTGTTTAGTTCAATTTTTTAAAAGGTTAAAGCCATTGTGTCAGCACGGGGAGAGAAGTGCTGCCACTGACCAGATCTAGGCTTCCACTACAGAGGCTCATGAGACAGGGTACATTCAAAACAAAATAGCTTTATTGCCTACGAAGTTTACAACCTAAAGAATCAATAATGAATAAAACGTAAATGTTCAGCAACACAAACGTGCAAACAGAGCTACGTGCTCTCAGTCCTCTCCTGTAAATCAGTTTTTCTCGACTTGTCCTCTAGTACCCTCAACAGCTCACATTTTCTGTGAGCACACAGAAATCTGATCAACTTGTCAACTAATCATCAAGCCCTCAATGAGTTGAAAGGTGAGTTTGTCTGTGGCTACAACAGAAATCTGTGCTGTTGGTGGTATTGGAGGACTGGAGTTGGTATACACTGCTCAAAATGAAGGAGGCAGCCACTGATAATGGGTTGTGTCCCAATAACATCTCCTTTCTCCCAAAGTGTGGACTTATTCACTTCCTTTCATGGATTTCAAAGGAAATTACTGTTGAATGTAAACTCCTCTAGCCCATGCCTACACCAATCCAATGCTTTTAAACTTGTGGGGAACAGTGAATGAGTGCACACTTGAGGAGGAAGGAGAGATTATGGGGACGCAACCCATGGTGTGGTGGCTGATTGAGCTGTGAGCCACACCCTTAAAACACCCTAGAGTCGATGTCCGAGCCCCCGCTGAAATATAATTAACATAATAAAAAATTCCCATAAATCTGTTAGTTTAAGAGAGATCTGTTTTTTTGTTGCATTGGATGCGTCTCTATCCGCCAATTTCGCACTTCTGCATCTGTGGTGAAAGGTGACAGAGCTAGAGTGGTGTTTGTCAGACCATGAGACATCCCGAAAATTGGTCTTCTCACAAAATCTTCTGTAGAGTCCAAACGATTTGGCGTACAAACTATTATGATCTCACGAACACGTGCTGTACATTTCTGTTGTTTTGCTGTAGGACACCCACATGCCTCACAAGACTCGTCTGAAGGACCCCGGTACCAGTTGAAAATATTGAAGTATATATGGAGAATGTTTCGTGGCAAAAATAAGGGGTATCTTTCAGATATAGGACAGACACTTCAGAACAAACTTCCTTAGATTCTTTTTATTTTTTGGGGGGGGGACTATCTGTTGTTCCATGTAGTGAATCTGTTATTCAATGCGTTTGTATGGGCTAATAGCTGTAAGGCCTAAACATTTTTTTCATCAAATATTGTTTTATACTTCAAGGAGCCATAGAGGAGCCTTCTTTAAAAAAATCCATATAGCTTAGTAGACTCCCCCAGCATGAGGTCTCCAGGCTGAGTCTAAAGTTAGCCGTTAAGTTTCTACTCCTCAAGGCACCACACGATGAAGGTTGCTTTTCCAGGTCATTCTACTTCAGAAGCCCTAAATATAATAAAACACATATTAACCCAATGCCCATTCAAAGAAGGAAGTGAACTGCCTTTGTCTTCCTTGCAAAATGCCTGGAGGAGGTCAGATTGTTCTCCACAATATCCCCTGTCCATGCTGTGTATTTTGATTCAGAGAACTTTCCCACAATCTAGCAATTACACTGTCGCTCCCTGGCCTTGTTTATGTCTCAGCACACTGTTCTGCCCATGATTACAGCATGTCCATGTTTGTTCCAGCTCAAGGAGACAGTGCTATCACTGTAAGTGCAACACAACGGAGGACTAGGTTGTTTTCCTCAGGGGGAGGTGAAACAGGTCTATAGGTAACTGTAGTTGGTAATATAATACCATTACACACACACACACACACACACACACACACACACACACACACACACACACACACACACACACACACACACACACACACACACACACACACACACACACACACAGACACCCACAGAGAGGCAGTGAGGCACACAAACACACATATACGCACACCCATACCCACACAGAGAGACACACACACAACCCTATAATAGCGTAGCTTATAATGTCAGGTGGTCTGTGTCTAAGTGATGTTTTCCCTATCCTAATGAAAGGCCATGAGAGAGACCTGGCTGTGATAAACACCCATTGTTCGTATTATGTCTTTAAGAGCAGGTTATTGTGATGATATAATAATTGTGAAAGCTGTGTTTACTTATGGCCTCATTCCCTGTCACAATAGTTGCTCTGTTTCCTTTACCTTGTGACATTCCCTGTGCTATCATTTTGTTTGCTTGTTTGACCCTTCAATTTATAGGGTTAGGGTCAGAGGGCAATGTACTATTGACCTGAGGGTCAGGGAAGAAATAAAATAGATATCAAATTAAGCCAACAGCCATTTGTTTGGTTGGGTACAGATCATCTACCAGGATTCCTGATGATCAGTTATGACAATTGTTGTGAGTACATGTGTACAAATGTTTCATGTAATGCTTATAAAGGCTTTTTAACAGCCTTATAACGTAACCTAGAATGACGCTGCAGGATTTTGTTCTTTGTGGTTCTATTTTTGGGTCACTGATCATTCATTGGTAAATACTGATATGGAGGCAGAGGATTCTGTTTCACACAGATAGAGGGGAGTTCTATATTCAATAGTGACAACAGCAACATTAGAGCCATCATGGCAGTCGAAGCAGACGGTCAGAGTTCACTTCATCATCTGTTATTTGTCTCTCAATGAGGACACACTGTCAGAGTATGACATCAAGAAAAACTGGCATAAGGTGGATGGATACCTATTATTGCTCAGAAATAGCCTCACTATTGCTATTTTACTACTGCTCTTTAATTATTTGTTACTTTTATTTCTTATTTGTTTCTAAACTGCATTGTTGGTTAAGGGCTTGTAAGTAAGCATTTCACTGTAAGGTCTACGACCTGTTGTATTCGGCACTTGTAACAAATAAAATTTGATTTGATTCCTCTAGAGAGAAAAAAACACATTGGTCTCAACATTAAAACATGTAAAAGTATTTTAAAGAACAGATATAACAATTATATTTTGATTACTAGTAATATTCTTTGTATTAATTGCGGTAGTATTTCACATTACACACACTTCAAATATCTAGATGTACGCATGATATGTAGTTTCAATTTCAAGTTTGACGTTTTTATTAGTTATATGTAGAGGATACACATGGTATACACTGTCCAATAAAATGCTTACTTGCAGTTTCCTTCTCGACAATCAACAACAATAATAAATAATAGAAGATAAGAATAGGAACATAAAGTAAATGACTCAGATGAATAGAATAGACATTTTAGCATAAATATAATACAGGAAGGCACAATTTATAGTCCAACATTTACACATTTATCAGAGAAGGGAGCATTGGGGGACAAGTGTTTAAATTTAGCAGTATTAGCAATAGTAAATAAGAGTCTGGTTGCAGCAGTTGTGTGTGTGTGTGCTTTTGTGCTTGCGCGCGTGTGTGTGCGCGCATGCCTGCGTGTGTGAGAGAGAGTGTGGATGTGTGATATAGGATAAATTATGCTTACAGGACCATTAGCTTTCGCTTAACCCATCCAGGCAGTAATAGTGACCTATACATTGCACCCATGCTGCTCAACAAGCCATATGTAAATATCCCAATGTGACATTTTAGGGAAAGGTTTATGGGTCGTGGTGGGGGCTGTGCTATTGCTGCTCAAGAGCTTGCTGCTCTTAGAATTAACTGGCAATGGGCCATGCCCTCATGATTCTGGGAGATTCAAAGACCAAAGCACCTCCCCTTTAATACTGTCTTAAAGGGACTTACAGCAAGTGACTTGATCATCTCAAACTCTAATTGGCACAAAGGGCAATCCGAGCCGGCTGTGCTGAGAGAGTGGATCATTAGCAAACGAGGAAAGTGACAGAATAGATGAAGAACAGTCGGATTAGCCTAGCTGTGTGTGTTTTGAGATTGCCTTGGCGATGGCAGAGATCAAATGTGTTAGACTGCGGCTCTATCATTAGAATGATTACAGGAATGGGCAGAGGTTCAAATCTGGTGACTTCATACACATCTGTCTGTCATCCTTAAAGCATGTGAAATCAAATCCCTCTTCTCTCTCTCACTTGGACTGCAGCTAATATTATGGACCGTTGATATCCTTTCTACTTTGGGCAAGATGATGCTGTAGATGACTGCTTTTGGGTTAGATGACGATATTGACTTTTTATATAGAAGTTTCTGCAGGTCTATTCTTTGCGAGTGTTAACTTTTGAGACCCTGTCTATTCTAAGATAATGACCGAGATATACTTTGTGTAAGAGAAGGAGGTAGAAATAAGTTATTATTTTGGTAAAAGGGATTTTAGACCAATTCAAGTTATGGAAAGATGGTAGAGATCCATTGAGACAGGGAAGATAGCATTGAGGCAAATGTTATTTTGGTATTCCACAACACAGTCTGACATCTTTGCAATTCCGCTCATATGAGATTTTTGCACATCAAAGGCTACCCCATTGCCTTTCGTCACTCCTACACAACCCTCGTCGCTCAGTGCAGGCGGAATCATTGCTCTATCTGACGTAAGACCCTGATAAGATTTTGATTAGTCATTTCAAACTGTAACGATCAATTGTTAAGAAAAAGCAGGCTATCTCACCCCATGACCTAATCAATGTTTCTCTCTTTAACTTCAGTCTATCCTCTCTTAAAAACAATCACATCATGATATACTGGTTGTCAGTTCCAAAACTCTGATACTCTGTGAGTGACAATCTCTTTGATGAAGAGTGTGAGGTAGGATGCTTGTCCTGCTGGCAGCCAGTTAGAAAAGTACATCGAGTTCACAGCTCTTTTGATTCAGTCATTGAATTCCAATTTTGACGAGAACACAAGTTGACAGACGACAACACTGGCCTTACTGGTAGAGCAAAAACATTTAGAGGTGAAGGGTTAACACTTACAATTACATGTTTTTCTCGCTTATGGTGCAGAGAGTTACAGCACCAAAGCACAGATGCAATGAATGAACTCAGAGGTGTGTATACAGTGCCTTGCGAAAGTATTCGGCCCCCTTGAACTTTGCGACCTTTTGCCACATTTCAGGCTTCAAACATAACGATATAAAACAGTTTTTTTTGTGAAGAATCAACAACAAGTGGGACACAATCATGAAGTGGAATGACATTTATTGGATATTTCAAACTTTTTTAACAAATCAAAAACTGAAAAATTGGGCGTGCAAAATTATTCAGCCCCTTTACTTTCAGTGCAGCAAACTCTCTCCAGAAGTTCAGTGAGGATCTCTGAATGATCCAATGTTGACCTAAATGACTAATCATGATAAATACAATCCACCTGTGTGTAATCAAGTCTCCGTATAAATGCACCTGCACTGTGATAGTCTCAGAGGTCCGTTAAAAGCGCAGAGAGCATCATGAAGAACAAGGAACACACCAGGCAGGTCCGAGATACTGTTGTGAAGAAGTTTAAAGCCGGATTTGGATACAAAAAGATTTCCCAAGCTTTAAACATCCCAAGGAGCACTGTGCAAGCGATAATATTGAAATGGAAGGAGTATCAGACCACTGCAAATCTACCAAGACCTGGCCGTCCCTCAACTTTCAGCTCATACAAGGAGAAGACTGATCAGAGATGCAGCCAAGAGGCCCATGATCACTCTGGATGAACTGCAGAGATCTACAGCTGAGGTGGGAGACTCTGTCCATAGGACAACAATCAGTCGTATATTGCACAAATCTGGCCTTTATGGAAGAGTGGCAAGAAGAAAGCCATTTCTTAAAGATATCCATAAAAAGTGTTGTTTAAAGTTTGCCACAAGCCATCTGGGAGACACACCAAAAATGTGGAAAAAGGTGCTCTGGTCAGATGAAACCAAAATTGAACTTTTTGGCAACAATGCAAAACGTTATGTTTGGTGTAAAAGCAACACAGCTCATCACCCTGAACACACCATCCCCACTGTCAAACATGGTGGTGGCAGCATCATGGTTTGGGCCTGCTTTTCTTCAGCAGGGACAGGGAAGATGGTTAAAATTGATGGGAAGATGGATGGAGCCAAATACAGGACCATTCTGAAAGAAAACCTGATGGAGTCTGCAAAAGACCTGAGACTGGGACGGAGATTTGTCTTCCAGAAAGACAATGATCCAAAACATAAAGCAAAATCTACAATGGAATGGTTAAAAAATAAACATATCCAGGTGTTAGAATGGCCAAGTCAAAGTCCAGACCTGAATCCAATCGAGAATCTGTGGAAAGAACGGAAAACTGCTGTTCACAAATGCTCTCCATCCAACCTCACTGAGCTCGAGCTGTTTTGCAAGGAGGAATGGGAAAACATTTCAGTCTCTCGATGTGCAAAACTGATAGAGACATACCCCAAGCGACTTACAGCTGTAATCGCAGCAAAAGGTGGCGCTACAAAGTATTAATTTAAGGGGGCTGAATAATTTTGCACGCCCAATTTTTCAGTTTTTGATTTGTTAAAAAAGTTTGAAATATCCAATAAATGTCGTTCCACTTCATGATTGTGTCCCACTTGTTGTTGATTCTTCACAAAAAAATACAGTTTTATATCTTTATGTTTGAAGCCTGAAATGTGGCAAAAGGTCGCAAAGTTCAAGGGGGCCGAATACTTTCGCAAGGCACTGTATATACCATATATGTGGATGTTTGTGTGAATCTCACTTTGTCGTGACAAAGGTCTCTTACCGAAACATTGATAATAGATTCTGCAGAGGAAAAAACAGGAGACTTTGTATTTTAATACCAACTAAAGGATCCCTGCACCAGTAATGACAAATATAATATTCAGGTTCCGGTAGAGATGTTGTTGAATGTATAGTCTGTACAATTTCTCTACTGCTATGCAACACTAGTTTCAGTAAGTAACAAAACAAAGTTGCATTTACAGTTGCTAAAACATTGGCTCAATGTTTACATGGAATTGAATGAAATATGCAATATTAGGACGCGAGAACGAAACACAAAAGCAGCAAGCCACGTTTTAATGTACGTTCCCCATTAAGAAATATATTTAAGAATTTTCTACTACTGTTTTCTACTTTGACAACACCCTCAGCAAATACTTGTCACGTAAACAACAGCTGTAGACTAACAGTGAAATGCAGTGACTAAGATAGAGGAACTCCTATACAAAATGTCTTTGGTATGTATATACACTTAAAAAAAAGGGTTATATCGCTTGCTTCATCTATGGAACCCCCGAAAGGTTCTATATAGAACCTTTTTCTATGAGGGGAAGGTAGGTGTGACCTGTCTTATATAGCATAAAAACTATACATTAACACACAAAACTAGACATCTTCAAGTAGGCCCACCTTCCTTTATAGGCTATAAACAGAACAAACCTAGACTAGGCCTATATCACCAACTTGCTTTCAGTCAATAGCATGAATAGTCATCACAGAGTAGCTAAGGCAGGCTATAAAATTGACAGTGCTTAATTTGTGAAATTATTATTTTTATTTTTATGATGTGAATAGAGAAAAAGTGCAAGGTCAGAAACCCTATTTTCCACCACCCCCAATCCAAAGACAGACGTTTATAGTGGAGGCTATTATAAGGAGTCTTTTAAAGACCTTGGCTACTGACATTTCAGGCAATATGTCACATTACATCTTATATTGAGAAAATACTCAAAATTGTAACCGTACTATTTTTCTAGATTACCTATCCATATGGGTGGGCCTATGGAACAAACAGGATAGGCTACTTTTCAAGAAAGCATAAAGTCAGACGGAGTGAGCACTGCATAGATGTTCAATCACAGCTAGATTTTTCAAACATTTTTATCCTATCCTCATCAGACGTATGGTGATGTGCGTAACAGCGCTCCGCTAGGTTGCCTTCTGTCTATTGACAGTCAGCGACTGCGCAAAGCCTACCTTGTAGTCTACTACCTAAGGTGGGAGGACTTCGGAGGAGGGTACAGTATCGACTTACTCTACTTAAAGAAGAGATTGCACATAGAAGTGGAGGGTATGGGAGACTGAACTGCATCCATTAACCCAACATCACGGAGGGAATTCCCTGACAAAACCGCACTAAACGCAATTGGAGTGAATGGGAAAATACACCGTCGATGGGTAGATTGCCGGTATATCGCGTTATTGGACCTTAGTGATACACATATGCCAGTTTTCTCTTCGCCATCCAGAACCTTGATTTGGTGACTCATTCTTCGTTCGTTCATTTTCTGGATTTCGTTGCCTGCCCGGTGAGGAGAGTTATAACCTACATAATGAAGTTCAAGCCGAACCAGACCAGAACTTATGATGGCGAGGGCTTCAAGAAACGAGCGGCATGCTTGTGCTTCAAGAACGACCGTGAAGAAGAGGTATAAACGTTAACGTTAGATGGTTATATTTCTCATTGACAGTTCAGGGGACCGATGCTGTCCTGTCTTTAAACCAAACCACGGTTCTCGGCTATATTCTACACTTGTTAATATTTGATCTATAATTGCCTATTGTAATAGACTTAAATAGGTTTTCATTGTGGTTTTACCACTTCATTCATCAGAAAATGTCGATGTGCGGGGGGCTGTCTTGCGGTGTCTGAAAGAAATGCTTCAGCGGGTTTTTAAAACCTAATGATTAGAGATGTAGGCTTGATGTTAAACAAAAAAACACAGGAGTGTTATAGTCTATTTATACGCCTTTTATTGGCCTACGTTCCATGGCTTTAGTAATGCATCCTCAGTGGTGTTGTGTGACTGCCCGCGGCTATCCAGTTTGGGCTAGTTTGAGAGCAAAGCGAGGGGGGCGAGGCGCTCTGTTGCATGTTTCATTTGACGGGCGGGACATCAGTCCAGCCATTGCTACATTGTATGACGATACCACTGTACTAATGCATACGAGTTTAAATACTAGTAACAATATCACCGTTATCATTTTACACTTTATAATCTCTGCTGCCTCATAAAAATGAAATGAAAATGCGTTATTGATGAAGTGGCCATTTTGTAAGACATGGTTTCAGTATCCTAGGCTAAAACCAAAGGTAGCCTAGTGAAAAGTAGTCTCAATCAATGCTTTGTTTTATATTTCTGGTTTGAGAGAACATCTTTAACAAATTGCTGTAGTCCTAGACATATGCCTCGTAATAGTTTCTGTTTTTTAACGGGCTTCACCGTGATAGCCTACGCACCACCATGATGCAAGCGTTCAGTCTTTTAGCAAAATGGACAATCTACCCGAGTCAATTTCCCCGAAATTATAACAACATATAGGACTCGTTCCACACATTTTTTAAAAACATTTTATTTAATGGGAAGCAATTATTTCCATGAAATAGGCTATATTGTTGTGCATGTGTCATTTCAGTCAATATAGCATGCTCCAATTGTTTCTGCCTAGGCCTATTTAATTGTTTAAAGCCACAATTTATACAGATACGACTTAGACCTACTACCGTAACAAGTTAAATAGGCCCACTTTATCATAACTAAAATCTATGGACCTTTTCCATTGTTATGTGTTACTATTTAATTTCACGGTAAAGTCTACACCAGTTGTATTCTGCGCATGTGACAAATACAATTGGATTGATCTGATTTGTTGTCATAGGAGACTTAGTAAGCAAATTATGTCATTTTTCAGTGCATGAACTAAAGTCGAGAAGACTTAAGGTTGGTCATTAATGTAAAAGTTGCGATGCTTTTCATTCCTTACTGAGCCACAAGTCTTGTTTATGAACAGCTCCTACATTTGGATTTGTACTGTCTGATAGAAATCCACATCTGTATCAGACAGTTCAAGACACTGCAGCCTCTGACTTCCCTGCACCACTGTTATGCAATAAATAAGCTGCAGACTTTATCTGTCTGTCATGAAGAACTCTATCAGAGCACTCAAGTATTTGTACCACAGAGAGAGAGAGAGAGAGAGAGAGAGAGAGATATGGCCTGAAGGAGAAACTGTTCTCCCTTAAACTGCGGGAGCCTTGTTCTCTCCCTCATGTATAGCCGGTTCTATCAGGAACAAGGAATAGAGATATATCAGTTTGCTGTGTGTCGGTGTGTCCGTGCCATAGGCACATTGTCTTGTGGTAGAGCAGCTGGAAGGCTTTCTTACTGAGTTATATTAATGAGACTGCTCAATCTCAGTCTCAATGCTGCATCCCAATCTCCCCTTTGTTTTTTACTTGTGAAGTATCTATTAACATTAGTAATCACCTACACACACAATCTTGTTGCTGCCATTTCATATGTAATACTATAAAACAAGTAAACCTTTGTGTAATATGTTAGCTTGTTTTAATATTTAAGATACCTGTGGTGGAACAAATGGAGACCATCTTCAATCACCCACCTGTGTCTCTGGTCAAGGGTATTGTTAGGTCAAGAAATGCTTTGCCTGTGTCTGTTCAACTGTTATACTGAGCTGT
Source organism: Oncorhynchus kisutch (assembly GCF_002021735.2). Classification (NCBI taxonomy): domain Eukaryota; kingdom Metazoa; phylum Chordata; class Actinopteri; order Salmoniformes; family Salmonidae; genus Oncorhynchus; species Oncorhynchus kisutch. The sequence goes on from NC_034182.2 coordinate 2,876,562, forward strand.
TGTAATGTATAGAGCCCATCCCCAGGAACATCTTTACAGAGTTTGCTCTGGGACTGTCCAGCTACTCTGTCGTAATTGCATGAACTCGTTAAGCCTGAATAGGAGAAAAGCCTCTGTGGCTCCTGCGTGGCCGATACTGTCTTTGCCAATGACACCTCTTTGTGCCAATCCCATTCTGTTGAATCCCTGAAGGATTGTGGCCTATCTATATCTGAAGACCTTGTCTCAACCTGCTTTGGTCAGATCTCAGCAATCAAATCTCAGTCCCCTTTGTGGAGATGGAACAAAAATGTAGCTTCTCCTGGTTAATAGGAACTCTGTGTGATGTCAGAGACTTTGTTTAAGGAATGGAAAAGGAGAAAGAGGAACCCCCTGGGTCAGGTGTTCAGTGACAAGGTTTAAAGTCCATCAAGGGAAAACAGGAACATGACATCCCTCAGGGCCAGTGGGTGGGTCATTTGCCTCCAACAACAGTAGAGACTAGAAGAGTGTTCATGCCGGAGGGCAGGAGCGGTCTGTTAATAGGTGTCTCCCTGAGACTGTATTACAGTACATTGTCTTTTCAGTCCACTGTGTCGCTACAAGACTAAGGGTTTGTTGACACTTGGTAAAGTTGAAGTACGGTTTATTGTTGGTCTGGATGGACTAAAAGGTAGCCTATTACTAGGCAAATGATGTTGCCCTACTTGTATATTGCTAGATAGGAGTTAAAGCTCTATTGAATGTGTGTGGTCTGGAATTGGCATATAGTTGGGCTTTGTTTTCTTATATCGACTAGGCTGAAAGTAGGTGTATTTGGTGTAAAACAAGGGGCAGCAAACTTCCGTATATTGACTTCATACGTCTATTTTGGTTATGACTAACCACTCTCCTAATGCATTAAAATACTCCTGTCTAAAACGTCAAACCTCCGTAGGCTGGCATGTGGGAGACTGGTTTATTTGACAGCCACAGTGTTGCTCCTCCGAGAAAGTCGGTGTTTATTTCCTCCCTGAGATTCCTGGCCCGTTTAGCAGGCTTACAAAACACACTGGAATCTCGCTGGGAGATGCTGCTCTATTCCCTTTGCCCCCCCCCCCCTCCATCTGCACCTGACCTTTGACCTATCTAATATGTTGGTGTGGCGTTTTGCCCGTCGCTGTGTTTTCTGTGGGACATACCTTGTTAGCCTAAGCTCTTGACATACATGACATGAACAATGTTTTGTATATTGCATGAATTTGTATGAGGTGCTGACAAGCTTTATGTCTTTCCTGGAATTAGTTAAATTCGTAACATTTCATATCCAACCACATTTTGAGCAAGAAATAGAATAGATAGGACTTAAAAGTGGAGCAAAAATAACACTGGCAGCATGTAGTCTAGCTAGATTTGTATTGTAAACTCCACGGTAGACACTGTCAAACATAGTGACATCCCTGATCTGCTTAAAGCCTTGCCCCCAAAAACATATTTGCAAAAGGCCCACAGCGGTGCCCCACCCCCATATATAAACACAGACAGTACCCCCCCAACACACACACACACACTTGTGTACACACACGTACACTCACATTCTGAAGCACTAGCAGTCTGTTATAAATAGGTTAGTAGGTTCATTCTATCTCCATGGTTTATGGCTTTATAATGTAGGGTACTAAGCAGACAGTCTGGTCTACCCCGCTGCTTCAGTTGGATCCCCTCATCTGTATGTGGTGCACGTAAATATAGCTATCCACCCCACTCCCTGTCCACCCTCCATCCCCTCTTAGCCCGGGACGAGCCAGATGAGATGTCGGCTCAGTTAAGGTCCAGGAACATGACGTGGTGACCCAGAGTGGAAGGGTGACACGTGCCGTATCCACTGTGTGGCCTCTCTTGACCACTTGACTTGTCACTACCTGGCTCCAAGCTCGGACCACAACAAGTCTGCTCCAGCAATCCCACAATCCCATTAGAGCAGCACAGAGGAGTGTCAAAGCCAAGCTGCTAGCTGATGTTACATGGCTGTCAGGCTGACAGACTGGTCCCGTATAGAGGGGTCTGGATGGGGAAAATATGGAAGGTGAAAGCCACACAAGCTGCTTCTGACGCTGCATCACTGTCATATGTCGTATTCGACTGACTTGAGTTGGATGTTTCCTCAGCATGGTGAGAGACATCTGAGCAACTATGAGCCCCATAGGTCATGAGTGTGTGTGTGTATTGCATCATGAAAATGCAGATACATGCTCATTCAATCTGTACAGATCGTTGTACATGGCAGACTGTGGTGTAATTTAAGCTCAGGCACCTGCTTCGATGTGCCCAAAAAGGACCTGATCTGGGTCAATCGATCAGCCAAGGTGGAGCAGAGGGCCCTGTGGTGGAGCAGAGGGCCCTGTGGTGGAGCTGGACTCACAGAGCTATTGTGTTTTCTCTTCCAGGTGTTGCTGGTGAGCAGCAGTCGGCACCCGGACCAGTGGATTGTCCCAGGTGGAGGGATGGAGCCGGAGGAGGAGCCCTGTGGTGCAGCGGTCAGAGAGGTGTTTGAAGAGGTGAGTTCACCTGTCATCATCATCATCATATAAAGGAAATATCCAACCATTTTGAATGTTATATTGTTTTTGTGCATCTCTGAGTGATGTTGTATCAATTCCCGGGGTCATTTCATGTTTTCATATGATGCAAAACCTTTGCAGATACACATCAAAATTAAAGAATGACCTGGGAGTCGATAGAGCATCGCTCAGAGATGCACAAAAACAATATCACATTCAGAATGATTGGATCTTTACTTTAATCCAATCAATCATCACCATAATCATCAGTGATGATGAAATTGAAAAGAATCACAAAGTGGGTGTGTAACTAATAGCTATATGCACGCACAAAACACACATTGATCTGATGGTCATTCATTGATTTGTCTGAACATGCCTTTTAGCGATGGGTGAGACTATTGTAATGTGTTAGTTGTAAACTCTGGCTTCAAGTCATGTAGTGATCATGTCATCTATATGAGTATCAATCTCTGGCCCCTGATTGGTCATTTAAAGGCAACATGCAGGAATGTCTGTAGGCCCGAAATATTCTCATATACACTATGAGATAGATAGAGACACCCTCTATAATTCACCACTGCCTTGTGGCATGAGACTGATCTTGTCGATCTCCTGGGATGTCTCAATGGCACTTCACATCATGTTTTCTCCGAAGTGGCTTCACAGCTAAAGGGTTCAGCTCTGAGAGACTTGATGTATGCAAGGATTGTGGGTGACGGGAACTCTCTTATGACATGACAGAATTGGGAGGTACATTTTGTTGGGTCCAAGGTGGGTTTGTATAGAAAGGGGTCAGAAGGATTTGGTTTGGGTAGTGACTGAGGAGCTTGTGGTATTCCAAAGGTCCAGCTGGTGGGAAACCTGACGTACTTGGCTCCCTGCTGGATTCCAGCACATTCACAGGTCCTAAAGCCTGTCCAGTGGACATGGGCAGATACTTTGTGAAGCTTGATAAAGGGGAAGGAAGGGGAATGGGGGGGTTGGTCATGTGTCTTTTTGGAAACAGTAACCTCTCAGATTTTGACCTCTAAATATACAGCAGGACTGGGTGGGTTCGTGTTGTGATATTCAATCACATCTCTCTCTCTCTCACACACACACACACACTTCACATCTTAACACACACACACACATCACATCTTAACACACACTCCTAACTCGTCAAAGGTTTTCATACTAAAACTCCCACACAGTATTGTCAAGAATTGGGATTTCTCTACTTTCCTATTTAATCTAACACAAGTGTTTTGGTTCGTCAAATTGCCATAGGCCCAATACGGTCATCTCACATCCCTCTAATGCCTCTCTTCTCTCTCCCACCAGGCAGGAGTGAAAGGCAAGTTGGGACGTCTCCTAGGTGTGTTTGAGGTAAGGTGTGACTCTGGGCTGACAGTAATTATAAGACAGTTACATTTTTACTCCCTGAAAAACTGTCATTGCTCTCTTGTGTAAATTGTCACATGAATGAAATTCAAGAATAGAAAATGATTGAGTGGATTTGGTTGATGCCTAGTCAAGGGTTGATAAACTACCCTAAAGCATGTGCACCCTCTGAAAGCAGCTGTTTTTTCTTGAGGTGCCACAGGTAGAGGCTATTCCAACCTGAATTTTCAAATGTAGTTTTCTTTTTAACTTTACAGCAGAATCAAGACCGAAAGCACCGAACTTACGTTTACGTATTGACCGTGACGGAGACATTGGAAGCATGGGAGGACTCGGTCAACATAGGTGAGTTTATGGTCACATGACATCAGGACTTCAATGTCTAGTATAATAATCAGTTTTTCCAGGAAGGATGTTGCCAGTATCAACAGACTAAATAATGAAATCCCACTCACTGACTAAAAGGCTTGGGATTGCAGAAAACAAGCAACAAACAAGTTCAATATTTTTCCAATAATATCCGGCTTCACCTAATCTAAAGTTTGGAGTCATAACACATCATTTCCAAAGTGGCTGATTAAGACTCAACTTATGCTGCTAACAGCTAAATCACACCAGCCTGCTGGCTTTGGAGAGGTGGACTGAAATAGCTGGTCAAAGGTAGAGTAAAATATGAACTTGCAGGTCATCTATCCCAGGCCTTCCCAAACAGACCGTGACTCACCACTGACTGCACTGAACAATGTGACCTGACCTCTGAAATCCATTAATCATCCTTTAGACTTCATCAGTCTTTTTCCTGAGTGGCTGGAGCTTTCAGTCCTTATAGATCTTACAATAGGCAGTATATCAGTCTCAAGTCTTTCTTTTGTTTTTGTTTACTGACTTAACCACGCCAATATTTGTTACTTTGCACTAATAATCCTCATTCCCGTTAATACACAGGATTACCAAACATGGACTACAACTTGTTCCTCAAAAAGAATGTTGTGAAAGTATGCCACTGTGATGGATCTTTCCTTTAAATGAGCTCATGTCTATGGCCTCATCTTCACGCAATAACACTGTATCTGTTGTTAGAGATAATCAATGTATTCTGATAACATCTATTCTGGAAACATGTATTCAAAATGGCTATTAGCACCCGTCACAAGACTTTTGGTAGGCTGAAATTAATAGGGGCATTTTTTATTTTTTTATACCTTTATTTAACCAGGCAAGTCAGTTAAGAACACATTCTTATTTTCAATGACGGCCTGGGAACAGTGGGTTAACTGCCTGTTCAGGGGTAGAATGACAGATTTGTACCTTGTCAGCTCGGGGGTTTGAACTCGCAACCTTCCGGTTACTAGTCCAACGCTCTAACCACTAGGCTATGCTGCCGCCCCTAGATGACAAACGTTGGATGTGTTTGCAGATTGGTAAGGGGATACCTGAATATTTTATTGACAGTGACACATGGGGTTGATCCAGACCCCATATCTTTGTGAGAAGATCCCCACCCCTCAAAGGGCAAATGTCACACTAAGTTCATGTGGAAAACCCCAGTAGTTCTGACTGGTTATTGGGACTGTATTAAAAACATGCTCTGGAACTTTGGCGACTAGCAAGTATTAAGCGCTTTGGGCCAGTAACCAAAAGGTCTCTGGTTCAAATCATTTTTATGAAACGCTTAACAATATTCAATTTCAAAATGACAATGCCGCCTTCAGGTGGTTGGTGTATAACATCCACTACTTGCCCCCCCTGGTGGTCAATAGAAGGAGTAATTCACACTTGGTCTCTGTCTCCCCCTGCAGGTCGTAAACGTGAGTGGTTCACAGTGGATGAAGCCATTAAAGTCCTGCAGCACCACAAGCCGGACCACGCTGAGTACTTGAAGCGGCTTCATCTCAGCTGCTCTCCAACTAATGGGAACTCCCTGCTCCCCAGCCAGCCCCCTAATGACAACTTCCCCCGTTACGGCCCCCCCACCACAGGATCTGTTCTGGGCCCCTCGCGCAGATAGGACTGGCCCCTTCCCACACCTATGAACGATCTTCTACCTGTACAGATACACTGAAAACTGACATTTTGCATGAATATACGAATCCTCAGAGTCACGGCTCACGCCACATGTATGTAAATGACTGTATACTTGGACAAAAACCAAAGCCATACTTGGAACTGTGTCTGGATGATTCAGTTAAGGAATGCCTTTCAGTAACGTCTTTAAGAATGTTCTATTGGGGTCAATTGTATTATTATTTTCTTCCATAATTAAGAACATCACACAACATGGCTGCCACAGAAAATGGGTAATTGGCTGACAATAGGATGGAAAATGACAGTGTCATTGGACCTCGGGAGCTGGAGCAGTGTTGACAACAAAGAGATGCTACCTCAGTTGGACGAGCACTGGAAGGATGTCTTAGCACGGTGTCAGATTCCCTTTGGCTGGTGTTTAACCTGTACAAACAAACTACAGCTCAAAAATATGACTGTTTACCTGCTTCAAGTAGTACCATACTGTGTGGGCAGAAGACAAGGGCTCACTATTGTCCCTCCCCGTTCACCTCAGTAATTGGTTTCAAGTTTAGTTGTAAAAACAACACATTTTGTATTTCTTATAGGGAGCATTTCACATTTAATTGCCTTTAATTGTGTTGCCTTGATTGTCATCAGTTTTTTTTCTCCATCTATCATCATCATAAATAACAATAATTTGATATACTAATTGAATTATTAACGCCCGCCCCATATATGACCTGGCCATAAGAGTCTCTTTACTAGTTGAAGGCAGGCCCTCTTTAATATAATATCTACATTTCATTCAATTGCCACAAATGATGTCTCCTCAGTGCTGAGATAATGTACCTTAATCCACAGTTGAGCATCTTGTCTGACCACTGAATGAGCATGGAACCCCCCCACACAGGGGACCTGTAAATACTCTGCTGCAGAGAAGTGTAGAGTTGTGTGTCTGGTTAACAGAAATGCAACCATATGAATTTTTCTCCTCCATATTTGCGATTGTTTTTCGATTGATGTAAAATGTAGTGAAGGTAAAAAATGTCCTCCTTTCAGTTCCACCTGAGAACAGAGATGAGATGACATGGAACAACGAATAGGGAAGTAGTCTGAAAGAGAAAGGGAATGGATGGAAATGAGTGCTTTCCGTGTTAGATTCATGGTGGGGTGACACTGATGGTTAGGCTGAACATGGAAATGTTCTTACGATGGACATGGATGTGATATATTATAGTTGAGAACACACTTGTAAATTGTAGTGCTTTACTGGAGATTACACAAACATAAGTAGTTTCACTTTTTAATCTTATCACTCAACCACTATCTCACCCAGACTCCCAGCATTCATTTTATCACAAGAATACCCCTCTGATGCAGACATTGTCAAATACATACCAGTATGTCAACTTTCAAATACTTGAGGTATTGTAGGGTGGGCGGAGTTTGTACTTTTGGGATTATTCCACTGGTTCCATTTTACTAGGCAAGCTAAATCAAGAGTGCTGTATTTTCCATGTGTACTTGACCAGGGTCTGCCATTGTGGATAATACTTGTTTTAATTTGTGCTCATGCTTGATCAAAGCAGTTTTTTGGGAGGGAGTGTTTAGGGGCCAGTAAATAACCGAAGAAAGGGTTAAACAGATGAAGGTGGGATCTATTGTGAGTTTGATATTGACCCTTCTTAAAATCTGTTGCATGTAAAGATTTCACCGGCCTGTCTGATTGGACAGTCATCTGGCTGGTCCAGTCTTTCTATAAAACCTGTCATTGGATAATGTCAGCCACTTGGTCAGACTACATGTGTTGTTTGTTGCATACATTGTGTCTATGTGACAAATACATATCGATCCTGTGCCAAATGACAAATGTTTGATATAATTTGCCAGGCAGAATGATAAAGTCAAAATCGACTTACTCTATCCATGTCTAATACATGATAATATTTGGTGTATTTGGTAATGTTCTAAGGATTTAAAAAAATACATGGTTATTCATGAAACTATCACCTTTAACTTTCTTTATGGATATAACAATTGATGGAGATTGGATTGATGCATATTGGTACACTACATTCAGGAAGGAAAGTAAGGACATTAATGCTATTTGTTCTGAATTGCGAGGACCTTTTTTAAAATTTATTGCGGGGAAAAAGTGGCAAATGTACAGCAGCTGTAGTTTTATTTTGAATGAATTACCCCCATGGTCCCTTATTACTGACACTAAACAGTCCCTGTATAATGAATGGGTGGGGGACTGCTGTGAATGTGTGCTGATCAACTTAGTTCCAGGCACTCTCTCACTAGGGTGTCTTGAAGCACTCACTAGTTTATCAATGCAAACAGAATTTCCTTTATGATCATATGAACAGTGAAATTGGATCAAGTGGATTGAAGACTATTCTGTTTGGAATAATAATGAATTAAAAGGGAATTACTTGACTCTAGCCTGTCTGTAATGTCTGTACTGAATCTACTCATTTTGCTCAGTGTTTCTCCAGTCTTTTGGTACATTGTTGGTGCATGTTTGTGTGAGGGTGGTGTTAGTGGGTGGGTCAGGTGTTTGTTTTCCAATAAAAAGACAGCATAGAACAGGAAGTCCACAAGGATGCTGCATGGAAACGGACACAAGATGACTGCTCCAGGGCACTTAGGAGGGGTGCATGAGACATACTGGCCTTCAATATTTTTAAGGTTGTTGAAAAAATGATAGGCTGCAGCCCAATGAAATGAAAATTAAGTAAAAAAAAAAAACTATTTATAAAGCCCTTTTTACATCAGACATCACATTGTGCTTTATAGTAAGGTGTCTGCTCATGTAACTACCATGTACACTGAGGAAAAATATAAACAAAACATGTACAGTCGTGGCCAAAAGTTGAGAATGACAAAAATATTAATTTTCACAAAGTCTGCTGCCTCAGTTTGTATGATGGCAATTTGCATATACTGTTATGAAGAGTGATCAGATGAATTGCAATGAATTGCAAACTCCCTCTTTGCCATGCAAATAAACTGAATCCCCCAAAAACATTTCCACTGCATTTCAGCCCTGCCACAAAAGACCAGCTGACATCATGTTAGTGATTCTCTCGTTAACACAAGTGTGAGGTTTGATGAGGACAAGGCTAGAGATCCCTCTGTCATGCTGATTGAGTTTGAATAACAAACGGGAAGCTCTAAAAGCAGGGTGGTGCTTGGAATCATTGTTCTTCCTCTATCAACCATGGTTACCTGCAAGGAAACATATACCACCATCATTGCTTTGCACAAAAAAAGCTTCACAGGCAAGGATATTGCTGCCAGCAAGATTGCACCTAAATCAACCATTTATCGGATCATCAAGAACTTCAAGGAGAGCGGTTCAACTGTTGTGAAGAAGGCTTCAGGACGCCCAAGAAAGTCCAGCAAGCGCCAGGACTGTCTCCTAAAGTTGGTTCAGCTGTGGGATCGGGGCACCACCAGTACAGAGCTTGCTCAGGAATGGCAGCAGGCAGGTGTGAGTGCATTTGCACGCACAGTGAGGCAAACACTTTTGGAGGATGGCCTGGTGTCAAGAAGGGCAGCAAAGAAGACACTTCTCTCCAGGAAAAACATTAGGGACAGACATATTCTGCAAAAGGTACAGGGATTGGATTGCTGAGGACTGGGGTAAAGTAATTTTCTCTGATGAATCCCCTTTCCGATTGTTTGGGGCATCCGGAAAAAAGCTTGTCCGGAGAAGACAAGGTGAGCGCTACCATCAGTCCTGTGTCATGCCAACAGTAAAGCATCCTGAGACCGTTCATGTGTGGGGTTGCTTCTCAGCCAAGGGAGTGGGCTCACTCACAATTTTGCCTAAGAACACAGCCATGAATAAAGAATGGTACCAACACATCCTCAGAGAGCAACTTCTCCCAACCATCCAGGAACAGTTTGGTGACGAACAATGCCTTTTCCAGCACGATGGAGCACCTTGCCAAGAAGGGTAAACATTGCAAATATTGACTCTTTGCATCAACTTCATGTAATTGTCAATAAAAGCCTTTGACACTTATGAAATGCTTGTAATTATACTTCAGTATTCCATAGTAACATCTGACAAAAATATCTAAAGACACTGAGGCAGCAAACTTTGTGAAAATCAATATTTGTGTAATTCTCAAAACCTTTGGCCACGACTGTAGTGTTGGTCCCATGTTTCATGAAACGAAAAAATATCCAAGAAATGTTCCATAAGCACAAAAAGCTAACATCCCTGATAGTGACCATTTCTCCTTTGCCAAGATAATCCATCCACCTGACAGGTGTGGCATATCAAGAAGCTGATTAAACAGAATGATCATCACCTTGTGCTGGGGACAATAAAAAGCCACTCTAAAATGTGCAGTTTTGTCACACAACCCAATGCCATAGATGTCTCAAGTTTTGAAGGAGCGTGCAATTGGCATGCTGACTGCAGGAATGTCCACCAGAGCTGTTGCCAGAGAATTTAATGTGCCCCTTGGGGGTCTCCTGAGTGGCACAGCGGTCTAAGGCGTCACTACAGACCCGGGTTCGATACCAGGCTGTGTCACAGCTGGCCATGACTGGGAGACCCATGAGGCGGCAGACAATTGGCTCAGCTTCGTCCGGGTTAGGAGAGGGTTTGGCAGGCCGAGATGTCCTTGTCCCATTGCGCTCTAGCGACTCCTGTGGCAGGCCGGATGCATGCACGCTGACACGGTCGCCAGGTGTATGGTGTTTCCTCTGACACATTGGTGCTTCCGGGTTAATCGGGCATTGTGTCAAAAAGCAGTGCGGCTTGGCTGAGTCGTGTTTCGGAGGATGCACGGCTCTCACCCTTCACCTGTTGGGGAGAAAAAAAGTATAAAATAAATAAATATATATCTATATAAATATATATATTTTTTTATGTATCGCGGGCCAGATTGAAGTACTTTGCCCCTCCTTGGATTAGGGTATGGGCAGGGATAAGCTGTACTTAATTCCTGGAAGCTGAAAATGGCCCAGTTCTTCCATGGCCTGCATACTCAGCAGACATGTCACCCATTGAGCACGTTTGGGATGCTCTGGATCAACATGTATGACACCATATTCCAGTTTCTGCCAATACCCAGCAACTTTGCACAGCCATTGAAGAGGAGTGAGACAACGTTCCACAGGCCACAATCAACAGCCTGATCAATTCTATGCAAAGGAGTTTTCACACTGCATGAGGCAAATGGTGGTCACACCAGATACTGACTGGTTTTCTAATCCACAGCCCTACTTTTTTTTAAGGTATCTGTGACCAACAGATGCATATCTGTTTTCCCAGTCATGTGAAATTCATAGATGTAGGGCCTAATTTATTTATTTCAATTGACTGATATCCTGATATGATCTGTAACTCAGTAAAATCTTTGAAATTGTTACATGTTGCATTTTAATTTTTGTTCAGTATGGATAACCTGAAGGCTACCTACTTCTGTTAAGGTGTCCCAGGTGTCTTTGATGCTGTAGCAGTGTCTTCAGGTGCTCAGGGTCAGAGACAGACTGAACACACTCCTCCAGGTCAGAGGAGTCAAGGCGGAGACAAGATGCTGTCTGAGGGTGAGAGATGCAAACTTAAAGTTAAAATGGAAAAGGAGAGTGCAGTCCACTCCCAAATCAACCCATATCTCATACCCACTGGAAACATGTCAATGTTCAGTCCATTTATTAAAGGGGGTTTATTCATTCATAACTGTAAACGCAACATTTTTTACATTTGAATTGATAGGATGAAGATGCAGTCATACCTGTGTAAAGCTGGGCACCGGCAGCAGCTCCTCCAATCTGGAGAAGAACTCCCACACCAGAATCTGCAGTGCTGTGTCATACTAATACCGTACTGCAATGGGAACACCTCTTTAATGAAAATGTAGAGAGCTATTACACAGTTAGGTGAATGGTCTTGCCTGTAACACGTGTTATCATCAATAATATTACTTTAATAAAATACTTGTTTTATCCATTTGCACTAATATTCTTGATATTTGTCACAGTACCCAACTTGACACACAATACACACATCACATGCTTGGGAACATTACATTCAATTATTACACAGAACTACCCAACTGTCGTATAGAAATCATAAAGTGTGACTTTGTGAGATTCAAATGGTATTAGTAATTGACAGGTGTGATACAGGTGTTGTATATCAGAAATGATTGGATAGTACATGGAAACAATGGCAAAAAATATATATATTTCCAGAAATTCTGCACAATTGGTTCCCAACCACAGGTATTAGGAGCCCTGGGGGTACTTGGCCTATCCACAGGGGGTACTTGAAAATACTCAGAGACCATAGGCCTGCTGGTAAAATGCATGAGGGGGTATTTCCGGGGTACTAGGAGCCCTGGGGGTACTTGGCCTATCCACAGGGGGTACTTGAGAATACTCAGAGACCATAGGCCTGCTGGTAAAATGCACGAGGGGGTACTTCAGGGTATTATGGGCACAACAAAATCCAGTTGGTGGTACAGTAACCGAAAAAGGTTGGGAACCAGCTATCTACAACAAGGATGGGCAATGTTGGTGGGGGCCCCCCAAAAAATGAATAAATAAATTTGGCGCCGCAGTGGTTTGCCAACCCACAAGTGCAGTCAGTTCCGGCCCTAGCATTTTGGGGGTCTTAAGTGAAGTTGTCCCACCCCCCCCAAGCAAAACATTTTAGCAGCCCCCCCCCCCCCTTGACAACAAAGAGAAAATTAAAGTTGGAGTTAATTTCCTGCAATTCTACACATTTTGCCCTGGGCCAGAGAGAAGATTTTGCAATTGTATAACTAATTTCATGCAATTCTGCTAATTTTTTCAATGGATCAGCCTGGTCTCAGGCTAGATGTAACATTGTGAATGTATATCTGAGGCACTCAAATCAGTATGATATGTTATATTTGGTATTGTATGATTATATAAGAACAAAAGGAGGGTGGATGGGTGGGCGTATAACTTTAGCAACTTTTCAACTACTTTGCATGTTAGCTAACCCCTAGCCTAGCTAGTGCGAGCCACCTAGTTAACATCAGCCAGGAATGCGTAACATACCGTAAGTTTAGCAAATTAGTTTTATATGAATTGTCATTTGTAACATATACGAAATGGATGATGGACATCCACAAGTTAATACATACCATACTAAACTCATAATAAATGGAATGTCTCGAATTTACATACATAATAATACAAAATGCTCTGAGACCAGGTTGGGCAGAGAGAAACATTTACAGTTTTACAGACAATTTCCTGCAATGTTTTTACATTTCGCCATAGGTTGGAGACATGTTTGAAGTTTTTATATGATATCTGATGATCAATTGGGGCGTGTCATAATTCGACCATGATTAGATAGCTGTGCGCTAGACTAACTAATCAATCAAAAAACGTTTTGCTGACATTAACGAACTGAGTGACAGTCAGTAACTGACATAAGAGAAAAACTGCTGATGCACAACCAAATTTCGAAATAGTAACTTGTGTATTGTACTAGTCCAACTATCAACAGTAAATTGAGACCCTGACAGTTCCTTAAAAAAAAGTGTTTTGGGGGAGACATATCCGCGGGGCTATAATGTGGAGGGCGCCAGTTGCCCATCCCGGATCTACAAGGGTTGCTATTTGCCAGAGAATTGGCCTTGTAGCCTATCAACGATAATATTTTGGCCATTCTTCGCAGCGTGTCCTCGCCTTCCTTATTTGTAAAATGATATTACAGGTGTCGACTATACAGACCACACCCCAGTGGCAATGAACTCAACTGTCTCGCTTGCACCGGAACGGACTCACTCGAATACTTCACTGTTCGGAAACATCGAGTCACTGTGTATGAACGGATCGGGAAAGGACGATAGTGACACTTTTTATGAATCTGCGGGCTATTTTATGGAATTACACTTTTGGAGAGCTACGGAATCATGGAAGCGCCGCCATTTATGAAGTCAGTTTTACCTGCGCTAGACTCATTCACAGTCGACGCAGATGACACGAGTTTGGCATTACCACCAGAGGATAATACAAAGACTCATTCAACCGACCGGAGTTTTCGTGTTCAGCAACAAGTGCAGCTCACACTTGCTCGTAAGGGCAAAAAGACAACGTCCAATGGTAAAATAGTAGTTTACAATGTGTTTTTCATTGAGTCTGCACGAATAAACAAGGTCTGTAAAGATTAGCCTATTGAAATCGACAAGGGAATTTGAAGGTGCGGGGGGGGGGGGGCTGTTTAGACATAGTCTACCAGGAAATACAGGACGGGTCGAAACCAGATGCAACCGAATGGACATGCAGGCCTAGTCATTTGTGTCAAATTCTTAGTGACATTGTATTTGTCATGACACTTGAATATAATCGTCTTCTAACATGATTGCAATCTCCTCTAGCCTACTGTATTTGTGGTCCTCTCCATTTACCTTTCCAATAGGAGAGGGCGTGTGTCCAGATGGTAATTAGGGAATTGGTGCGATGGCATGGGCCTTCAGAACACATGTGGTGTGTCTTTCAGGTAGTCTTCATCTATCCAGAAAGCCATCAATTATCACCTGTTCCAGAGATGGAACCTGGTCTAACATGAAGGTAAGGCCTGTCCTATTATACACAACCCACTATCCACAGTCACAGGTGCTTTAGCCTCCCTAAAGTTAATCAGAGAGCCTGAATGTTAGAAATAACAGCTACGTGATTCAACCCCGGAGCAAGGGACTTTACCCTGCATGGCAGTCAAGTGCAATGTGCCTCCTGTTTAGCCTGTACATTCATGATCTGCCTTCTGTCTGTACTGGGTCTGAAGTTCAAATGTATGCAGATGATACAGTGATATATGTGCATGCAAAGAGCAAACAACAAGCTGCACAAGAACTCACTACTGTAATGGTCCAGGTTACAAAGTGGCTCAGTGACTCGTGTTTGCATCTCAATGTGAAAAAAACTGTTTGCATGTTCTTCACAAAGAGGGCAACAGATGCTACTGAGCCAGATGTCTATGTGTCAGGGGAGAAGCTCCAGGTGGTATCCGATTTTAAGTACCATGGCATCATACTTGATTCCAACCTCTTTTAAAAAGCATGTGAAAAAGGTAATTCAAATAACCAAATTCAACCTAGCTAATTTCCGATTTATACGAAATTGTTTGACTACAGAGGTAGCAAAACTGTACTTCAAATCTATGATACTGCTTGACTAGTTGGGCCCAAGCTTGCTGTACAACATTAAAACCTATTCAGTCTGTCTACAAACAGGCTCTCAAAGTGCTTGATAGGAAGCCTAATAGCCATCATCATTGTCACATCCTTAGAAAGCATGAGCTCTTGAGTTGGGAAAATCTTGTGCAATACACCGACGCATGTCTTGTATTCAAGATCCTTAATGGCCTGGCTCCCCCTCCACTCAATATTTTTGTTAAACAGAAAACCCAGACATATGGCAGCAGATCCACAAGGTCTGCCATGAGAGGTGACTGTATAGTTCCCCTAAGGAAAAGCACCTTTAGTAAATCTGCATTCTCTGTGAGAGCTTCCCATGTCTGGAATACACTGCCATCAGACACACAACTGCACCACATATCACACTTTCACAAAATGCTTGAAGACATGGCTAAAGGTCAATCAGATTTGTGAACATGGTCCCTAGCTGTGTGTTGCCGCTCTCCATGTTGTCTGTTGTCTGTAGCTTGTGAGGTGTGGAAACACTTTGTTGCTTTTATGAATTTTGACTTGCTGCTTTTTGTTCTATGCTGCTCTGTCTGTATGCTACGTCTTGTTTGTCCTATGTTGCTCTGTCTGTATGCTATGTTTTGCTTGTTCTATGTTGCTATTGTCTATATTGTAATTGTTTTTAATAACCTGCCCAGGGACTGCGGTTGAAAAATAGCCGGCTGGCTAAAACTGGCACTTTTACTGAAACATTGATTAATGTGCACTGTCCCTGTAAAAATAAAAAATAAACTCAAACTCTGGAGGATATGTGAAGTGTTTTTAAAAATATTTTTTACTTGAATTCCATATTTAGTGCGTCACTGAGGTGTTAAACTTCACAAGAAACAACAGGGAAATGAGATTTCTATTTGCCCCTAAAATAATTGGTTTTGAATGTACTGCCCATATGGTTTGAATAAAAACAAATTGGATAGTCTCAGGGATGTGCAGCTATTGTAAGCCCCAAGCCCATAGGGCAGAGTGTTAGATACCCATCTCAAAAATGTGACAAATAAAGCCTTTCCTCCTGGCACACTTGACATATTTATCGCCCCTTTGTCTGTTCAACCAAACGCTGAAATTCTATCATCTCGCATAGACAATTTGAATTGAACTGCAGTTTTATTGAATAATATCTTCAAGATTCCTAAAGGAAACCTTATAAGGCTGACTACACCGCTCGTGTTGCAAAATAATTTCAGAAATCTATATTCAATTATTACACCCACACTGCTCGCGCACTCCAACGAGCGTCTGCGTTGCCAAGGGCTAAAATAGAAGTCAGTTCTATTTCTGATGCAGATCGCGCTGCAAGTCCTGCCTCTCCCATCTCCTCATTGGTTATACCCACGTGGGTGACTGAAAGACGAATGAGGTCAGTGGTGGTAATGCACCTAATTTATGAAAGTTGCCAATCGCAATATAAATTCAAGAGAAGAAAAGGCCTAGAAGGAGGAGGGATGACTAGAAACGATTCAGTTTACCGTTTTATGTGTGAATTAATTGTCGGAATAGAGGACCTTGTGCATTTCAGGTAAAACAACAACTCAACGTTTATATCCCAGGACAAATTAGCTAGCAACAGCAAGCTAGCTAAATAGGACAAATTAGCTAGCAAGTGCAAGCTAGCTAAATTGCCATACATGTTTAATGCTTTTTGACCTGTCCCCAAATAATGTAATTGGTTCAGAGTATGTTTTGATATTTTAACCTGCGTGTCGTGATCAAGTTTGGTTGGGGGTACAAAATAAATGTATGCACGATGGCGCACGCGCACAGCCGGTTTGGGTTCCGTGTAAGGTGTGGCTTTAAAACACACAATACAGGATGATGCAACAATACAAACAGAACCGTGGTTATTCAGACATCAGAGAGCATTTTGTAGGATATTTTTCCCTAAACCTTTTGTGTTGCTTTGAGTCATCAAGACTGTGTCCAATTATATGCAACAGCTTTACACAGATGTTTTAGCATTATTACCAGAAATGTCTTTATGGTTGATTCAGTTGTGAGCCTTCTGAAACGGGGGAACTTCTGCTTTTGATCTTTCCATGTAGACACACTCATCTTTTGGCCAGGTCGGAGGCAGGGACTTCAGCAGCCTGTCGTCTTTGAAGGAAACTAGAAGAAGTCCGTCTAAGAGGGTGGATTTGACCCCAGTCACCAGCCCCGAGTTACCTCGCTCCCGTCTGGCCTACGGGTCACTCCGTTTCGGAACCTACACCCTCCCCGGCCCTAGCCAGCTGCCCATGATGGGGACTTCAGAGGAGCGGTCGTATGGGACAGACTTGATGCGGCGTTATGCCCATTCAGAAATGGCCCGTAGCACAAGGACACACGCCATAGCTAACGGCGGCAACTACCACTGGGGCCAGTCCCTCAGACAGACTCGAGGGCCTCAGCCCCTCTCTGCAGACCACTCATTCCTGTGCAGCAGCCCTGCGATTCGCACCGACAACAGCCCCTACCTGATGGAGGTTCAAAAGGGGACGAGGAGACAAACAGGCTACGGGTCATTCAATGCTACCCAGAGAACAGAGGGCCTGGCCTGGCTGGGCCAGATGGGGAAGGAGAGCCAGGGGCATGTGGGAGCAAAATGGCCTCCTTCGTACCCAGCCTCACTGGTCAGCATGGAGGTGGACATGGGCCAGATGAGGGCGGCGGCGGAACCAGAGATCCAGCAGACAGACGTGAAGGAAGTCACTGTGGTGTAAGACGACTTATGCGTTCCATACAAACCTGAAGATGATTAGATCTGGCAATTAATTTAGTTCTCAAATCAAATGTTATGTCACATGCTTTGTAAACAACAGGTGTAGACTAACAGTGAAATGCTTACTTACGGGCCCTTCCCAACAATGCAGAGAGAAAATAGAGAAATAATAGAAAATAAATAACAAGTAATAATAAATGCACAATGAGTAAGGATAACTTGCTCGAGGTACCAGTACTGAATTGATTTGCAAGGGTACAAGTTAATTGAGGTAGATATGTACATACTGCATAACTAGGAATAAAGTGACTAGGATAGATAATAAACAGGATAGATTATCAGCAGCAGCAAAAAGGGTCAATGCAGTCTAGGTAGCTATTTGGTTAACTGTAACTAGCTATTTAGAAGTTTTATGACTTAGGGGTAGAAGCTGTTCAGGATCCTGTTGGTTCCAGATTTCAGTGGCTTATCTCGGCTGGCACTAAAGCTATTGTAAAAGAGTCTTCCAGAGAATTATTGGTGGTTCAGTTGCTTATCTGTCGTTTTCGGTCAATGATTTACCCAGATTTTGTAATAGGTGTATATAATGGAAAGTGTTGTGAGGTTGAGAAATTGGATTAATCCGAATTTGGGATTGATAAAGTGAGTGTGTGTTTGTCAATGACAGGAAGGTACTCTTCAATGCTCTCTCCCATACACAGGAAGCCAGAGAGCAAGGTGCCTGAGCTGACATTGGAGAGGGCAGTGAACCTGCTGGGCCAAGAGAATGAGGAGATGCAGATCACTGCTGCCAGATTTATTCAAAACCAATGTTTCAACAGCGCTGACGCCAAGAAGATGGTGAGCTGGGGCCCATCTCTACTACTGTTGACTTGCCTGCTCAATTAAGGATAAAGGCTTTCTGGGCTGTAGGCCTACAATATAGCTGATGTTGATAATACAGTATGTGCCATTTTCAAATAATTGGGTTGGTAGGGGTATTTTCCCTTCAATTTATATTGAGATTGTGGGCGATTTGCATGAATTCAAGTTGAGCTCACTCTTCATAGGAACAAGGGTAGATGAAGATCTCTGCCTGTCTGTCCCCAGGTGTTCTACCTCCACGGTATACCCAAGCTGATCAAACTGCTGCAGAGCGACAGCGAGGAGCTGGAGCGCATAGCGGCGGGGGCGCTCCGAAACGTTGTCTTCGAGAGCAGCGAGAACAAGATGGAGGTGAAGGACAACCAGGGCGTGGCCCCTGCACTGTGTCTGCTCAGGAGAAGTCGCGACATAGAGACCCGGCGGCAGCTCACTGGTTAGTTTGAACACCTGCTCATGTAGTTCTGAAAGAAATTGTCGTAGCACTTTATTAATGACCAGGGCGCGTATCCACAAAGTGCCTCAGAGCAGGAGAGTGGATCTAGGATCAGTTTATCCTTTTAAACCATAATGAATGAGGGGGGCTGATCCTAGATCAGCACTCCTATTCTGAGACGCTTTGTGAATGTGATTTACATGAACTTACACTGTAAAATGGTAATGACACCGCAGTAACCTAAGAATGAAACGTTCCACAGGGCTGTTGTGGAACCTATCCTCCCATGACCTGCTGAAGGAGCATCTCTCCAAAGAGGCCCTGGAGATCCTGACCACTTCTGTGCTGGTGCCCTGCTCAGGCCTGTCTGAGGGGGAGAACCCCAAAGACGCCATGCTGGCTGACCCAGACACCTTTTACAACGCCACTGGCTGCCTCCGGTAGGTCGTCTGGTCTGGACAAAGGCGTTTATTGGCCATTTGTGTGTTTGGCACTGACCTATGTAGTATCTGTGATCAAGTATTTCTAGGGATCCATCTTAGGGCAGCCTGGGATAGACACTAGGCAGTGGGATGCAGAAAGGGGTATAGTATTTATGTTTGGAATGATCATGAAATAATTTATTGATTGATGGTCCTCTGTAGCTTAGTTGGTAGAGTGTGGTGTTTTTCAAAGCCAGCACAGTGGGTTCGATTCCCAGGTCCATCTGTACGTAAAATGTATGCATGCATGACTAAGTCGCATTGGTTAAAAGCTTCTGCTAAATGGTGTACAGTGCCTTCAGAAGGTATTCACTCCTTGACTTTTTCCACATTTTGTTGTGTTACAAAGTGGGATTTAAATGGACGTCTTAAAAAAAAAAAAATGCAATTCAACAATCTACACAAAATATTCTGTCAAAGAAAGATATAATATTACACTATAAAACACTAATACATTTGAAGGCGGAAGTTTACATTCACTTAAGTTGGAGTCATTAAAACTCGTTTTTCAAACACTCCACAAATTTCTTGTTAACAAACTATAGATTTAACAAGTCGGTTAGGACATCTACTTTGCATGACACAAGTAATTTTTCCAACAATTGTTTACAGACAGATTATTTCACTTATAATTCACTGTATCACAATTCCAGTGGGTCAGAAGTTTGCATACACTAAGTTGACTGGGCCTTTAAACAGCTTGAAAAATTCCAGAAAATGATGTCATGGCTTTAGAAGCTTCTGATAAATTGTGTCAATTAGCCTGAGTCAATTGGAGGTGTACCTGTGGATGTATTTCAAGGCCTACCTTCAAACCCATTGCCTCTTTGCTTGACATCATGGGAAAATCAAAAGAAATCAGCCAGGACCTCAGAAAAAACATTGTAGACACCCACATGTCAGGTTCATCCTTGGGAGCAATTTCCAAATGCCTGAAGGTACCACGTTCATCTGTACAAACAATAGTATGCAAGTATCAACACCATGGGACCACGCAGCTGTCATAACGCTCAGGAAGGAGACACATTCTTTGGTGCGGAAAAGTGCAAATCAATCCCAGAACAACAGCAAATGACCTTGTGAAGATGCTGAGGAAACGGGTATAACAGTATCTATATCCACAGTAAAACAAGTCCTATATCGACATAACCTGAAAGGCCGCTCAGCAAGGAAGAAGCCAATGCTCCAAAACCGCCATTAACCTCTAGCGTCGAGCAATCCCGTATCCGGGAACTTAATTATAGCCTCAAGCTCATTACCATAACGCAACGTTAACTATTCATGAAAATCGCAAATGAAATGAAATATATTCACTCACAAGCTTAGCCTTTTGTTAACAACACTGTCATCTCAGATTTTCAAAATATGCTTTTCAACCATAGCTATACAAGCATTTGTGTAAGAGTATTGATAGCTAGCATAGCATTAAGCCTAGCATTCAGCAGGCAACATTTTCACAAAAACAAGAAAAGCATTCAATTAAAATCATTTACCTTTGAAGAACTTTGGCTGTTTTCAATGAGGAGACTCTGTTAGATAGCAAATGTTCATTTTTCCCCAAAATATTATTTGTGTAGCAGAAATCGCTCCGTTTTGTTCATCATGTTTGGCTAAGAAAAAAAATCCTAAAATACAGTCTCTACAACGCCAACCTTTTTACCAAAATAACTCCATAATATCGTCAAACATGGCAAACGTTGTTTAGAATCAATCCTCAAGGTGTTTTTCACATATCTATTCGATGATAAATAATTCGTGGCAGCTGTGTTTCTCCTCGAAGCAAATGGAAAAATACACGCAGCTGGAGATTACGCAATAATTGCAACGGAGGACACCAAGCGGCCACCTGGTAGATGTAGTCTCTTAAGGTCAATCTTCCAATGATTTGCCTACAAATCACAATGCTGTCGACACCTTGGGGAAACGACAAAGTCTAAGCTCATTCGTGACCGATACACAGCCATATAAGGAGACATTGGAACACAGCACATTCAAAATCTGGGGCACTTCCTGTATGAAATTTCATCTTGGTTTCGCCTGTAGCATTAGTTCTGTGGCACTCAGACAATATCTTTGCAGTTTTGGAAACGTCAGTGTTTTCTTTCCAAAGCTGTCAATTGTATGCATAGTCGAGCATTTTTTCGTGACAAAATATCTTGTTTAAAACGGGAAAAAAAAATTATCCATAAATTAAGAGCGCCCCCTATATCCAAGAAGTTAAAGCCAGACTACGGTTTGCAACTGCACATGGGGACAAAGATAATACTTTTTGGAGAAATGTCCTTTGTTCTGATGAAACAAAAATGGAACCGTTTGGCCATAATGACCATCGTTATGTTTGGAGGAAAAAGGGGGAGGCTTGCAAGCCGAAGAGCATCGTCCCAACCGTGAAGCACGGGCGTGGCAGCATCGTGTTGTGGGGGTGCTTTGCTGCAGGAGGGACTGGTGCACTTCACAAAATAGATGGCATCATGAGGATGGACAATTGTGGATATATTGAAGCAACATTTCAAGACATCAGTCAGGAAGTTAAAGCTTGGTTGCAAATGGTTCTTCCAATTGGACCACAAGCATACTTCCAAAATTGTGGCAAAATAGCTTAAGGACAACAAAGTCAAGGTATTGGAGTGGCCGTCACACAGCCCTGACCTGCCAAAATTTGTTGGCAGAACTGAAAAAGTGTGCGAGCAAGGAGGCCTACAAACCTGACTAAGTTACACAAGCTCTGTCAGGAGGAATGGGCCAAAATTCACCCAACTTATTGTGGGAAGCTTGCGAAAGGCTACCTGTAACGTTTGACCCAAGTTAAACCATTTTAAGGCAATGCTACCAAATGCTAATTGAGTGTATATAAACTTCTGACCCTTTGGGAATGTGATGAAAGAAATATAAGCTGAATTAAATCATTCTCTCTACTATTATTCTGACATTTCACATTCTTAAAGTAAAGTGGTGATCCTAACTGACCTAAGACAGGAAATGTTTACTTGGATTAAATGTCAGGAATTGTTGAACTGAGTATAAATGTATTTGGCTGAGGTGTATGTGAACTTCTGACTTCAACTGTATATCTTGACTAGATAAGTATTCAACACCCAATACATGTTAGAATCACCTTTGGCTGTGAGTCTTTCTCTGTAAGTCTCTTAAGAGCTTTGCACACCTGGATTGTACAATATTTGCCCACTTATTAATGAGAGAATTCTTCAAGCTCTGTCAAATTGGTTGTTGTTGATAACTAGACAGGCATTTTCTAGTCTCGCCGTAGATTTAAGTCAACTGTAACTAGGCCACTAGGCCATTCAAGAACATATATTGTCTTTTTAGCAACTCCAGTGTATATTTGGCCTTGTGTTTTAGGTAATTGCCCTGCTGAAAGGGGAATTTGTCTCTGGGTCTGTTGGAAAGCTGACTGAACCAAGATTTCCCTCTAGGATTTTGCCTATGCTTAGCTCTTCTGTTTATTTTTATCCTAAAAAAACGTCCTAGTCCTTGCAAATGACAATCATACCCATAAGATGATGCAGCCACCACCATGTTTGAAAATATGAAGAGGTACTCTGTTTGATTTGCTTTGTATTCAGGACAAAAAGTACATTTCTTTGCCACGTTTTTTGCAGTTTTACTGAGCGGTTTCCTTCCTCTCTGGGAACTGAGTTAGGAACGGTGTCTGTATCTTTGTAGTGACTGGGTGTATTGACACACCATCCAAAGTGTAATTAATAATTTCAACATGCTCAAAGTGATATTCAATGTCTTTTTTTTTTTTACCCATCTGCCTCTTCGTGAGGCATTGGCAACAAAAAACAACCTTCCTGGTCTTTTTTTTGTTCAAACTTTAAAATTCTCTGTTCAACTGCTGGACTATACAGATAATTGTATGTGTGGGGTGCAGAGAAGGTGTCATTAAAAAATCATGTTAATATTATTGCACACTGAGTCGATGCTACTTTATTATGTGACTTAAGCACATATTTGTACTCTAAAAGGGTTGAATACTTATTGACTCAAGACATTTCAGCTTTTCATTTTGAATTCCCTTGTTAACATTGCTAAAAACATAATTCCACTTTAACATTACTGGGTATTGTGTGTAGATCAGTGACACAATCTCAATTGAATTCATTTAAAATTTCATCTAACGCAACAAAATGTGGATAGAGTGAAGGGGTGTGAATACTTTCTGAAGGCACCGATTTATTATACGGTGACCCAGGCGGTTCATGTCCAATCCATCTCTCACCACAGTGTTACATATCACAAGGCTTTGTCAAGATTATTATATTTATCTCTGACAGCCTCTTCGCCATGAGTGAGAACTGTGAGGTTCCTCAAAGGCCATCGTCATCCTGTTACTCCTTTCTACCTGGCAAAACAGGCATGATGACTTCTGCCTTGGCAGCATCACCTCGATGGAGCAGCAATGTGCTGGAAACAATATCCTGCATTCCTTGTGTTCCTGTTGATCTGACAGCCTTTGGTTTGGTACAGATATACCACCTGACAAACACAACATGGTGTAACAAGTAGTGTTTTGCTTTTGCCTAGCAACCGATACAACTGAAAACAGGCAGGGACTAAATTATTAATGGAGCTCTCTTCCTCTTAGTGGCTCTAGTAGAATTGAAACCTCTGAATCCATATTGGCTGGTGCTATCAAGCCCTGGCAACCATTGACTTGTGTAACTCTGAGGAATTCCTCAGTCTTAGGCCTGATTTTAAAATGAAAACACACAACACTCCAACTCACAGCCATAACCTTGGGCCATCACTGATGTTACTGTATTTGACTTGACGTTAACAAAAAGGCTGCAGAATTTTTAGGAATAAATCATTAACATTTGGTCACATGTATTGAGGCAACTCGTGTGTTTTTGCTTGACTTCATCTAAAAGGAAGTGGAACAGTTGACTCGTTGACCAGGGGTTGAAATTAAAGTGAAAGATTAACTCGTGTTGCTCATTTGCTTACGTTTCCTTTGTGCTTGAAACGTGTTGCTATCTCAACACATAGAGACATGTTATTACAGTGACCTATTGTAATGGCTTTATCTGCAGATAACAGAAAAAGCCTTTTAAAGTACACCAAATATCTCTCTGCTACAAACATTTAGCCAGTTTGGACAATGTCTAGAATGTAAAGAATGCTTTTGTTGTTGCCTAGTGGCGATAATGACAACCTGTCATTGTTGTTGTCAGAAACATAAGCTCGACTGGTCCAGAAGGGAGAAAAGCCATGCGGCAGTGTGAGAACCTTATTGATTCCCTGGTATACTACATCCGCGGGACCATAGCTGACTACAAGCCTGATGACAAGGTACTGCATGTGAAGGACTAAAGTAACATTTACTAAGCTTTTGTGCAAAATGTTCACTTGTTTCTTTTCGTTACGAGCGTTACTAAACATTTGTAGGTGGAATAAATATTGACACAGGGAAATTAAACAAGACTGTTTTAGCCTATATTTTATCAATTTGTCTCTAGAACAACTTAATCTTGCATTTAGTGTTGAAATATTGAGAACATCATGAACCAGCTGTTCTCCAAAACAATAGTATTTTTTTTTTTACAATAGACATTGCAGAATGTTTGATCTTAAAATCATAGTCCCCTGAACAGAACCACTTCTCTCCTTCACAGTCCACAGAGAACTGTGTGTGCATCCTACATAACCTCTCCTACCAGATGGAGATGGAGCTTCCACAGAAGTTCGCCAGCGAGCTCCATGAGTCTCGACTCAACCTGGCTCCAAAGACCAAGACCCCCGGCTGTTTCGGCTCCCGCAGTGCCAAAATCATCCAGGTGGGCTCCCATCACCTCTGTTGTGGCTGTTATCATCTTTGTTGCCCTTATGTACTTGACATGCCCTGTTTATCTGGTTAAAAATAAGTTATTACCACTAAAGTAAATTGGCAATGCCTATGTTATGGATAAGCCGCCTTGTAAATTAAGTGGTGAAGCATACATTTTGAACTAACTCTTTAAGCCCGGTTTTCTTTGACAAATGTAATTGTTAAAAGCCTTATACACATGAATTGAAAATGAATGTGAAACCTGGTATCTGGGAGTTAACAGGAGGCCCTTTCATTCAAAGTTTTCTGGTTGTTTTGGTCCTATAGCGTCTTGAACCAAAGCGCCCTCTGCTGGAGGAGAAGGGTAGTCCCTGTGGGATAGAGTGGCTGTGGAGCGCCATCACTGTGCGCATGTACCTGTCAATTATGGCCCGCAGCATCTGTCCCTACACCCAGGAGGCTGCCATCGGAGCCCTGCAGAACATCACAGCTGGGAACGGCCTGGTAAGGCTTTATCACAGATATATGGGCTATGTACTCTTCTGGGAGTGTGGAATTGATTTGCCCATGGGTTTGATTGGAATAACTACAATACAACCATCTATTATGTTGTCATGACTTGACTGTATAGTAAGTATTACATTGATGTGAATACTATATTATGCATTACTATATTCACTGTCAGTTGGTGATGTTGGGCTCATGGCTCTGTTTGGGCAGGTATCCCAGGCCATCGCCCACACCATAGTACAGCGGGAGAATGGTCTACTCCAGGCCATGAAGATGCTCCAGGAAGGAGGGATGGTTGTGAAGAAGACTGCTGTGTCCCTGCTATGTAACATCTCACGCTACAGAGAGCTTCACGCTCACATTGGTGAGCTGTGAATTGACTCATCAACCGCAATGTTTTAGTCCTACTTAAGTCCCACAAAGTATTTGTCTTTGGACTTGTAAGTGTATGTAAAAGCACAGCAGCATAAAAACCTACCACTGTAGGAAATCAATCTCTCACGAAGTGTTCCACTCTCTCTGTAGTCAAACAGGTGTTGCCACAGCTGGTGGTCATGTTACCCAACTCGGACACGAGCACAGACCTGCCTATAGAGGTGACTGTGTCCCTGTGCCACATCCTCATCAACCTGAGCCAGGACGAGACGCAGCACGTCAGGGCCATCGTCAACCACGGGGCGCTGCCCAAGATCATCAACATCAGCGCAAAGGACAACGGGTCAGTGGGTAGCTTCTGAAGACCACTGCTGCGTTCCAGGCCTGGAATTGACATGTCCACTAACCATATCATGATATATCATGATATACTGTACATAGTAATCTGATGCTATTAAAAGACTGTAGATGGGCTTAAAATGCACTGTATTATTCCTGAACATTATGAGTTGGATTGGAGGGAATTTATTTTAATCTGTTAAACCTCTTCCCTTGCTTTATACTGTTCCTTTTATGTCCGATGACAGTGACCTTGTGTCCCTTTAGGTTTGGTCCCACCAGGGCTGGCCAGGCAGCCTGCATCCTACTACACAGCATGTGGAGCCACTCAGAGCTCCACCGGGCCTATAGGAAGGTGAGGCCCCTACACAGTATAACCTCAAAAGGATAAGAAACATTTTGTGTGGTGACAATAGTCTTGAAATAATCTGTGTTGCTTTTCCTTGCATCATTTGGTAGGCTGGATATAGAAAAGCAGACTTCGTCAACAGCAGGACATCAAAGGCTGTACATTAAATATGGGACTAAGTGGACGATCACAAAGCATTGTGCCGATTGAGGCAATAGTGTAGTTTCTCTTCTGTGTGGACTTGGATGACTCAATTCACTGCTTTATAAAATACTTGTTTTGTGTGTCGACATCTCCACTGTGTGAGGTGTTAAGTTTACGTGTGTGTCTGTTCCAGTAACAACAATTGCTGCAAGCTCTTGGCAGCAGACCAAGTTCTCTACAATGGGGGGAAAAAATGATTAAAAACAAAACTGATGGAGGATCAGCAATGACTTGAATTCCATTTGAAGGAAGGATTTTGAGGAAGAAAATGAATCAGCATAGAAGTGGGAGACAAGATAAGGTTAACATTATGATGTATGTTAGTCTAATGAATGATATAAATGAAGTTGTAAAATATAGTTTTTATGTTAACATAGTTGGATGTAAACAATATTAAATTAGTACCTGTAAGGTCTATAAAAAAGGTCCACAGTCATGGATTTTTCTTTTTGGGGGGGGGGGGGGGGGGGGGGCATGAACGTCACAGAAAGACATGGTTTCTTATTCTACATGTCGCAGGGCAAGTTTGTTCTACATAGAAATTTGCTTTCTGAATGTAACAATGTTGCGTCCTGCTGAAAGCACTCCTGGTTTGATATCTCTGTAATGCAAATAATCACTATAAGCTAGAGGGTTGCAGAGTGCTGAAAAAAATGCCTAAAAGCCACACAATATTTTATCAATCTGAAGTTGATAGTTGTGCTTCAGTTTGAGTAAATATTTGTATATACATATTTGTTAGCCTACACATTACACTCGAGATTCCTTGGGAACTGCATGGTTAGGTAGGTGTTTCATTCTTTTGTTACTACGTTTTACTACTTTGCTTAAAATAAAATACAATTGTGGTTTAATCATTAAGGTTGAATGATTGATTATTTTGTGGTGGTAGTCTTGACAGCAAAGACGCAGCACTTTATACACCCAGCCACCTCCCAACTGCATCTCTTTGGTTAGCTGGAACGTTGATCGGCTGCGCTTGTATGTCATCCCCGGCAAACGTCAGATCCATTTAGGCCTACAGATGACTTCTCATTTCTATTTTTGGCTCTTAGCCTGACTACTTATCATGTTTTCCAGGATGTAAGGGACAAATCAGGGCTTCGCGCTATACATACATGACAACGGCAAAGACACTAACGAACTATTGTAGACAGACGTTGCCTGCCACAATGTTACCAATGGGCAGATTCGATTATGCTGAACCGCGGGGCATCGGGCATAACCTCGTCACGTCATTGGGCGAAAGCGGGGAGGGAGGTGCTCCTTTCTCGAATTGAATAGTAATCTTCACCAGTCGGTCATTTTTGGAAACCAGGCATCGTCCACAAACAAAAATCTTATCCATAAAATGTTAAATTCTAACTGGTGTTCATTGGGATAGCATGCACATAACGCGTTTTTATCAAGATCAATATTTTTGTTCCATGTGTAAACACAGAATCCTGGTTATTAGCTACTGTACGTGCTGAATTAGGTCTATGTCAATTTTGTTTTGAGACGATTTCGCCCTGGCCTTTGAACGGGGCACCTGGTTCACGCCCGGGAGGCAGCCCGGTTCCAAATCGAATGCAATAAACTTTCAGCCGAAGCGAAACACGCCTACACGGGCGCCCGGACGGGATGAATCGAACCCCTCAATGTTCCGGTATAGCGGACACGTCTGGGATTTCCGAGATTACCCACGACCCGACCCAACCCAAACAGGAAGTGTAAACATTTCTCACGTAACAGCAGCGCATGTGATAGCCTTTCTCTTCGACTCCTCAGCATTCACCACTTGGGACTCTGATACTGTTTTTCTCAGTTGGTTGGTGTGTGCACCAGAATACTCGAGGCCATGGACTCGATCAGTTGTTCGATCTGCCTAGATCTACTGAAGGATCCAGTGACTATTCCCTGTGGACACAGCTACTGTAAAGGCTGTATCAAGGGATATTGGAGTCTTGATGACCAAAAGGGAATTCACAGCTGCCCCCAGTGCCGACAGACCTTCACCCCAAGACCTGCTCTGAACAGAAACATTCTGCTGGCTGAGTTGGTAGAGAAATTGAAGACCGATTTCAAAACGGTTCCCTCTGCTTCTTGTTTCCCTGGACCTGAAGATGTGAAATATGATCGTGATGACTCAGCCGCAGAGAGGACGGAGAAACAGGTAGGCCTAAGGATCTGGAACATTATACTGCCATCTATAATGTATTATATTTAGAGATCAGCTTCATTATTGCTGACTGTTTTGCCAGGAACTGGAAGAGCAGGAAATTCCAGCCAACTCCAAAGTTGAGCTGTTCCAGTGACACACACTCTGGGTTCAGTATCACATAATCCACAATTAGGTTCTTATTTGTAAATTCTCTATTCTGCTTTCAAATTGACTGATGAAAGTCAAAAACCAACTCTGTTAGACAAAATAGGCTGT
Organism: Oncorhynchus kisutch; assembly: GCF_002021735.2. Taxonomy (NCBI): domain Eukaryota; kingdom Metazoa; phylum Chordata; class Actinopteri; order Salmoniformes; family Salmonidae; genus Oncorhynchus; species Oncorhynchus kisutch. The sequence goes on from NC_034182.2 coordinate 2,906,150, forward strand.
CACAACAAAATCACTTTAAAACAAACAAAGGATGGAGTAGATTACAGTAAACGGCAGGATGGGCCAGATAACATCCAGATCGAATCTTCAAAAGTCAAAGGTCACTCATTTACATACACTGCAGAGGCATGAACTCTGAACTATCGTAACCTTTTTGTCTTGAAGGCACTCATTTATCATTTAATTTAGTCTAAGTGATTTGTTTAGCATAATCATGTTTTTGCCATATGACAGTATTTCCCCACTCAAAAACATAACTTGGTCGATTATGAAAACTGTTGTCCATTTTGGTAATCATTTGAAAATGTTATTCTCTTCAGGGGCAGCTGAGGGAGAAACGGCAACAGGTCGGGCTGAGAATCTGTGTGAGAGAGAAGGAGATGCAGGACGTAAGACAGGCGGTGATGTCCCTTTCAGTGAGTATTTATTAACCATTTAGAGTATGTACATTTATTTTGCAGAAAGTTATGTACTATTTCTAAACTAAAACCAGGGAGGAGCCTAATACCACTGGGACACACTATAGGGACTGATTGTCTGGGGTCTAGGCATAGAGAATGATAGAGGCCTCTAGTGGCCAAAAGGCCATACTAGCATGGGCAGTGCTGTAGAGGGCTTCTACCATTTTAATTTAGTCAACTGGGTGGGACTTCCAACTTCATTGGCTGATCCCTCCTGGTGACCTTGTTGGAGTCATGTCCAACCGGATCATCAGGAGGGATCAGCCAATTGTGAGGAAGAAAATGTACTAGTCAAAATGGAGACCGCCTCAATTGCGCTGGCCATGCTATCACAGATGCTATAATGACACAATGCAAAGAGGAGTTATCTATGGGTCTAGGTGAGTGCAGAGTGAATGTGCTGGTTAAAATGGCCCCCCTTCCTTCTCTCTTCTTTTCTCATAACAGCTTTCAGCACAGGCAGCAGTGGAGCACTGTGAGCTGGTCTTTGCTGAGCTGATCCGCTCCATTGAGAGAAGGCGCTGTGAGGTGAAGGAGCTGATCAGCGCCCACCAGAGGGCGTCAGTAAGCCAGGCTGAAGGACTCCTGGTGCGAATGGAGCAGGAGATAGCTGAGCTGAAGAGGAGAGACCAGGAGCTGGAGCAGCTCGCACAAACAGAGGATAACATTCATTTCCTCAAGGTGACATCACTCTTTCTATCCACAGTGGCAGGGTGGTGTTCAGAGCTAGGCACGAAACTACCTGAGCTTGTTCAATAGGAATGTTTATTTTTGTTTCATAATATGTTCCCCGTTTGTGCCCATTGAACATGACCCAGGATTCCTTACTTCTACAAAACATATAACCTCTGAGCTCCAGAATTCCGCAATTTTCTTATTGTCTATTCTTCCTCTCTCTCTCTCGCTTGCTGTAGACTTTCCAGTCTCTTTGTGTGGCTCCTGTATCTGAGCTCTTACCCTATATCACTGCGAACCAGCACTTCTCCTTTGAAGAAGTGAAGAGCTCCATCTCTGGAATGATGGAGCGACTGGAGGATGTATTGAAGGAGGAAATGGTCCAGATACCTGGAAAAGGTAAGTGTTACAGATATAGTGAAGATAAAATATTTGGTTAACTTTCTGTTAAATGCTTCTTGATTATAAATGAATACATCCATTTGTCTGCCTATATACAATATAGTAACGGCTGTCTCCGAAGTCTATTTCCTCAGCCCAAGACCAGAGTGTGAGTAATATACACACACACACACACACAATGAGTTAATATTTAATCTTTGTTTAATTTTGTATATATTTGTATTGAATGCTTCTTCATTAAACATTAATTATTCACTGTATCTCCCTACTCTATATAGTAATGGCTTCTGCTGAAGTACATTTTCATCATGAGCCCAAGACCAGAGTGGAGTTCTTGGAGAGTAAGTAATACCGTCACACACACCTTATCACAAATGCATATTTCACCTTCATTTAATTTTTTCACTTTCTTAGACTACTGCCATCTCACGTTGGATCCCAACTCGGCGTATCAACACCTGCGTCTGTCTGAGTGCAATAGAGAAGTGTCATGGAGTGACAAGGCTCTGTCTTATTCTGACCACCCAGACAGATTCACAGACCACTACCAGGTGTTGTGTAAAGAGGATCTGTCTGGAACCCGCTACTGTGAGGTGGATAGGAGGGGGGAGTGTGAGGTAGCCATCACATACAGAAGCATCAGCAGGAAGGGCGGATTGGAATGTTGCTTTGGTTCCAATGATCAGTCCTGGAGTTTGGTGTGTCGCAACTTGAGTTGTTCCTATTGGCACAATAAGAATAGGACTGATATCCCTGTCCCCTGCTCCACCAGAGTAGGAGTGTATCTGGACAGCAGGGCAGGGACTCTGGCCTTCTACAGCGTCTCGGATACAATGACCCTCCTCCACAGAGTCCAGACCACATTCACTGAGGACCTCTGTGCTGGGTTTTGGGTTGGTCCTGGTTGTGGATCATCTGTGGCTCTGTGTTGACTGAACGTCATAGAATCAAGTGTATTTCAAATCAAATTGTATTTGTCAAATGCGCCGAATACAACAGGTGTAGGCTTTACTGTGCTTACTTACGAGCCCTTTCCCAACAATACGGAGTTAAAAAGTAGGGGGGAAAATGAAGGAAACAGTAAAACAATAAAATGACGAGGCTATATAAAAGTTGTACTTGTACTGACTCGATGTGCAGGGGTATGAGGTAATATGTAGGTAAGGGTAAAAGTGACTAGGCAATCAGGATGGATAATAAACAGAGTAGCAGCAGTGTATGCGAAGAGTGTGAAAGTGTGTCTGTGTCATTGTAGTATGTGTGAGTGTATAGAGCCAGTGCTCTATGCACAAGGGGGTCAATGAAAATAGTCTGGGTAGACATTTGATTAATTGTTCAGCGGTCTTATGGCTTCGGGGTAGAAGCTGTTCAGGTGCAGTCTATGACATGGGTGGCTGGAGTCTTTGAAAAATGTTTAGGGCCTTCCCCTGACACCGCCTGGTATAGAGGTCCTGGATGGCAGGGATCTCAGCCCCAGTGACAAATAGGAAGGAAATATAAGACCGATCACTTGGGAAAGTTGATTTGCTTAAAAGCGTGACCTGGATGAAGGGAGTTGACACTTCATTTAGGAGTCCCGCTGCCAAGCCGCTCTTTATCTACAATGTTTGATTCCAGCTTTACTAATGGGGGAGGGCTGGGGCCATTGTTTTAAAGATTACAATAATAAATTAAATAAATCATTTTTGTTTGTAGTATCATTTCTATCTTGATAAAATAAAGAACAAAACTAAGTTCCTGAGAGAGGGGGTTAGAGTTAGTATTGGGGAGTTGTTGTTTTGTTACGTGAGGAAAAACCAGGAGATGGAATTTGGGTGATTGATGTGGTGGGGAACAGCTCTAGCTGAATTTGGGTGATTGATGTGGTGGGGAACAGCTCTAGATCCACTTACACTGTTGTGGTGTTTCCCCTCGACCCTGTTCCATCCTCTGGGTTTTTGTCTGGGTTTGGTTCAATCAATTCATCAAATGTATTTATAAAGCCCTTTTTTTTTTACATCAGCTGATGTCACAAAGTGCTGTACAGAAACCCAACCTAAAACCCCTAACAACAAGCCATGCAGATGTAGAAGCACCTTGATCTTGTCAATTGACTCTCTTGTTAAATGACATGGAATGCTTTTCGATAAAGGACAGGATTTAGTAAGACTTTTTACTGAGAATAATACATTTTAATTTCTTACACCTCTTTGACCTGGAGGAAAATAAAATACATCCCAACTTGCAACCTGCCTATTTAAAACAAAACAAAACATATATTTTTTATTTTATCCAATTGAGTAATGTTGACATTTGTGACCATTTAACCATGTACAATGTATTTAAACAGGCAACCAATAGATGCCAAAGCTGACAGTACAGTGGGTCTTCGGTAAAATAGATCTAATAAAACTGTAGGAGGACAGATGAAGAGTAGAGTGGGGCCCTGTTTCTGCTGCTTGCCCAAGGTGGTTTCAGTCTCATGTCTGTAGTCCCTGGACAGTCATGTGCCTGTGCAGCAGTGCCTGTGCACCTCTTGACTTTCATGCATCTAAGCAGTGATAACCCTGTTGTGGTGTGGAGTGTAGCTGCAGTGCGGTACTGCTGGAGGGGGGAGGTGCAGGGGGGGCTGAGGGCCAAGGAACATCATTCCTCCTACAGAGGGCTGACACACAACACACACAGAAACCATATGTTTACTGTATTCTGGGTAATGGTCCTCCCACTCGGCACACACTGGTTAAATAAACATTGTTTCCACTTCATTTCAGTTAAATAAATATTGAATTTTTATCTGTGCCCAGTGGGATGTTACTAACACTGACTTTGAATTGTCCCCTACTGAATCATATAGTTTCTCTATCCACAAAATTACCAGTTACAATTTTTTTTTTTTGCATGTGTAATATCTACATACCCCGGGTGATTGAACAGGCCCTCCCCCTGCTCCAGTCTGCTGGGAACGTAGGATGGACACCGGCCTGGACACCGGCTGGATGTGATGGTACACACATAGTTTGACTTTGAGAACCATACTATGATACACTTATCTCTCAAGTTCAATGTGTCACACATTCTAAATTCAATTAAGGAATCAGGAAATAAAAATGAATTACATTCAATGACGGAGTAGAGTTCTGACTTTAACTATGGAGGTCTGTACCGGTGTGTGGCCTTGCAGAGTTGCTCTGGGGCTAGACCCGGAAGTCTAGCAGAGCACAGGGGGAGCAGGAAGGATGTGTTATGGGTGAAGGGTTCTGGGTCCATGGACTGTGGCACACCCTAAACACATGCTTCTTCCTGTAGGAAAATCAAACCACTAGCATTAAATAAATAGTATCACTTTATGTGATGCTTCAATCAATTCTTGTTCTAATAGTACCTCAACTAGTACCTCAACAGAGCATGACTTGAATGTTTCATTTGAATACACAAATGACATTTTAATCAGAAGGGTGTTTTGTCAGGGCATTTGATCTCTGTAGCAGGGATGCTTGCCTCTTCACAGGACAAAGTGTCCTCTCTGCAGCTCTCTACTTTTTCATGATGTTCAGCCCAGGCCTGGTGTGGCTTTACCCTAGTACAGCGTGCAGGTGTGTACCATGCTATGGCTTAGCCACCCACCAGAATATGCAGATCATCATATGTTATGTATACAGCACATTCAATGCTAACATACAAGTACTAACATATATAGAGAGACTTGTAGGAAATGTATTGTTTCGTGCCTGAGGCACTATGGCACAGCACCGCAGTCATCATCACTATCGTTTCCATCATCATCATTACCATCATCATCATCACCTCCATCATCCTCATCTCCATCATTACCATCATCTCCGTCATTATCATCATCTCCATCACCATCTTAATCATCATCATCACAGTAAGCCAGCACCACAGTCACCTTGACATGACTTGACACTTTCCTACTTCCAAACTGATTGTGTTCAAGGGTCATATCTGGAGTATTCATGCCTGTGTTGCCTGGCTGTGGACGGCCTCATCCTTTCCTGTGTCCTGCAGGGAATGATCTCCTCCACCACGTCCTTAGTCAGGGAGTGCCAGATATCTGTGGTGCGTCTGGTTCGACTGGCCTCAGTCGACACAGAATGCCTGGCATGAGCAGCCATTTTGTCCCTACCTGCAAAGGCATGTGAAGTTCATTGGAAAATACTTAATGGGTAAAAAATAATATGGTGGAAACTCATTATTAGGCTGGCTTTCACCTGGTGAAGAAGAGGAGAGTTTGGATTTTTTTTGTTTCATTTTTGTAGACCCTCACTCTTTTTCCACAATTGAACATCCCCAAATCGGCATGGGTTGTCCATCTAACAGAGTCCAGATTGGACACATCCCGAACTAAGATTACGCCTCGATCACACCGACAGTGAAATGCATTTTAGTACACCAAAAGTACATTCATTTCCAATGGAACGCTGCGTTTGCCTTGCAGCATTGCGTTGCAGAGGCAGTTGCTGTGCGTTCTGTGTGGTGCATAGTTGGATTTATCGAACATATGTGTCAAACTGTATGTGTAGAAGGCTTGGCATAAATGGCAGCAGAAGGTGAATGTTGAACTTTTGTTGCACACATATCCAGATGATGCTGCGTGCCATTTTGCGCAAAAACACTGTTGGTGTGATCGAGCTGTTACTGGTGATCAGCTGTCTCCAGAAGGTATACAGACACCACCCCAGTTTAAGCTAGTTTTCACGTCTTTCACACACACTCGGTTTAGGTATTGAAAGCAGAAGAACAATGTATAGAAACTAAACCATTAGTTTGTTATAATATGACAGTGCTTGACTTGTTGCCTGAATGTTTAAGTCTACTTCTCTATACCTATATTCAAATGTAAAAATACATACTGCTATCCGCTCCCTGATGCGGTTTTCTGGAGTAGATGTCTGCAGTAGGTCTCTTCGCATGGACCTGTCTTTGGGGATGGACCAGGTGGAAAACTTGAAACTTTGTACAGGCATACAAATATACATACATCTTTATATGTTATGGGGCCAGTCTTTCCTACCTGGGGACCAATGCTGAAGTCCCATGGGTATCCCAGGGCACCTTCCACATTGCCTGTGTGGAAGAGATTATATTCCATCTATATACTGAAATAGGTCTGGCACAGTTAAAAAAAACTATCTTTATTTATTTATTTATTTATTTCACCTTTATTTAACCAGGTAGGCAGGTAGGCAAGTTGAGAACAAGTTCTCATTTACAATTGCGACCTGGCCAAGATAAAGCAAAGCAGTTCGACAGATACAACGACACAGAGTTACACATGGAGTAAAACAAACATACAGTCAATAATACAGTATAAACAAGTCTATATACAATGTGAGCAAATGAGGTGAGAAGGGAGGTAAAGGCAAAAAAGGCCATGGTGGCAAAGTAAATACAATATAGCAAGTAAAACACTGGAATGGTAGTTTTGCAATGGAAGAATGTGCAAGGTAGAAATAAAAATAATGGGGTGCAAAGGAGCAAAATAAATAAATAAATAAAATACAGTTGGGAAAGAGGTAGTTGTTTGGGCTAAATTATAGGTGGGCTTAATAAGACGAACACTTCTCTCAAATACTGTATGTCAACTTGATTTAATGTGTGTCAGTAAGGCCTAATTCAGAAAGGAAACACCATGTGTCCCGTTTAACCATTTAATTATATATTTGTAAAAAGTACAATACATTGGGCTCTGCTCCTTCGGGGTAGCTCACTGCCAGAGTGCAGCAAAGCACCCCCACAACATAATGCTGCCACCCCGTGCTTCACGGTTGGGATGGTGTTCTTCAGCTTGCAAGCCTCCCCCTTTTTCTCCAAACATAACAATGGTCATTATGGCCAAACAGTTCTATTTGTTTCATCAGACCAGAGGACATTTCTCCAAAATGTACGATCTTTGTCCCCATGTACAGTTGCAAACCGTGGTCTGGCTTTTTTATTGCGGTTTTGGAGCAGTGGCTTCTTCCTTGCTGAGCGGCCTTTCAGGTTATGTCGATATAGGACTCGTTTTACTGTGGATATAAATACTGTTGTATCTGTTTCCTCCAGCATCTTCACAAGGTCCTTTGCTGTTGTTCCGGGATTGATTTGCACTTTTCGCACCAAAGTATGTTCATCTCTAGGAGACAGAACGCGTCTCCTTCCTGAGCGGTATGATGGCTGGTCCCATGGTGTTGATACTTGCGTACTATTGTTTGTACAGATGAACGTGGTGCCTTCAGGCATTTGGAAATTGCTCCCAAGGATGCACCAGACTTGTGGAGGTCTACGGTGTTTTTTTCTGAGGTCTTGGCTGATTTCTTTTGATTTTCCCATGATGTCAAGCAAAGAGGCAATGAGTTTGAAGGTAGGCCTTGAAATACATCCACAGATACACCTCCAATTGACTCAAATGATATCAATTAGCCTATCAGAAGCTTCTAAAGCCATGACATTGTTTTCTGGAATTTTCCAAGCTGTTTAAAGACAGTCAACTTAGGGTATGTAAACTTCTGACGCAGTGGAATTGTGATACAGTGAATTATAAGTGAAATAATCTGTCTGTAAACAATTGTTGGAAAACTTACTTGCGTCATGTTCAAAGTAGATGTCCTAACCGACTTGCCAACAAGAAATTTGTGGAGTGGTTGAAAAACGGGTTTTAATGACTCCAACCTAAGTGTATGTACACTTCCGACTTCAACTCTAATAGGCGGTGTCAGAGGAAAGCCCATTAAATTGTCAGAGACTCCAGTCACCCAAGTCATAGACTGTTTTCTCAGCTACCGCATGGCAAGCGGTACCGGAGTGCCAAGTCTAGGACCAAAAGGCTCCTTAACAGCTTCTACCCGCAAGCCATAAGACTGCTGAGCAATTAATCAAATGGCCACCATTTGTTTTCTACACTGCTGCTAATCGCTGTTTATTATCTATGCATAGTCACTTCACCCCTGTGTACCAATTACCTCAACTAACCTGTACCCCCGCACACTGACTCAGTACCGGTACCCCCTGTATATAGCCTCGTTATTGTTATATTATTGTGTTACTTCTTATTCTTTTTTCTTTTTTACTTTAGTTTATTTGGTAAATATTTTCCTAACTCTTCTTGAACTGCACTGTTGATTAGGGGCTTGTAAGTAAGCATTTCACGGTAAGGTCGACACTTGTTATATTCGGCGCATGTGACAAAGTTTCATTTGGTTCCACCACACTCGGGTTTCCTTTCTGAACGGGCTTCGCTTTATTTATTTGTTGAAATGTCACTTCAAAAGACCAAGCTGGAGCATCAACAGAAACAATCATACAGCAAATACAGTATTCCTTTAAAAAGATTATGAAACTTCCTTTTAGTTTGGAAATCTGGACAGAGAAATGTAACATGCCGAACTGACGCAATGATATTTTTCTAGTCAGGCATTCCTAAATATCAGGCATTCCTAAATATCAGGCATTCCTAAATATCAGGCATTCCTAAATATTTCCTGCAGAGGGCAATGTTGCAACAATAATAAACACTGCCACTTAACATCAGCATCTGTGCCTTGACCCGTTTTACAAAGCAAAACAACACAACTCATTTTGGTCAACTTTAGGGAGGGCTATATACTTTATCACCACCTATCATTCTTCCAATCAAATAAGGTGTTATCTTGTTTTCTCATTCCTCAGAAAGTGATACATTATTTAGGCTACAGACATATTTTCCTTGAGGTTAATGTCTAACCCCTGTAATCATTCCACATAGCTCTAAATGGATTGATCTGTATTGACTGATGTAATCTAATACAATTAGTCGACAACGTTACCTCACCAACTGCATGAGCACACTCAGGACCTTTTAAGTTTATTCAGTCACATCCCCATTGGGGCGGCAGGTAGCCTAGTGGTTATAGTGTTGGACAAGTAACCGACAAGTAACCGACAAGTAACCGAATGGTTGCAAGATCGAATCCCCGAGCTGAGAAGGTAGTAAACCCACTGTTTCGTCATTGAAAATAAGAATTTGTTCTTAAAGGACTTGCCTAGTAAGGTCAAAATAAATCAAATGAAATGCTCTTGTAGGCTCTTTCCTAGTAGCTACATACCTATAACACCAAACCTTTGATATCATGCTCAAGTTATACTTTAAAGTCAACTCTCATTTGTAATATTGAGCCTTTTGTTTTGTTACTGATACCACAATGAATGTGTTCATTTGAGGCTCCAATTTGGATGTTCTAATAACTTTTGGAACGTGAAGAGCAGTCTTTGTTTACAGTGTTTGGCTAGTTAATGTTGTGCAGTAGCCTACTGTGTCTATATCCATTACATGACTGAAAGCATTCCATGAACGTGTGCTTGACTTGACTATGGGAGAAGTGATGTAAACACAACCATTATGTTGAGGCATTACTTCACATCTCTAAGGGTAACCACCAGTCATATCGGACACTCCCTCACTCCCTCAAGATGTCTATATTAAATAAGCGCCAGATGTTTTCAATCAAGTATCTAGTTTGTTTGGGTGGAGCACTGTCTTTGTAGCAGTGGTGTAAAATACTTAAGTAAACATTTTTTTAAAGTAAGTCATTTTTGTGGGTATCTGTACTTTACTATTTATGTTTTGTACAACTTTTACTTTTACTGCACTACATTCCAAAATAAAATAATGTCGTTTTTTACATACATTTCCCCTGACACCCAAAAGTACTTGATACATTTTGAATGATTAGCAGGACAGAAAAATTGTCCAGTTCACGCACTTCTCAAGAGAACATCCCTGGTCATCCTTACTGCCTCTGATATGGCGGACTCACTAAACACACATGCTTTGTTTGTAAATGATATCTGAGTGTTGGAGTGTTGGAGTGTGCCCCTGGCTATCTGTAAATGATATCTGAGTGTTGGAGTGTGCCCCTGGCTATCTGTAAATGATATCTGAGTGTTGGAGTGTGCCCCTGGCTATCTGTAAATGATATCTGAGTGTTGGAGTGTGCCCCTGGCTATCTGTAAATGATATCTGAGTGTTGGAGTGTGCCCCTGGCTATCTGTAAATGATATCTGAGTGTTGGAGTGTGCCCCTGGCTATCTGTAAATGATATCTGAGTGTTGGAGTGTGCCCCTGGCTATCTGTAAATGATATCTGAGTGTTGGAGTGTGCCCCTGGCTATCTGTAAATGATATCTGAGTGTTGGAGTGTGCCCCTGGCTATCTGTAAATGATATCTGAGTGTTGGAGTGTGCCCCTGGCTATCTGTAAATGATATCTGAGTGTTGGAGTGTGCCCCTGGCTATCTGTAAATGATATCTGAGTGTTGGAGTGTGCCCCTGGCTATCTGTAAATGATATCTGAGTGTTGGAGTGTGCCCCTGGCTATCTGTAAATGATATCTGAGTGTTGGAGTGTGCCCCTGGCTATCTGTAAATGATATCTGAGTGTTGGAGTGTGCCCCTGGCTATCTGTAAATGATATCTGAGTGTTGGAGTGTTGGAGTGTGCCCCTGGCTATCTGTAAATGATATCTGAGTGTTGGAGTGTTGGAGTGTGCCCCTGGCTATCTGTAAATGATATCTGAGTGTTGGAGTGTTGGAGTGTGCCCCTGGCTATCTGTAAATGATATCTGAGTGTTGGAGTGTTGGAGTGTTGGAGTGTTGGAGTGTTGGAGTGTTGGAGTGTGCCCCTAGCTATCTGTAAATGATATCTGAGTGTTGGAGTGTTGGAGTGTTGGAGTGTTGGAGTGTTGGAGTGTTGGAGTGTTGGAGTGTTGGAGTGTGCCCCTGGCTATCTGTAAATGATATCTGAGTGTTGGAGTGTTGGAGTGTGCCCCTGGCTATCTGTAAATGATATCTGAGTGTTGGAGTGTTGGAGTGTTGGAGTGTTGGAGTGTGCCCCTGGCTATATGTAAATGATATCTGAGTGTTGGAGTGTTGGAGTGTTGGAGTGTTGGAGTGTTGGAGTGTTGGAGTGTTGGAGTGTGCCCCTGGCTATATGTAAATGATATCTGAGTGTTGGAGTGTTGGAGTGTTGGAGTGTTGGAGTGTTGGAGTGTGCCCCTGGCTATCTGTAAATGATATCTGAGTGTTGGAGTGTTGGAGTGTTGGAGTGTTGGAGTGTTGGAGTGTTGGAGTGTTGGAGTGTGCCCCTGGCTATCTGTAAATGATATCTGAGTGTTGGAGTGTTGGAGTGTTGGAGTGTTGGAGTGTTGGAGTGTGCCCCTGGCTATCTGTAAATGATATCTGAGTGTTGGAGTGTTGGAGTGTTGGAGTGTTGGAGTGTTGGAGTGTTGGAGTGTGCCCCTGGCTATATGTAAATGATATCTGAGTGTTGGAGTGTTGGAGTGTTGGAGTGTTGGAGTGTTGGAGTGTTGGAGTGTGCCCCTGGCTATCTGTAAATGATATCTGAGTGTTGGAGTGTTGGAGTGTTGGAGTGTTGGAGTGTTGGAGTGTTGGAGTGTTGGAGTGTTGGAGTGTGCCCCTGGCTATCTGTAAATGATATCTGAGTGTTGGAGTGTTGGAGTGTTGGAGTGTTGGAGTGTTGGAGTGTTGGAGTGTTGGAGTGTTCCCCTGGCTATCTGTAAATGATATCTGAGTGTTGGAGTGTTGGAGTGTTGGAGTGTTGGAGTGTTGGAGTGTTGGAGTGTTGGAGTGTTGGAGTGTGCCCCTGGCTATCTGTAAATGATATCTGAGTGTTGGAGTGTTGGAGTGTTGGAGTGTTGGAGTGTTGGAGTGTGCCCCTGGCTATCTGTAAATGATATCTGAGTGTTGGAGTGTTGGAGTGTTGGAGTGTTGGAGTGTTGGAGTGTTGGAGTGTTGGAGTGTTGGAGTGTGCCCCTGGCTAAATTGGGCTGTCAAGTTTGCTTAATATAAGTAATTAGAAATTATTTCTACTTTTACTTTTGATACTTAAGTATATTTTCGCAATTACACTTTTATTACTTTAAGTATATTTAAAACCAAATACTTTTAGACTTACTCAAGTAGTATTTTACTGGGTCATTTTCTATTAAGGTATGCTTACTTTTACTGAAGTATGACAGTTTGACAGTACTTTTCCCACCCCTGCTTTGTCATTGTTATTCAACTCTCAGACATAATAGAAATTGTATTTTTGGGATCTTTTGAAAGGCAACCAGCGATTAAAGACAAGGCACGCAGAGTCAATTTGCAGTGCCTTGTCTCTTTTCCTAATCCCCCACACTGCATCTCATTGTTAGTGGTGTTCTGCAATAGAGGGATTATCATCCACTGAAGTACGTTCACACAGAGAAGGACTCTGGAAGATAATGAAGCCATTGAGACCTGTACTATGCAGCACTCATCCCCAGCATTCTGGAGAGCGGTTCCATATATCAGCTTCATGAGGTGGAGCCCATATTACACGCCAAAATATCCCTCTGATCTCTTGAGAATGTATGGAATGTAGTAACACCCTCTATGATGTAACAAACACTGCGAGGCCGTGCCATGGCAACCGCTCTTTTTGAGAGGGGGTTTGAGAGTGTTTTGAAACACCATATCATCTTGTTGAGGTCACCGTTTCTTCCCGACAGGCTTGACCACAGATTGAAACTTTTGGGGAGGAAATCACAGCGGGGGTTTGAGAGAGAGAGAGAGAGAGAGAGGAGTTCTTATCGATTATACTATGAATCAGTGTGTCCTCCCCACATCCCTCCTTTTCAGTCCAGCTCTTTCCTGAGCACAGTGATTTACACACACACACACACCACACACACACACACACACACACACACACACACACACACACAGAGAACGATCTTGAAACTATCGTACAAAGCAAGCTATCCTATACAGAATTGTTGATAAAATAATGTTTGACTTACACACGCTATCTTGTTTGTGTGAATAGAGTAGGTCAGTGACTCTTCCGTCTCTCATCTGTCTCTCCTCCAAAATGGGAGTCACAAAGGCAGGACATTTCAGTCACAAATCAAGTTAAAGGACAAGCTTAAAGTAATTTCATGTACCATACAAAATTCTCAGGCAGTCTCACAGGCCACAACTTTAATATTTTATTTGTATTTGTTTATCACTTGTGGTGTACCGTGTATATAAATAGCAAAAATATTTTTACATATGCATGGATTTCTGGCACTATGGTTTTTCTTTAGAGTTACTCTATGTCTGTATCTGGCTTTAGTGAACTGTTATATACCGCATCTGTCCTTGTGTCAACCAACAGTAGATACTAAATCCACTAAATAAATCTAATGAAATACTAAATCCACCCACAGTATTAATGTGCAACAATACTGTAATAGCAAACAGATGGTATTGCATATTGCCATTGGGATCTTTGATAATGGCAAACGGGATAAAACATCATCCAATGTCGTAATCCAAATCCGAGCCTAGTTTCCAAATGAAAGAGCTGATCATGGACTTTGTACAATAATGACATCATAGCCAATGCACTTACCCCTGCAGATCGACTCCCTAATGGAACCTTGTATATATAGACAAGTTATCTACTCATTGTGTATTTATTATTACTTTTACTATTACGTGTTATTGCATTTCTATTACCTAGCTGTTTTCTTTCTCTCTGCATTGTTGGGAAGAAACTTCTAGTAAGCATTTCACTGTTAGTCTACAACTGTTTTTTACAAAGTATGTGACAAATACAATTTTATTTGATTGGATGACTGGCGTGATTTAAAATGACTAGGTAATTGATAAGAGGTATTTAAGTCTCGAGTAGTCCGTTATTTTGTAACATTGACTAAATCCTGAAAGCTGCAGACAAACATCTGTCAAAGATCCTAGAGGCTTCGTCTGGTTCGGCATGAAGGTCAGAACGTGGAGCATTTTAATTCCTGTAGGTTCAGAGGGTGAGGTCAAATCAAATCCCTCCTAACCTATTGGAACTAAACACAGGTCATTGCGAATACTTGAACAACCTTAATAAACATCTTGCTTGATACAATATGTAACGACTGAGAAAAACAGGTTGGTACAGTCTAAGGCCAAGTGGCAAACAATAATGCAAGCACTAGGGATAGGGGTGTGGGCAGATGAGATGTAGTCAATGTTTGTGTTGTTGTTCGTTTAAAAAAGTAAAACATAAAAAAAAAGTAAATATTACAGTTTTTTAATTGTTTATATATGTATTGTCCTGTGTAATATATTGATTTCCTCCAAGTGCTCTTAATCACCACAGCATACTCCCACACCCTCTCTTTCTCTGCTTACGCATGTATAGGGGGTGGGCTGGATGAGCGGAAATGAGGGTAGCGAGAGAAGTGATTAAGGATTCTGCCTGATCAGCACCACACGCAGTGCTCATGATTAATGCTCATACTGCTCTAGAATGAGAATTGCTTTCTACGTCCCTCAATCTAGTTACCAGTCTCAGAGTTTACAGTGGAAATACACTCTCCTTCAAATCTAACACTGTCATGTTGTGTTGATCATCTTTTTGTCATGCTTTAGGATCAGTGATATAGCCAGGATTAAATAGATTTCCTAGTAATAAAACAACTACTCTAAAGGGTCAGTTAAGGGCACATTGCTATAGCTACAACTGTGGTTGCTGGACTAATGGATTCCTAAGGTGCAAGTCAAAAGGTCCCTCTTTGCGGATGCAATTCAGCGGGTTCCTAGTGTTCCTTACGAACACTCTTAAGAAACTGCCATGATGCTTCAGAGGTAATCACTTCAGTGTCATTGTTTGTCATTTCATGTCCTGTCAGGTATATAGTCATTCATATGACAGTGTCACAACAATGTTTAGTGGCTACTTACAGTAGTAGGGTTAGCCTCGCGTGGCCATCCTGACCTCGCAAACGTACATGAAGAGAAAGGAAAGTTCAGCGCAGTGGTCAGGCTGGTGGATCAGGCTAACTTAGCCTCTAAACAGAACACTAAACACAATACTACAGTACACAGCATAAGGTCATGTTCTGGTATCACCCTGACCCTACCTTAAGAGTCAATGTACTGTATACTGTAATGAGTAGAAGAGCCCACCTGCTCTGACCAAGACTCTAATAACCACTCTGGATAGATAGATGGATATTTTCCTCCTCCCCTGATACACCACATTTCACTGGTCATGTTACAGATTGCTCCTAATGAAACTGAAATGAATACTGAAAATAGACCGAAATTATACACTCATGTAAACACTGAAGTCTATATAAAGAACATCATTTTGGTATACTATAATTTCAGAATTTTCAGAGATTAAATATTCAAAACTGTTTAAAGTTTTTGTGCTTACATGTCCATCTCCCTTTATATGAACAGTGTGACGGAACAATAACCTAACCTTTCTCTCTCTTAGGAAGGCTCGACAAAACGAGTCATGTTTCTGTAAGGCAATTGAAAAGGTCAAACTAACCAGCGTGTGTGACATATTTCCAGGCACTTTGTAATGTAACGTCAATGTGCGCCTTGCCTTCTGGACCTCTCTCTCTGTGTTTCCATGCTGCAGGAGTTTCTTTGTCTTGGACTTGTTTGTCGTTGCCATGGGGCAGCTTGACGTCCATAAGACCCGGCAACAATAGAGGGTTAAAAATCCTTCTTTAACCTCCTTTAACCTGTCTCCTCCCCTTCATCTACACTGATTGAAGTGGATTTAACAAGCAACATCAATAAGGGATCATAGATTTCCTGGATTCACCTGGTCAGTCTATGTCATGGAAAGAGCAAGTGTTCCTAATGTTTTATACACATTGTATGCATGTGACTGTAGGTGTGTGAGTATCAATTAAAATAATGATTAGAACAAAACAGGAGACATTTTGACCCCAACAAACTGTCTAGCAATTAAGAGATCTAAAGGCTATCATAATGTGAAGTAAGTAGCCTTATGCGAGCCAGACCAGCTCATGTGGCAGGAGCCTATCTCCTGTTTCTATAACGTGAGGCAGCTTTATGTAGAAGCACACCCCCTGGACAGGACACTAGTCTATCGCAGGGCCTTACCATGACTCTATCTCATTAATGCCAAGCAGAGACACATCAGGTCCCATTTTTACAGTCTTTGGTATGACTCAGCCAGGCATCAAACTCACAACCTTCCAATCTGAGGGCGGATGCTCTAACCACAAGGCCACTGAGTCATAATTGCGAGACCACTCCAAATTCCAAAAGTACTGACCTCAATGTCCGTAGTTTACAGTGTGATTGCTTCAGTCCCGCTAAGAAAACACAGTTTGCCCTCACCATAACTCTCCTCAGGTCCAGCTCTTTAATTAGTGAGTCTGCTGATTGAAGTATGAAGGCCAGTGATTCACAGCTCTCAACTGAAAAACTATGTCTAAACAATCTATAGAAGCAAAGAAAATATAATTCATACAGAGTGTCATATGTTTGTCCCCAATGCTTTTGTGTCTTGCACCGTAGTGAAGTGTCAAAGTGAATTTAAAAAATAACACACCAAGCCCCTAAGGTCTAAAATTGTATAATTATTTATAGTTATGTGGTATGTGTGAGTTTGCCATTTTGTTATTATTGTACTTACTTTCTACGTTTCCTCACTGCAGGAATCAGTCTCTCACTCCCCCAACCAGATATGTTATATTTTCTCATGTCAAACTCATCCAGCATGCCCTTTGACATCGCCACAGCATTGGGCAGTGCTGAGCAGTGTGTATCTGAAAGCTCTTTTCTTGTTTGTGATTTTTTGTTGTCTTAGGCTACCTGGCTAAAATGCTTGCTCACTAGCCTAACTTCCTTTCATAGGCAACGTTAGCTAGTTAACTTTAGCCTTCTACATCTAGCTACATATTGGTCTTCCATACTCTAAGTCCAGGGGCACAATATATGAATTAATGGTTGGATCAGAATCACAGTTGCAATCATTGGCCAGTAAAACCACAAGTCCAAATCCCTATCTCCATCCATTGCTAATTTAGAAAGGGCCAAATGTAGCTAGCTAGCTAGCCACCGGAGGACAACAACACAGTGAAATGCTACATTTCAAGTTGTTTCTGTCAATTATGTATTTCTCTCAATGTGATGTGATAGGAGTGAAGCCAAATCCAAACTGGCTTCCCTTGACACTTTTTTTTGGTGCTCCAGGACCATTAACAGTTTAGCTCAACAATGATTGGCTAATATTTTATTCATTCATTTTTCATCAAGGGAGGCCAAGTGCTCGCTGGTGGAAAATGCTACGGGTGGAAACAATGTCATACTCTTTCTGACCAGACAGCATCAGATAGAATGCCTACACATACAGAGACAAAGGGGTGCTATGTCGCTCGCTCTGATACTTTCTCCCGTGATATACATTCAGCCTCTTGCGAATTGTTGGAAAATTATAAAACACAGAGAGCTGAAAGAGCTAAAAGATATAAAGATACATATTTTTTACTTGGTAAATGTTTTGGGGAAGCCTGGCTTCCCTTGGAATCCAATAATACACACCACTGCAACCGTTTGTGGTTGGATTCCAGTGAGATGCCAAGAAGGAAGCGGAGGAACAGGTCCAGATATCCATTCTCACTTTTCAAGGTTATATCTACTATCATCTTCAGCAACTCATGAACAAACGGAGCTCTATGGACACATTTTCCAGGAAAAACTCAAGCACCTTAGTGTTCTTGCTCCCACAGCAGGGGGACACATACAGAGATGCAATGCGCTCCTGAAAGCTTAGATGAACATAGCAATACACCCTCCTCTGATGAAACAAAAAAGTATTCTTTAAATACTACTCTGTGCAAAACCCAGAATACACTGAAGCATCACTGACATCATGCCACATTCTTCCAGGTCTTTTCTTATAGAACAAGATATTGCCCTTGACCAGCTGTTCAAATGCCAGCTGGGCCAGTTTAACAGTTATTTATTTGTTTGGTTCTATGATTATGTCTAGATAATTTACTTCTTGCTTTTCAGGTTTGTCTGAATGAGCAGGTGATTGTACATCTCAGTCAGAGTTGTAATCTCTCCACTCTCATGTCCAAAATTTGCTCTAGAACCATGGCATAAATAAGACTGGCATGTGACACATGAGGTTCTTTTCCTGAAGTATTCTTCTTTGTGTTTGTCAGTGAACTCTCGTACTTCCGTCACCTTGTCGATGTACTGACGGGGGATCTGACTGGCTGCTGCTGGCCGGGAGGTTATCCAGATGAGAGTTTTGGGAAGCGGATTCCCCTTGAGGAGGTTTGTTAGCAACACATCCACTGAAGATTTCTCAGTTAAATCACTCAACTTCTTGTTCTGATGAAAATGTAAAGGAAGTCTGCTTTTATCCAGACCATCAAAGATGAACATTATGTTATAGTCATGGAATTTCTGTGTGTTGTTTAGCTCTTGAAGACTACTGGTCATCTTTAATCACATTCAGCTCTCTGAAAGCGAGCACAAAGATGAAATCAACTTCCTGATTGGCTTGACCTTTTACTCAGTCAAGGATGAACTTCTGAATATATACTGTTTTTTCTGATGCCAGCAATGCCCTTCGTCATTAAAGCTCTGGTGGGTTTCTTCTCTTGTCTTTGAACAGGTTTGAGTTTGAAGATGTCTTTGCAGTTGAGTGAAGTGTCTGATGATGTTTTTCTTCTGTATGTATCCTCAATTTGCAGAATCTCATGTTCTTTATTAACCCCTTCACTCTCTCCCGGTGTGATGTATTGCTCTGTGTAAATCTCATTTAATCCACTGACATGCCTTCAAATGCAAATTCAGTCTTCTCCTTCAGCTGGGCTTTATGTGAATCTTTAACTTTCTCTATGACGTCTGTAAGGAGGGAGAATTACACCACAAGATACAAACTTGTATCTGGAGCAATTATAGTGCTTCCATCCTGAGCAGTGATGGTAGACTGGAGATTGGAGGCTGGTCTGAGAGAGACAAATGTTGTTCCTAAAAAAAGGCATATATGGTTGTGCCTTCTAGGTACCTCCAAATTGTCTTATGTACATCATTCGTTTCATCTTAGGCTTTGAACAACCCCCCCCTCCCCCCTACACACACACCTCCTGTTAGCTTTTTATTTAACAAAAATGGTTGCAGAGAATCACAAAGGCCTATTAGCTAAAGGCGGATGTCCTCAAAAGCAAAACATTGGTAGGGTTGTAGATCATTTTACATCATCAACCAAAGTTCACCACACACGTTTTATTTTGTGTTAGATAACAATTTTAGGGTGATGCAGATTTACTGATAAACACAGCACATTCCTGCACATTGCTGACTGTTAAGTGCTCAAAACCTGAGGAAAAGTGGATCTGCGAATCCAATTGGTATGTGTGGCTTTAAACCTGTCCACAATGCCTTGCAGTTTCCCATCTACATTACAATGTTATTTACAAGCTTGTGCAATGAGAGATCTGTAATCCTGGCAACAATAACCAACAACTGGCAATAATATAACTTCTTATTCTGATAACTGCCATCAAAATAAAAGTCCCCAGTGAAACTGCTTAGTAAATTATAGGAAATCCATGTTTTTAATAAATGCTCACTTTGATACAGCCTGTGCACATCCCAAAGGAGTGGGGTAGTGTAACGAACCTAGCTTGCGCCCAGGACTCAAACTCAGGTCCCTCTAGTTCTAAGGGTAGGCTACCAGAGGAGGCTGATGAGGGAAGGACGGCTTATAATAATGAATGGAATGGAGTGAACGGACACATATAACACAGAAACCAGGTGTTTGATGTGTTTGAGACCATTCCATTTATTCTGCTCCAGCTATTACAAAGAGCCATCCTCCCCATTTTAAGTGCCACCAGCCACCACTGTAGTCTACCTACCCTTAGAACTAGACTGGGACCCGAGTTTGAGTCCAGGCCGCAGTTTAATCTCAATTTAATTGCTACATTATCGTATTAAAATGTCATTTGTATTTTGTTGTATTGCAATAACATATTGAACTGTGCAACAAATGAATTGTGCGTCCATGAAAGTAGGGATCTACCCAGAAGCCCTATCTAAAGCAGATAGCTGTATCAGCAAGTGTAGTCTACCTTTATTTCCTCCATTTAAGCTTAACTATGATGAGGTGACTGGTGAGAAGATAACGTTTTTTAAATATTATATGAGGGACCTTTATTGTGAAGGCTGAAGGAATTTACCCAGAAGTGATACTCTGCGGTCGCCTTACAGTTGCCAACATTACACAAAAATTAGCTGGAATCAGATGTCCTACAACAGATTGCACAGTAAACACGCGTGGATATGCAGAGTGCGAACTTTAATTGGGTAGCCTATTTGCACAATATATAAACCTTTGGATTATGCGATAAACTATCCCGCAGAGAACAATTATCTATCACCCGATTGAATGCCTGAGCGAATTCAGAGTGGGACCAGAGAAAGAGGGGAGTTTCTCATACACTTTTAGCCGGAGGACTGCGGCTGGAAAGAGGTAAATGGATTTTTGCAATAGGCGCAGTCAATGCAAAGGCCACTTCGCAGTACAGCGTTAAGAGCGAAAAAAGAGCCCACCGTATCTCAAGTAGGATGGTGCCTATAGCTGCAAATGTAAAATCTATGTTATTTCTACCAAGAGAAATATACACCCACATACAGTTTGGGTGGCCTCAAATATTAAGTTAGGGTTCTAAAAAAAAGTCTGATCACATTAAAAATATTGCCAGATGGGATTAGGGGAATTTTCCCTAATTGAATAGCCTATGGATGTAGTAGGCGATGTGACCTAAACAAATCTCTGGACTATCTGGACTGGTTGCAGAATACCTTGCCACTTTGAATGTCAATGGAATTTGTACGTGCGGTCACTACTGTAACTCGCTTCAACATGTCAACAGGACCTGAAAATGATTTCAAATATATATTTATATATGTATATTAAACATTGGTGAGCAATTACATTTTTTATAAATGTATCCAGCAACTAGCAATCTTGTGTAATGCTCCAGCCCATGTGAACGTTCTGTGTGACACAAGGGGTTGGATTCAATCAAACCTGTCATCATGTTCATGTACTAGGCTTTGTTTAAGATACAGTACTGTGCCATAACGTTCATGCTTTCTCCCAAATCTGGAACCATCTATGTTGGAAAGAATCTACAGAGCCTTCACAAAGTATTCACACCCCTTGACTTGTCCACATTTTGTTGTTACAGCCTGAATTTAAAATGGCTTAAATTGAGAGTGTGTCACTGGCCTATGCGCAATACCCCATAATGTCAGGGGAATTATGTTTTTTTTAGAAATTTTTACAAATGAATAAAAAATGAAAAGCTGAAATGTCAGCAGTAAAAATGTTCTTAACAAGTCACATAATAAGTTGCATGGACTCACTCTGTGTGCGATTTAATAGTGGTTGTCATGATTTTTGAATGACTACCTCACCTCTGTACCCCACACATACAATTATCTGTAAGGACCCTCAGTTGAGCAGTGAATTTCAAACACAGATTCAACCAAAGACCAGGGAGGTTTTCCCAATGCCTCACAAAGAGCACCTAATGGTAGAGGGGTAATAATTAAAAAGCAGACATTGAATATCCCTTTGATCATGGTGAAGTTATTCATTAAACTTTGGATGGTGTATCAATGCACCCAGTGACTACAAAGATGCAGGGGTCCTTCCTAACTCAGTTTCTGGGGAGGAAGGAAACCATGAGGCCAAAAGTGACTTTAAAACATTTACCGAGTTTAAGGGCTGTAATAGAAATCTTAGGATGTTTCAACAACATTGTAGTTACTCCACAATATTAACCTAAATGACAGAGTTGAAAAAAGGAAGCCTGTACAGTCGTGGCCAAAAGTTTAGAAAATTACACAAATATTATTTTTCACAAAGTCTGCTGCCTCAGTTTGTATGATGGCAATTTGCACATACTCCAGAATGTTATGAAGAGTGATCAGATGAAATTGCAATTAATTGCAAAGTCCCTCGTTGCCATGCAAATGTACTGAATCCCCCAAAAACATTTCCACTGCGTGTCAGCCCTGCCACAAAAGGACCAGCTGACATCATGTCAGTGATTCTCTCGTTAACACAGGTGTGAGTGTTGATGAGGACAAGGCTGGAGATCCCTCTGTCATGCTGATTGAGTTTGAATAACAGACTGGAAGCTTCAAAAGGAGGGTGGTGCTTGGAATCATTGTTCTTCCTCTGTCAAACATGGTTACCTGCAAGGGAAAACGTGCCGTCATCATTGCTTTGCACAAAAAGGGCTTCACAGGCAAGGATATTGCTGCCAGTAAGATTGCACCTAAATCAACCATTTATCAGATCATCAAAAACTTCAAGGAGAACAGTTCAATTGTTGTGAAGAAGGCTTCAGGGCACCCAAGAATGTCCAGCAAGCGCCAGGACCGTCTCCTAAAGTTGATTCAGCTGCGGGATCGGGGCACCACCAGTACAGAGCTTGCTCAGGAATGGCAGCAGGCAGGTGTGAGTGCATCTGCATGCACAGTGAGGCGAAGACTTTTGGAGGATGGCCTGGTGTCAAGAAGGGCAGCAAAGAAGCCACTTCTCTCCAGGAAAAACATCAGGGACAGACTGATATTCTGCAAAAGGTACAGGGATTGGACTGCTGAGGACTGGGGTAAAGTCATTTTCTCTGATGAATCCCCTTTCCGATTGTTTGGGGCATCCAGAAAAAAGCTTGTTCGGTGAAGACAGGACCATCAGTCCTGTGTCATGCCAACAGTAAAGCATCCTGAGACCATTCATGTGTGGGGTTGCTTCTCCGCCAAGGGTGTTGGCTCACTCACAATTTTGCCTAAGAACACAGCCATGAACAAAGAATGGTACCAACACATCCTCCGAGAGCAACTTCTCCCAACCATCCAGGAACAGTTTGGTGACAAACAATGCCTTTTCCAGCATTATGGAGCACCTTGCCATAAGGCAAAAGTGATAATTAACTGTCTCGGGGAACAAAACATTGATATTTTGGGTCCATGGCCAGGGAACTCCCCAGACCTTAATCCCATTGAGAACTTGTGGTCAATCCTCAAGAGGCGGGTGGACAAAATCCCCCGACAAATTCTGACAAACTCCAAGCATGATTATGCAAGAATGGGCTGCCATCAGGCTGCCATGTGGCCCAGAAGTTAATTGATAACATGCCAGGGTGGATTGCAGAGGTCTTGAAAAAGAAGGGTCAACACTGCAAATATTGACTCTTTGCATCAACTTCATGTAATTATCAATAAAGGCCTTTGACACTTATGAAATGCTTATCATTATACTTCAGTAATCCATAGTAGCTAACATCTGACAAAAATATCTAAATACACTGAGGCAGCAGACTTTGAAAATGAATATTTGTGTCATTCTCAAAACTTTTGTCCACGACTGTACAGAATACAAATATTCCAAAACATGCATACTGTTTGCAATAAGGCACTAAAGTAAAACTTTGAAAAATGTGTCAAAGAAATTAACTTTATGTCCTGAATAGAAAGTGTTATGTTTGGGGCAACACAACACATCAGGGAGTACCACTCTTCATATTGTCAAGCATGGTGTTGGCTGCATCATGTTATGGGTATGCTTGTCATCGGCAAGGAATAGGGAGTATTTTAGGATACAAAAATAAATAACGGAATAGAGCTAAGCTCAGGCAAAATCCTAGAGGGGAAAACCTGGTTCCATCTGCTTTCCAACAGACACTGGGAGACACATTCACCTATCAGCAAGACAGCAACCTAAAAAACAAGGCCAAATATACACTGGGTGTTTACTAAGATGACATTCAATGTTCCTGAGTGGCCTAGTTACAGATTTGACATAAATGCACTTAAAAATCTATGGCAAGACTTGAAAATTGCTGTCTAGCAATGATCAACAACCAACTTGACAGAACTTGAAGAATATTGTACAATCAAGGTGTGCAAAGATCTTAGAGAAAGACTCAACTGTAATCGCTGCCAAAGGTGTTTTTTTTTTTTAAGTATTGAATCTGGTGTGAATACTTATGTAAATGTTCTGTATTTCATTTTCAACACATTTGCAAAAATGTCTAATAACATGTTTTCACTTTGTCATAATGGGGAATTGTGTGTAGATGGGTGAGAAAAACAACAATTTAATAAATTCTTAGCTCTGTAACACAACAAAATGTGGAATAAGTCAAGGGGTATGAATATTTTCTGAAGCCCCTGTAGATGCCTTTCTTTCATTGACCCCTAATATTCTGAACCTATTTTATAGATATTCTATTGAGTCTGTCGGAAATTTTTTTAACTAAAAGGTACACCGTATTTAAATGGATGGGTTAAGATAAAACTCCACGAGAAAATCTGTGGGCTAGCAAGTGGGAGGATTTTCAGCGGTTCAATTACATTTATTTAGAGCGTGCAAGGGAACAACGCCAGCAAAGCCTGTTATGCACCTTCATAAGGTAAGTCTGAAAACCAACTACTAAGAAGTGCATATGAAAGGCGTGCGTAAGAAAGGCATAATTTCCTAAGTTGCAATCGGGCCCTTAGAGACTTACCCAGAAAGACTCATAGCTGTAATTGCTGTCAAAGGTGATTCTAACGTGTATTGACTCAGGGGTGTGAATACTTCTGTAAACGAGATATTCCTGTATTTCATTGTCAATGAATTTGCAAACATTTCTAAAAACATGTTTTCACTTTGTCCTCATGGAGTATTGTATGTCCATTTTGAATTCAGGCTGTATCACATAAAATTGTGGAATAGTTCAAAGGGTATGAATACTTCTGAAGGCATTTTACCTGCAATATTTCACCATTTACCTATTTTATGTGACAGTGGTGATTTATCATATCTTTTTCAGGCCAAAGCATAAATTCTGCTTGTTTGAATTGAACCTTCTGTCTCATTTCTTTGTTTGATGTGGCAGTTCTGTTTTCTGCTGACTGTTTGTCTAACAAGTTGGAGTCTGAGTCCCTATTGAGCTTCTTGCCAAGAACATTTAGAGTAGCACTTTATTTCATGGTACATAAGTTACCAGGTATTTACTGAAAAGTTACAGGGTACAATGGTAATCACACAATGCAAATCACACAATGCAATAACCAATTCATTGTTTGTTTCTTTGGGATTCATTTGAATATACACACCGGTATTTCCTATTAAAGCAAAGGAAATAATAGGCTTATCGTAAAGTAAAGAACCACTGAAAGTGGAACTACAAGTTGTAAAAGGGACAACAGTTTCAGAAAAAGCAAACACTTATTTTCAAATTGTGGCTGTGTGCTCTTATGATTTAAAAGTCCAATATATTTTGGTTTGGTTATTTTGCCCTTCACGAGTGAACAACCAGCTACTGGATGATTTACATGGTATGACAATGTGCAATCAAACACAGACAACCCACTGAAGTCAAGCAGACTACTGTAAGTGCCAACACGTGTTTGTAGTGTCACTGACAATCGTCCATGCACTTTTCTGCATCTATCTCCTCACATCAGTACACGGTCCATGTATGGGGCTGTGTTAGACGTGAATTTACATTGTGTAACGGTTCAAAGCTCTTTCAGGATTGATACTAATCTGTGAGGTAAAGGACTGTGAGACTGTATTCATGCTTGTAGCACAGCCGGCAAACAACATAAACACAGGTTTTATGGAATCCCTGTTAATGGTGACATACCTGATGAGTGGCATCACAGGAAATGAGGCATTGTTGGAGTTATACATACGGGTGGATTTGCTTGCCAATAAAATGCTGGGAAGAGGTGAACAGAGGCATACAGTACAACTGGAATTAAACAACACCAGAAAATGTCCTTTGCTAAACCTAAAAGAGCAGACCAGTTTTGGGGATTAAGTACTTTTTATAGTGTGTGTTTTAAATCAAACAAATTTAAATAGTCAGAGGGTCCAACATCTTTGAGGGGTTACCAGGGTTGTACAGTGTGTGGGGCAGAAACAGTTGTTTTCAGGCAGTTTCAGACATCAAGAGAGACCCCCAGGATTCGACTATTACTCCCCCGCACTGTAGACCTCCTCTTCCCCCTGTGGGGAGACTGAGCATGTTTCTCCAGAGTCGTGGATCTTATTTCATTGCTAGAGTATATACACAGGGCTGTAATTACAGGTGGCCTACCAGGACCCACATTTGGAATTACAGTTCATCCTTAAAATAAACCAAAGAAATGAGGACTACTTTACATGTGACACTTTACAGATGGGAGTTTTAGCCCATGTGCAATTTTCACTTTAAAATGTGACAAAAAACACATTTACTTGAAGTACAGTGCAGATGCAAAGTTTGGTAACAGAATGACTGTTTGTGCTGTCTGTGCCGTCATTCTGTTACCAAACATGGCATCTGCACTGTTCTTCAAGTAAATGTGTTTTTTGTGTACCCCTGCCTCTCACCCATGTATGGAATCTCTGATCTAGATGCTGTTATAGAGTAGCACAAATTGCTAGCCTACTTGAACTCCCTCATTAAATCCTCCTCATACAATAAGCTCACAATAGTGGCCTAGGACAGTGTTTCCCAAACTTGGTCCTGGAGCCCCCTGGGTGTGTAACGGATGTGAAACGGCTAGCTTAGTTAGCGGTGCGCGCTAAATAGCGTTTCAATCAGTGACGTCACTTGCTCTGAGACCTTGAAGTAGTAGTTCCCCTTGCTCTGCAAGTGCCGTGGCTTTTGTGGAGCGATGGGTAACGATGCTTCGTGGGTGACTGTTGTTGATGTGTGCAGAGGGTCCCTGGTTCTCACCCGGGTATGGGCGAGGGGACAGTCTAAAGTTATACTGTTACAGGTGCACGTTTTGTTTTTTGACCTAGCACTACATAGCTGATTTCAAATTGTTAGCCTAGATTCACAACTATCTATTTACTTGTACGTGTAAGGTCCCTCAGTCATGCAGTGAATTTCAAACACAGATTCAACCACAAAGACCAGGGAGGCTTTCCGATGGCTCGCAAAAATGTTGAATGCGTTCCACAGGGATGGTGGCCTGTGTTGACTCCAATGCTTCCCACCGTTGTGTCAAGTTGGCTGGAAGTCCAATGGGTGGTGGACCATTCTAGATACACACAGGAAACTGTTGCGTGTGAAAATGAAAACCCCAGCTGTGTTGCAGTTCTTGACACACTCAAACCGGTGCGCCTTACCCATTCAGCCTCTGAATGGCACACATACACAATCCATGTCTCAATTGCCTCAAAGCTTAAAAATCCTTCGTTAACCTTTCTCCTCCTTCATCTACATGGATTGAAGTGGAAAATCTCACTGGTCATCCCCAAAGCCAACACCTCATTTGGCCGCCTTTCCTTCCAGTTCTCTGCTGCCAATGACTGGAATGAATTGCAAAAATTGCTGAAGCTGGAGACTTCTATTTCCCTCACTAACTTTAAACATCAGCTATCTGAGAAGCTAACTGATCCCTGTAGCTGTACATAGCCCAATTGTAAATAGTCCATCCAATCTACCTACCTCATCCCCATATTGTTTTTATTTACTTTTCTGCTCTTTTGCACACCAGCATTTCTACTTGCACATCATCATCTGCACATCTATCAGTCCAATGTTAATTTGCTCAATTGTAATTACTTCACTACTATGGCCTTACCACCTCACACTATTTGTACACACTGTATATAGACTTTCTTTTTTTTATATTGTGTTATTGACTGTACGTTTTTATTCCATGTGTAACTCTGTGTTGTTGTTTATGTCGCACTGCTTTGCTTTATCTTGACCAGGTCGCAGATGTAAATGAGAACTTGTTATCAACTAGCTTACCTGGTTAAATAAAGGGGAAATAAACTATAAATACATTTAACAAGTGACATCTATAAGGGATCATAGCTTTCACCTGGATTTACCTAGTCAGTCTATGTAGTGGAAAGAGCAGATGTTCCTAATGTTTCGTACACTCCGTTAAATATTGAGCGCCTTGTTACACCAGTTACTGAAAGGACAATTGAGAACCCAGATGAACTTGTGAAAACACATGACAGATTGCATGCTGTGGCTTGTTTACTACTACTTGGCTTTCTCCGTCCCCTGTTGTCAACATAAGCTCCTCTTCTTACAGGGTTAACAGCTTATTGCTCTCCCCAAGCTGCTTACGTTCAACCTTTTGAGGCTCCACATTTTCTCACTAGGAGCGATGCCGTGGAAGATGATTAGGTGCGCCATCCTGAGTGATGGGATTTTAAGCATGTGACCAACAGAGTGAGCAGATTTAGCCATGTGTCTTAGTTCAATATTCGTTAAGGTTGGCCTTAGAACTGGAAAAGGCGGCTGTGCATTTATTTAAAAAAACAACGTTATGAACCAAGCATGTGGATTCAAACATCTATTTTGTTTTTACGCTGGTTTTGTCATCAGTAGTGGAAGATATGGTTTTGATAATGTCTGCCGACTACAGTAGACCACCAGACTGTTGTATAAGTAGCAGCATCAGTTGAAGGCACATTTTGTGTTTTAACTTGAAGATACTTCATATCCTGTTGAACTACCCCTGGCCTGCTGAAATTGTGATTCATTAGAAGCTGCAGTCTTTCCCTTCAATTACTCCTCATTCAAGCATCCCCTGGTCTTTCAAGAAAAGGCCTACTAGGGAAGGTCATTTTATTTTTGGAAACTCTTGAAGCCTGTATAACAGAATTGATTTGAAAGTTAATATTTTCCAACAATAGATGAACAGCCAAGTGATAGAATTGTTCTTGGAGCAGCATTTGCTCAGTCATTTCCAGCTGAATGAGATCAGGAAATCGCTGTGCCCAGTGAGTCACCACAACGGCGCAGTAAATTATTGCCTCATTAATCTCACTGGGTGACTTTAAATGAACTTCTCTTAACTGAGTGTAAGGCTACCAATCTACTACTAATAATAACCTCCCCTGATTCTAACAAAACTGACAGCTCTCTGTGTGGCAAAGTGCATATTATTTCCTTTTTTTAAATATTGGCTGACTATGAATTTTAAAACTAAGCATCAGCTTTAACATTAGTTGGCCATATGTGAAGGCTCACTTAACGTCCTTGCCTGCCTTCATTATAAACAGAACGTCTTTTAAACTCTGATGACAGTGAGGCATTTGGAACTACTGATCAGACTAGCTGATTCGGTCCAAAGGAGCTGAATTTCTTTCTCCCTTCCTCCATCGGTCTTAAAGGGCACCAGAGAGACCAAAACTGCCTGTTTGGTGACTGACTAAGCTGAAGCTCCCTGTTATATAAGTAAAAACTAAATTAGCTGAATATGCTGCTGGAAAGGTAAGTCTAGGCACAAGTTTCAGGTATTGTGAGTAAGAAATGTTAGTCACGTGGTTAACAGGTGTTGTAACGTGTTGTAAACACCCAGTTTTTGGGACATTTTGGGAAATCTCTGTGATATAATTCCAGGCGAGCCCATCCTAGGAACTCCTCTGCCAATGCCATGTTGTTTGCGATGCCATGTCTGCTATCTGCAGCTAGCCTCCCAGCCTCAGAACTGGATCTGTAGCAGTTCAGCTCTGCCTGGTTCATTACTCCAACCTACAGTATATCACCAGGAAATGAAGTGATTTTGGCTGCTCGGGGATCCGTCTGTACTCAGTAAAGCTGGCGTCAGATTAAGTGAAATGAAATGTAATTTTAGACAGGCAGAGAGTGGGACAAGTCTGTGGTCCTCCTGCTGAGGGGCTTACCTGGGAAAATCTCACCTGTTGAATATGGCATGTCTTGGGAAGAATGCAACGGTTGGGGATGGAGTTATTTGACAAATGACTGACAATGCCGACTGCCAATCAGCAATCAGCTATTTTATTTATAGTACAGCGCCCTAACATCAATCGTCTGTTTAGGCCTTCCTCTCGCTCTGGTGGAATGAGTCAGATATTTTATTTTGATCTTTTATTATTACATATTACCCCCTTTTTCTCCCCAATTTTGTGGTAGTAATTACTATCTTGTCTCATCGCTACAACTCCCGTACGGGCTCGGGAGAGATGAAGGTCGAAAGCCATGCGTCCTCCGAAACACAACACAACCAAGCCGCACTGCTTCTTAACACAGCGCGCACCCAATCCGGAAGCCAGCCGCACCAATGTGTCAGAAGAAAACACTGTGCACCTGGCGACCTTGGTTAGCGTGCACTGCTCCCAGCACGCCACAGGAGTCGCTGGTGCGCAATGAGACAAGGATATCCCTACCGGCCAAGCCCACCCTAACCCGGATGACACTTGGCCAATTGTGCGTCGCCCCACGGACCTCCCGGTCGCGGCCGGCTGCGACAGAGCCTGGGCCCAATGTAGTGCCCTAGAGCACTGTGCCACCCGGGAGGCCCCTGAGTCAGATATTTTACACGTTTTAGTTCCAAACCATCTTTGCTTCGAAATGAAATGTCACTTTTTCCAAGTGTAAAATTGAGGTAAAATCTTGAAATTTCCAGTTTTTCACACTTGAAAGACTAGCCGCCCACTTTGACATTTCTATTAGCTGTTTCAAAGGACAGAGTTCCCTTGGCTTGGTTTCAGAAGCATGAAGGCATTGTCACCATACCAACAATTAGTATAAAATACAGGCAAAAAAATGTCAGCACAATTAGGCTGATAAACTCTCTGCAATGAGAGCTGGTAAATGACATTTAGAATCCTTACTTGCTACTAGAGGTCAAACGATTAATCGGAATGGCCGAACGATCGGAAATCGGTATCGGTATTTTTGGGCGCCGAATTTGTATTTGTAATTTTTTTATACCTTTTATTTAACTAGGCAAGTCAGTTAAGAACACATTCTTATTTTCAATGAAGGCTTAGGAACGGTGGGTTAACTGCCTTGTTCAGGGGCAGAACGACAGATTTTTACCTTGTCAGCTCGGTGGATCCAATCTTGCAACCTTACAGTTAACGAGTCCAACGCTCTAACCACCTGCCTCTCATTGCACTCCACAAGGAGCCTGCCTGTTGCACGAATGCAGTAGAAGCCAAGGTAAGTTGCTAGCTAGCATTAAACTTATCTTATAAAAAACAATCAATCAATCATAATCACTAGTTATAACTACACATGGTTGATGATATTACTAGTTTATCTAGCGTGTCCTGCATTGCATATAATCGATGCAACACTGGGGGATGATTTAACAAAAGCACATTTGCGAAAAAAGCACAATCGTTGGACGACTGTACCTAACCATAAACACCAATGCCTTTCTTAAAATCAATACACAGAAGTATATATTTTTAAACCTGCATATTTAGCTAAAATAAATCCAGGTTAGCAGGCAATTTTAGATGAAATTGTGTCACTTCTCTTGCGTTCATTGCATGCAGAGTCAGGTTATATGCAACAGTTTTGGCAGCCTGGCTCATTGCGAACTAATTTGCCAGACTTTACGTAATTATGACATAACATTTAAGGTTGTGCAATGTTACAAGAATATTTAGACTTAGGGATGCCACCTGTTAGATAAAATACCGAATGGTTCCGTATTTCACTGAAATAATAAACGTTTTGTTTTTTAAATGATAGTTTCTGGATTTGACCATATTAATGACCAAAGGCTCGTATTTCTGTGTGTTATGTTATAATTAAGTCTATGATTTGATAGAGCAGTCTGACTGAGCAGTGGTAGGCAGCAGCAGGCTCGTAAGCATTCATTCAAACAGCACTTTTGTGCGTTTTGCCAGCAGCTCTTCGCAAGCACAGCGCTGTTTATGAATTCAAGCCTATCAGCCTAATGGCTGGTGTAACCGATGTGAAATGCCTAGCTAGTTAGCGGGGTGCGCGCTAATAGCGTTTCAAACGTCACTCGCTCTGAGACTTGGAGTAGTTATTCCCCTTGCTCTGCAAGGGCCACAGCTTTTGTGGAGCGATGGGTACGCTGTTTCGAGTGTGGCTGTTGTCGATGTGTTCCTGGTTCGAGCCCAGGTAGGGGCAAGGAGAGGGACGGAAGCTATACTGCTACATTGGCAACACTATAGTGCCTATAAGAACATCCAATAGTCAAAGGTATATGAAATACAAATGGTATAGAGAGAAATACACTTTGGAAGGTGTATCAATACACCCAGTCACTACAAAGATACAGGCGTCCTTCCTAACTCAGTTGCTGGAGAGGAAGGAAACTGCTCAGAGATTTCACCATGAGGCCAATGGTTACTTTAAAACAGCTACAGAGTTTAATGAGTGTGATCAGAGAAAACGGAGGATGGGTCAACAACATTGTAGTTACTCCACAGTCCGTAGCGGTGTGTGGGGAAAATCACTGGGGAAGCCAAGCCAGAAAAAAATTCCATATTGCAACCTATGTGTTGTGATAATTGCTTTGTTTGCTTTATGACCTGTTAGTTCATATGCATTGTGACCGTGATATATTGATATATAGGCCTAAGGCCCAGACAACAAGAAGACACAGTGGTAGAATAAATTCAACCACACTTTTGTTTCATCACAAAACCGGAGAGCAACATCTGTCCGGTGAAGTCCACAAAGCATATTGAATGTAACCAACAGTTACATGAACTACAGCATCGTCAAGCAAAATAATGTTTCTGGAGTTTTCAGACAACTTAACAACTATTGGTTTGGAACCACGGAGAGTTACCGAAAGTAGCAAAGAAAACAGGAGCTGCCTCCACTATTCCAGAACCATCAACTTCAACATTTCAACATCATCAAATCACCTACTGTATGCTTAGTCTAATACAGTGACAACTCAAAGATACTCAAAACTATTTAGTCCAATCAACATAAGATAAATCTGATGTGGTTGTCCATGGTTCAGATTTTTGTTGTGTGTGTGCGATCGTGCAAGTAGAAAAAACATGTTGACTCACCCTACTTGTAGAGAGACACTAATGTCATCCTGTCTATGGCTCTGTCATACAGTACATGCTTTTATTTTTTGTTGTCCTAGGTTACCTTGCTAAAATGCTTACTCGCCAGCCTAACTTCCTTTCATGGGCAACGTTAGCTAGTTAACATTAGCCTTCTTCATCTAGCTACATATTGAACTTCCATCCTCTCAGTCCAGGGGCACAATGTATACATTTATGGTTGAATCAGAATCGGCGTTATAATCATTGGCCATTATGGAGAATTAAGTAAAACCACAAGTCCAAATTCCTACCTCCATCCATGGCTAATTTAGGAAAATAACACAAGATGCAACAATTCAAGTTGTTTCTGTCAATGACGAATTTCTCTCGATGCGATGTGATACACTCCTCCACATTGACCCCTTTTCCACCCTCTGTGGAAAAGGTTCTATCTATGTGGAACCCAAAAAGGTTCTACCTGGAACAAAAATGGTTATACCTGGACCCAAAACCCAAACCTGTAGCACGTGCTCCAGCAGGTATATCTCTCTGGTCACCCCCAAAACCAATTCTTCCTTTGGCCGCCTCTCCTTCCAGTTCTCTGCTGCCAATGACTGGAATGAACTACAAAAATCTCTGAAACTGGAAACACTTATCTCCCTCACTAGCTTTAAGTACCAGCTGTCAGAGCAGCTCACAGATTACTGCACCTGAACATAGCCCATCTATAATTTAGCCCAAACAACTACCTCTCCCCCTACTGTATTTATTTATTTATTTTGCTCCTTTGCACCCCATTATTTCTATCTCTACTTTGCACATTCTTCCACTGCAAATCTACCATTCCAGTGTTTTACTTGCTATATTGTATTTACTTTGCCACCATGGCCTTTTACATTTTTATTCATTTTGCCTTTACCTCCCTTATCTCACCTCATTTGCTCACATTGTATGCAGACTTATTTTTCTACTGTATTATTGACTGTATGTTTGTTTTACTCCATGTGTAACTCTGTGTTGTTGTATGTGTCGAACTGCTTTGCTTTATCTTGGCCAGGTCGCAATTGTAAATGAGAACTTGTTCTCAACTTGCCTACCTGGTTAAATAAAGGTGTTCTCAACTTGCCTACCTGGTTAAATAAAGGTGTTCTCAACTTGCCTACCTGGTTAAATAAAGGTGTTCTCAACTTGCCTACCTGGTTAAATAAAGGTGTTCTCAACTTGCCTACCTGGTTAAATAAAGGTGTTCTCAACTTGCCTACCTGGTTAAATAAAGGTGAAATAAAAAATACATGTAAATAAATGTAAAAAAGGGATTCTTCAAACGGTTGTCCTATGGGGACAGCCGAAGAATGCTTTTTGGTTCTAGATAGCACCTTTTTTTTCCCAAGAGTGTAGGCGTGAAGTCAAATCCAAACTGGCTTCCCTTCACACTTTTTTTTGTTGGTGCACCAGGACCGTTCATATTTGAGCTCACTCAGTTTAGCTCAACGCTGATTGACTATTATTTTATACTTTTTTTCTATCAAGGGAGGCTTGCATTCAATGCTATGGGCGGCAACAATGTCATACTATTTTTGACCAGACTGCATCAGACAGATGGCTTACACATACACAGGCAGAGGGGCGCTGTTTCACTCACTCGGATCCTTTCTCCGGTGAGATACATTCAGCCTCTTGTGAATTGTAGAAAAAGTATGAAACACAGAGAGAGAAAATATATATTATTTTATGTTTTTTTAATAGGTTGGGGGGAATCCTGGGGTGAATCCTGGCTTCCCTTGGCATCCATGAATACATGCCACTGTCCACAATACTAACTTAATTGACATTGAAAAGAAGGAAATATTCCAAAACATGCATCCTGTTTGGAAAAAAGGCAGTAAATTAACACTGCAATTAACTTTATGTTCTGAATACAAAGTGTTATGTTTGGGGTAAATCCAATACAACACATTACTGACTACCACTCTCCATATTTTCAAGCATAGTGGTGGCTGCATCATGTTATGGGTTGCTTGTAATCGTTAAGGACAAGGGAGTTTTTCAGGATGAAAAAATTGCAAATGTTGTACAATCCAGGTGTGCAATGCTCTTATAGACTTACTCAAAGATTCACTGCTGTAATCACTTCTAACGGTGATTCTAACACGTATTGATACTTGTGTAAATTTGATATTTCTTTATGTCATATTCAATACATTTGCAAACATTTCTGAAAACACGTTTTTACTTTGTCATTATAGGATACTGTGTTTAGATGGGTGAGAGAAAAAATCTATTTAAACCATTTTCAATTCAGGCTGTAAGAACAAAATGTGGAATAAGTCAAGGGGAACGAATACTTTCTGAAGGCACCCATTGATCCCTGAAGAATCTAACTTAGAAGTGCCTCATGAGCTTAGTTCAATTGTCCTACCCCATCATAACCAAAGATATACACTTTTTTGCTCCAATTTAAATTTCAACAAACACTGTATAGCCTCAACACGGTTAAAACTATAATGTTTATATCATGGGTGGTCAGTCCTTGCATCCATAACCCTATGAATTTGAGAGTGGTTACATTTGTCCAGGCCCATCCCTCAGCTTTTTACCAAAACCGAGGCGGTGTGGCACTTAATTGTTTCAACTGCGGATTCTAGCTTT
Source organism: Oncorhynchus kisutch (assembly GCF_002021735.2). NCBI lineage: Eukaryota > Metazoa > Chordata > Actinopteri > Salmoniformes > Salmonidae > Oncorhynchus > Oncorhynchus kisutch. The sequence goes on from NC_034182.2 coordinate 2,941,925, forward strand.
AAGAGGGCTCTGTTCGGCCCCTTACAAAAAATATCCACTGGGGGATAAGACTCACACCAAGACCCCACCAAGCCAGCCCAGAAAATGTGGCTTCTGTTTTTATTGTCCGTTGCTGGGGCTGTGTTTTTGTCTAGGATTCTTCAAGTGTGTGTGTGTGTGTGTGTGTGTGTGTAACTGTGACGGTCATCAATTGCTGACATGGAGTAAAAATGCTGAATGATGTCATTATGTTCAATGTCATCCGCTGCACCACTTTTCCTCTCCTGTATTGTTAAAACAAAACCTGCACAGAGGAACTCTCTTACCTCGAGCTTTGATAAAGAGAGTTTATGCTTATCCACAGTCTAGTCTACTCCACTCTGACCATATTGTAGAAAAAATGTGAAGTGACAGAAAAACATGGATTATTTCCTAATTGCCAGTGAATGTTTGTTCTTTCCCAGGGCTGAGCCAACCAATCCGGTCAGCGTTGTTGGGGCCTTACAAATCCAGGGGCTAGTTGCCATGGCAAGATATTGTTTGCATCCAGTCATGCCAGCGCTGCCAATGTGGGCGGTCCCCTCGTCAGCATGCTTCTTTGTTTGTGTACCACTTGTTAGAACAACCCCCCTCGTCTGTGAACACATCCTTGGACCCTTTAAAGTTCTCTCCGTTGTGCATTTGTCTATCACTCAGGTTCATCTTTGGTTTTACCAGTGGAAAATCTGGAATAATATCTGTTTATTTTATCAACTGTACTTTTAATTGATTAGTATAGTATTTGGATATCCTATTTACTAAAGAAATAACTCAACTTAATAACAGGCACCATCATGATATTAAAGAACAATTTATTGTGGCTCAACCACAGCCACTTTCTATTCTCACATTTTCTCTCCTGCGAAGCTGTGCAAAACTGCTGACCTTTCACTCTTCTGTGATCTTACTGTGCAGTAGAGTCCTTCCCCTCCCCCCATTTTCAAGGCATGGAGAGAATGTAGGTTGAATGGAGGGCCAGGCTAAAGGGAACCCTAAGTTTAGCTCCAGGTTTTCAGTGGAGGCCAGGCCAGATGGCCACCCTTCCTGGGTAAACTGTAGATACTGTAGCCCCTCAGCTGTCAGGGAAAGCTGGCTTCAGCCATGTGTTCTGACCCTGAGCAGGGAACCACAAAAGACCAAGGAGACCTGCCATATTTAGGTCATCGTGCTTCACAATCTCTTGCCCTTTAGACTGGCGCCATGATTTAGTTATAGTCAAGGTAGGTCTGTACTGAAGAAAAGTCCAGATTTCCCACTGAAAGTGAATTTGGTACCACCAGAATTGAGGTATTAAGGTAAACACACTATCAAATGTTTTATGTATGCAGCTATACTAATTTGTCTGTGTAGCATTCAAACACTGCAAGTAGGCTAAATGACGCTTGAGGGCTTAAGTTTCTCCACTGCCAATTCTGAGGCTGTGCTTGCATCTGGTTGCCTAATACCCAGCACTGAGTGAAAGTCTTACGATGGAGGTTCAGCACTTCAGCACAAATATTCTCATAGATGTGTCCATACCATGTCCTCTTGGTAATTAGGAACACACAATATTGTGTGTATGTGGTCTTTGTTAGTTCAACTCGGGTCAGAACTATGATTGAGTGTCAATTGGCATTAAGACAGTAACAGTAGTACTGTATTTGATTAGCGATGTTGTGTCATCGTTACAGCGTATTTTCCACATTGATGATAATTGATTATGTATTTCACATTGTTCAATAACATCTATTAAGGCATTAGGCATCCAAAGTTACATCAATATTCTGATGAAAGACAGATGTTTTCTACAAAGCCAATTTCAAGAGAGTTTTCTGAGTCGGATGACATTTATACATGATCCACCAAAGAACCATGACTGTTGATATTCACTCCAAACAAATACTTTGACATTGAAGAAATAACTTTGATCTAAGTGCTAATTCATACATTTTGTAGTGCCTGTGTATGGGTGTTAATCATGTCAGATGTGAGTGTGAGCCTTACAGGATGAGGTAACATAGGCAAAATTGCCAAAGGAGAGAAACATTTGCACCCAGAGGGGGCCACAGGACCGAGTTTGAGAAACTCTGTATCTAATTTCGTTGTCATATTCCTCTCCCATTACTGCTACAGTCAATATTGGCAGCCAGCCAATCCCATAGAATCAGAGTATATATATATATATATATATACAGCATCAGTTGAAAGTTTGGACACACTCATTATTTATATTTGTACTATTTTCTACATTGTAGAATAATAGTGAAGACATCAAACCTATGAAATAACACTTATGGAATTCCATATGTGCAGACTGTCAGCTTTCATTTGAGAGCATTTTAATCCATATCGGGTGAACCGTTTAGAAATTACAGCACTTTTTGTACATTATCCCATTTTAGGGGAGCAAAACTATCGCGACAAATTCACTTATGTGTATTAAAGTCGTAGCAAGTTAAGTATTTGTTCCCATATTCATAGCACACAATGACTACATCAAGCTTGTGACTCTACACATTTGTTGGAAACATTTGCTCTTTGTTTTGCGTTTTTGGGAGGATGCCTCGGAGGATGACCCATCTACTTCCCCTGCCCAATATGTACACCACAATTTTGCCCTTGTGAAGTAATGACATCCTTCATCCTTAGTAGTCAAGCTTCTTTTTCCCTCGAGGCTCTCAGTCGAAGAAGGGTGGTTTCAGTTATACTTAACACGTGACAGATGTTGAGAATGGAGGATGGAGAAAGAATCTCACAGGGAGCTCCTCAGTCTGACACCCAGCCCCTGCCTTCAGAGGTCCTGTGATGAAGATTCTATACCCCAATCCATATTTCTCAATATTCCACAAAGGGTATTTTTATGATCTTATCAAATGCTTGAGGGATGGAATTTATTAGATTGGAAAAACACCATACTTCTACATTGTATCATATAATTCCATATCCTTGCCTCCTCCTCTGCCACCCAAAATACAATTTCCATGTGAACACTTAACACCTGGCAGCCTGCACCTCTCTCTCCTACCCCTGAGCTGTGTGCAGCATGGGAATGGCCCTATTTACAGCCAGTTAACAGGCGGCTCTGGCCTGGAGATTCTGCAGTAGCTGTCTACAGTTACAAATCACTCTGCCAGTTCCCAGTGCAACACAACACTGCCTTCGGGATTCCAAAGGCCTGTATACGTAGCGTGGTGCCCCTGAACAGATAGCTCAGTCAGGGAAGGCCTCAGTAACCAGAGGCGTCTCGGAGGGATACCCGCAGCAGGATGGTGTCGAACCAGAGGGAACGTGACAGGGAATTGTTGTGAAGCTGGCAGCAGGTGTGATGAAGATGCTTAAAGAGGCAAGGGAGCTGTTCCCGCCTCACGTGTCATTAGGGAGTTAAGGATCAGAAAGTGGATAATGGGACGAAACGGGAAAATGGATGGCCGTTCCAAGAGAGGGATAAACAATGATGCTTAAACTCCGGGCATCTGCGTTTTCCCCGGGAGGCTGGTGGTTCAGATCTGCACTGTTGCATCTGCCTGATGCCTTGCCAGGTCTGTAATGATTGCCTTTCAGCTAAGGTGCTTGTGTCGGCAGTTTAAAGGGTTCCTCATGCAAGCGACCAGAGAAAGCTTTCCCGTAGGCATTACCAAATATAACCGCCATCTTCAGATAGGGCCTTCGAGACAGACTGTAAGACACTGCATTAAACCCATTATTCCAATGATTAAATGTGTACCTCGAAACCAGAAACTGTAACTGAACTTCTGCTGAAGTTTCTCCTTCGTCCTTGGTAGTAGCTACAGAGGGACTCCTAAAGTAGCTTTAAAGTGCATGTAGTGCAGCAACAGATTCCATTTTTTTTTTTTTATAAGCCTTTTTCTATCCATGTAACCCGCATCAGTTTGGAAATGCAGTGCTCTGATTCTATGGGACTCTACAGCTGCCAATATTGACTGTAGCAGTAATGGGAGAGGAATATGACAAAGCAGTAAGACACGAGAGCAAGGTTTCTCAAACTTAGTCCTGCCCCCCGTTTTGATAGAGATACGGGGAGATATGGAGTGGTTTAATTCACATCAATGAACTGGCATCTTCTTTGCTGTCTCATCTCACTTGTAGTCACCAAGAAAGTTGCAATTTCCCAGAACCTCTGATGTGTACATTTTTAAGCTTACTGAGCAAGATGGATAATTTAGCATTGTTTGTGAGTCTCTGTATTTCAGTGTTTGTGTGTGTGCATTTTGGAACACAGTAAACTCACAGAGCTATATAGTAAACCCAGCATTTGACAGTCTCTCTGTTCTATAGAATGCCGGAGAGATTCTGTGTAGCGCCCCCTTGTGTGGAGGAGGAATGACGACGCCCCTTCGATGAGAGCCATGGAGCTGAAAGTGTGGGTGGATGGAGTGCAGCGGATCGTATGTGGCGTCACAGAGCACACCACATGCCAGGAGGTGGTCATTGCCCTGGCCCAGGCCATTGGTGAGTCAATCCATCCTGCAATATTGTCCAAACACCCCCCCCCCCATTTTTTTTTTACAAATTAAAGTGATAGTTCAAGGGATAAATTTAAAATAAGATTAAACTAAAGAGAACTACTGTACACCTTTAAGCCTTACCATGTGTGAGAATGGATCCTTTTGCAGGACACGCATCCACAGTGCATGCAGCATATTTGACAGTCCGTTTCTGAGAGATGCTAAAGACGATGGAGTGCACCAACATTAGTTGACTGGGAGTGAACAGAGAATCAAGATGAGCGTTAACCTGGGAGTGAACAGAGATTGTGAGAATCAAGATGAGCGTTGACTGGGAGTGAACAGAGATTGTGAGAATCAAGATGAGCGTTGACTGGGAGTGAACAGAGATTGTGAGAATCAAGATGAGCTGTGTTGGGAGGATTCATAGATGTCATTGAGATGCTCGCAGAGGAGAAGAGAGAACTACATGATGACTGGATTGTATTCCCATAATGAAACCGCATTTATGTATATGAAGCTATTACCCCAAATAGCTGTAGAACTAGCGGGGAGCCACTTTTATACCATGGAGCATAGAGCCACTTTTCAATTTTTTGCATTATGGAGATACAGAGTACTGTACAGACCTGTACTGAACTGTGTGAGTATGGCTCAGCCCGACAATACCCTGCTCATACTGTTTTCATTTCATACTGCTGTCATTTCATACTGTTTTCAGTTCATACTGGCACAGTTTTGCACTTGCACTTTGCACTGCTTAGAACCAAAATTCTATGGTTTACATAGAGAAAATACTTGGAGGTCCTAGAGGTAGCATGTAAGGGTTAAATGAATCCATTGGATTTGTACATGCTATTCCATTGTGATCCATGCACAGATACATGATTGTAGGACTAACAGCTAAATGCTGTGTCTTCATCAACAGTACAGGAGTTATGGTCCAGGGCCTCTTTTGTATGTGTTCAGTCTTTTGTCTGGCCCAGGGTACTTTGATGTGAAAGGCCTTCAGCCAGATTCAGCTGTAGTGACAACTGTGTTCCTTTCATAGGGGTTCTGCTGTTGAGAGGGGGAAGACTGTGGCTTGTGCTCTTAACTGCCGCAGAACACACACACGCACACACACACACACACACACACACACACACACACACACACACACACACACACACACACACACACACACACACACACACACACACACACACACACACAATTTTATTGAACCTTACTCCAACCCTAGCATGAATGGGAACTGAACAACTGCTCCTATATTTGAATAGAGAAATCCCTGTTGGGTTCTTCCCAGAAAAAACAACCCATTACTCTGAAAACTCTGCACAGTGCCCACCCAATAAACTGTGTCTGGGGTAATTGTGAATGGTTCTTCCATAGAGTTTCCCTGTTCTTAGCGGAGGTAAAGAGTTCAGATTAGGGTTGTGGCTGTGTTTCTGAATGCGGGAGGGGATAACAATGACAAAGTCAATGGTAGATGATCTCTGTAATCTGCTGCTACTGCAGAGTGTAGTCTAGCTACTGGTCTGTATGTAACTGGTCACCGGCTGGTATGTGGCAAGAAATAGCAAACAAAGTTGCCGTGTGACTACTGTACATTGGTCATCTAAGCCCAATTACTTAGTAAAGCTCCAATTAATGAATCTGATCAAATCATTATCTCACTCTTTTTACAGGGCGTACTGGCAGGTACACGTTGATCGAGAGATGGCGGGAGACGGAACGCCACTTGGCCCCGCATGAAAACCCTGTGGTGTCCCTCAACATGTGGGGCCAGTATGCCAGCGACGTGCAGCTGGTTCTCCAGCGCACCGGCCCCTCCCTCAGCGAATGTCCCAACTCCGACGGCGCATCCCGTGTGCCCGAGCGCGGCCTCTACCGCCAGAGCCTGCCTCCTCTGGCCAAGCTGCGCCCATCGGCCAATGACCGCTCGCTCAAGCGTCGGGAGCCCAAGCGTAAGTCCCTCACCTTCACGGCCAAGGGCTTGAGGGATATTTTTGGGAAGGGCAGAGATGCCGAGGCCAAGCAGCAGCAGAGAGCACTGAACCAGGGCAGGGGGGTGGTGTCTGTGCCCCTCAGTCCAGCCCGGGAGCTGTTGCACCTGGTCCAGCTGCAGAAGGACAAGCTCCAGCTACTGGAGAGCCGGCTGCAGGGCTCCGAGGCAGAGCTACAGGGCTGTGAGAGCGGTGATGTTGGCACGTGCATCGAGGGTCAGGAGGGCATTGGCGTGCTGGAGGAGGAGCTGGTGCGTCTGGAGCAGCAGCTGCGGAGGAATGAGGTGGAGATGTCCGAGGAGGAGTTCTGGCAGAACGAGCTGCAGATCGAGCAGGAGAGCGAGCGGCAGCTGAGGGAGCAGCTCCAGGAGCTGATTGGACGAGTGCGGGAGTGTGAAGCCCGACTGGGGGAGTACCTGACCCGTGTCCAGGGCATGGAGGCTGGCCTGGAACAGGAGACTGAGCAGAGCAGGCAGGTGGACGAGGAGGAGGCATGGGCCCAGCTGGGGAAGGTCAGGGCGGAGCTGGAGCAGCAGGTTCAACACAGAGTGCAGCTGGAGAGCAGCAGCAGGGCTGTGGACCGCTCACTGGGACAGTCCAGCAAGAAACTACAGGTCAGCTTTGGTAGAAGGAAAAATGTATAGGAAAACAGTGATTGTACATACACAAATTCAGCATTTTAGGGAGGTGCTGGAGACTCTGAACACTGCAATTTATGCTCCTATGTGCTTTGACTGATGAAGACCTAAGGGATGAAACATGTTCAGAAGCAGTAGAGAGAGAAGTGCCACACTAAAATTTTCCATAGATTCCGAATGGTTTTGAAAACAACACATGATGTACATAAACAAACACCTTTTGTAAAATAGGGTTGAATACAACAGTTATCATTGATTGGAAGACACACAAACACCTTATGTAAAATGGATGATGGTGATTATACTGTGATGATACCTTTTGCAGAAAACATTATAATGAAGTAAGACACGTAAGCCCATTTTACAGGGCTGCATATTATCTGGAACATATACAGTACCAGTCAAACGTTTGGACACAGCTACTCGTGCAAGGGTTTTTCTTTATTTTTTACTATTTTGTACATTGTAGAATAATAGTGAAGACATCAAAACTATGAAATAACACATGGAATCATGTAGTAACCAAAAATGTTGATGACAGCTTTGCACACTCTTGGCATCCTCTCAACCAGCTTCACCTGGAATGCTTTTCCAACAGTCTTGAAGGAGTTCCCACATATGCTGAGCACTTGTTGGCTGCTTTTCCTTCACTCTACTTTCTAACTCATCCCAAACCATTTCAATTGGGTTGAGGTTGGGTGATTGTGGAGGCCAGGTAATCTGATGCAGCACCATCACTCCCCTTCTTGGTCAAATAGCCCTTACACAGCCTGGAGGTGTGTTGGGTCATTGTTCTGTTGAAAAACGAATGATAGTTTCACTAAGTGCATACCAGATGGGATGGCGTATCGCTGCAGAATGCTGTGGTAGCCATGCTGGTTAAGTGTGCCTTGAATGCTAAATAAAATCACAGACCATGTCACCAGCAAAGTATCCCCACATCATCACACCTCCTCCATGCTTCACAGTGGGAACCACACATGCAGAGATCAATCCATTCACCTACTCTGCGTCTCACAAAGACACAGCGGTTGGAACCAAAAATCTCAAATTTGGACTCATCAGACCAAAGGACAGATGTCCATCGGTCTAATGTCCATTGCTCATGTTTCTTGGCCCAAGCAAGTCTCTTGCTCTTATTGTTGTCCTTTAGAAGTGGTTTCTTTAAAGAAATTTGACCATGAAGGCCTGATTCATGCAGTCTCCTCTGAACCGTTTATGTTGAGATGTCTGTAGTTAAACTCTGTGAAGCATTTATTTGGGCTGCAATCTGAGGTGCAGATAACTTTAATGAACGTATCCTTTTTTACTGTTTTATTTCACTTTAGAGCCTTCAGTCCCACTCAAAATGCCCCCGTTAGATAGCTCTTTCGTCCCACCCGACACATGCGGAGACCTCACCTGGCTTAACTTGTCCCTCCAGAGACAAAACCTCTCTCATCGTCACTCAACACCTAGGTTTACCTCCACTGTACTCACATCCTACCATACCCTTGTCTGTACATTATGCCTTGAATCTATTCTACCACGCCCAGAAATCTGCTCCTTTTATTCTCTGTCCCCAACGCACTAGATGACCAGTTCCTATAGCCTTTAGCCATATAGCCTTTAGCCTTATCCTACTCCTCCTCTGTTCCTCTGGTGATGTAGAGGTTAACTCAGGCCCTGTAGCCCCTAGTTCCACTCCTATTCCCTAAGCACTATCATTTGACTTCTGTAACCGTAAAAGCCTTGGTTTCATGCATGATAACGTCCGAAGCTTCCTCTCTAAGTTTGTTTTATTCACTGCTTTAGCATAACCCGGATGTCCTAGCCATGTCTGAATCCTGGTTTAGGACGGCCACCAAAAATATAGAAATTTCCATCCCCAACTACACCATATGTGAATTAATTGTCCCTCATTTATCTTCAGAGTTTGTACTGTTAGGTGACCTAAACTGGGATATGCTTAACACCCTGGATGTCCTACAATCTAAACTAGATGCCCCCAATCTCACACAAATTATCAAGGAACCTACCAGGTACAACCCTAAATCCGTAAACACGGGCACCCTCATAGATATCATCCTGACCAACCTGCCCTCTAAATACACCTCTGCTGTTTTCAACCAAGATCTCAGAGATCACTGCCTCATTGCCTGCATCTGTAATGGGTCAGTGGTCAAACGACCTGCACTCATCACTGTCAAACGCTCCTTGAAACACTTCAGCGAGCAGGCCTTTCAAATCGACCTGGCCAGGGTGTCTCATCCCGTCAGTAGAGGATGCCTGTTTTTTTTTTTAAAATGCCTTCCTCACCATCTTAAATAAGCATGCCCCATTTAAGAAATTTAGAACCAGGAACAGATATAGCCCATGGTTCTCTCCAGACCTGACTGCCCTTAACCAACACAAAAACATTCTATGGCGTTCTGCATTAGCATCGAACAGCCCCCGTGATATGCAACTTTTCAGGGAAGCTAGAAACCAATATACACAGGCAGTTAGAAAAGCCAAGGCTAGCTTTTTCAAGCAGAAATTTGCTTCCTGCAACACAAACTCAAAAAAGTTCTGGAACACTGTAAAGTCCATGGAGAATAAGAACACCTCCTCCCAGCTGTCCACTGCACTGAAGATAGGAAACACTGTCACCACCTATAAATCCACTATAATTGAGAATTTCAATAAGCATTTTTCTACGGCTGGCCATGCTTTCCACCTGGCTACCCCTACCCCGGTCAACAGCACTGCACCCCCCACAGCAACTCGAACAAGCCTTCCCCCTTTCTCCTTCTCCCAAATCCATTCAGCTGATGTTCTGAAAGAGCTGCAAAATCTGGACCCCTACAAATAAGCCGGGCTAGACAATCTGGACCCTTTCTTTCTAAAAATGATCTGACAAAATTGTTGCCATCCCTATTACTAGCCTGTTCAACCTCTCTTTCATGTCGTCTGCGATTCCCAAAGATTGGAAATCAGATGCACTCTTGACCCAAACTGCTACAGACCTATATCTATCCTACCCTGGCTTTCTAAGGACTTCGAAAGCCAAGTCAACAAACAGATTACCGACCATTTCGAATCCCACCATACCTTCTCCGCTATGCAATCTGGTTTCAGAGCTGGTCATGGGTGCACCTCAACCACGCTCAAGGTCCTAAACGATATCTTAGCCTCCATCGATAAGAAACAATACTGTACAGCCGTATTCATTGACCTGGCCAAGGCTTTCGACTCTGTCAATCACCACATCCTCATCGGCAGACTCTATAGCCTTGGTTTCTCAAATGATTGCCTCGTCTGGTGCACCAACTACTTCTCTGATCGAGTTCAGTGTGTCAAATCGGAGGGTCTGTTGTCCGGGCCTCTGGCAGTTTCTATGGGGGTGCCACAGGGTTCAATTCTTGGACCGACTCTCTTCTCTGTATACATCAATGATGTCGCTCTTGCTGCTGGTGAGTCTCTGATCCACCTCTACGCAGACGACACCATTCTGAATACTTCTGGCCCTTCTTTGGATACTGTGTTAACAACCCTCTAGGCGAGCTTCAATGCCATTACAACTCTCCTTCCATGGCCTCCAATTGCTCTAAAATACAAGTTAATCTAAATGCATGCTCTTCAACCGATCGCTGCCTGCACCTGCCCACCTGTCCAACACCACTACTCTGGACGGCTCTGACTTAGAATATGTGGACAACTATAAATACCTAGGTACCTGGTTAGACTGTAAACTCTCCTCTAGAATTGGCTTCCTATTTCACAACAAAGCATCCTTCACTTATGCTGCCAAACATAACCTGGTAAAACTGACCATCCTACCAATCCTCGACTTCGGCGATGTCATTTATAAAATAGCCTCCAATACCCTACTCAATAAATTGTTATGCAGTCTATCACAGTGCCATCCGTTTTGTCACCAAAGCCCCATATACTACCCACCACTGCGACCTGTAATCTCTCGTTGGCTGGCCCTCGCTTCATACTCGTCGCCAAACCCACTGGCTCCAGGTCATCTACAAGACCCTGCTAGGTAAAGTCCCCCCTTATCTCAGCTCACTGGTCACCATAGCAGCACCCACCTGTAGCACGCGCTCCAGCAGGTATATCTCTCTGGTCACCCCCAAAACCAATTCTTCCTTTGGCCGCCTCTCCTTCCAGTTCTGTGCTGCCAATGACTGCAACGTACTACAAAAATCTCTGAAACTGGAAACACTTATCTCCCTCACTAGCTTTAAGTACCAGCTGTCAGAGAAGCTCACAGATTACTGCACCTGTACATAGCCCATCTATAATTTAGCCCAAACAACTACCTCTTTCCCTACTGTATTTATTTATTTATTTTGCTCCTTTGCACCCCATTTTTTCCATCTCTACTTTGCACATTCTTCCACTGTAAATCAACCATTCCAGTGTTTTACTTGCAATATTGTATTTACGTCGCCACCATGCCCTTTTTTTTGCCTTTACCTCCCTTATCTCACCTCACTTGCTCACATTGTATATAGACTTATTTTTCTACTGTATTATTGACTGTATGTTTGTTTTACTCTATGTGTAACTCTCTGTTGTTGTATGTGTCGAACTGCTTTACTTTATCATGGCCAGGTCGCAATTGTAAATGAGAACTTGTTCTCAACTTGCCTACCTGGTTTAAATAAAAATTATTGGGCTGACTCTTTTCTCTGTATAAATCAATGATGACACTCTTGTTGCTGGTAATTCTCTGATACTTCTTTGGAGACTGTGTTAACAAACCTCCAGATGAGCTTCAATGCCATACAACACTCCTTCCATGGCCTCCAACTGCTCTTAAATGCAAGCAAAACTAAATGCATGCTCTTCAACCGATCGCTGCCCGCGACCGCCCGCCCGTCTAGCATCACTACTCTGGCCCCCGCCCGTCTAGCATCACTACTCTGTTCGAGCGTTACAAAATAAATTTAGAAATCTATATTATTCAATTATTGCACCCACACTGCATCTGCGTTGCCAAGGGATAAAATACAAGTCAGTTCTATTTGTGACGCAAATCACGCTGCAAGTCCGGCCTCTCCCATCTCCTCATTTGTTTATAGAAGCAGATACCCACATGCCATCTCCTCATTGGTTATACCTACGTGGGTGACTGAAAGACGAACGAGGTCAGTGGCGGTAATGCACCTAATTTATGAAAGTTGCCAATTGCAATATAAAGTCCAGAGAAGAAAAAGCCTGGAAGGAGGAGAGATGGCTAGAAACTATTTGGTTGACCGTTTTATGTGTGGATTAATTGTGGGAGTAGAGGACCTTGTGCATTTCAGGTAAAATAACAACTCAATGTTTATATCCCAGGACAAATTAGCTAGCAACAGCAAGCTAGCTAAATAGGACAAATTAGCTAGCAAGTGCAAGCTAGCTAGCTAAATTGCCATAAATGTTTAATACTTTTCGACCTGTCCCCAAATTAATGTAATTGGTTCAGAGTTTGTTTTGATTTTTTTAACCTGTGTGTCATGATCATGTTTGGTGTGGGTGGACAAAATACATTTATGCACGATGGCGCACGTGCACAGCCATTTTGGGTTCCGTGTTAGAATATGTTGACAACTACAAATACCTAGGTGTCTGGTTAGACTGTAAACTCCCCTTCCAGCCTTACATTAAGCATCTCCAATCCAAAATTAAATCTAGAATCGGCTTCCTATTTCGCAACAACGCATCCTTTCACTCATGCTTCCAAACATACCCTTGTAAAAATGACAGATCATTGACATCGGCGATGTAATTTACAAAATAGCTTCCAACACTCTACTCAGCAAATTGGATGTAGTCTATTACAGTGCCATCCTTTTTGTCACCAAAGTCCCATATACTACCCACCACTGCGACCTGTATGCTCTCATTGGCTGGCCCTCGCTTCATATTCGTTGCCAAACTCTCTGACTCCAGGTCATCTATAAGTCTTTGCTAGGTAAAGCCCCGCCTTATCTCAGCTCACTGGTCACCATGGCAGCACCCACCCGAAGCACGTGCTCCAGCAGGTATATTTCACTGATCACCCCCAAAGCCAACTCCCCCTTTGGCCGCCTTTCCTTCCAGTTCTCTGCTGCCAATGACTGGAACTAATTGAAAAAAATCACTGAAGCTGGAGACTCATATCTCCCTCACTAATTTTAAGCGTCAGCTGTCAGAGCAGCTTACCGATCATTGCACCTATACGTAGCCCATCTGTAAATAGCCCACCCAACTACCTCATCCCCATATTGCTATTTATTATTTTGCCCCTTTGCACCCCAGTATCTCTACTTGCACATTCATCTTCTGCACATCTATCACTCCAGTGTTTAATTGCTAAATTGTAATTATTTCGCCACTATGGCCTATTTATTGCCTTACCTCCCTAATCTTACTACATTTGCACACACTGTATATAGACTTTTCTATTGTATTATTGACGGTACGTTTGTTTATCGCATGTGTAACTGTGTTGTTGTTTGTGTCACACTGCTTTGCTCTATCTTGGCCAGGTCGCAGTTGTAAATGAGAACTTGTTCTCAACTGGCCTACCTGGTTAAATAAAGGTGGCAGTTTTTGCGACGGCACTTGAAGAAACTTTCAAAGTTCTTGAACTTTTCCGGATTGACTGAACTTCATGTCTTAAAGTAATGATGGACTGTCATTTCTCTTTGCTTATTTGAGCTGTTCTTGCTGTAATATGGACTTGGTCTTTTACCAAATAGGGCTATTTTCTGTGTACCACCCCTACCTTGTCACAACACAACTGACACATTATTAATTCAAAAAATTCCACAAACTAACTTTTAAAAAGGGACACCTGTTAATTGAAATGCATTCCAGGTGACTACCACATGAAGCTGGTTGAGAGAATGCCAAGAGTGTGCAAAGCTATCATCAAGGCAAAGGGTGGCTACAATGAAGAATCTCAAATATAAAATGTGATTTGTTGAACACTTTTTTTTGGTTACTACATGATTCCATATGTGTTATTTCATAGTTTTGATGTCTTCACTATTATTCTACAATGTAGAAAACAGTAAAAATAACGAAAAACTTTGGAATGAGTAGGTGTGTCCAAACCTTTGACTGGTACTACATATATATATTTTACATTCGTCTGGCGCTGAATTTATATTAGTTTGGATTCATGTCCTTGACAAAACCATGTTTACAATGCAACATAACTGTTTATTAATTTAAGCATGGTTTCTCACTGCTTGGGAAGAATGTTTTTGAAGTTACTGTGTTTGATTGAAAAGGGCCCTGTGTTTTTAGTAGGAACATTTTGGAGGCCTCTTATTAGTCCTCATGATGTAACGTTTACTTACAGGGTGGAGTACACCACACAGGCTACATTTAGACAGGCAGCCCAATACTGATCTTATTTTCACTAATTGGTCTTTTGACCAATCAGATCAGCTCTGAAAAAGAGCTGATGTGAAAATATATTTTGTGATTGGTCAAAAGACAAATTAGTGGAAATAATCTGCCTGATTGGGTTGCCTGTCTAAATGCAGCAATAGTGCAGCAATAGTGTGGGCGTGAGGTAAAACAGTTATTTTAAAGATTCGGGTGGTGAGTTATATACTACTGGTGATTTTGGGCCCTGAAAAGAACTGCAGATCTACTCCACCAGACTTACATTACTCTTTCCCTAGAACCAACTCTTCCTTAGCTGGGCCCTAGAATGACTGCTCCTTTATTGGGTTTAACCACCTGCAATATGTATGTAACCGTAAACTGTCTGATTTTAAAGGTTCTTCTCAATGCAACAATTCCACCTGCAAATAGCCTTAAATGTAAAGGAATACAATTCCACAAGATAAAAATATATTTGAAACATCGTATGAATCTATAAAGTTGCTTGTTAGGCACGTGTGGCCAGGTGGGCCCCATCAGTTGACAAACCGAGTATACAGGGAAGTGGAACTGACAGTAGAAACTACAGGGGAAGTAAATGACTAGTTGAGTGGTTGTTTGTTGCAGGAGAAGGAGCAGGAGTTGGAGCAGTTGACCAGGGAGCTGAGACAGGTGAACCTTCAGCAGTTCATCCATCAGACTGGCACCAAGGTCAGCGTTCTACCAGCCCAGCCCAATGACCAGGAGAATAACACAGGTACACACAAGCATTACAAAGTTTCCTCGTCAGATTTTCTGCCCAATCTGGGCTCAGACATTTCAAACATTGTATTATCCAACACTACCCCCTACTGGAAGTTAGTACACCATGTCAGGATTTTGAAAAGCTCTTTATTTGGATAGTAATGTTACATTTTGTCACGCCAGTCTAATCTACACACTAAATGCTCAACCTGAAAGTAAAGAAGTATAATTAAAAATTAAAATAACACAACATAGACTTCTTGATGACTTCCTCCTCCCCTCTCTCTCCAGACCTCCAATCAGGCTTGCTGAAACGTCTGGGCTCCTCCCGCCTCCTCCCTAGCGACCTCCGAGCTCTGCAGAGTCCAGTGTCTTCAGGCCTCAACCCTGAGGGCATCTACGTCTGACCCCTGACCTTTACCTTCTGCTGCCTACCATCAGTGACCCTCTGCTGGAGTTCAATGTAATGGCTGGAATGGAATAAATGGAATGGTACCAAACACATGGAAACAACCATTACAATGAGCACTTGCGCTGGCAGCTCATCCCCTAGCCTCCTCTGATCTCCACCCTGTCCTCCCACAATGCCATCCTTCCCCTTCTCTCTGCTGCGTTTCCTCCATCTTCCATGAGAACACACAGAGACCCCCAACAGTTTTGTCAAGACTATAGGATTTAGAATGTTTGCCTCGTTTTGGCTGTTCTGCCACTGGTAGATAGCTGGAGAGCTCAACCATGTTCTTGCTATGCTTTTCAAACAGTCATGCATCTTTTGAGGTACAGAAGGCCCAATTTCAAACAGAACGTTTTAGCCTCACCTCTGTGCACTTCTCTATTTCCTCTCGAAGACCTACAAGGACTGAGTAGATGCGAGAAATATGGTATTAACACCACCTAGCACTCTGTTACCTTCATATAGCAAGCTAATGGACTAGTAAAGTGCACAATCACAGTCATGTGATGACTTAACTAAAGAGTCCACTGCTGCCCGTGGCCCTGGCCAACCATGAGGAAATCCAGCTATTTGTAGGGGTTGAGACTAAAGAAAGTCCCTTGGAGATCATGCGATATAGAGGAAATTTAAATATCTTCTGACAACCATGATTTACAAAGACAGAGGTCTCAAAAGTCTATTGGCCATTTGTTACAGAAACAGAATGGGTCAGAAAACCCTATTTTACACAGATAGGCCACCTTGTGTGAGACCTGTGGTGTGTAGCAGAGCCATATCTGACTGCCTTAAAGACTTTAAGAACAGTAAAGGCTGTTATAACAGATACTTATAGTCATGGCAGCTATGCTCCAGAGATCTGATGCACCATTTATGGTCAACACAGCAGTCTAGTGACTAATTGTTGATCAGTTTTGTGATTTTTTTTATTTTTGTGGCTGATGTCAATAGCTGTATAATCTGGTCTGCCACTGGGTGGCAGAATACATCTCATAAAAGATTTCGCTAGGATCTTAATATTGGTCATTTCATATTGATTATACTTGCAAAAATATTACATTATGCAATTTATGTGGTTACTCACTTTCATCATTGGTATCGTTTAGTATGCTGTAAGTTTACCGTTGCACTTTTACTTTGGAAGGGCCTGTAGAATTTGTACTTACCACTTAGTTTTTAGAGATAATGTCTTGTTTGTGTTGTAGTTTTCTTTTATCATTTGTAACCTCTTGAAAGATTGTTGGTTTGTCTATTGTCTTACATGGCTAATAATTTTTCTGAAGTTAAAAAGATGTCTCACATGAACCAAAGCAAGTTAGACAATGTGATTGGTAGTGGTCAACCTGAATGTACTTAATTTGTTAAAACAGAACATGCTCTGTAAATACCTTTACAGGGGCCACTGTATCTGCCTCCACTTTAAAAGTGATGCATTTGTAATGGAGAGAGTTATTGGACTGTGAATGTATCTGTCAATAGATCGAACTCCACTCTGTGGCTCTTCAGCCTCGTGGAGAGAGGACTGTGTGAGATAAAAGGTTGTTATTTGGTTGTGGACTAGTTGATACCAGGGAACCCCACCAACAGCAAAGCCGGTGGACGCACGTCAAGGTCATTAGACGGACCTAAAGCTCGTTCCATTCAGTATTATTGATGTCCTAGTTTGGATCATGAAGGGTTGAGCTGTGTCGCCAAAATGTAACCCACTAACACAAGAACAATGGCGCTTAACAACGTAGACAGCATAGACTATTAGCATGCCTTACTGAATTGTAAATAATCACTACATAGTATTGGAATATTTTTACAATATTTAAAATAATGCATAATGCTGACAAAGACAATAGTTGTTCATAATATGAATTAACTTTGGTTTTATCCTGCTACTCTGTGGACAGCTTGGTGCATGCACTGATGGCTTGGTTTCATTGATGTTTTTGTATTGTTGAAATGACCAGAGGCTTACGATGATAGCGGAGTTATAAGTATGGAAGTATAATGTTTATCACAGTGCATGGCTCTGTCTCCTGCGGTGCCATGTCTTGGTCCCAGACCAGTGCATTCACTCGAATATGTCAGAGGACACCGAAATGCAAACTGTAAACAAAGAGGGTTTTTAAACCCTAAAAAGTGCCCCATCTTTTGGTGGTTATTAGACACAGCCTACGAATAAAGGTCCAAAGTTGCAGGGTCGTTTCACATCAAAAAGCACATGAGGATTTCGACACCCACTATCCCAGGTTTTTTCTGAAATTGTTTCTGTAGTGAGTAACAGATACGATTAGCATTCCTGAAACATTATTTTGATTAAATTCTATTTCAATAAAATAATGTTTTAGGAATGCCAATCTTACCTGTTTCTAACAAACTATTTCTGAACAATCTGAGATGGTGGGTGTCATTGCTCGCTGAAATGACATGGAATGACTGCACTGAAATCTTTTAGGACTGTTCTTAAATGTTGCACCAACTGAGTATGGTGTTCTCAGAAGTCTTTTGGGCCTGTCTTCGTAAACATGTCTATAATCAACGGTTTTCTAGACCGGCTCAATATTTTTTGATTGAGCCGACATATGCAGCGTTTACCATGAATGCTGTCTCCACGAACGCGGGAACATTGCATTTACATTTCTATTGTGCCGCAAAAGACAGTAACGAAGGCATAAACTGCTTCTCCAAAATAAATACCTGCCCAGACTTGTAGGCGATGTCATGGCAACGTTGGAAACACGTCATCGGGTCTAACGGTCATCTCACACCGTACTGCGCATGTGCAGGTCTCCAATCAAAGGCGCAAAAATGAAAACGTGTCAGTTTGTCACTTTCACGAGGTTGGAGTAATAACATGTTCAATTTCTTAAAATATTGTCTCGAAGCTAGGTTGTGCCTTTAAATTGAGAACTAATTCATAATTGTTCACTTCTCTCATTGACTTCTCAAACCCCAGCCTGGTTTGCTTGGTCTGTTTCGCAAGCTTTCCCGGAAGTCTCTGGGTTTAGAAACTGTGGCGCAGCTTTTCAGCGGTACGGATTAAATCCAGCCTTAAACCTAGTTTTAGATTGAGATGGACGTTCAATAGAGAATATCCCGTGAACACAGTTTATAGTCTAGGACTAGGCTGACGATATGTCCGGGAAACCAGCCCAAAGAGTAAATGATTGGAAGGAAGTTCTGCCAACATTTCGGACGGAGCTGTCATGTATGAGAATGACATGTTCTACTTCTTTTTCCCCACAAACATCTGAGAGAAATGACTTTGCCACATCCATGACATCATTGTAATAAACTGATATATAAAATGCTTAATACATTTAGACCAGTGTTGAAAGTTTGTCCTTGTGTTGTAGCGGACTTCAACTCAAATGAAAAGACAATATTTGAACTCATTTTGTTGTCCTTCAGCACTAATATTGTGTCACAGCTGACTCATTCAATTAATGATATTACCAAATGTAAAGAAATTAGGAATTGAGAGGATTAGACGCTACAATCTTGTCTGTCCACAAATGATTTTGTGTCTTGGAACAATCCCAATGCGCCACTTGAGGATTGGCAGATTTGTTGAGTCATAGTGTGTATGTATCTCAATAATCCAACACATAAGAAAAGATGGATTTGAACCCTGGACCACTGGTTTTGCAGATCTGGGAGAGAAATGTATAGACTATGGCTGGATTCAATCCGTATCACAAATTTAAAGGTTATTTCCGATTGAGTCGACATATGCAGTGTTTACCATGAACACAGTCTCTGCAAATGCAGGAACAGTGCCTTTCAATTTTAATCGTGCTATAACGCAAATCTTCTGCGATCATTCTGCAATACAGATTGAATCAAGCCCGTTTATACCTTGCTCTAACATAAATTCTGATCTTCAACATTCTGATTGTGCCCACATTTACACAATTAATTGTACACAATTAAAAAGACATCTTGAACCGAAAGTTTTCAGATCTCCCTGAACAACACAGGAGGTAGTTGGGGATGCATTGTGTAAAGGAATCTGGAGGTTTAAACCATTTTAAATTGGGTCAATGTAAATCATAATCCCGCTTCTAAAATCATTATCGTTATTTGTAGTCTCGAATATCATGTGTCGGCATGAAAAATCGGAAGAAGTTTATTGAAAAACATGTTTTGGTATGATAATCTGATATACAAAAGAGGACCTGTAAATCATGTGTATACTGCTAGTATTTACATTGGAATTAACTCCTACATAGTTTATTTTGTTCTCAATTTTTTTTTTTTACGAGACTTTGTCTGTGTTGGGAGTACTTTTGGAGAATCTTAACCGGTCTATGAACTCTTCTCATATGATTTACCATATTACCCCTTTGAGTAAATGTTTTCCCACACTCTGAGCACCGGTGAGGTTTCTCCCCAGTGTGTGTATATATGTGCGTTCTAAGAGAGTCTGAGGTAGTGAAAGATTTGGGGCATTGGGTGCAGGTGTAAGGACGCTCGCCTGTGTGAGATCGCAGATGAACCATAAGATGGCAAGATACTTTGAAACCCTTTCCACAATGTTTACAGGTGTGGGGGTTTTCTCCTGTGTGCGTTCGTGTATGCAACCGCAGTTCTCCTGAGGTAAGGAATGCCTTACCACATATGCTACATAAATAATTCTTTTCCCCAGCATGCATTCGCGTGTGTCTCACTAGTGCACACTGCTGGGTAAACCTCTTACCACAGACAGTACACATGTGACGGCGCTCCCCAGAGTGAATGCGTACGTGCACTTTGAGATCATAAGCACTCCTGTACCTCCGGTCACAGTGTTCACATGCAAATGGTCTTTCTTCTGTGTGAAGTAGCTGGTGCTTTTTCAGTGCCCCAGGAGTAGCATATCGTTTGGGACACTGGTCACAATGATATGGCATCGTGTGAACTCCCATATGTAGCGTCAACAGTGATGGTTTTTTGAAAACCTTCCCACACTCACATGTATGAGTCTTGTTTTGGGGTGCAGGGGATCCCTCTTTTTTCTTGTCAACCGGTTTGATCACCCTCTTTTTGTCTCCCTTTCTGACCACCTTTTTTTTCTTGTCAACCGGTTTGATCACCCTCTTTTTGTCCCCATTTCTGACCACCTCTTCTTTCTTGTCAACCTGCTTTCTGTCCTTTTCTACTTGGTCGGTCTTGCAGAGGTTGGCCATTTCACTGTGAGAGAATGGAGGCAGAGTGCAGGTAAGAACCTGGCATGGCTCGTCAGCATTCACCATTACGTTGAGAGAATGATCCAAGTCCAATTCTGTAAAGAGAAAATACAGGAGATAAGATTACATAACCACCATATATATAGATTCATATTTTTACACAGGTAAATGCCAAACTAAAGGAAACAACAATATAAAATGTTTTCAAAGGGCGTTGGGCACCTTGGCATAGATTCTACAGGTGTCTGGAACTCTATTGGAGGGATGCGACACCATTCTTCGACAATAGATTCCATCATTTTGTGCTTTGTTGATGGTGGTGGAAAATGCTCTCTCAGGCACCTCTCCATAATTTCCCATAATTGTTCAATTGGGTTGAGATCTGTGACTGACGGCCATGGCACATAGTTAACATCGTTTTCATGCTCAAACCATTCAGTTATACCACTCGTGCATTGTGGATGGGGGCATCGCCATCCTATGGAGGCATAGCCATGGTAGGCAAAATAATAGCCTGCCCAGCATTTCTATACATGACCCTAAGCATGTGACTTTAATTGTTTAATTAAGTCAAGAACCACACCTGTGTGGAAGCACATAGAATAGACTTCGTATGCCTCATTTACTCAAATGATTTTATTATTTTTGCAATTACTTGCACATTATAATTCATATACTTTATTAGTCATAAACAATGGATGAGTGTTTGAACTTTTTTATTTTCCTTACCATCACAGGGTACTGGAGTAACCAACACTGAGGTCTCTGCAGGTGACAGACCCTCCTGTTCCTGTTCCTCTGATGTTGACAGCCCTAGATCCTCCAAACATCTATCAGTGTCTTCATCCAGGATTTCATTGTGGTCTTCATATTCACTGACCTCTACCCCCTTATCTATGCATTCATTGTCATCTGAGTATGGCCTCACATTGTCAGAGTTGTCTGGCTCGTAGTTAATAACAACTCTCATTTTTGGAGGGATGGACAGTGTGGACAGGATGGTATCTGCAGTGTATTTAGAGACATGACCTGAGTAGGAGAGAACATCAGTTAATCTCACCTACATTGGCAAGTAAAATATACAAGAGGTGTCCAATTGGACTATTTACTTCATAGCCATTATCTGGATGGAGACTTACTCTTGTTCAGGTTTCCATGACGCTGATGGTGCTGCAGCACTGTCTTCAGTTGTTCAGGGTCAAAGACAGTCTGTCCACATTCCTCCAGGACAGAGGGGGCAGCACTGAGCCATGCTGTTGTCTAAGGGGGGCAGGGCAAGGGGAGCAGGGCAATACAGGATAATAAAGAGTTGAAATACAAAACCTCAAGTGGCTGGTACAAGTTTTGAAATGACCAAAAACACCATTCAATTCATCTGTTGAGCCACATGACGTGATGTTCCGTCAATCTTTTAGAACTGAGATGCTTTCCTCAGTACCTGCGTGAGGTCTGGTACAAGCAGCAGCTCCTCCAGTCTGGAGAGGAACTCCCACACCAGTGTCTGCAGCGCTGTGTCATACCGAGGGCCATAGTGGACTGGGAACACCTCCTGTGAAATAGACAATATCGCATGAAATGGGTCTAGTGCCAAATGTCTCCATTTAAGATGCACTCCAGCTATTTTGGAACTTTTCCTGTTAAGAAACAATATCCCAAGTATAAGTACAGTAATGTACACACATGTAAGGGTGCAAACTACAAGCAGTAGGCCATTCAAGGAGTTGGTCTGATGCGATGTCATCAGCCTCCTCCCTTACTTGTGGGAACAATAGAGGAGCAGTTGATCTAAGTAGATGTTCAACTAGTAGCCTATTTCAGAAATATATTCAAGCAAACGGATCATAAAGAACTCTAGAGAAAGTTCCTCACCTGGAAGAAATGCTCCCTCTCAGAAGGGTCTTCCAGCAGGGTTTGGACTAGCTCCACAAAGTTAGAATCTGAAGCCTCCAATTCATCACCATGACTCTGTCATTAGGCGCAAACAAAACATCAGAAAAATGTACAGGAGTCCATCTTTCAGAAATAAAGTTCTTCCCAGTGTCTCATTCATAAAGTGTTGCCAATTTAAACTACCTCTTTGTGTAAGGACTTTTCTGTCAACGTGTGGATTATGTCCAGGTGGGCCTGGATGGTCAGGAGGTCAGCGCTGCCCGCACTGCAACACAACTCTAAAACCATCTGGAACAGAGGTGGATATGTGAAAAGCAGGACTAGGGCCAGGGTAGTCTGATTAATCAGGCTGTAATACACAATTTATTGGTACATACAGCATGAAATGAATGCCTGCAAAATTGTGTAAGTGTTCCTTACAAGCCAGAATGTTGAATAAAGTTAAATGTAAACTTACTCTACCAGTTGTGTGTGTGGTTTGTCCTTCAGACGCTTGAAACCCGATAAAATATCCACAGGAAAGTATTGTCTAGGGCCTACCAAGGTGAAGGTAATTAGCGATTTTTTTTTCTCTCTCCAAGCTTGCCATGACAATGAAAATTGTATTTTCTGAATCGGGAGGATAGAGAATTTTTTTGTGTGGAATTGTAGGGGAAAGAAATATTGAAAGATATTCACACACAAAAAAGGTGTGGATTGTTCTCCACCCCCCCCCCCCCCGAATCAGAATATTGGTTCTATAGCTATTGAAGAGAAAAACAAATATCCAATATAAAACTAATTTTACCTAGGTGCCGAACCATATCTCCAAAAGGTTGGGTAAACAATACTTTCCTGTTTAAATGTCGCAAATGCTGAAGGACAATCCGCCAGACAACCGGTAGAGTAAGTTTAAATGTAATTTTATTCAACATTCTGGCTTGTAATGAACATTCATACGATTTTTCAGGCATTAGTTGCTGTCTGTATGTACCAATGAATTGTGTATTACAGCCTGATTAATCAGAGCAGAGCAGACGCACAGTAATTGCAGCTAGTAGCTGCCCATAGTATTTTCCATCATAAGACTCTTCCCCTCCCAACCCTCAACATTTCCACCTCTCTCACCCTTGCTCTCAGTCCCAGGATGAGTTGGGTCCTCTGCCTGGAGCTCAGCAGCTCTGGAACCATCTCTGTCACCAAAGTCACAAACTCCTCCAGCTTCCCATACTGCATCACATTACGCTCTTGAGCCACTTGCCACATGAAAGCTGACATCAGTCGTAGAGGTGGAACCAGGAGACGCAAGGAGAACAGAGGGAGATCTGTCGCCGAAGAGAAGAGGAATTAACAGATAAACAAATACATTCCATAACTCAGCTAGTTACTATTATTACAAGCTATGTGTAGGCTATAGGACATATTTGAATGGAAATCACTTTTCTACATTTAACACAAACTAACCTTGTTCTGATGCTGGATAAATAACGATATCCATAGCTAGTTTGCAAAGAAAAAGAAGCCACTGAAACAAGCTACTGTTAGCTACCTAAAGAGTTTGATGCTAATGTTAGGAGTGACCAAGCCTAGAATATACACTGAGGGTTTACAACGTAGCTAAAAAGGTTGATATCTTTATGCAAGCTAGCTAAGACTATACTAGTTAGCTAGCAAACTAAACCCGTTTTCTATAGATAGCCAACATTTGCACATCCCATTACTTTTACCAAAGATGTTCTACTCATCTATCTGTGCTTTGACGAACAATAAACAAATCATTGACCTCGACGAAGTACTGTACTTCCGGGTGATGTTTAAAAAACAATCCTACAGAATAAAGGTCCTCATTTTTAAAAAGAGAGATGCATATCACAAAATATTATTCTCTTTGTATTTAGTCATTGCAATATATAATTTTGTTTATTTGAGGGTTTATAATATTTCCCACCAAAATAGCCTAATTCTCCTAACCTGCTGTGTATGTTCTCCTAACCTGCTACAAAAAAATTCCTGTATACCACCTAGTCAAAACCCTGACTGAGAGACAGCTCCACTTCCGTAATTAAAATGAATGAAATATTATTAAATGGTTCATATTTTTGTTTCAAATGTCAACAAAATTGCCGTTACTCTCCTGCCATCTAATAAAGAAAATTTGAGCTCTCATCATTGTGGAAAAGGCTTGTCCAGCGTACTTGCCTTGTCAGATGGAGGTCAAAGTCATCTGCAGTTTTCTGGGGAGCTGCCTCTTAACCATCAACATTAATTAATAGGGATGATAATAGAGCTCGCCAACTAAAAGCCGAAAATAGGGTTTTGGGATAAACGCCAAAAATAAGGTCAGAGGTTAACACAGGCTTAGGAGATCTTGAACGTTTTGTTCTATGAGATAACATCAGTCATTTAACATGACCTTAATGAATTATGAAGCCTTTATGTGCTCTGTACTTTTTTAAATTACATAAATACTTAAAAATTCCCAAAAAGTGACATTAGCTGATGAAGATGATCTCATAGAACAAAACGTATAAGATCTCCCAAGCCTGTGATTACCGCAGAACAAATTTTTGCAGTTTATCCAAAAACCCTGTAAAAATTCCACTAATTTCCCCACAAGCTTCGTCCAACGAACCATGGCTGAATTAGTGCCTACAAAAATGCACCATTGCTACTGCTCTCTATGTCAGTAGCATAGAGAGCAGTAGCATATGCACGACAGCATATGTCGGAGCTGTCGTGGATGAGAATGACATGATCTACTTCCTTTTCCCCACAAACATCTGAGAGAAATGACTTTGCCACGTCTATGGCAACATTGTAATAAGCTGATGTTATATGAAATGCTTAATTAGTACATTTAGACCAGTGTTGAAAGTTTGCCCTTTCTTGTGTTTGTTACTATTCTAGCGCATTTAATCTCAAAATATGAAAAGACAATATTTGAACTTTTGGACTGCAAAAACTCATTTTGTTGACCTGCATGCAATAATATTAAGGCATAGCTGACTCATTCAATGAATGATATTACCTAATGTAAAGAAATTAGGAACTGACAGGATCAGATTAAGCTACAATCTTGTCTGTCCACACATGATTTTGTATCTTAAACAACCCCACTGTACTATGCCACTTGAGGATTGGCAGATTTGTTAAGTTATTGTGTTATCTCAATAACCCAATAAAAAATAAGAAGACAAGGATTTGAACCCTGGACATCAAATTGTATTTATGTGCTGAATCTAAGTGTGCGTTCTCTAATTCTCTCTTTCTCTCTCTCTCTCGGAGGACCTGAGCCCTAGGACCATGCCCCAGGACTACCTGACATGATGACTCCTTGCTGTCCCCAGTCCACCTGGCCGTGCTGCTGCTCCAGTTTCAACTGTTCTGCCTTATTATTATACGACCATGCTGGTCATTTATGAACATTTGAACATCTTGGCCATGTTCTGTTATAATCTCCACCCGGCACAGCCAGAAGAGGACTGGCCACCCCACATAGCCTGGTTCCTCTCTAGGTTTCTTCCTAGGTTTTGGCCTTTCTAGGGAGTTTTTCCTAGCCACCGTGCTTCTACACCTGCATTGCTTGCTGTTTGGGGTTTAGGCTGGGTTTCTGTACAGCATTTTGAGATATCAGCTGATGTACAAAGGGCTATATAAATAAATTTGATTTGATTTGATTTGAATACAACTGGTGTAGACTTTACCATGAAATGCTTATTAACCAAAAATGCAGAGTTTAAAAATAAAATTGTATTAAGGAATAAACAAAAATACACAAGTAGAGTACCAGTACCAGATCAATGTGTAGAAGTACGAGGTATTTGAGGTAGATATGTACATGAAGGCAGGGTAAAGTGACTAGGTATCAGGATAGATAATAATAAGGTATTTGAGGTAGATTTGTACACGAAGGCAGGGTAAAGTGACTAGGCATCAGGATAGATGATAACAAGGGTAAAATAAATAACAGAGCAGCAGCAAATTATGAGTTTTAAAGTGTGTGTAATGTTTATGTATGTGTGTTTGGGTTGTGTCGGTCTGTGTGTGTGTGTGTGTGCATATGTAGTGTATGTGAATGTGTGTGGGAGTGTCAGTATACAGTGCCTTCAGAAAGTATTCAGACCCCTTGACTTTTTCCACATTTTGTTAAGTTACAGCCTTATTCTATAATTGATTGAATTGTTTTTTCCCCCTCATCAATCTACAATCAATCTACAATCTACAATATCCCATAATGAAAAAGCAAAAACAGGTTTGTAGAAATGTTTGCTAATTTATAAAAAATTAAATAAATTAAATATCACATTTACATTAGATTTCAGATCCTTTACTCAATAATTTGTTCAAACACCTTTGGCAGCAATTACAGCTTCGAATTTTCTTGGGTATGCCACTACTAGCTTGGCACACCTGTATTGGGGGAGTTTCTCCCATTCTTCTCTGCAGATCCTCTCAAGCTCTGTCAGGTTGGATGGGGAGCGTCGCTGCACAGCTATTTTCAGGTTTCTCCAGAGATGTTCGATCAGATTCAAGTCCAGTCTCTGGCAGGGCCACTCAAGGACATTGAGAGACCTGTCCCGAAGCCACTCCTGCATTGTCTTGGCTGTGTGCTTAAGGTCATTGTCCTGTTGGAAGGTGAACCTTTGCCCCAGTCTGAGGTCCTGAGTGCTCTAGAGCAGGTTTTCATCAGGGATCACTCTGTACTTTGCTCCGTTCATCTTTCCCTCAACCCTGACTACTCTCCCAGTCCCTGCCGCTGAAAAACATCCCCACAGGATGATTCTTCACCGTAGGGATGGGGCAAGTTCTCCTCCAGACGTGACGCTTGCCGTTCAGGCCAAAGAGTTCAATCTTGGCTTCATCAGACCAGAGAATTCTGTTTCTCATGGTCTGAGAGTCTTTAGGTTCCTTTTGGCAAACCCCAAGCAGGCTGTCACATGTGCCTTTTACTGAGGAGTGGCTTCCTTCTGGCCACTCTACCATAAAGGCCTGATTGGTGGAGTGCTGAAGAGATGGTTGTTCTTCTGGAAGGTTCTCCCATTTCCACAGAAGAACTCTAGAGCTCTGTCAGAGTGACCATTGGCTTCTTGGTCACCTCCCTGACCAAGGCCCTTCTCCCCCGATTGCTCAGTTTGGCTGGGCGGCCAGCTCTAGGAAGAGTCTTGGTGGTTCCAAACTTCTTCCATTTAAGAATGATGGGGGCCACTGTGTTCTTGGGGACCTTCAATGTTGCAGACATTCTTGGGGACCTTCAATGGGGCGGCAGGGTAGCCTAGTGGTTAGAGCGTTGGACTAGTAACCGGAAGGTTGTGAGTTCAACCCCCCCAGCTGACAAGGTACAAATCTGTCGTTCTGCCCCTGAACAGGCAGTTAACCCACTGTTCCCAGGCCGTCATTGAAAATAAGAATGTGTTCTTAACTGACTTGCCTGGTTAAATAAAGGTTAAAAAAAAATAAAAAAATGCTACAGTCACTTTACCATGCCTTCATGTACATATCTACCTCAAGTACCTCGTACTTCTACACATTGATCTGGTACTCTACTTGTGTATTTTTGTTTATTCCTTAATACTATTTTATTTTTAAACTCTGCATTGTTGGTTAATAAGCATTTCATGGTAAAGTCTACACCAGTTGTATTCAGCACATAAATACGATTTGATGTCCAGGGTTCAAATCATTGTCTTCTTATCTTGTATTGGGTTACTGAGATGCACAATGACTCAACAAATCTGCCGATCCTCAAGTGGCATCGTACAGTATTGTTCAATATACAAGACTCTCCTCCTGAACAGCCACTGTAGGCCTATACACAACACAACCATTGGGTTAGGCAGCAAATAAAAAGGTTTTTGATCAGTGACAGCAGAGGGCTGTCACTGGGCTTCAGGTTTGGAATATCCATTGCAGTGTATAATGCAACCCAGTTTTACTTACACCATCCCAGCAGCTATCTTAGAAATCAGTGGCGATTTGAGCATGTAAATGTTCGTGGGGCAAAAAAATAAAAGATATGCATGCCAGCAAAATCACTACACTAAACGATACATTCATTGCACTATAACGGTGACAAACGGTGCCCACACACTGTTAGGGCCTACATAAAGCTGTCCCAACCGCACCATAGTGAATTCTTACCACTGCTACACCTGGGTGTCAGCGGAGCCTTGTCTGGCAAAGAAACAGTTAATTCAGTCTCATTTACTGCCTTTTTAAAAAACATAGCTGATATGACCGACTTGCTTACAAATGTGGCTTCTATTGACAATTGAGATGTACAAATTATGGCATAAGGGAACAAAGTGCGGATAAGAGGCAATCCGTAATTCCATAATTTCAATTGACATTAATGGATGGACAACATATACTTATTATTACTTTCTTAGATACTGTACACATATCTCCCTGGCATATTACATGCAGCAGCATACAAGACATTTTTGGACTCACCTTGTTGTGCTATGCTCACTTGAACAGGAAGGTGGCGTGGCAGTCCTTCTTGTGGGCTCTAGAAAGAGGCACAAAATCCTGACTTGGAATTTTCCGTATTTTCTCATTCTGAACTAGTTTTATCCGAGTTCCCAATTGTCTTGAACTCACTGAAGTCTGAGATTTCCATGTTCACCGTTTCCAGTTCTTTGGAACGCGGCAGAAATCATGCTGGATTATCAGCATGGCCAATGTATTCAAACTCTTCTGGCCCATGGTGTTACCCCATTTTTCTTAATATCCAATTGGTAGTTATGATCTTGTCTCATCGTTGCAACTCCCCATCGGACTCAGCGACGGTCGAGAGCTGCACTGCTTTAACCCCAATCCAGCCGCACCATTGTGTCGGAGGAAACACTGTTGAACTGACGACCGGAGTCAGCTTGCAGGCGCCCGGCCCGCCACAAGGAGTCGTTAGAGCACGATGACACAAGGACATCCTGGCTGGCCAAACCTTCTCCTAACCCGGACGCTGGGCCAATTGTACACCGCCTCATGGGTCTTCCGGTCACAGCCGGCTGTGACACAGCCTGGAATCGAACCCGAGGCTGCAGTGGCGCCTTAGCACTCATTGTTGAATTTGAGATTTGTGTAATGTTTATGTCCAATGTCTGATAAGCACGGCCACGTTTTATCTATAATTTATTTTCATATGACAAGGATTGTAAAGAATTTGCCAATAGTTTTCCGACTTGATGCATGTAGATGACTGCTTGTCTAGCTTGCTAGCTAAGATTTTAAAAGTATGATGTTGACATGATCAGTCCAATCAATGCTACGGTAGATATAACATGATTTGACGTAATTTTGTCTGTGGCCAATGACCTTGAGCCTTCTTGGATAGGCAATTATAATGTAAGTCTATAGCAGCACCCAAGGGGCTAGATTTTACCCATAGATTTTGTGGTGGCGTGGTGTCCCTATGAGTGACAGAACACTGAGCCAATCACGGCGCAAACAATGGCATGATATTTTTTTCACTGTAAGAGCTACTGTAAATTGGCCAGTGCAGTTAGATTAACAAGAATGTAAGTTTTCTGCCCATATAAGGCATGTCTATGTCCTGGGAAATGTTGTTGTTACTTACAACATCATGTTAATCACATTAGCGCAAGTTAGCTCCACCGTCCTGCAGGGGGGGAAACACAGATCCTGTAGAGGTTATTAATATAAGAAATTTGAAATGATTTATACTTTTACTTTTTATACTTAAGTACATTTGACCAATTCTACTTACTTTTGATACTTAAGTATATTTAACACCAAATAATTTTACTCAAGGTGAGCCCCACCTGTTTTTTTTGTGTACCTGTTTTGCATGTTATTTTGGCATTACTACGTGTCACATATCAGTTTGCAAACAATGTAAAAAAAATAAATAATAATCATTGAGTTGGTTGTGGAAAAAGTATTTAATTGTCATAATTGAGTAAAAGATAACTTAATAGAAAAGGACTCAAGTAAAAGTCACCCAGTAAAATACTACTGCCCTGAATGACGCGTAGCCACTGTTTGAAATATAACTTTGCTCTGTTCTTCTCTGAACATGCACTTCTTTGACTATAGGCTAAGAATAATTTGATTGAGACCACACAAATAGCACATGATATTGCGCGCCCAGTGGAGAATCATAGGTGAGGGGCTCCATCGCGCACTTCGATATATAGGCTAATAAGCAACTAATTCTAAAACACTGGACTACATTTAGTCAATTACATGACCATCCCCTGGACTAGATTTAAACAAATACTAAACCAATATCCCCTTGACTGAAATTGAAAAAGCACGAAGCTCCCCCCCTCCTAAGTGCCATTTATATCTTGCGCTAACATACTGTAAATCCTGTCCTGATTTTGGCAACATTCACTGTGGCCACAATTGACATTCCCATTTTTATTTTCAAAACGCTATAGGCCAATATCTATTTTCAGAAATGTTGGTAAATTAACTTTTATTGTTTAAAGAACTTATGAAATACATTGGTGTTTTTTCACTAGGCTATCTAATCATGGCATGGGGTTGTTGAATGACATATATTTGTTTGAAATCTATCGCTTGGTGTCATTTCAGAGACAAATAGTATATATTTTTGCAAAACACTATATCGCCGTAATCTCAGAAAAATAAGCAGTAGGCCTAGATTACTGCTATGTAGTCGAATGTAACAAAACCTAACTACATTTTAACTGTACAAATGATACATTTGTGACATCAATATTTAAAAAATGAATCAATACCATAATGAGATGTGTATTAAAAACATTTACATTTGGCATTTTAGTCATTTAAGCATATGCTCTTATCCAGAGCGATTTACAATTAGTACACAAGATGCACATTCTACATGTTAGTGAGCTAGCTAGCTTGTTTACACCTGGCAAAGAAGTTCCACGCGACTCGCACTGCTGCGTCACAATACCTGGCATTCTGGTCCTGGGTCAGCTACTCACGCAGGTCTAGGATTCGTTTCAGCCAGGGTTAATTTGAATTTCACATGACTTATAGTGTGGATAAGGTTACCAAACACTCCAGGATCCGGACACTTTAAAAACAAATCTGCCTAAAATGGCATACTCAAATTTAACTGCCTGTAGCCCAGGACCTGAAGCAAGGATATGCATTTTATTGATACCATTTGAAAGGAAACATTTAGAAGTTTGTGGAAATGTGAAATGAATGTAGAATATAACACATTAGATCTGGTAAAAGACGATACAAACAAAAAAACATGCATTTTCTATATTTAATCATGAATGATATTTAATCATTTGAGAAATGCAAGAGAAAGGCCATACATTGAGATAGGATTCTAGGTGTTATTTCGATGTTGTCCACCAGATGACAGCAGTGTGGAAAGTTTGACTGATCCAGTGAAGAATCACAACACAATATTTTGTATCAAGTCTGCCAGGAGTTTGCCCAAATGTGCCGAATTGGTCAATGTATACATTTTCAAATACATAACTTTAGAGAACATACAAAAATGCTATGGTAATAAGTGTTTTTAGTTTACACACTCCCAGGGATGTCATAAATGATGGATCATTAGCTTCCCTACAGAAAATACACTAACCTTCACATCTAGATGGCAGGGCGGGGTGGGTGTGGAGCCAGAGACAGCAGTGGGGTCAAACTGTAAAACCCAGTTCCTACATTTGAATATAAAATGAGATTTTATCAAAGAAAAATTATGCTACATTTTTATCTCTGGGACCCTCAGGATGACAAATCAGAGCAAGATTACTGAATGTAAGTACATGATTTACCTTCATAGGTGAATGTATCAAACCAGTGTTTTGTTGTTGTGCACTATCCTCAAACAATTGCATGGTATTTTTTTTGCTGTAATAGCTACTGTAAATTGGACACCGCCCATATAAAACAAGTCTATGTCCAGGAAAGTTGGCTGTTGTTTACAACATAATTCTAGTCACATTATCGCATTTTGAGCAACAACTGTCTTGGTTGAGGGACACCAATCCCGTAGTGGTTAAAGCGCCCTTATTAAGATGGCTAGGTGAGACAACCTCCACATATCGCAGTAAAATACCGCATTCAAACATTCCATTTCAACTAAACAATGGATATATAAAGTTTTGCTTAAAAATAGTTTTAATATACACCTCAAATCAATGAATAAAAAAAATGAGAACATTAGTATTTGGCACACACATGCAATAATTTCAGGTGAAAAAACACCAATGTGAAAAATTGGTGGATATAGCATTTTGGAAATAAACTCACGTAGCCAATTCAATTGAAGCATAGTGAACAGAGTGTGATCAAATCTTCCTGAAGACCTCTGGAGGTAGTCGGGACACTTTGTATATGTATATCTTACAGGTGTTATTAAGGAATCTGGTTGGTCAAACAGTTTAAATTCGGTAAATGTCATCATCATCATCATCCCACTTCTAAAATCATTATTTGCAGTGTAAATATCATGTGTAGATGTGAAGAACCTTGATTTGAAGTTTATTGAAAAACATGTTTTGATATGATAATCTGATATACAAAAGAGGACCTGTAAAACCATGTATTTAAAACAGAATTATACATGGAATTTCTTGTCTCAATAATTCCAATCAATATTTCGATTGGAATGACCTATTACATAGTTTCTTTCGAACTCAAAGCATTTTTACGAGACTTTGTGCTTCTTTCTGTTGGACTGCTTTTGGAGAATCTTAACCGGTGAATTCTTCTCATATGATTTACCATATTACCCCTTTGAGTAAATGTTTTCCCACACTCTGAGCACCGGTGAGGTTTCTCCCCAGTGTGTGTATATATGTGCGTTCTAAGAGAGTCTGAGGTAGTGAAAGATTTGGGGCATTGGGTGCAGGTGTAAGGACGCTCGCCTGTGTGAGATCGCAGATGAACCGTAAGATGGCAAGATGCTTTGAAACCCTTTCCACAATGTTTACAGGTGTGGGGGGTTTCTCCTGTGTGCGTTCGTGTATGCAGTTGCACTTCTCCTGAGGTAAGGAATGCCTTACCACATATGCTACATAAATAATTCTTCTCCCCAGCATGCATTCGCGTGTGTCTCACTAGTGTACTTGGATGGGCAAACCTCTTCTTACAAATAGTACACATGTGACGGCGCTCCCCAGAGTGAATGCGTACATGCACTTTGAGATCATAAGCACTCCTGTACCTCCGGTCACAGTGTTCACATGCAAATGGTCTTTCTTCTGTGTGAAGTAGCTGGTGCTTTTTCAGTGCCCCAGGAGTAGCATATCGTTTGGGACACTGGTCACAATGATGTGGCATCGTGTGAACTCCCATATGTAGCGTCAACAGTGATGGTTTTTTGAAAACCTTCCCACACTCACATACATGAGCCCTGTTCTGGGGTGCAGGGGATCCCTCTTTTTTCTTGTCAACCGGTTTGATCACATTCTTTTTGTCTCCTTTTCTGACCACTTCTTCTTTCTTGTCAACCTGCTTTCTGTCCTTTTCTACTTGGTCGGTATTGTCCTTGCAGAGGTTGGCCATTTCACTGTGAGAGAATGGCGGCAGAGTGCAGGTAAGAACCTGGGATGGCTCGTCAGCATTCACCATTACGTTGAGAGAATGATCCAAGTTAAATTCTGTGAGAAAATACAGGAGAACAGATTATATAACCACCATACAGTGAGGGAAAAAAGTGTTTGATCCCCTGCTGATTTTGTACGTTTGCCCACTGACAAAGAAATTATCAGTCGATAATTTTAATGGTAGGTTTATTTGAACAGTGAGAGACAGAATAACAACCAAAAAATCCTGAAAAACACATGTCAAAAACACGTAAAATAAAAATGGATTTGCATTTTAATGAGGGAAATAAGTATTTGACCCACCTGCAAACATGACTTAGTACTTGGTGACCCTTGTTGGCAATCACAGAGGTCAGACGTTTCTTGTAGTTGGCCACCAGGTTTGCACACATCTCAGGAGGGATTTTGTCCCACCCCTCTTTGCAGATCTTCTCCAAGTCATTAAGGTTGAGGCTGACGTTTGGCAACTCGAACCTTCAGCTCCATCCACAGATTTTCTATGTGATTAAGGTCTGGAGACTGGCTAGGCCACTCCAGGACCTTAATGTGCTTCTTCTTGAGCCACTCCTTTGTTGCCTTGGCCGTGTGTTTTGGGTCATTGTCATGCTGGAATACCCATCCACGACCCATTTTCAATGCCCTGGCTGAGGGAAGGAGGTTCTCACCCAAGATTTGATGGTAGATGGCCCTGTCCATCGTCCCTTTGATGCAGTGAAGTTGTCCTGTTCCCTTAGCAGAAAAACACCCCCAAAGCATAATGTTTCCACCTCCATGTTTGACGGTGGGGATGGTGTTCTTGGGGTCATAGGCAGCATTCCTCCTCCTCCAAACACGGCGAGTTGAGTTGATGCCAAAGAGTTCCATTTTACTCTCCTCTCACCACAATACATTCACACAGTTGTCCTCTGAATCATTCAGATGTTCATTGGCAAACTTCAGACGGGCATGTATATGTGCTTTCCTCAGCAGGGGGACCTTGCAGGCGCTGCAGGATTTCAGTCCTTCACGGCGTAGTGTGTTACCAATTGTTTTCTTGGTGACTATGGTCTCAGCTGCCTTGAGATCATTGACAAGATCCTCCCGTGTAGTTAAGGGCCGATTCATCACCGTTCTCATGATCATTGCAAATCCACGAGGTGAGATCTTGCATGGAGCCCCAGGCCGAGGGATATTGAGTTCTTTTGTGTTTCTTCCATTTGCGAATAATCACACCAACTGTTTTCACCTTCTCACCAAGCTGTGTGGCGATGGTCTTGCAGCCCATTCCAGCTTTGTGTAGGTCTACAATCTTGTCCCTGACATCCTTGGAGAGCTTTTTGGTATTGGCCATGGGGGAGAGTTTGGAATCTGATTGATTGATTGCTTCTGTGGACTGAGAAACTAATCTCAGTATTACCTGTATAAAAGACACCTGGGAGCCAGAAATCTTTCTGATTGAGAGGGGGTCAAATACTTATTTCCCTCATTAAAATGCAAATCAATTTATAACATTTTTGACATGCGTTTTTCTGTATTTCTTTGTTGTTATTCTGTCTCTCACTGTTCAAATAAACCTACCATTAAAATTATAGACAGATCATTTCTTTGTCGGTGGGCAAATGTACAAAATCAGCAGGGGAGCAAATACTTTTTTCCCTCACTGTATATATAACCACCATATATATATATATATATATATATATATATTGTAAAGGGTTGGTCTCATGTTTCATGAGCTGAATTAAAAGATCCCAGAAATGTTCCATATACACAAAATGCTTATTTCTCTCAAATGTTGTGCACACATTTGTTCACATCCCTTTTAGTGAGCATGCATCCTTTGCCAAGATCATCAATCGACCTGAAAGGGGTGGCATATCAAGAAGCTGCTTAAACATTACAATCATTACACAGGTGCACCTTGTGCCATGGAAAATAAAATGCCACTCTAAAATGTGCATCACATAACATAATGCCAAAGATGTCTCATGTTTTGACATCCGGCTTCTTCACCTGTGGGATCGTCTGAGACCAGCCACCCAGACAGCTGATGAAACTGAAGTTATGAAACTGAAGAGTTATATGTCTGTAATGAATCCCATTTGTGGGGAAAAACTAATTCTGATTGGCTGGGCCTGGCTCCCAAGTGGGTGGTCACTCATGGCTGCGCCCCTGCCAAGTCATGTGAAATCCATAGATTAGGGCCTGATGAATTTATTTCAATTGACTGATTTCCTTATATGAACTGGAACTCAGTAAAATCGTTGAAATTGTTGCATGTTGCGTTAACATTTTTGTTCAATATATCAATTAGAATGTAGATGCTATATTAGTCTAACAATGGATGAGTGTTTGACCTTTTTTATTTTCCTTACCATCACAGGGTACTGGAGTAACCAACACTGAGGTCTCTGCAGGTGACAGACCCTCCTGTTCCTGTGATGTTGACAGTCCTAGATCCTCCAAACATCTATCAGTGCCTTCATCCAGGATTTCATTGTGGTCTTCATCATCATCTGAGAATGGCCTCACATTGTCAGAGTTGTCTGGTTCGTAGTTAATAACAACTCTGATTATTGGAGGGAGGGACAGTGTGGACAGGATGGTATCTGTGGTGTAATTAGAGACATGACCTGGATAGGAGAGAACATCATTAAATTCACCTACTGTATATTGCCAAGTTAAAAAGACAAGTGGTATCCTATATGACTCTGTACTTCATATCCATCATCTGGATGAAGACATAGGGCTCGATTTAATCCGATCCACTTTAGCCAACATCCACATAGTGCTTCCTTTTGGCAGTGTCGGAGGTAGAACTGCGTTAGAGCTGTCAAATCCACAAGTGGCTCCCGGCATTACACCTAAAACGGACATTGCCATTGGGTTCACGGAGTCGCATTAACAAAAATCCCATGCAACCTTGTTTACAAGTTTGAACACTGGAATGTGAGATGTAATCTATACCTCGAAATAGGATGACAGAAATCCTCATAATTTAGTTGAATGATTTCTCAATTTGAGCATAATTATTTCTATATAGGCTGCACTTTCTCGCTCAGAACTTCTAACGCTTGGCAGGTGTGGCTTCATGGCCATGATCGGAAGAGCAGCTTCTCACCGATTTGACAGCTCCAACACAGTTACACCTCCGATACCGCCAAAATGTCCGCTATGCGGGTGTCTGCCATCGCAGGTTAACGGTTGATCTGATTGAATCTAGGCTTTACTATTGTTCAGGTTTCCATGATGCTGATGGTGCTGCAACACTGTCTTCAGTTGTTCAGGGTCAAAGACAGTCTGCCCACATTCCTCCAGGACAGAGGGGGCAGCACCGAGCCATGCTGTTATCTAAGAGGAGCAGGGCAGGGGGAATACAGTACATTAAAAAGTTAAAAAGTGTTGTACCAGCCACTTGAGGTTTTAGACAAGTTTTGAAATGACCAAAAACACCATTAAATTAATCTGTAGAGCCACATGACGTGATGTTCCGTCAATCTTTTAGAACTGAGATGTTTTCCTCAGTACCTGCGTGAGGTCTGGTACAGGCAGCAGCTCCTCCAGTCTGGAGAGGAACTCCCACACCAGTGTCTGCAGCGCTGTGTCATACCGAGGGCCATAGTGGACTGGGAACACCTCCTGTGAAATAGACAATTTAGCATGAAATGGGTCTAGTGCCAAATGTCTCCATTAAAGACGCACTCCAGCTTTTTTGGAACTTTTCCTGTTGAGAAACAATATCCCAAGTATAATTATGGTAATTTACACACACTTAAGGGTAAAAACAAAACAACAAAAACCTTTTGAGCAAAATAGTTTAAGTTTTTTTACACAACTACAAACTTCATGGAGGCCATTCAAGCAGTTGAGTTGGTCTGATGTCATCAACCTCCTCCCTTGCTTGTGGGAACAATGAAGGAGCAAAAACATAAAATAAAAAGGCCCTGACCGCACCCCCCCACGTGTACTATGTCATACCTGGATCACCTGTTGAGATGTGCCTTTTGTTTAGTAAATTAGGTGATAAATTATGTGAAAAGGAGACTGGCGTGCCACTTTAACAAGATCTTTAGGGTATTCTGAATGCAGAAGAAGGATACTTACCTTTAATCTAAGTAGATGATGTTCAACTAGTCTATTTAATAAATATATTCAAGCAAAAGGATCAAAGAACTCTAGAGAAAGTTCCTCACCTGGAAGAAATGCTCCCTCTCAGAAGGGTCTTCCAGCAGGGTTTGGACTAGCTCCACAAAGTTAGAATCTGAAGCGTCCAATTCATCACCATGACTCTGTCATTAGGTGCAAACAAAACATCAGACAAATGTACAGGAGTCCATCTTTCAGAAATAAAGTTCTTCCCAGTGTCTCATTCATAAAGTGTTGCCAATTTAAACTACCTCTTTGTGTAAAGATGTTTCTGTCAAT
This sequence comes from Oncorhynchus kisutch, assembly GCF_002021735.2. Lineage (NCBI taxonomy): Eukaryota > Metazoa > Chordata > Actinopteri > Salmoniformes > Salmonidae > Oncorhynchus > Oncorhynchus kisutch. The sequence continues at coordinate 2,980,531 of NC_034182.2, forward strand.
GTGTGGATTATGTCCAGGTGGGCCTGGATGGTCAGCAGGTCAGCTGTGCCCGCACTGCAACACAACTCTAAAACCATCTGGAACAGAGGTGGATATGTGAAAATCAGGACTAGGGACAGATGTACAGTAATTGCAGCTAGTAGCTGCCCATCATTCGTTCCATCATAAGACTCTTCCCCTCCCAACCTTCAATATTTACACCTCTCACCCTTGCTCTCAGTCCCAGGATGAGTTGGGTCCTCTGCCTGGAGCTCAGCAGCTCTGGAACCATCTCTGTCACCAAAGTCACAAACTCCTCCAGCTTCCCATACTGCATCACGTTACGCTGTTGAGTCACTTGCCACATGAAAGCGCACATCAGGCGTAGAGGTGGAACCAGGAGACGCAAGGAGAACAGAGGGAGACCTGTCACGGAATTGAAAAGAGCAATTAACAATTAAACAGATAAACAGATAATAAATTCAAAATCGACTGACCCCATAACTCAGCTAGTAATATATATCCCATAACTCAGCTAGTAATATATATCCCATAACTCAGCTAGTAATATATATCCCATAACTCAGCTAGTAATATATATCCCATAACTCAGCTAGTAATATATATCCCATAACTCAGCTAGTAATATATATCCCATAACTCAGCTAGTAATATATATCCCATAACTCAGCTAGTTAGTGAATTTACAAGCTATGCGTAGGTAGACTATAGGACATATTTGAATGATCCATGTAAAAACAAAACAAAAATGTAATGAGTCATGACATATCATTTTCTACATTTAACTACTGCTATATGATAAGCAATGCATGACAACGCAGCAAACTAACCTTGTTCTGATGCTGGATCAATCATGTTATCCATGGCTAGTTTGCAAAGCAAAAAGCCCTCGAAACAAGCTAGCTAAAAAGTTTGATGTTAACCTTAGATAGTGCGACGAAGCCTAGAATATACGTTATATTAAAGCGATTGCAACGTAAATAAAAAGGTTGACATATGTACTCAAGCTAACAATACCCTAGTTAGCTAAGATAAATAAAACCGTTTTGTACAGAGGTTGCTAGATCCAGTGTCTCGACAGCAACACTAAAAAGGTACTTCCAGGTCATGGATTTCGAAAACATTTCTAAATAAAAGTCCCCACGTTACGTAATAGTATAAATGCGTCAATAACCAGTGATTATTAATGATATATGAAAAATAGTTGTCTGAACATGAACAATGATTAAAAAAAAATCATAATTAAGGGACATTTTGATTAAAAGTGGGGTTTAAAACATTGCTGATACCTGTATAAGGAATACACATTGGCTTACATAACAAAAACTATTCTGGGTGCCACAGTAAAAGTATTGTAGGAAATACTCCGTAGGGTCTGTACAGTGTATTTCATGAGACTCGGAATAATACGGAGTGTTGTTGGCTTTTTACTGTGGTCAAACAGCTTAAAGTGGGTTGCCTGGACAATATATATTGTACAAATATAGCACTGTACAGGAAAAACGATTTATTGTGCGTCCATACTACCAGGGTCCAGACTACTCACTAGAGTCCCTAGAATACAAAACAGGTGAGTTTGAACAAAAAGCCAGGTCATAGGAAGCTTTATGTTGACATTTGAACAGTGATACACATATCAGCACCATGGACAGCTATCCTTTTAGAATGTTATGTTGTCACTGTCAGCCTAGCTCCAAACATCTGGCAAATTTGTGTCCCAAAAGCATATTAATATAATTTAAGATTTTAGTCAGTGCAAGACCACACACTGGTTAAGAAAAAACGTTACTACTGGTGTCAAATAAACTGGGGTGGAAAATACTTAGTTGGGATTCTACTAACCAAATATGTTCCGTTTTTGAGGGGGGCTGTGTCAAACGGCCTGCTGGTTATTTCTCTGTCTTTCTTGTAATGCCTACATTTAATGCTGCATGCTATATTAACCTCAACAATTTGTTTTTTCTTACCCTGGTGTGAAATAAAATAATTCCATACATGACTTTCATGCACTCTTGCTTTGCGCTAATGGATTTGCCAAATACAAATTATTAGCAGGTGATTAGTTAAGAAGCCGACTGCAACAACGATCGAGTGTCATACCTGTATGACTGACACATTCATACTTTGTATTGCTAGGGACAACAAGGTGAAATTAAACAAAATGGTACAAACAGAGAATGTAAATGAGGCTCAGGTTCAAAACCTCTGGCCTCTGGAGAGTTTAAATGAGGGAATAACAACTGCTCAGCAAAGACCCTCAGACATACTTTTGAGGATAAAGAACATGGTTCTAATTTTTATCCTGATGTAGCCAAGAGTTCATATGAGGAAGTGTCAGTGGTGCAGCTCAATCAAATCTCAGACACCCAAGATATTGGGAATGAATACTACCACTTAGAGACAGAAAGTTATGGTAGTGGTTTATTGGATGAGGAAATCGTAAGCTTTGTGACAACTAGTATGTAACTGAAATGTTTTTTTTGTCAGACGCTTTTATGGCCTACCACAACTGATGTTGTATTGCAGCCACCAATTGAACGGGGGTGAAATAAATATACAAAAAAGGTAAATTCCATTACGGATAAAGGAAAAAAAAAAGCTCTGACGAACGTAAGTTTATTAAAGATCAGTGATGCTATCGAAAGCAGTGTGCAGTTTCCTTTTTCCCTCATCTTGTCCAGCTGTTACCATGCACCTGCAAAAAAATTTGCTGATGTGCGAGATATGCGAGTGCCTTATGAATTTTGAATTACGGATAAAGGAAAAAAGTACTTGGTTCACAATAAAGAGAAAGATGCGAACCTCAAATATGAATCTCTTTGGATCTAGTCATTCCAATATATCATTTAATTTAATTGAGAGTTTATAATATTGCACAGACAAATCACAATAAGAAATGACACATTACAGACATAAGAAATGTAACAGACAAACAATGGTTTCCTAACTGTTGGACAGCTCTACTTCAGTAATTCAAAAATAATGATAACAAATTAAATATTCATGTTTACTTCTCAAATGTCAACAAATGTACCATTACTCTCATCCTGCCATCTTACCAACAAAGTTAGAGTGCTCATCATTGTGCTATAGGCTTGTCCAGACTGCTTACCTTGTCAGACAGAGGTCAAAGTCATCTGCAATTTTCTGGGGACACAATAGGGGAGCTGTCTCTCAACCATCAACATTAATTAATAGGGATGATAATGTCTGACCTGCGGCGACATCTGCCTATTATACCCTCAAGCCGAGAGAAAACAGGGTCCCTCATATTTCAGCAGCTGATTAATGTTCTCAATGACATTTAGATATGCTGTCTCTTGGCAAATGGAGAATGATCATACAGCAGTCTGTTACGCAAATGAATAATGAACAGTGGGCACACACGTGAGTGGGTAAGCAACTTCCGAGCTAATTATTTTAATAGTATGTGGTAACTTGCCACAATGGAAATATTCAATAACCTAGCTAGGCATACAAGCAATGTATTATTATGTAAATGAATGAGGCAACAAGCCACCATAGATGTGCTCTCCCCTGCATACCCAAGCCCAGGTATGTGCTGTAATCAACACTGATAGATAGCACATAGTAATGTCCCAAACCATGTCTGCTGTTTGGGTGCATCCCTGTAGTGGATAGGAAAATAATTGAATGGAACAGGGACTTTTGTTTTGGTAGGATAGGCCTACAGTATACTGTAGCGTGAACATTTTCTCAGAGCGTATAGAAGCTGGCCCAGCAACAGTGAGACCGATGCTGTTCTGTTTGTTGATTGGTTTTTGCTGTGGCCCTCCAGCTGCTGGGACACAGTTTGGCATGAGTTGTGTGGTGTCACATGCTGCCAAGTGAGCTGGCCAGATGGAGACAGCTGGACTGGCAGCCCAGCATCCCTATAGCCTCTTCTTTTGGAGTGGGGAGGGACGCTGTGAGTCTCAGAGAGGAGGGGGTGATGGGTGTGTGTGTATGTGTATGTGTTCGCGCTTGCATGCATATGTGTGTGCGTGAGAGAGAGAGAGAGAGAGAGAGAGAGACAGATAATGAGAGAGAGAGGGCGGGAGAGAGAAGAGAGAGAGAGAATGAGAGATTTTATGTGTGTGGAGGGTCTACCAAACAGAACCATGTTCATAGCCCAAATCCAAACCCAAGCCTGTGTAAATCCTCCAGATCTTTCCTCTCTGCAACTTGTGCCTTCTTATTTTCCTTTAACTTACTAAATCAATGGCTCCATCTTTTCATTTTGACCTGCCTAATACAGTTCTCGACTGAGAGCTATGACAGACCTATGGAACCATGTCCAGGTGGTTATTGGGTTTAGCAGAAGGGAAGCTGGTTGCTGCTGGCCTGGTCTCTGATTGGCAGTTTAGGACCAGTGCAGCTGCTACCACCACCATCTGCTGTCAGGTATATTGATCATCTAATGAAAAAATTGGGTTTAGAATGAATCTCAGTGAAATCAACCCCCTTCCTTTCAAAGGGCAGTGACTTTAATCAAGTCCCTACAGGGAAGCCGAAACTCATCAACTGAGCCCCCTCCTACCCCCACCCCCCACAATTGCAAGAGATAGATGGAAAACTACGGGTCACTGATCCCCCGGTAAAGTCTCTGCTAGATTTGGCCACAGCTCCAGCATTTTTAGGGTACCACAGCGGACCTCTTAACTCTCTATCTTAACTATGTCTTAATGTAAATGTAGTGCTGTAAGTAAAAACAACTTAATGGAAATATAAGGCTGAGATTCAATCAAACCTGCACTATGGTGGAACAGAGGATCAAAAGTGTTTTAAATGATATGTTCACATGAACATGAATATGGTTGGTATTGTCCTCTTCTGACTGCTGCTTTACAAGCTTCCCCGCTGCAGTTGATATATTGAAAGTTATTTTCTTGGGTATTGATATTTTTGGGCTTTATTCAAAACATGCCTCAGAACTCAGTACAGTGAAATACATTTCAGACTCTATGAAAAGGGTGTGTGAGTTATCAACACCAAGAAGGACAGCCTCTGGCAAGACATCTGGACATTTGAATATCAAAGTATTCCTCTGCCCATTGAAGTGCCCATAACCCATACAGTATCTCTGCATATTCTAATCAACAATTAGAACGTTTGGTATGACGACAACGTCAAGGCCTTAGTCAGTAACAACTGGTGTCCAGCTACTGGTTAAATCTGATTAATTAAATTATGTATTTTTATCCTCCACAGACATGTTTGAGTCAGGAGGCCTTTTCTCACAATAAAACATTTTGATCTCCATGAATTCAAACTATTATTGACTTGGAAACCTCATAAACAAAGCCTGCAGTTGAAATGTTTATCTTGGTGCATCTATTAATAATCTGGCTGCCATGTTTTGACCCCCAACCACTTCCTCCATACCATAGGTCACCTGTATGGATTCAACTATTCCGTTATAAAATGTTTCTTTATTTGTTCTGAGAGTGAACACTGCTTGCTGATGAATTACACAGAGAGACAAGACAAGACAAGACAAGACAAGACAAGACAAGACAAGACAAGACAAGACAAGACAAGACAAGACAAGACAAGACAAGACAAGACAAGACAAGACAAGACCAGACCAGACCAGACCAGACCAGACCAGACCAGACCAGACCAGACAGACAGACAGACAGACGGAGGGAGGGAGAGAGAGAGAGAGAGAGAGAGAGATGGAGTTAGAGAGGTCCGAATTGACAGCTTGTCACTGCATTTTTTGTTTTTATCTTGGCAGTTTGCAGTTAAATCATGTTTCCTGGATTGCAATTTGCAGAGAACAGGAGGCAGGTAGGATAATAGTGTCTGATTCCCTGGAGTCAAAGGATCTCTTAAATAAAATGTTATCGATCCTGCCCAGTTCTTTTGAACGGGACACACCGGTAACCATGGTTATGGGGCTACCCTCTCGCCGAAGAAATTGTTTCCTCAGGAGAGCTGAATGGCCTTCGGCGTGACAATTGGATGTGAAACGACTTTCTAATAGAAAATGCGGTCCAAGGTGTCGATCTCACTGGACTACAGATAACCCGACACAGTCCTCTTCCTCAAGCCTGCTGAGTAGATCTCCTCAAGTGAACTCCTCACTTTGCTCAGGGACTGTCTGTGGCCTTGGCAACTTCCAAAGCCATTGTAAATCTGGATGGATAGGATAAACGATCAGAGTTGGAAAAAGACTAAAACAATGGGAATGAAATATAAACTGTCCTTGTAGCACACTGTTCACACTGGAGGAAGTTTCCCTTCTAAGTGTTTGAAGTTTTACATTTATGTCCACAGTTGGGGGGTGGGGGAGGAGCTGCCGGTCATCTTTCTTTAGAGTGAGTGTTTTATTAAAGGATCTTTAATAATAGGCAAATTAATCAACTGGAGATGTGGACGTCAAGCCAATCCCCTGTCAAGTTATAATGAGCTTTCTGTGAGTGGGTCGGTGGGTGGGTGTATGAGGGAGAGAGAGCTTGTGAGAAAGTGTTTGTGTGTTTCAGATATATATATATATTTTTTTTACATTGAGAGAGAACTGTGCCTGTGAACACATTCCATTAGAATAGGATTATTTGGTGCTTGTGTATCTAGGTGGGAAGGTGCTTTTTGTGTGAAGGAGAAACTGAGTTTGCAAGTGTGTGTGTATGTACGCGTGAGCATGTATATGTGTGTGAGCTGCATGTGTAATTGCTTGTGAGAGAGATAGGGAATTTATATATGATGGCAGTCTTCCTTTCCATCTAATGAGTCTACTGCTTCTCTAATAGAGGTCTCAATCTAATGATCCCTCACACCTCAGGGGAACAGAGTGGAACAACAGCCTGGCTGTTATCTTCATCTCACTACTTGATTGGCGGGAAGATATACTGTGCATGCAGTAGTACCATGCATAGCTGGAAATAGCATTCGGCACTATAGGCTGTGAGTTTTAGTCACAAAAGTAGTTTCGGCTTTTGGTAAGAATCCTGTGACACAAAAAGAGTGACAGTCAACATATACCAATAGAAAATAGATCCTATGTTATTTTTTTAACAATACAGGATTGGTATTTGGATATTATTCTAGGAAGGGAAGTAAGCACTGTCATACTGTGACAAAGTTAGCATTTTCAGAGTCAATAGACATGGTTTTAGTGATCACTTGAATACAAACATGCACTCTTGCAGTACAACAGGAATGCTATCATACCCCACAAACCCAGTCAACCCATTTTGTGAGAATATTGCCTCATAGGGAGCTGAAAGAGATCCAGATTTCTGGTCCTACCTAGTTCATCCTCTAGGGGGCAGGCTGGCCCAGCATAGGCACACACAATAAACTATGCCAATACTATATACATGTACTGTACCACAATTTTTACTTCAAGGTGGACTTTCTCTACCTGAAGTTAAAAGTCCCCAAACAGGAACACAATTTCACATCTCTAAACTCTGCTGTTGGGATAGTCTATAATCCCAGGTTTTGGGATGGTCTCTAATCCCTGGTGTTGGGATAGTCTCTAATCCCTGGTGTTGGGATAGTCTCTCATCCCTGGTGTTGGGATAGTCTCTAATCCCAGGTGTTGGGATAGTCTCTCATCCCTGGTGTTGGGATAGTCTCTAATCCCAGGTGTTGTGATAGTCTCTAATCCCAGGTGTTTGGATAGTCTCTAATCCCTGGTGTTGGGATAGTCTGTAATCCCTGGTGTTGGGATAGTCTCTAATCCTTGGTGTTGGGATAGTCTCTAATCCCTGGTGTTTGGATAGTCTCTAATCCCAGGTGTTGGGATAGTCTCTAATCCCTGGTGTTGGGATAGTCTCTAATCCCTGGTGTTGGGATAGTCTCTAATCCTTGGTGTTGGGATAGTCTCTAATCCCTGGTATTGGGATAGTCTCAATTCCTTGTGTTGTAATAGTCTCGAATTCCTGGTGTTGGGATAGTCTCTAATCCCTGGTGTTGGGATTGTCTCAAATTCCTGGTGTTGGGATAGTCTCTAATCCCTGGTTTTGGGATAGCTAAATGAAAACAGGTAAAGGTTGACTAGGGTCCCCTGAAACATAATAGCCTTCAAACACAGGTCTGTTGCAGACAAAATGACTGAGATGACCCTGTAGTCAGGGGACATGGGTCTATTGATTGGTCTGTGCAGTTTAATGAGAACAGGGAAGTAATGGGGTGGAGAGTTTAATGAAGTGCTATGGTACAGCCAGACCATTTCTATAGAGTTTAGACACGGTTCCAAAGCATCTAGCAGGTTTATGGGGAAGATGTGACAAACGTTGCCGTAACAATGTCATACAATGTAAATTGTCATTACAGTAAAGTCAAATTTCAACTGTTGTTTAGGACAACCTTGTGAATAGACATGAGGACAAATTGAACATTCAAATAAAAGTGTCAGACACAGCTATACTCTAGAGTTTGGGTTTATCAGGAATAGACATAGGTACTGTATATCTGTGTTGCTGCATGAGGATGTAACTTAGTAGACACCCTACACACAAATTTGACCATAGCAGTAGGTCTCCCAAAGGCGATGGCTCAGCAAGACTCATTAAAGGCTATCTATTTCCCTTCAGGCTCAGTTGGAATAACTGTAGCATGGTTGTTTCCTCTGGGCTTTTATCTTAGCAGAGAGCTGGTGCATGGTTGTTTCCTCTGGGCTTTTATCTTAGCAGAGAGCTGGTGCATGGTTGTTTCCTCAGGGCTTTTACCTTAGCAGAGAGCTGGTGCATGGTTGTTTCCTCAGGGCTTTTATCTTAGCAGAGAGCTGGTGCATGGTTGTTTCCTCAGGGCTTTTACCTTAGCAGAGAGCTGGTGCATGGTTGTTTCCTCAGGGCTTTTATCTTAGCAGAGAGCTGGTGCATGGTTGTTTCCTCAGGGCTTTTATCTTAGCAGAGAGCTGGTGCATGGTTGTTTCCTCAGGGCTTTTACCTTAGCAGAGAGCTGGTGCATGGTTGTTTCCTCAGGGCTTTTATCTTAGCAGAGAGCTGGTGCATGGTTGTTTCCTCAGGGCTTTTATCTTAGCAGAGAGCTGGTGCATGGTTGTTTCCTCAGGGCTTTTATCTTAGCAGAGAGCTGGTGCATGGTTGTTTCCTCAGGGCTTTTACCTTAGCAGAGAGCTGGTGCATGGTTGTTTCCTCAGGGCTTTTATCTTAGCAGAGAGCTGGTGCATGGTTGTTTCCTCAGGGCTTTTATCTTAGCAGAGAGCTGGTGCATGGTTGTTTCCTATGGGCTTTTATCTTAGAAGAGAGCTGGTGCATGGTTGTTTCCTCAGAGGGCTAAACTGTGGCAGCCAAAGCATTTCTCTTTCCATCAACATGAAAACCCCTCCAGAATGTAATTGAATTGATATACCCTAGCACTCTCTCTCTCTCTCTCTCTCTCTGTCGCTCTCTGTCTCCGGTTCTCGGCCACTGTCATTGTTTGCGCGAGGAGCAGGAAGCAGAGAGAACAGAGGTTAGCGTGAAGCACCTCATTTATATGGTAATGGAGGAAGGGTCCAGGTGGCTCGCTCAGTGTTCTGAGTCTTCTGACAGGAGAGAGAGAGAGAGAGAGAGAGAGAGAGAGAGAGAGAGAGAGAGAGAGAGAGAGAGTGTGTGTGTGTGAGAGAGAGAGACAGAAAGAGACTGAATGAGAGAGAGAGAGAATGAGAGACAGACACAGAAAGAGAGAGAATGAGAGTGAGAGAAAGAGACAGACAGACAGAGATAAGAGAGAGAGCGAGAGAAAGTATGCTGATTGCTCACCCTCTGATATGGTGAGAATGTGGTCAGGCCCTCTTGAGTCACTCCAAAGGCTGATGTGGGATCAGAGCGCTCCAGTGTCCAAAGTCCTCACGGCTCATTATCGCCTGTTGAAAGTGTAATGAAAAACACACCAATGAACTGACCCCAGGCGACTGATTCATTAGTGCCCAGGGAGCAACTTCAAACGCAACCCCTGAACTGTTTGTCTCATTATCTGTCTATATAATGCTCATACTGTGCATCTGTATCATCTATCTGTGTATCTTTCTGTGCAGCAAATTAAAGTCACAGAGACTTTATGGTAACATTTCAGTCGGTGGGTTGTGTATATTTTTTTCATATCTTCAGTTGTTGACTAACAAGCACTTAGGAATTGTTGTGTTTTATTAATATGCCATGTATTGATTACTAAATGTGTTAGTTCTAATGTAGGACCCCCTGCAGTAAAGCATAAAGCATTCAGTGTGTTATGTGAGTGTGGTGTGTGTGTGTGTGTGTGTGTGTGTGTGTGTGTGTGTGTGTGTGTGTGTGTGTGTGTGTGTGTGTGTGTGTGTGTGTGTGTGTGTGTGTGTGCCTGCGTATGTTAATCAATTCCTTGGTTAATAAGTATTTTTTTTGACTATCACAGCAACTTCGCTGAGAGAAGCTTTCTGCCCTAGGGTAAAGGTTCTCCTCACTAACAAGGCTAGATGGTGCTCTCCTATTGCATTTCTCCCTCGTTCCATTTCTCTATGCTTGTGCTGCAATATGTCTGCAATGGAATAAGGTTTTGCCCGAGGAAGTCTTATTGGAAAGGCTAGGGACAATGATGTAGCATGTGCCACATGCTATGCCATAAATACTACATACAACTCCCTCTGACCTCTCTCTGAGGTTTTAGCTTCTGTAATGTTTTGTAAAGACTTGAGTGCAACACCACACTTGGCCAAACCAAGGTCTCACAAAAAACATTTGTGGATACTGTCACAGATTGAACTGATTCTAACTTTAGATGTACACTGTGTGTACACTATGCATGTATCTCTGGCCTATTAGTGTTTTGGAGCAGTGTGTGCTCTGTTTCTTCACTGTTCAGTCCTTTTAGTTGGGCACAGATAGTACACACTTCCATAGCTGCAGTCGCGCCTCTCTTCTCCTCCCCTCTCAGCCCGCGCCTCATTTGTTTTGTGTTTCATCACAGAGTGAGATCTAAAGGGGACATATCTTTGATGTGTGATCACAACCCTCTGTCATCCCTTCCACAACCCTCCACCAACCCTCTGTCATCTCTCCCACAACCCTCTCACAGAGAAAAACGCCTAAATACACCCTGTTTTCCCGCAGTGCTGCCATGGTTTCTACAGACACTTTGAGGAGTGATTCCTCGCTCACTGAAAAGCCTCACAGGCAAATCCCATGTTGACAGGGAAAGTAGATTGAAGATATTCAGATGGAAGGAGTCCTAGCTTTTCAAGCTGTAGTCTGACCAAATACAAACAATCTTTCCTCTTTCTTGGGTCCTTTTCCATTATGTGTGTATCCTACTGTAGAACGAGGTTAAAGTTCCATTAAAAGCAAACCTCTTCCACACTTACTTTACGGAATTCAAAATTACAATGCTTGTCTTTCATAATTTGGTCAGATATACTTGGATGTGTAGTGTCAGCGTTTGTTGCTGGCATGTCATGCCTAAATTTGCTAATCTTGCCTATGAAAAAATGATTAAAGTAGTTGGCAATATCAGTGGGTTTTGTGATGAATGAGCCATCTGATTCAATGAATGATGGAGCGGAGTTTGGTGCTCCAAAGCTTTTTACTATCATTCTTTGTCATTTATCTTTGTTTCATAGTGTAGTTTCTTCTTCTTTTTATTCAGTTTAGTCACATGATTCTCAATTTGCAGTATGTTTGCCATCGGTTCTACAGTCAGACCTACTTGCCATTTCTTTTCCTCATCCTTCTCAACCATAATTTTTTTTAAATTCCTTATCAAACCACAGGGATTTAACCATTTTTACATTAATTTTCTTAATGGGTGCATGCTTATTAGTAACTGGGATAAGTAATATCATAAACGTGTCAAGTGCAGCATCTGGTTGCTCGTCATTACACACCATGGACCAACAAAATATTCTTCACATCAACAACATAGGAATCAATGCAAAAGTTATTGTATGACCTCTTATACACTATATTAGGCCCAGCCTTTGGAACTTTGGTTTTCCTAGATATGGCTACTAAATTGTGATCACTACTGTACATCCGATGGATTAGGAAACTGCTTTCAAATAAATTTCTGCAGCATTAGTAAAGATATCATCAATACACGTTGATGATTTCATTCCTCTACTGTTTGTAACTTCCCTGGTAGGTTGATTGATAACCTGAACCAGTTGCAGTTTGAAGCTCTCTTGAGTGGGCAACCTGATGAAAGCCAGTCAATATTTAAATCACCCAGAAAGTATACCTCTTTATTGATATCAAATACATTATCAAGCATTTCAAACGTTATCCAGATACTGACTGTTCACACTTTGTGTTCTATAGCAGCTTCCCTCAAGAATGTGCTTTAGATGAGGCAGGTGAAAAGTATTTAACATGAGATCCTTTCTAAGCTTTAGGGGAATGTGGTTCTGAATATAGACCACAATACCGCTCCCGTTGGCATTTCTGTCTTTTCCGTAAATGTATTGCTACCACTGTATCATCAAAGGCATTATCTAAGTGAGTTTCAGAGATGGTCAGAATATGAATGTCATCTGTTACAAGCAAATGATTGATTTCATGAACTATTTTTTCTTAAGCTACATATGTTAACCTGGGCTATTTTGTAACACTTTTCTGGGATGCTTGATTATTTTTATTGCTTTACTGGGAAGCTTAGCAAAGGTAGACATACTCTGGTTATCTTTATTAGTGCAGGGTGAGCTGCACACAGTGGACTTCCTACTAGGGCACACCACTTCAGTGCTAACAGTATCTGTTTCATAGGCATATGATTACTGCATACAATAGCTGCAGGATCAGCAGAGGCATTCAGGGCAGTAAGAGGGGCATTAGGTTATTTACATTGTGTCTTCCATCGCCCCTGGGAAAATGTTCATTTGCTGAAGCATAATGACAACTCAGTAACACAATGGTAGGGATTAAATGAGCTGGACTTGGGTCATTGTTATGTCCATGTCTCAACACAACCTTATAATGCTGTGAAAGGATCCAGGAACCCAAACTAAGTGGGTGGCCTGTCTTTCTGGTCCAGCAACCACAGGCTAGATGGTCGCTCTAGAAGGCTCTGAAGTGGTCAGTCACCATTACCAGCATGGTACAGACAGCTGTCCAGTGAGGATGGAGGGCTGGTTTGGAGGCAACAGTCCCAGCCAACCAGAGCTAACCACAGCAGGACAGGTGATGGTCTTGTCCAGGAACAACCTCTGAGGGCAACTTTAGCATTATACATTAGTGGGTTAGACTCACAATATTAGATGAAGAGGAGGCTCATAGTTGATTCAACTGTGGATGACAGCTTACTAGTCAGGCACAGCAGGAAAGCAGGGTTGTGTAACGGATGTTTTTTACATACTGCGCTAATAAAAACTCTTTCAGCCAGGACACCTAAGGGAAGTCTATATCTATGCAATTTTAATAGACTGACTAACATAACGACCAATTACAAAAATACCTCTCATGAATGATGCTATGTAGCCAAGTCAAGCCTCAGTTTATTTAAAGTGCATTGAACAATGTCTCAACACACTTCACAGAGAAAAGTAATAACTAAAAACAAGAAACACATTGCCTATATTTTCGCCCAAGAAATTGATTTACCGCCTGAACTGATCAACCTGTCTAGGCTTGTGGAAATTTACTTTGCTAATGTCATAGTACTAACCCTATATGATGTGGCCACACTCATGCGCGACTCTCTCTCTCCCCCGATCCCAAACAAATGATCCATGACTTCCTCTCTCTACATTCTCATTATCTCACCCTTCTCATTATATTTCTGTTGCATTGACATTTTGTCAGGCAATAGTGAAACCACCACACTGCATGCATGTTAATATGAGGAAATGCCAAAGATCACTGAAATAAGCCGTGCCTCTGCGGCCGATGCTGACAGTGATAATTGGGTTGTTGTCTGAACATGGTGCAGAGAAATGAATTGGCTGTTGGGGATAATGAGGGATGTTTGCACCCCCACCCCTACCCCCCTTGCTCTTAGACAGGGAGAATGGCCACCGGGGAATGCAGGGAATATGAACACACATCTCTCTACTGGGAAGTAAGATCATTTTTAGAATTATGTATCATGTCCCAAGATAGTTGAATGGTTAATGAGTATATGTTTGCTGTTTTCTCCCCTCAACGTTGTCTCAAGTGAATGTCGTGGGAACTATTACAAGGTTGGCATGGGACATTACAATACTGGAAATGTTCTGTGTGTTCAGGATGCAAGAGATTTCCACCTCTTTCAGAAGGTAGATAGGCCTATAAGGCTCAAGGGGAAATAGCTCAGCCAAGCTATTTTTACCAAAACCCATGTGTGTTTAGATCAGGGCAATTCAATTCCACTCCCCGAGGCCTGAACTGATGACATTTTTATGTACTACCGGGGAGTTAATACATAGATGTTCTTGAATGGCTAGAGAGTCCACTCACCTGGCGTCCCATGCAGGTCTGACTCAGTCCCTGAAAGGGAAAGAACGGTCACACTTATTTTGGATAGTCCGGATTTTCCATCTGTAGATGCTCTACAGATGGTCATACTATTAACACATTATCTGTTGATAAGCAACCGCTTCCTAAGGTTAGGGTTGGGGTTAGGGTTAGAATAAGGGTAAGGGTTAGGGTTAGGAATAAGGGTTAGGGTTAGAGCTAGGGTTAGGTTTAGTAGATAGTTAGTTTAAATGTTACTGATAGTCTGTAGAGCAGGGACTTTCCAAATCAAGTGTTACTGAAAGTCAACAGTGCCGTGGTCATGAATAGACTACGTTCTTCACAGCTCAGACCCATGTTCCTTTTACCTCATCATTATATCACTTTCACTACTTCAAAAGGAACAATATAGAACCTGCCTCACCACCAGCAGCACTGTTTCTTTCAGCGAATCTACATCTATGTTAGTGGAGGCTGGTGACTTGAAAAATTGAGGAGGATGGGAGACCCACGGTATAAGCGTGGAACGCACGGAGATGTCAAAGGGTGTTTCAAAAATCATCAAAGAGTAATTATTTTAACATAAAGCATTTAAAAAAGACATTATAGTGCAATATTATGGGGAATGGGAATGAGAGGGCTACTTACAGTATACAGTGTTGGGAAGGGATTGTGATTGAAGGAGAGTATGATGCATGAGTTGAGGTGTTCAGAGTCTTGACTTCAGTGCAGGACAGGATTTGACTGGGAAGACAAAATACAATAACATAACACATTACACATTATACAGTTGGACAAAAGAGCTAAGAATGAGTTAGTCCAAGCAAAGAGTAAAATCATTGATGTGTAATAATGGGATTGTGTTTGTGTATGTGATTGACTCTACATACAGTAATGAGAGAAAATTGATAGGGGTATTCACAGTGCTTGGAGGGGAAACATTCAATGTGCCGGTGGATGAGTGGTACGTGAGACGTGGCTTCAGTTAATGTCAGGCGAGAGTTGACAATGATAGTGGAGTGGAGTAGTCATCCCCTCTTAATCATGGTGCTGGAGGGGACTTAGCTGGAAATACAAATAGCAGATACATTCCATTACAGCTGTGCCATAGTAGGTTTGAACAACAAGTTTCTCCATAAAGTTAAACACAGACTGCGCATCTCCTCCACTTGAGACATCAAGTAGCTCAAGAAATGTTCCTGAATAAAGCCCTGATCATCCACATACCTGATGATAACTGACAACTGCAAGCAGACTGGTGGCACCATAGGTCCCAGAGTGGGGGGGGGGGGGGGGGGCAATTTTTACTCCCTGGGGCCTGGAGTTTTTCCTTATCTGTTAACCTAACCAGGAAAACGCTGTCAAACTGCAGCAACCTGTTCATATGAATTATGTTTAGACTAGATCAGGAGGGGGATTTCCTCTACCCAGACACAGAGACAACAACTGATAGACAAACTCTCAGGGCTGAGCTTGCTTCATTCATGTTTGCATCATGCAAGCCTAAACAACTGTAGTAGGCCTTATAAAAAAATTACTCACATGTGTCATCACTATTATGTTGATTGATTAATTCCAGTTAATAATTTTGGATTGAAAACATATAGGCAGCCTAGCCAGACCAATTTTGAATATAATATATTTTCTCCTGATACACAAATAGACTATACATAAATAACGTTACCAATTAGTTACCCTGACCAAATGGACAGTGCATTTAGGCTGTAGTAGCCTACAGTTGATCAGGCTGGAAAATTGTCTAGCTTTCATCCAATACAGCATGTCAGATCTCTAATGGGGCAGAGCCCCACCTGTTTTGAGCACCACACTTTTAGGTAAAAAAATATATATCTATTTTTTGCTTGTTATTTTGGCATTAATACATGTCACATATCAGTTTGCAAACAATGTAAAAAAAAATGTAATTGAGTTAATAAATCCGCATACAAACATGATCTCTTTTTTGCTTTCTTGAGTAAGGCAGCTCCAAATTGCAGGTGTTTCAGACTAGCCCAGTGTTTTCTGTGGTGGTGGGGCTAGCCAGCAGAAAATACAGTGTTGCGCCTGATAGGCTCAGTTTTCTGTCATGATTGGCTCATTTTTTCTGTCAGTCATGGGACAGTACGTCATCCCCAATTCTAAGGTTAGAGCTCAAAAATGTTAGCCCCTCGGGTTCTTGTAAGGACCGACGCTGGGGAAGAGAAGCAGGTACGGGGAGTAGAACATTTAACATGGAACAGACATCAAACAGGACAGAGACAGCGTCAGAACCGGGTATAGAAAGACAACAAACATTAATCCTGAAGCAGGAAATAGAGCTTGGGAATAAACAGGTATAGGGGAGATAAGGACACAGGTGATTGAGTCCAGGTGAGTCCAATAATCGCTGATGCGCGTGACGGGGAAGGCAGGTGTGCGTACTAATGGTGGCAGGAGTGCATAATGCCAGGGAGCAGGAGTGACAGTTCTGCCATAAAGTTATATTAGAAGTGCCCATCCAAGAAGGCTCAAGGTCATCGGCCACAGATAGAATGACATTAAATCTACAGTAGCTTTGATTGGACAGATCATGTCAACATCTTACTTTGAAAGTCTTAGCTAGCAGTCATCATCAGTTGTCATGAAGTCAACAATCTACTGTCAAATCCTTTTTAATCCTTGTCATATGAAGATAAAAAACGAAGAGAAATTATAGATAAAACGTATCGGTGTTCATTGGCCATTGTACATAAAGATTACACAACAAGTTGGAAATCGCAAATTCAACAATGAGTCGTTTGGAAGGAATCAGTGGCTAACTGAAATCGTTGCAAAGAAACCACTAATGTTAGCCTGCTATTCAGTGGAGTGGCTGTGTTCCTAGACAATACAGAAACTAAAAAACCACCCTCGTCACACCCTGACCTAACCAAAATAATAAAGAAAACGAAGATAACTAAGGTCAGTCATCGCTTGCTCATTAATGTCTTAATCGACATTACGGATCGAATCTTATCCACTTGTCGTCCCCTTATGCCATAATTTGTACATCTCAATTGTCCGTAGAAACCACATTTGTTTTAAAAGGCAGTAAATGAGGCTGAATTAACTGTTTGGCTGCCAGACAAGGCTCTGCTGAAAGCCAGGTTTAGCAGAGGTAAGGGGTTGGGACTCTGCTGTGGGACAGCTTTAAGTAGGCCCTAACAGTTTCTGTGCACGGTTTGTCACCATTATAGTCCAATTAATGTATTGTTTAGTGGCTTTGGTGGCATGCATCCCACATTTTTGCTGCTGCAACATTTATGTAATGAGTTTTTGCTTGTGTCTGTCGGGAGTGATTATGTTATCATCTTCGCTAAATAAATACCGGAGGAAAGTGGAAATCCTACTTGAGCGCGCACAATTTTTTTTTACTGCGTCAACCTCTCGCTTTCAGTGTTGCCAACATAGCGACTTTGTTGCTATGTTTAGAGAGTATTCAGAACCCTCTAGCGACACATTTTCAAAAAAGCGACAAATCTAGCGACTTCTTCTGGTGTTATTGGAGACTCTGACGTGAAAGCATGTATCGTTCTTACTCTTCTCAACAAGCAGCGGGTAATGCCGTGGTCAGGAGAAGTTCACCCCTCCGCGTCCAGACTGCAAATGATTCACTCATGCGGAAAGCCGCGGCTGGCTGATACCGCCCTGACTTACATTTAAAAAAATAATGTTTTTTTAAAACCTGAATTAGGGCCAGACTAGTTACCATAATTTTCTCACATTGACACTTTTTTCTATTGTCTCTTTTTTGTTCCATTTAGATTTGTATACAATTTTTTTTTTAAATGTTATGGTTAAAAATGTTTATGTTGTAGACTTTTTGTAAGTGGACCATAAGGTTAAAAACCAAACCAAATTAAGAAAAATAAAATAGAAAACTAAGTAACTCTGCCAGAGTGTCTCTTTTGGGTCACTTTTGCCTGTCCCAAGCCCGGATAAAGGAGGAGGGTTGGAATTGTGACATAAAAAAACCCAGAATCGACAGAAGAAAGTTGATTTGTAGTTCTAAACATATTTAGGATGTTTTTGTGTCTCCCATGACTTTATTCCTCTCTCCTACAGCGTCCATCCCAATTACATGCACATAGCAAATTATGCAAATTAGGTGATGATGTCATTTAGCGACTTCTAGCGACTTTTAGGACAGCCAATAGTTACTTTCCTTACTGAGGAGTTGACAACACTGCTCTCTTTAATCTAACTTTTAATGGATGATGTGATGGAAGCTATCAAATCATTCTGAATTGATTTTGACATCCCAGAAAAGACAGTAGAAAGTTCCATATGTTCAGCAAGTAAAGCATAGTAACATGCAATTACCACTGCAAGCTCCTTGTAATTGCACTTGTTAGCGGAACCTCTAAAAGCCAATGCTTGCGTGCCCACAAATGCAGTTGTGTTGATAAACCGCTTGAGAAACATCCCTGTTTCTTCTTACTTTCTCGTTGTTGCTCAGTTTGAATACGCAGACCTCATCATCGACGCAGCTCTTTCCCAGAAGCTTGAATCTGATGTGGGCATTTCTATGCTCCCTGTTTTTGTTTTGCCGTTTAGCTTAACGATCGATGTTCTTCAGGTCACTGTACCCCTCTTTCGCCCAAGACTCAGACTTTCCAAAAAAGCAGGCAAGGCCAGCAATACAGGCTGCTTGATGAAAGGCTCCCTGTTAACCAGCTGTACTTTTGATACCAATTGGTAGGGAACGGCCTCACCTTTTCATCCTTCTTCATGAAACTGATCTCAGGCAGAGGTCGACCCTCGGTTTTAATTCGCACCTTTTCCGTGTAGCCCTGAGAATGAAAGGAGTTCTTCAACAAAAAGTCAAAGAAAATTGTGTTCGCGGTGAAAACTGGACACTGAAGCTGGTAGCTAGCTAGCTAACATTAACTTACTGCTACTTGCTACTGAAGTTAGCAAGGCACATTGAAATAAATTGCACTAAATTGCACTAACTGGACACAAAAAAAAAGTTCTAAAACCAAGAAAACAATTTAGAATCTACATCCTCCGTATCCTGTAATTTGACTAAACTAATTTCAATTGAATAATATCCCTAAAATGCTCAAGTATCACTTTTAATTCTCTATCCAATAATGCCACCAAATCAGCAAGCTTCTTAACACACACACACCCATAATGCTCTGTGGCACAACCCCAATATGACACACTAGGTTAATTATCTGATCTTAATCCTATGATTGGATGGACAACATGACAGTTCACTGCAAAAGTTTTGATTGGGAAGGAGTAGGCCTACGAGCCTCCCAGGTTTTGTATTGAAGTCAATGTACCCAGAGGAGGACAGAAGCTAGCTGTCCTCTGGGTACACCATGGTGCTACCCCAGAAAGTGTTGTTGAAGTTACTATAGACCTTCATTGCAAAACAGTGTGTTTTAATCAATTATTTGGTGACGTGAATATATTTAGTATAGTTGTATCTCAAAAGGATAACTTTTTTAGTGTTTCACTATTTTTATGAAATTTCACTGAGGAGGATGGTCCTCCCCTTCCTTCTCTGAGGAGCCTCCACTGGTCTATGTCTATATCAAGGCCCCAGCTAATATATTGAAGAAGCCTTCTCCATAGAAATGGTCATACTGCAAGCTCAGTGACCAGGAACACCTGCATGCATTTTACTGGGTTGGTTGCTCTTGAATGGGATCAAAACTAATAACCAGAGAATAGGACATGCTGTATGTGGGAGAGGTGTGAACGTGAAAACATATGCTTTGAAATCGCCCATGTTACCTATATCGCATATTCAAACCTCCTGTTCTCTCTCTCTCTCTCATTACAAGACAGCACCCACCCACGACAACCCTCCTTCTTGCTCTCTCTCACATCCTCCCTCTCTTTCCCTACACCAACTCTTTCCGTCTCGTTCCCTCCTTTTTCTATCTCTCTCTATCTATGGAGAAGGCTGAGAGACAGGCAGGCAGACAGGTGTGAAATCTCTGAAAAGACTGCTTCATCTCCTTCACCCACACAATTAAAACAGTGTTCCCTCCATTAAACCATGGCCTCCTCCAGGCCAGACGGGAGGGAGACCCCTTAACCCTGCGCCAATTATCTATAGGTGGCCCAATGTCCCAGTAACAAGCTTTGGGTTTGTAGTGGTCTGTGTGGCAGGTCATTTCTTTTGAGCTGCAAGTCTGACCTAAGCTCACCTTAAGTCCCAGTGATCCACTTGCTCTCTAAAAAAGAACGCCATAAGAAACACTGTGTGTATCTCTATGTGTAGACTACAGTATCGTGTCCATGTCTGCAGGTGTTAGTATGTTTGTCTGTATGTTACGGCCCTGCTATGCCACGTTGCAGGCTACATGTTTCATACATGTGGCTTAACCAGATGCATTGTATGCTGACCATTAGTGGAGAAGCTAAATGGAAAGCTCACAGCCCTACAGTATAAAACAAAACAAAAAATACATTTTTTCTACACTGCCATGTGTTTTGGTGAAACATTTAAACTGCATCAATTTGCTGTTGCTGTGATACAGAAGCATAAAAAGAGGTTTGCTGATTTGTTCAGGGTTCAGATTTTCACAAGTGTGTGTTGTCAGTCACGTCCATATGTGGGTGAGTTGGATATTATCTTTGTGTGTACAGTATGGGAGACATATGGATTTCTAAATATATCATTGCAGCAGAACGGTCGGTATTCACACTGATACGTCTGAGAGTGACAGGAGGAATAGCTGAGGCTTTATTAGCTCATCCATCTCTATCCCTCTGTATGAAGATGGAACACACTCCCATCCCCCAAACCCTGCCAGCCCTGAGCCTGAAGATAACACAATAATGATGCAATGGTCTCAATGTACATTACACTAATATTTCCACATGGGTGTACCTCACCAACCTCAATCCAAGGTTTTTATTCATGAGAAATGAGTGCAGATGATTGACTATGTTTCTTTGAGCAGGTGATTGTGTTTGCCAAATGTAATAATGCGTGTGTGTGTGTGTGTGTGTGTGTTTAGGGGTTTCGGGGATTGAATGTTTGTAATGTGCATTTCTGTGTGTGTGTGTGTCGTCTATGTGCTTGTGTGTGTGAGTATCTGTGTGTGTGTGTGCGTGTGTGTGTATACTCTCTCTGAGTCTGGAGCTGTCAGTAAATGGCCCCTCAGCCCCACTCCTGTGTTTGTTTATTCTCTGCCGGGCACAGGGGTGGTGGCAAACAGATGGGCATCCATGAATTATGGAAATTCAGGGGATTTAATTAACCACTACACACACGGCTGGATCACAGAGCTTCGTCTGAGGGGTGCGGGCCGTCATGGGTCGTTGAGCCATGGAGGGAACCGGGCTATAGTGATACCCCTGGGCTATGGAGCTGACTGAGAACGGGGGTAGAAACCCAATGGGGTGCCAGCTTGCCGGGACCGTGGGTTAAGACGTTAATACTCACAGTTCAACTAGGAAGAAGTGCATTGGGTCACACTTTATTTGGATAGTCCGGGTTTGTCATCTGCAGATGCTCTACGAATGGTCACACCATCAACAAACTAGTATCTGTTGATAAGCAACTTCTGTTAGGTTTAGAATAAGGGTTAGGATTAGGGTTAGGGCTAAGGTTAGGGTTAGATTTAGGGTTAGGATAAGGTTAGGGCTAGTTGTTAGTAGATAGTTCAAATGTTACTGATAGTCTGTAGAGCATCTACAGATGGACTATTCATATAAAGTGTTATACTGCATTGAGGGACCCAAAACAACCCCAGAGTATGTGCAATATTAGGGCATATGTCAAGTAACAATGGGTTTGTAGTATCTGAATGATGATGCTCTCTGACTTCAAATTATTGAGGACTTTCAGTAAAGTATTATCAAATACATTTGCATGTCATAGTAAAAGTTCTTAATCAGACTGTTTATCCATACAGCAAGTGAATAAATGATGTCTCTGAGCATTTTTCTCAGGCCCCGTCAGTGAACACTGTTACACCCTCCATCCCTCCACCCCACCACCTATACCCATCCACCCTAGCTTCCTCCATCCCTCCACCCCACCACCTATACCCATCCAACCTAGCTTCCTCCATCCCTCCACCCCACCACCTATACCCATCCACCCTAGCTTCCTCCATCCTGAGAAATGAGAAGGGACAGCCTTAGTCAGGGACCAGCACAACAGGCAATTAAAAAGGAATTAAGAGCATGCAGGGGAAATCAGATATGATACACAATGCCTCGTAAATGTCAGCGTTATTATTGTGTTGTTGATTCTCCATTTCTCCTGCTGCTGTTGCCGTTTCAGAAGCAGGGACATATAATCCAGCAGACTTAATGAAGCTGCCGGCACCGGCGAGGGTCTCTGCGAGGGTCTCGACACCAGCGGCGAGCGCCCATGACCTTTCCCTTCCTCAGAGCCTTCTCTGGGATGCCTTGGCTCCAGAGAAGAGGAGAAAGCTATTTGCCGTGATGGTTTACTGTCTGCCTACGTGTAGGATTTTTGTGTTGGTCTGTTTGCCATCATAAAGTCTGTTCTGACTGCTTGCTTGTCTATATGTCTGTGTGTGTTTTTTGTCTGTTTTCATGTTTTCCCCATTGTCAGTTGTCTGTAATGATAACAACATAATGGGCTTGTTTGACATTGCAGTTGACAGTGCAGGGGACTGCCGAATGACTGATCTTCAAAGAACCTTGCACTCATTATTATTTGTAGATCAGTCACTCAATTTACCCATGATACATTGTGGTTTTGATCCTCTTCAACAGGGGCAATATATTTTTTTAATTCTTCCCGTTTGTCTCATTGTGGTTGATTTTCAAACCTCTGTTTAGCAATTCCCGTTTTCAATTCCCGTTTCCTTTATTTAACTAGGCAAGTCAATTAAGAACAAATTCTTATTTACAATGACGGCCTAGGAACAGTGGATTAACTGCCTTGTTCAGGGGCAGAATGACAGATTTTTACCTTGTCAGCTCAGGGATTCGATCTAGCAACGTTTTGGTTACTAGTCCAACGCGCTAACCACTAGGCTACCTGCCACCCCAAAACTACTGTATGTTTGACAGTCTTTCTAGTCTAGTCTATTGCTTTTGGGCGACCAACCTGACTATCTGACGTGAAATATTTAACTATGGGCTTAAGGATTCATGATTTGTTCCCTCCAAATGAATTCCCTGCATTGGAAACCGATTGGCTACCCCTGTGACATTCCATTTAGAGGAATAGCAGTCAAATAAGTCCAATGAACAGAGGAGAAAATAAAATGAAAAATTGTGAGGGCAGAATGAAACTCAGGACAGGTCAAATGAACAGCCTTGGGTGGACAGTAGACACACAGATCACACCGTCCGAACATAGAACACTCAGGTCCCTGGGCAGAAATAGAAAGGGATAGCCTCATCCACAGGTTATTACGTATGGCTTCAACATGACAGATATGCTATATTACATTCCCTAATGGGTTCTTCGCGGGCCAGGTAAACAAGGCTCTTTAATACATTCATCTCTTCATAGAGGCTTTTAGAGACGGCACTATTGGAAGCATGTAGAAATCCATAAATCAATGTTGGGGCCGAATGGACTCTAAACTGAACAACGAGGAGCATTTTTCAAAAGTGAAATGTACATTGCAATGTTTCATGAATAACCTTTGTGCTATGTTAAGGTGTGAAAGGCTGTTATTTATGATAAACGTGAAAGGTATGCTGCCATTTTGTTTTGCTGCATAGAGTGTGTAGAGAGCGAGAGATGTTCACGAATCAAGGCTTATCAACTCCAGATAATGGCAGAGACATTCTGATATCACAGAGACATTGTGATGGTCATAACACCAATTGGTAGTTACAATCTTGTCCCATCGCTGCAACTCCCATACGGACTCGGTAGAGGCAAAGGTCGAGCACCGCGCATCCCCCGAAAAACATCCCCTCCAAGCTGCACTGCTTCTTGACACAATGCACGCTTAACCCGGAAGCCAGCAGCACCAATGTGTCGGAGAAAACACTGTCCACCTGGCGACCGTATCAGCGTGCATGTGCCCTCCCATAACCTGGATGACGCTAGGCCAGTTGTGCGTCTCCTGGTCCCGGCCGGCTGCGACACAGCCCGGTATCAAACCAGGATCTGTAGTAGCGGCGTCAGCCCTGCGATGCAGTGTCTTAGACCTCTGCTCCACTTGGGAGGCCCTATCACAGAGACATTCTGAGGTCACATAGACATTCTGAGGTCACAGAGATGCAGCTCATCATCACCTGTACCTGGAAGAAGGTAAAACATTTAATTGAAGTTTCCCAGACAACAAATGGAGTAAACAAGTTTACCTGAGCGGTAACAAATTACCTGAGCGGTAACAAGAAGAAATATAAGCTCTGTATCACACTGCACAAGAACATACTCACACGCGTATGCAAGTACACAGACACAGCAGTGAGGTATAGACAACACCCTGAGACACTAATTGTATCCTCTTCTGCCAGAACTGGAAAATAATATTGGAGAGAGCAAAGAAGAAAATGGTTTGTGGTCATACTGTAGGTGTGTGTGAGGTGTGCACTGTTTTTGTGTACGCATTCTAGGAGAAATGTGTGTGCAGACAGTATGTGAGTCCTTAGGCATGAGTGTGTGTTCCCTTGTTCTCCATCCCTGTCTCTGAGTCAGTCCTCAGTTTGTCTTTGCTTATCTTCTGTATATCTGAACTGGATGACAGCCATCTGACATCAGGATGAAAGACACTATTACCAGCTGAGTTTCTGGCCAGTGACATGACCTGAATGAAGACTGGAGCACACACACACCAAATGTCATATCCATATACATTACCAGTCAAAGGTTTGGACACACCTACTCATTCCAGTTTAAATGTTTACTATTCTCTACATAGTAGAATAATAGTAAAGACATCAAATCTATGAAATAACACATATGGAATCATGTATTAACCAAAAAAGTGTTGAACAAATCGAAATATATTTTATATTTCTTCAAAGTAGCCACTGCACATTCCCCCCTAACTGATGTCTTCATAAAGCTGCATGTGTTGTCTGACTCTCTCTCCATGTTGTGTCTGTGTACAACACAATATCCATCTCTCTCTGTCTGTAGTGCATTCTCTGTTCCTGTTTCAGGATCTCCCTGTGCTCTGTAATCTGTGTCTCTGTCTCTGTGCGTGCCTGTGCACTGATGGCCCTACTGTGTGAGTGTGGGTGGCAGAGAGAAGCACCTGCACAGGCACCGTGCTCTGTCTCCATGCCCTTGAGCTGTAATTGGCTGAATCTCACCGATAACGAAGGCTTTAGGGCAGGGAAACCACAGCTCCCAATCAGCCAGCTGTCAATCATTCCTGCTGCCAAACTAATACCTGGGATAACGGCAGAAGAGTCCAACAAGTTCATCCTAGAGATAGAGTTGTGGTTATCCTCTCAGAGGCAGACAGGGTCTGGTACTCTGAGTACAGCACCGTGATACCGCCATAGACACTCTGAGGGCTGGTGCTTTCAATGGAGAATCTTTTTTTTTAAAGGTGGAATATACAGTGCCTTGCAAAAGTATTCATCCCCCTTGGTGTGTTTACTATTTTGTTGCATTACAACCTGTAATCTGTATTTTTATTTGGATTTCATACAATAGACATACACAAAAGAGGTGCGTGCATAATTATTCACCTCCTTTGCTATGAATAAAAAACAAAGTATTTCACCTTTATTTAACCAGGTAGGCCAGTTGAGAACAAGTTCTCATTTACAACTGCGAACTGACCAAGATAAAGTAAAGCAGTGCGACACAAACAATAACACAGAGTTACATATGGAATATACAAACATACAGTCAATAACATAATAGAAAAGTATATATACAGTGTGTGCAAATGAGGTAAGGTAAGGGAGGTAAGACAATAAATAGGCTATAGTGGAGAAATAATTACAATTTAGCAATTAAACACTCAACTTGATAGATGAATGTGCAAGTAGAGATACTGGTGTGCAAATGAGCAATTAATTAATTAATTAATAACAGCCCCTAAATAAGATCTGGTGCAACCAATTACCTTCAGAAGTCACATAATTATTTAAATTAAGTCAACCTGTGTGCAATCTAGGTGTCACATGATCTGTCATATGATCTCAGTGTGTATATATACACCTGTTCTGAAAGGCCCTAGAGTCTGCAACACCACTAAGCAAGGGGCACCACTAAGCAAGTGACACCATGAAGACCAAGGAGCTCTCCAAACAGGCCAGGGACAAAGTTGTGGAGAAGTACAGATCAGTGTTGGGTTCTAAAAAAATATCTGAAACTTTGAACATCCCATGGAGCACAATTACATCCATTATAAAAAAATGGAGGGAATATAGCACCACAACAAACCTGCCAAGAGAGGGCCACCCACCAAAACTCAGAAAAGGAGGGCATTAATCAGAGAGGCAACAAAGAGACCAAAGATAACCCTGAAGGAGCTGCAAAGCTCCACAGCGGAGATTGGAGTATCTGTCCATAGGATCACTTTAAGCCGTACACCCACAGAGCTGGGCTTTATGGAAGTGTGGCCAGAAAAAAGCCATTGCTTAAAGAAAAAGATTTTGCAAACACATTTGGTATTTGCCAAAAGGCATGTGGGCGACTCCCCAAATATATGGAAGAAGGTACTCTGGTCAGATGAGACAAAAATTTAGCTTTTTGGCCATCAAGGAAAGAGCAATGTCTGGCACAAACCCAACATCTTATCACCCCGAGAACACCATCCACAGTGAAGCATGGGGGTGGCAGCATCATGCTGTGAGGATGTTTTTCATCGGCAGGGAAACTGGTCAGAATTGAAGGAATGATGGATGGTGCTAAATACAGGGAAATTCTTGAGGGAAACCTGTTTCAGTCTTCCAGAGATTTGAGACTGAGACGGAGGTTCACCTTCCAGCAGGATAATGACCCTAAGCATACTGCTTAAGCAACACTTGAGTGGTTTAAGGGGAAACATTTAAATGTCTTGGAATGGCCTAGTCAAATCCCAGACCTCAATCCAATTGAGAATCTGTGGTATGACTTAAATATTGCTCTACGCCAGCAGAACCCACCCAACTTGAAGGAGCTGGAGCAGTTTTGCCATGAAGAATGGGCATAAATACCATAACAACAACATACCTCAAGAGACTTGCAGCTGTAATTGCTGCAAAAGGTGGCTCTACAAAGTATTAGCTTTGCGGGGGGCATGGATAGTTACGCACGCTCAGGTTTTCTGCTTTTTTGTTTTATTTCTTGTTTGTTTCACAATAAAAAATATTTAGCATCTTAAAAGCAGTAGGCATGTTGTGTAAATCAAATGATACAAACCCCCCCAAAAAAAACATTTTAATTCCAGGTTGTACGGCAACAAAATAGGAAAAATGCCAAGGTGGTGAATACTTTCACAAGCCACTGTACCTTTAATGTGCCACTGGCTTTAAAAAAATGTGTTGATTTCACATTTTTGATTATATGTTCCAATTAGGTGTTTCAAAACGTCAAGATAAGATTCCGATCTCTCTGATCCAGATATCTTGGTGGTCGTCCAATCTGACATTCTGTCATAAATGCAGCAACTGTTTCTTTTTCAGATTTCAAAGGTGGAGATTGGGATCCTTTTGATCCTGTATATTGGGATAATTAGGATCCAACTCAGGGAGAGGATTTGGACGTTTAAATGCTATATCAACAGTTTATTTGACATAATTGGTATTGCATGTCTGTTTTCTTTACATTTGACATTTATGCCAGAGAAAATGCTATGACCAATTTAAAAGCAAATATTTTTAACACAAGTCAAAACAATCTTTGCATACAGTATTTCTCAACTACATTCCATTAGTTCCTACTCAACTACATTCCCTTAGTTCCTTCACTCAACTACAAAATCCCTTCTCTTAGGTCTCTCTCCTTCCCCATTCCTCCCTCTCTTCTCTCTTTCCCTCTGCAGCCAGTTCTTTCCCTCACCTTTCTTTCTCTTTCTCTCTAGCCTGTGTACTCATTCTCTCCCCTCTGCTTTTCCTATCTTCCTCCCTCATCTCTCTTCCTTTTTCACTCTCTCTACCCCCCCCCCCCCCCCCCCCCCCGCCACACTCCACTCCCCTCCCCACTCCCCTCCCCACTCCTTTGCTCTTGATTATGCCGAGCCTGAGAGGGGGAAAGAGTCACTATGGAAACAGGGGATGAGGCAGTGTGTGAGAGCTCTCTTTCGTAGTGAAGGGAAGAGCAGAAAACAGAGGGGGGTGGAAGGTAGAACACCGACTGCAGTCAGAGTCCAGGGATGATCTTACCCGCTCTCCCTCTGGCACTGATAATAGCAGGGAGAGCACTTCACCTTTTCTGCCATCATCAGCTCAATCCTCTGAGTGTGTTTCTGTGTATGTGAAGAGACCACTCCGCTACTCTACCATTCAACTGCTACAGTGGCCATAAGCTGACCTGTGTGTGTAATGTTTGTATTTCCTCTTCTACAGTATATTGGAGCATTGGCAAAAAAAATGCATGTTTTTGTGCGTGACAATCAATAGGCATTAAACAGAGTTCACGGATGATGGCAAGAGCTCATCGGCATCTCTGCTATTCTGAAGGATGGGGCGATCAGCGATCACTACTGACCAGCTTCTCAGGTCCTACACACACACACACACACACACACACACACACACACACACACACACACACACACACACACACACACACACACACACACACACACACACACACACACACACACACACACACACACCTCAACCTGTTTCTAGACTTAATTCATTGTTCCTAAACCACACACACTCGGGCTTGGACAAAGGGGTTCCATCCTACGTACGCAGAGGGACAGGTGATACTTAGTCAACTCCCTCCATTCAGGATTTCTAAATAATCCTCAAATATTCATAGAATTTCAGAATTTCATTGGGATAAAAGCAATTCTAAAGATTGAGAGGAGTAGGGTTGTGTAGGGAGGGAGAGAGAGAGAGACAGGTAAAGAAAAAGGTGGGCAGAGTAGAAGAGAGAGAAAGAGTGGGTTAGAAAAGGGGGGGAATGTAGAGGGGTAGAATGAGGGGAGGAGAGAACGAGGGGAGTAGGGGAAGGGAGGGAGCAAGACGTAAGGCAGAGAGAGTGGGGGAGCGAGTCAGAGAGAAGGAGGGAAGAGAGGAAACAGCTCCTCTCCTGTTAAAGGATGTCAAGTCTTCAGCTGAGAGCTTGTTGAGGAGCACTGATGCATCCATCCTTCCTGCTCGTCCAGATGAATCTCACCACTGCGACTCCACAGCCTCGGCACAGCCTTGTAGGTATGTACCCCTCTGCTGTACTCTCTCCGCTATACTCTCTCCTCTCTACTCTCTCCCCTCTACTCTCTCCCCTCTACTCTCTCCCCTCTACTCTCTCCACTCTACTCTCTCCGCTCTATTCTCCCCGCTGTACTCTCTCTGCTCTACACTCTCTGCAGTGTTCCCACCATGTCCCTCAGCTGTCCTGACTGCCTACACTTAGCTCAGATCAGACTGGCTCTTGTGTGCTTAGCTCTATAGCAAGGGAGTGACAAACGCTACAGAGTACAAAGCAGACTAGTCAATGGCAGGTTGGAGGAATGTGTGCGCACGCACGTGTGTGTGTGTGTGTGTAGGAAAGAGAAGGTGCTTTATGCAACCTGGAGTATTGTGCAACTAGTATGTCTACATCTGCATGAACCTACTAAATGTGCTGTTGCTAGTGACCCAAGTGAAGAAACTGTGGATGTGTGTGTGTTTGTCCGCGTGTGCAAGTGTGTCATAAAGGGAAGTTTGCCAGGTGCGCTTTTTTAGGAGACAATTTGAGCCGGCTAATAAAAGAGAGCAGATTGTATGTACTTTCTGCATTACCTCAACAACAAAGGATACAGGTTTTACAGGAGGTTTACAGGGGGATTACAGTAGGTTTTGTTGGTGTCTGCATCATTTTCAGCAATTGTGTTGGGTTGCGTTCAAGAGAGACATGGTAAGTTCGAACATTGCGTCAGCGGTGTCTCTGCATCTCTAAGCCAAGAGAGAATTGATTTGACTTCTAACTGATATGCTTTCTGGTTTATAACCTGTGTGATTGTGGATATATTTTGTGTACATTTTAATACGAACAGGATGAATGCTGCTATATATAATACTAAACATATACTACTAAATAGTCGACGTGGTTGTTTCCTTTGTGGTCTTAGGTAAAAATATATTGATAGATTTCATATAAAGTTGGTCGAGCAGTGACAAAAACATTTGTTAAAAAAAATATGAACCAATGTGCATATTTGCGGAATGGGGCTATTCACATAGCTAGCTCATTGACATTAACCGTCCTCCTGCGGCCAGGTTCCTATCCTTCCATGTTGTTCTACTAAGTGTGGATGAATTTACATACATGTGTGCTCTATTCATCAGCTCTATTCTCTATTTGTATTCATCAGCTCCAGCTATATGTCCAAGAAAATCCTTGTGGCGGTTTCCAAATGGACAGTACTTTGTGAAAAAAATATAATAATTGTCATAGCAGTTTGTTCAGGTTGTGGCAATATTGCAGTAGTTCAAGTTCCTATATCACAGTGAGAAATATTAAATGCAACTCTTATTTTAATATAGTCGTGATACCTTTCCATCAGTCATTATGGAAACTGTTCTACAAGCGGTCAAATAATTTGCCAACACAATCCCTCAGCCATCATAGGGCACAGTGTAATTCAGCGGGTGGACAAAACATCAAATCTCATAGTTTCCCTTTGAAACTCGACGTATTATGGATGAAAGTCTATTTTTGAAGCATTAATTCTGCGTGGGTACATGGGTTGATTCCGTGTGGTTACAGAGTTAAAACAGAAACAACTCTAAAGGCTAATAGTTTAGGCATTACTTCTGAGTGGTTAAGGTTAGGGCTATGGTTTGGGGCAGGAATAAAACAAAATCATAAAAAACAATGCCCTGTTTCTATCATCAAGTATTCTCACGGTTTGCTAGAGCATTGTGAACTGCGGTGGCGCAGTGGTCGAAGCAGCGCGCTCCGGCTCTGAGCATGATGAGTTTGTGCCCATTGCTGGGCGAGTGCAGAGGAAGGCAGACATCCACGCTCTCAGGACCTTTTCACATCCAAGTCCATTTCTAGTGCTCAGGCTGGGACAAAACCACCTCATTAGTCCTGTGAAGATCATGTAAACATTGAGGAATATGTTGAATATAGCTGTACGGAAAGAAATCCATACACATATTTGAAGTTCAGAAGAGAGACAAGAGCACTGAAGTGCCTTGGGAGAGTATTATATATATATATAGTGCTATAAAGGCCTTATTCATACAACTTACTGTTTGAACATAATGAGAAACTCATTCTAAATCTAATTCTTTAAGAGGTATACTAAAACAGTGGAACGTTTAATATACATATGTAGGATTTTGTGTCATTTTGTATCAGGCTCACATTTGGCTTATGTTTGTGTGAGTGTTTATAACAAGTTTGCATTTAGGTATGTGTTTGTAGTCTATGTGTAGATGTGTGTGTGTATTTAGGTATGTGTTTGTAGTCTATGTGTAGATGTGTGTGTGTATTTAGGTATGTGTTTGTAGTCTGTGTGTATGTGTGTGTGTGTATTTAGGTATGTGTTTGTAGTGTGTGTGTATGTGTGTGTGTGTATTTAGGTATGTGTTTGTAGTCTATGTGTAGATGTGTGTGTGTATTTAGGTATGTGTTTGTAGTCTATGTGTAGATGTGTGTGTGTATTTAGGTATGTGTTTGTAGTGTGTGTGTATGTGTGTGTGTGTATTTAGGTATGTGTTTGTAGTGTGTGTGTATGTGTGTGTGTGTATTTAGGTGAGTGTTTGCTCAATCTGTTACGTCTGTTTCACTGCCCGTCTCTCGTAATGTGATCATGGGTAACTGTGGGTCCCTTGAGAAAGGTTTTCCTCGCTCTCTGTAGACAGCTCTCTTCATTAGCGCCAGTAGGAAGTGGCTAACGTTATTCTGAAGATTGGCTGTATCGATCTCCAACCTCTCCCTCTGGGAGCAATGGACGATGCAGCTGCTGATCTGAATGCAGCTTTTCAGTAATTCTCGATTCAACATCTTAACAAACCAAGTGTCATATATCGTATTGATGAGTTAAGATGCTTTTAACACACTGATCAATTGGTAAGTTTAAAGAGTAGGACTGGGGTAGGGAGAGATTATCCTAGACATGTATTTAGGGATAACTTCCACCTGGGGTGTATTCCTCAGAGCTGATCCTAGGTCTGTACTTAGGGTTAACTTCCAGCTGGGTTGTATTTCTCAGAGCTGATCCTAGGTCTGTACTTAGGGTTGACTTCCAGCTGGGGTGTATTTCTCAGAGCTGATCCTAGGTCTGTACTTAGGGTTGACTTCCAGCTGGGGTGTATTTCTCAGAGCTGACTCTTTCTTATCTCCTGTCGTTCTCCGGGGGATCATCCCTGGAGGGTTTCCCATGATTCACTGTACCATCACTAGAAAAACGATCGTTCCTAGCAGGCTGTATTATAGACCGAAAAGAAAGAGTGTGGTCAACACAGTATTTTTTGTAAACCTTGTATACTACTGTAGCCCCACCTTCCCCCGCCTTGCCCTGACCTTATTTGTCCAACTCATGAGATCATCAGATTTACTCATGCTACTTGGGACAGGCCTGCACACCCAGTAGCTCTTCAGGACTTGTCATATGGAGAAACTCACCACATCGTAGAACCCACCTGGGTGATGCACGACAGCCATTTTGTGCCAGAACTCTCACCACATATCCACTGTCACAGTGAAGTGGTTATGCTAATTTGACACTGGGAACCAGGCTACATGGCCACGATGGAGTGATGGGACAGGTTTGGAATTTAACCAGGACACGGATGAACAACACTCTTGCGATAAGAGCGTTGTTAAGAACTTGCACTTGTCTTGTTTTCCATGAGCATATCCAGTCGTAGATAAAATACATTTAGTACTACCAGCATGGTTACCATAGCACTGTTGCAATGCCCTCTTTTTGAATAGGTCAGATGTGTTTTACAGCTCTCTGCTTTGCATCTGAGTGAATGGGACTGTGCAGTCAATATTACATGGGTGACCACAATTTGGTGAGCACTCCCTGTGAAAGATACGTTTTGACATGCAAAGCACACTCAAGGTGCTATCAGAAACAATGAAAGAGACATTTTGCATCGAGACCCGTGATTTGTCCTTGAATTTCTCTTGAGAATGTAAGACATTCATCTAACTTCACATACAAGGCTGAAAATGGTGCATCATATTAATTTAGCAAGCCAGGCCCAGGGGAAATAATTAGCTTATTCAATTATATGATCATAAATTGAAAATTCTATTTGATTAACTAACTAGACTTGCTGAGGTTATTTGGTCACTGGAACAAAATCAGCAGAGGGTGTTCTCATAAGGTGTTCTCATACTGTAGGTTGTTTTCATTGGGTGTTCTCACAGGGTGTTCCCACAGGGTGTTCTCATAGGATGTTCTCATAGGGTGTTCTCACAGGGTGTTCTCACAGGGTGTTCTCAATGAATGTTCTCAATGAATGTTCTCATAGGGTGTTCTCACAGGGTGTTCTCACAGGATGTTCTCATAAGATGTTCTCATAGGGTGTTTGAAACTAAAACCTTGATTTGTTAGGGTTAGGGTTAGCGTTAAATTGTCAAATTAGATTGACCTCTTATTTCTGTTCAGTCAGTGTGAAGCAATTCCAACCAACACCACAACCGATGGTAGAACAATGGGAAATATGTGTTTCTATGTACATAGTCCATAACAATCATTTGCCAATGTGTATGTTATGAGTTATCACATGAGATATAAAGAGAGCATGAGAACGTACTGAGTATAAAATAAAATAGAGTCATGCAGAGGCTACAGGTTTACAGGTTTATAAATGTCTGAGAGTGGGTTATATTGATTACACCCTTTGGCCTGGATAATGTCATTCTAATGCACTGTAATAACTGATTGTATTGATATTACTAATTTGCCTGATTTCCAGATTGTATTTGACAATAAACCTTAATTTAATACGATTATAATAGATGTATTATTTTAATCTTCATGTTTTTTTTGTAGATGTTGTCATCATAGTTTGGGTTGGTTAGAATTACAAATTAAGTCAGAGACCTATTTTAACTCTGGGTTTAAATTTGTGCAAAATTGACTGCAATAGAGAGCAATAGTAATGGCGTCTTTTTGTAGGCACTAACTCTAACTGTAGGCATGACTTGTTGGTCAAAGCCTGGGGAAATGAATGGAGTTTTTCTAGGGGTTTTGGATAAACACTGAAAATAAGGTCTGTGGTAAACACAGGCTTAAGAGATCTTATACGTTTTTGGTCTATGAGATAATCTTTATCAGCTAAAGTCACAGATTTTTTTTAGCATTTTTGTAATAAAGAAAATCACATAAAGGCTTCATAATTCATAAAGGTCATGTTAACTGACTGATAATATCTCATAGAACAAAACGTAGAAGATCTCCTAAGCCTGTGTTTACCACAGACCTTATTTTTTATGTTTATCGCAAAACCTTATTCTTTACTCATTAATTTCCCCCATGGGATTGGCTGAACGAACCTGAGGTTACTTACTCTCTATTGAGAGTTAAAATAACCAATCACTGCAAATAAAAATGTACATTTACTCATTCAAACCAATTAATGTTCAAATAAGCCAACTTCTTCCCATTTTTATTTAATTTAATTGCTAGATATTACGAAGTTGAAAGGGCATAAAGAAGTAAGTGAAATATAATATAATATATTTAGATGTGGATCTGAATAATATCACTGATAGTAACTAAACCGAAATTATTTACGAGCAACTAGTTTTCCTGCTTTTTCTTCACTGTGTTTAAATACAGCAATGACCTCACGCAACTACGGTAATTCGTTACCGTAAAAACTTGTTGATTAGTTCTTTGTGACAATAAGATGGAAGAGTAAATTAACAAGGCACTTGTCATGGCTGTACTGTTTCTAATACTCTGTTTGGCACAGTGGGGTGTCTACATAGAGGTTGTTCACTTGTGTTTGATGTTTCATCACAGACTCAATGTACTTCATGCGTAGCTGTGCATGCCCGCGGGTGGGACTGAACGTATGTGTTCATATGTGTTTCGTATGTGTTTTGTATGTGTTTTATATGCGTGTGGGGGTGCTGCAGAGAGAGAGAGAGTGTTTGGAGATCAATGTGAGCAGCTGTTCTCTCCTCACTTCAAACGCCGCCTGTGTTGTTGGTGCGGCTGGGCTTCCGACAGCCTTCGCAGGGGGATCAAAGGGTAACGAGACAGGCAGCGCACACACGCCCGACAGCCCCATGAATATTGATACGGCTCGGGAGAGAGATGGAGGCAGTGTCTTCAATCGCTCATCAACCTCCACCGATGAACAGGAGGGGGGGGGGGGTTGTGGATAGGTGGGTAGGGGGTGGTGGTGGGGGCTGAGGTATGGGACAACATCTGCGAATAGCTCCATTTGGCCGACAGACTGACACACCCTTAACTTGGGCAGTTGAGTTAATCGAGGTGAGGGATATATTAATTCTGCCTTCCTGTTTACCCTTTAAAATGGAGTCTTCTTATCTGACCTATGTGACGTCCATTCTAACACAGAAAATGACAGTTTGATTACCCTGACTCCTCCAGGGCAGGTACTTTAACCTGAGCTATGTTGCATATTAGCCTTATTAAATGGCAGACAGACAGACACTGGAGGGTGGACAAACGTGGAGGTGGGGAGACTGGTGTGAGCATCATGCTAAGCCCCACTGGAGGCAGGTCGTTTGTGGGGGCGACTGTGGTGGATGGGGGTGCCTCAATCTTGGTACTACGGTCGTAAATCAAGCTACCTCTCCAGGGCTGTTATCGTCAGTCTCAGGCCCCAGGATGGCTTGTTCTGTGGACTGCGACCGAGGGCGAGGCGGATGCGGCGGTTGTCACAGTGGTTATCGATCGTGTGGGATGAGTGTTGCCATGGGATTCCTGTCCTGGCTCGGTCACTGACATATCTCCTATCTAGAGCCGAGTCGACACAGTCTAATGCAAAGACACAAATACAATACAGACACGGGTCCGAGTGCTCACTCAGTTTAATTACGACATCAATCAAACATCAACCAAACACTTTTTTGACTTAATTAACTGAACTTAACTTGATAGCCCAAGTTGCCCAAAATATTTTTCTGCAGAATTGACAGTGATGTTAGACCACCAGGATCTGGAATATTTTGCAGTTATTTGCGAGTCGAGGAGTTGAGGCTCATTGGAGGAAACCTCCCAGATGGTTGAGGTGACTTGGATTGCCTGCGTTGGTGTCAAGTGAAACATCAACTCGATCAAGCGGATATGAACTCAAACAAAGTCGCCCTCTTCAACAGCCATTTAACCCGTCATCCTGTTAGGCATCATCAGAACCTCCTCGTTCTTTGTTCTCCAGCAGACAAGTTCAGGAGCATCACCCCATGTTGGGTATCTCTGACTGACAGAATAGTTTCTGAGACTCTACCTTTAGCGCTGACAATAGCTTTGCCACTCGGGGAGGCAGAACCTGAGAGCATTAGAAAGCAATTTCCCTCTAATCAGGTTCACTACAAAGCCCTCACATCCAACCACCCTGGTATGCCGCCATTGTTGCCGCTGTTCTATTCCTCTAGGCTCGTATTGTTTTTTAATGAGCGTTGCGTGGTGCAGACTGTCCATTGAAGTTTGAGGTTTTTTTCTCCCACTGCCTTTATGTTCACAGTTCTTTGAAGATGGGGATTAATGCCGGTGATTGACTTCATATAAAAACCGTGTTTCACCGGATAGCGAGACCCCAGCAAGTCTTATCAAAATGACACACTGTTGAAGTCAATCGCTACATTGATGCACTTCATAGCGGAAGATATGTTGTTGTTCGTCTCTGGGCTGTGGTGTTGACAGAGCACCACCTGACACTCTTGGAAACAAAAGTGCTATCTAGAACCTAAAAGAGTTATTCAGGTGTCCCGATAGGAGAACCCTTTAAATAACCTTTTTTGGTTCTAGACAGAACCTTTTTGGTTCTGGGACAGGTATAACCCTTTTGGGTTCTATGTAGAACCCTTTCCAAAGAGGGTTCTACATGGAACCCAAAAGGGTTCTCCTATGGGGACAGCCGAAGAACCCTTTAGGAACCCCTTTTTTCTAAGAGTACCACTGAGACTGTGTCAAGTTGGTTTTAGGTTTGATGTTGAAGACCTCTATTGGTCATGTCATAAAAAAAAAGAGAAAGTGAAGAGAGAGAGCGTGAAGTTAATTCGTCATTAATGTATTCTTTATGATTGTCCTTCAGGTGGAGGAGACGAGGAGCTGCTCTGTGCCATGAAGACGAAGGTGAAAGTGTTCTCCTGCCCCAGGCTGAGTGGAGTGCACTGCATACAAAGGTGTGCCATTCTCCCTCCTGTCAAATATCCTCATCTCGTTGATGACTAGCTTCAGCCAGGATCGTAGGGTGTCATTGTGATGACTCCAGCTGATGTATTACACAACTACTACTGTTGGGCCTTTAACACTCCATTAAGGTGTGTGACTGACATGTTCCCATGTTCCCAGGGTTATCTGTGATCACCTGTTGGTCTGGGTTAGAGTGCATTACTGGGACGCCTCCTTTCCGTGGGTGGGATGTCACCACTTATTCCATGCTGTATTGTTTTGCGCTTCCTTCCCCCCTGTTGCTCATTGGCCAGACTGCACTGCTAGTGTAAAATGTCACCCGTAGTGTGTTACTGAGGCGGCCGTTGGCTAAGTCACACTGTGATAATTACCAAACCATTGCAGCAGTAGACATCACAAGACAGTGCTCTGATTCACTGGCAGACGGATGGAAGAGCTTCACTTAGTGCTCCCTTTGGTTCTCCCTCTCCTCATCTGCATGCGTTTCAGACCTTTTCTCTCTCTCTCTCTCACTCTCTCTTCCCTCGTCTTCAGTAGTGCTAGTTGCTCTCTACGATCGACAGGCTCGCCGCCCCATTCTCGGTTTGTGCCGCAAATGTTAATTAAACCCTCTAATTAGCTTTCTTCGCTAAAAGGGTGAATTAAATCAGACCCGGAATGGCAAATGATTCCTGGCATTAGCATAATTGTGTTTTTGAAGTGTAAAGATCTAGGCATTAGGATGCCGGCAGCAGGCATTGTGCAGTGATTTGTTGTGTTTGTGCTGAGGCCCCAGGGGATTGTGGGATGGCTAAGTGACACGTGTACGGTGCACTCTGACCCTGCAGTGGTCTTTAACGAGACGTGTTCCAAGACATGTGTGTGTTTGTGTGTGTGTGCGCGCTCTACAGTAGGTGACTAAAGCCCTAAAAACATATACCGCACTGCAGGTTTACAAAAAAATGTTTGTGAAGGTGTATTGTTAGGACTGATGTTATTTTGCCTCAATATCCAATGACATTGTTGGTGGACAGCTTGCAGGGTATGTTGTCTGAATGCAGTCAACACCCCTTATATAGCATAAACATTCTAAGTGAACTTGCACTGCGGTTTGCATCCACCTGGTAATTGATTGTTGTGTGCTTGAAAGAGGACGTGAAGTAGCAAGAAGCCAACAGTGGGGAGAAAAATAGAGAAATTGGTTTGTGAATAACGATCAGTGTGTGTGAGTGTCACAGGAGGTTGACTTAATTGGGAAGGATGGGCTCGTGGTAATGGCTGGAGCGGAAGTGGTGGAATGGTATCAAATACA
This sequence comes from Oncorhynchus kisutch, assembly GCF_002021735.2. Taxonomy (NCBI): domain Eukaryota; kingdom Metazoa; phylum Chordata; class Actinopteri; order Salmoniformes; family Salmonidae; genus Oncorhynchus; species Oncorhynchus kisutch. Next base: position 3,019,563 of record NC_034182.2, read on the forward strand.
TTAAACACATTGGTTTCCATGTGTTTGATGCCATTCCATTCACCCCATTGCAGCCATTATTATGAGCTGTCCTCCTTTCAGCAGCCTCCTGTGGTGTGCATGTGTGTGTGTGTGTGTGTGTGTGTGTGTGTGTGTGTGTGTGTGTGTGTGTGTGTGTGTGTGTGTGTGTGTGTGCGTGCGCACGTGTGTGTGTGTGTGTGTGTGTGTGTGTGTGTGTGTGTGTGTGTGTGTGTGTGTGTGTGTGTGTGTGTGTAAGCAACACAAGACTGGCTTCTCTGCTCTTTTTGGAATCCTGACATTCATTTGGTCAGTGTTCCCCACTGTTAGATTGATGGCAGGAGTGCTCTAACAACAGAGGAACCAAGGGCAACGCCACAGAGCTGCAACTCCACTCTGAGAAAAGCAAACAGCACAGGACAGAGACTGAGAAAAGGTCAGAGAGGTCCAATAAAAACGACAGATGGAGAATGTCGGCTGAGACGATAGAGAAGATTGGAGTGCAAAGACAAAAAATGAATCAAAGAACTAAACGAGCTTAAACGCAACATACAGTACATGGAAATGCAGAAACATATGAACAAAAAGGAACACGTTCATGTCCAGATCCATTCGCACCACTGACATGATGAGCATCGTAACAGCTGACCTGTATGACAACAAGACTCCTCTAACACATGAACCCCCACACACATAATACACGGTGTCTTCAGAAAGTATTCAACCCCTTGACTTTTCCACGTTTTGTTGTGGTGAGAGACTATAAAAAAAGGTTTTCAGTACTTCAGTGGAACGTGAAGGAAATCACACTGCAAACTATCACCCTTGTGCACTTAAGGAGATCACAAATATCACAAACTATCACCCTCGTGCACTTAAGGAGATCACGAATATCACAAACTATCACCCTCGTGCACTTAAGGAGATCACGAATATCACAAACTATCACCCTCGTGCACTTAAGGAGATCACGAATATCACAAACTATCACCCTCGTGCACTTAAGGAGATCACGAATATCACAAACTATCACCCTCGTGCACTTAAGGAGATCACGAATATCACAAACTATCACCCTCGTGCACTTAAGGAGATCACGAATATCACAAACTATCACCCTCGTGCACTTAAGGAGATCTCGAATATCACAAACTATCACCCTCGTGCACTTAAGGAGATCTCGAATATCACAAACTATCACCCTCGTGCACTTAAGGAGATCACGAATATCATGGACACATTGGAACTAATGGTTATACTGTATGGAGGTTAAACAACCCTGACCTAGTCAGATATACAGTACTTTCAGAAAGTATTCACACCCCTTCACTTTTTCCACATTTTGTTGTGTTACAGCCTGAATTTAAATTGACATGTTTCATCACTGGTCCACACGCAATACCTTGTAATTTCAAAGTGTAATTACGTTTTTCAAAATGTTTACAAATTCGTAAAAAATTCAAAGCTGAAGTGTCTTCAGTCAATAAGTATTAAACCCCTTTGTTATGGTAAGCCTAAATAAGTTCAGGAGTAACAATTGGCTTAACAAGTCACATAATAAGTTGCATGGACTCATTTTGTGTGCAATAATAGTGTTTAACATGATTTTTTAATGACTACCTCATCTCTGTACCCCACACATACAATTATCTATAAGTTACCTCATTCGAGCAGTGAATTTCAAGAACAGATTCAACCACAAAGACCAGGGAGGTCTTCCAATACATCGCAAAGAAGGGCACCTATTGGTAGATGGCAACAACAAGAAAAAGCAGACGTTGAATATCCTTTTAAGCGTGGTGAAGTTATTAATTAGACTTTGGATGGTGTATCAATGCACCCAGTCACTACAAAGATACAGGTGTCCTTCCTAATTCAGTTGCCAGAGAGGAAGGAAACCCCTCAGGGATTTCACCATGAGGCCAATGGTGACTTTAAAATAGAAACAATGGCTGTGAAAGGAGAAAACTGAGGATGGATCAACAACATTATAGTTACTCCACAATACTAACCTAATTGACAGACTGAAAAGAAGGAAGCCTGTACAGAATAAAACATATTCCAAAACATGCATCATGTTTGCAACAAGGCACTAAAGTAAAACTGTAAAAAATCTGGCAAAGAAATGAACTTTCTGTCCTGAATACAAAGTGTTAGGTTTGGGGTAAATCCAACACAACACATCACTGAGTACCACTCATCATATATATTTTTTTGGTGGCTGCATCATGTTATGGGTATGCTTGTCATCGGCAAGGACTAGGACGTGTTTTTATGATAAAAATAAATGAAATAGAGCTAAGCATAGGCAGAATTCTAGAGGAAAACCTGTTTCAGTCTGCTTTTCCCCAGACAGGACAGTAACCTAAAACACAAGGGCAAATATACACTGGTTGCTTACCAAGACAACATTGAATGTTGCTGAGTGGCCTAGTTACAGTTTTGACTTAAATTGGTATTCAAATCTATGGCAAGACTTGAAAATGGCTGTCTAGCAATGATCAACAACCAGCTTGGCAAAGCTTGAAGAAAAGAATAATGTGCAAATATTGCACTATCCAGGTGTGCAAAGCCCTTAGACTTAGAGACTTACTCAGAAAGACTCACAGCTGTAATCGCTGCCAAAGGCGATTCTTACATGTACAGTATTGACTCAGGGGGTAGAATACTCATCTAATCAAGATACAGTATATTAGTTTTATTTTTCATTCCACTTTGACATTAGTGACAAATAAATGACAACTAAATCTATTATAATCCCACATTGTAACACAACAAAATGTGGAAAAAGTAAAGAGGTTTCTGACATTTTCTCACTACACACACACACACACACACACACACACACACACACACACACACACACACACACACACACACAACACACACACAACACACGCAAGCATACATCTCCCCGAGGCCTGATTGAGTGTGAGTGTCTGCACTGCTGGTCAAGGTCAGCTGATAATGGGAGTGATTGAGAACGGGGAGCAACAGTCTCAGGTAATGAGATTTACGACCCTGAGCCCCCCCTCCACCTCCCCCTGACCACCCTCCACCTCCCCCTGTCCACCCTCCTCTCCCACTAACATGATTTATGGCTCCAATAGAAGTCTACGCTCCCCAGATAGAGGCTTCACTGCACACATTACCACTGAGGGAAACTCATCCTTCCACAATGTGTGGGTGACCAGAGAAACAACTCTACCAGAGGCAGAACTAGGTAAGAGCTGGCGAGGTGCTATAGCCAAAGCCACACTGCGTAGCCTCTCTACCCTATGCTAACTACCAGTATACCACACAGGAAGAGCTTTCCACCAGGATACTACACAAGTAGAACACCGACATTGACATTTGCAATATCCCAAGTGTTTGGTGACCACATAATGTCAGCACGTCTCGAGTTTGCTTTTAGAGTGTATACTGTAGCATACATAGTCATAACTTACCAACGGCATACTGCTGTTACTGCCAGGCTATACCAGATCACATCAGACATCAAAAGGTCGTGTCCAGATTTATCTAAACATTGATGCACATTTTAGGTTGTTACTTTTTTAAATTTCATACACATAAAATAGTACATTCTTTGTCTATTCTGCTTTTGAGGAGGATTCTAGAAACCAAACGACAGTGAAACAGTCAGATAGCATCCCACTAGTTTTAATGCTAATATTTGCTGTGGCTCAAAACACCAACTGTACGTGTTCAAAATGAAGGTGAGTGGGATTTGGCTTCTTGTTCTGTTGTTTGCACTGAGCCGGTCTCCAGGCTCGTTGTTTTAACGTAGGAAATGAGACCCTGTTATAAGCTCCTCTAAGCCGAGGTTGGCAGTTATTGACGTGCCTTGTCCTTGGCTGGAGGTTTATTTTGTTGATTTTTCCCTCTGCCAATCAGAAAAGTCGCAAGTAGCAGTCACTTTGAACAGCCTGTTAATCTATAATCTCATATCACTACACCCTGGCAGGGAGTGGGTGGAGGGGACACTGCATCGAAAAGCAAACAATAGCTGATGGTGCAGCGTAGCCTATGAATGTTGATGTGAAGTGAGATGTGGTGACTGTTGATGTGAAGTGAGATGTGGTGACTGTTGATGTTATGTGAGATGTGGTGACTGTTGATGTTATGTGAGATGTGGTGACTGTTGATGTTATGTGAGATGTGGTGACTGTTGATGTTATGTGAGATGTGGTGACTGTTGATGTTATGTGAGATGTGGTGACTGTTGATGTTATGTGAGATGTGGTGACTGTTGATGTTATGTGAGATGTGGTGACTGTTGATGTTATGTGAGATGTGGTGACTGTTGATGTTATGTGAGATGTGGTGACTGTTGATGTTATGTGAGATGTGGTGACTGTTGATGTTGTGTGAGATGTGGTGAATGTTGATGTTAAGTGAGATGTGGTGACTGTTGATGTCAAGTGACATGTGGTGACTGTTGATGTTATGTGAGATGTGGTGACTGTTGATGTTATGTGAGATGTGGTGACTGTTGATGTTATGTGAGATGTGGGGACTGTTGATGTTGTGTGAGATGTGGTGAATGTTGATGTTAAGTGAGATGTGGTGACTGTTGATGTCAAGTGACATGTGGTGACTGTTGATGTTATGTGAGATGTGGTGACTGTTGATGTTATGTGAGATGTGGTGACTGTTGATGTTATGTGAGATGTGGTGACTGTTGATGTTATGTGAGATGTGGTGACTGTTGATGTTATGTGAGATGTGGTGACTGTTGATGTTATGTGAGATGTGGTGACTGTTGATGTTATGTGAGATGTGGTGACTGTGGACGCTATGTGAGATGTGGAGGACTCTCACTTGGTCATCTTCTGGTATGTCAGAAGCATGTTGGTCTGTTGGTAATTTTACTGCTGACCAGACCTGGGTTTAAATACTATTTAGGGTATTTCAATTACTTTCAAAGACCTCTGGAAGTAAGTATTCAGATATTTGTATTTGTAAAGTAGTTGAATAATGGAATGTATTTGTAAATACTCAAATACACTAACTCAACTACACTCCCATGCATTTAACCCAAGTATTTTAAAAATAGTCTTTGAAAAGTCTTTGAAAATACTTTAAAATATTTCAATAGAGGTAGTGGATTCGGGTCACATTATTTGTAAATACTCAAACACACAGAAAATAAGTATTTAAATAACAAAACAAGTAGTTGAACCAATGTCTACTGCTGACTTTTTAAGACAATAAACCAACATCAAACTGTAACTATGCATTTACATGGTCGCTCTACAGACAGCTACAGTTTAGTTATACATTGTTACACATTAATACCTGTTTGCATCATGCATCCTATTTCAAGGATTTACAAATTAACTCACAATTGTAATTACACTCAACATGGTCTGAGGGACATTTATTGTAAAGTGGGACCAGCTTAGACAGAGACGGGCTGAAATTGGCCAATACACATTTTTCTTTGAAATAGGACCTCCATGATTTAAAAAAATGTAATAAACACTTTCTTCTAATTTCCAGAGTCACGGGCCTACTGGGAAGGCTAGAGGCAGACAAAAATAGAATAATTGAGAAGAAAAAAAAGTGGAGGACCATCCTCCAGTCTCGATGGGCCCTTAAAGGCAGTACATGTATGTCACTCCTTTCTGTCTCTAAGGACTTCATTAGGAGAGCCCCATGTCTCCTCTCTGTGAGTCCTTGTAAGGTCTCTGCAAGCCTCTACCTGGCTTTGGGAGCCCCCCTGCTCTGGACTGTTTAAACCAGCTTTAGAGACCCCAATTTCTGCTAGTTTTATTGTCTCTAGTGAGGGAAATTCATTCATGGGAGGTATTGCTATTGCTAAAAAATCTCCCTCTGTTTGGACTAACTTCCAGATAGGTATTTGTCACAATCATTTGAATTATTAAACTATGTGAAAAGGAACTACTGACTTGGAAAGTAGGTCTACCGATTATGACCAGATTGTCTGTACAAAATCCACTCCATCACCAAAATGAATCGTAGAGAACAGATTTTGTGGCAGTGTTTTAAAGAATGTATAAATGGGGTTACATGTCTTAAGTGATGAAGAGCACGATCCCATTCATGATACCAGACTGGAGACGTGCCAATATCTTCTCCATGGTCTCCCCAGGGAGTTACAATGGTGTTAAGTTGAAAGGGCAGTTTTAATTCTCTGTACAATATATGCGGCTTGCTGTGGCTGCTTTGATGCTCATACTCGACTGGTTAGAGAGAAACTCCCATCATCTCACATTGACTGCAGGGTACTTGATGCTGCCATGTGTCAGAACGGCTGAGGATGCACTGTAGCTGATTTGCCACCTGTCAGCATCAAACGTCGAGAGGAAAGTCAGTAACCTCACACAACTCCCTGCTGAGGTACAGAGTATGTTCTTCTTATGCTGGAGAAATGCGTGTTTGGATATTTCAGTCATCTAAAGAATGTTCACTGCGCTGGTATCGGTTCAAACGTACTATTATTGAGTCTGTGCATGGTACATGTATTGCTCTGCTTCGAATATTACACCCACATTTGTTGAGGTGTTACGATCATAGTCACCACCAGCCTTAAAGCTTTTCATTGAACTTAACAATAAACGTGGACAGTCCCTGAACCAGTAATTATTTCACTGGGAGCGACTTTGCCTTTTGTAACCCAGCCATCATGTTAGCGTCACACAGATCCCAGTACAGCTTGAGTTTGGACCTGAACGAGGCCCAACAGACGGGAGAGAAACGACTAGTTGGATGACTCAGTCGGAGGCAGCAGCTTGTTAGAGTGGAAATGGATTAGCCGTGGTACAATGGGAGTCTTAGGCGTGTCTTAGGCGGCTGCGCTACAGCCTGCCTGTGTCACCCGGGCTGCTAGACTCATTTGTGCCCAGCGGTGCATGCACCAGCCAACTCACACACTGTTTTTCTAATTGCCACAGTTTCACTGTCGGCATCAGCCAAAGCTCAAATTTACCCTACGGCGTCTCGATCTCATTCTGTCTGTGATGTGAACAAAATGTTTCTTCTTGAAAATGGCACCTTTGCCAAACATTGCTCCTTATTCAATCAGAACGGAAATGATTATGGGATATCATAAAAATGACTTGACATGAGAGAAGCGTTTTATGTTGTATACTAGAATGATAATGTCTCTTTCACCTAGACCCTTACATACACTGCCATGTCTTTTTCACTGAAACCAATTTGCACCTGCTCTACCACTGGAACTGAACTGCACATCATTTATTATACATTACTTGCAAACTAATGCATATTGTAAATTGCTATATAATACTTACATTGTACTTAGTTACAGTTTATACACAATCTAGCAGTTACATATACACAAGCTGATCCTGGATTTGCAGCCAGTGAGAACTTCTCCTAATCATCATCAGTATCTATTTAAGCAATAAGGCCCGAGGGGGTGTGGTATATGGCCAATATGGTTACCAACATAATTAGAGCAGTAAAAATAAATGTTTTGTCATACCCGTGGTATATTGTTTGATATACCACGGCTGTCAGCCAATCAGCATTCAGGACTCGAACCACCCAGTTTATAATCTTAAATGTCATGACAGTCAACTGTTTGTCATTAATCATCATCAGCAATGAACATAACGACAGACGAGAAACCAAACATGCTGTCATCATCAATCAGGCACAGGTTTCTATGTGACAGCCTTAACATATTGCCATAGTCAGGTAGGGACAGGCAGACAAATGGCCATGCAAACATGCTGTCAGCAGCAACCAGAGAATGAGATCCAAATCTGCTCGCATCCTCCCTTTGAGATAGATGGTAGGATAATAGCACTTGCTAGATAATGTGTTCTGAATTTACATGGAAGGGATTGTAGAGTATACCGTTTTTATGATAAAGATAAGAGATGTCTTACTGTCTTTGATAATGGGTCTCTTCTGTTTTTGTTATGCAGGTAGACTGATGTTCATATTCTACTATGGACGGTGTGTGGTACAGACGGACATCGACTGGAACGGAACAGGCCACGAGGACCATTCAGCTCTACCATAGGTGTGTCATCATGTGTGTGTCTGTGTGCATCAATACTGAAACCATTAGTCTGTATTTATCCACCTACTGCATCATCTTTACTCATTTTAACTGTGAAGAATGTTTAATTAGGCTGTGTTTAGACAGGCAACCAATTCTTATCTTTTAATCATTAATTTGTCTTTTGACAAATCCGATCAGCTCTGAAAAATATCTGATGTGAAAAGATCTGATGTTATTGGTCAAAAGAACAATTAATGTAAAAAATATCAGAATTTGTCTGGCTGTTTACATAGGCAAAGTATCCACCTTTTCCTGGTGGATCTGTGCTTACTTTAAAAAAAACATATTTTTAATTAGGGATGTGCGCATACATTGTAAAGTTTTAAAATATTAAACTTGAATTGTGTTCTTGTTGCTGCATGTAATTAGATATTCTAATCAAGTAAATTTGTTAATTGTCTAATCTCTGAAAGTCATTGGATAATATGGTGCTTAAAACATTTAAAATATTCAATTTATAATGAAAAATACTCAAGAGAATGCTTCATAAATATACAAAATCCTATTTCCTCTCTATTACATGCCTCCCAAAAGACCTTGCAATGTCAACCCTTTGTGAGTCTGTGTGATGAATTTGTTTGCTGGCTGCTCGAAAGCAACCAGGTTTGTATTGTAAGGCGGATGTAATCTCTCTAGATCACCTTGCTTGGATCAAGGACTACAACTAAGGGAAATGTGCAAAATAGAGGTGTTCAGAGCTGGTGTGTGTGTGTGTTTGTGTGTGTGGCTGAGCAGGGGGGAGCTAGCGGGAGCTGGCGGGTGTGGGAGTGTGTGGAGAGCCCAGGTAAATTGTGATTGACAGGCCCTTAAGCCCTCAACAGCGAATAGATGAATAATATAATATCCTGTGGTGCCAGCCCCCATCCAGAGCTTGGAATGAGACACATACAGTGGGGCAAAAAAGGTATTTAGTCAGCCACCAATTGTGCAAGTTCTCCCACTTAAAAAGACGAGAGAGGCCTGTAATTTTCATCATAGGTACACTTCAACTATGACAGACAAAATGAGATTTTTTTGGGGGGTGGAAAATAAGTATTTGGTCACCTACAAACAAGCAACATTTCTGGCTCTCACAGACCTATAACTTCTTCTTTAAGAGGCTCCTCTGTCCTCTGTCAACTCGTTACCTGTGTTAATGGCACCTGTTTGAACTTGTTATCAGTATAAAAGACACCTGTCCACAACCTCAAACAGTCACACTCCAAACTCCACTATGGCCAAGACCAAAGAGCTGTCACAGGACACCAGAAACAAAATTGTAGACCTGCACCAGGCTGGCAAGACTGAATCTGCAATAGGTAAGCAGCTTGGTTTGAAGAAATCAACTGTGGGAGCAATTATTAGGAAATGGAAGACATACAAGACCACTGATAATCTCCCTCGATCTGGGGCTCCACGCAAGATCTCACCCTGTGGGGTCAAAATTATCACAAGAACGGTGAGCAAAAATCCCAGAACCACACGGGGGGACCTAGTGAATGACCTGCAGAGAGCTGGGACCAAAGTAACAAAGCCTACCATCAGTAACGCACTACGCCGCCAGGGACTCAAATCCTGCAGTGCCAGACGTGTCCCTCTGCTTAAGTCAGTACATGTCCAGGCCCGTCTGAAGTTTGCTAGAGAGCATTTGGATGATACAGAAGAAGATTGGGAGAATGTCATATGGTCAGATGAAACCAAAATATAACTTTTTTGGTAAAAACTCAACTCGTCGTGTTTGGAGGACAAAGAATGCTGAGTTGCATCCAAAGAACACCATACCTACTGTGAAGCATGGGGGTGGAAACATCATGCTTTGGGGCTGTTTTTCTGCAAAGGGACCAGGACGACTGATCCGTGTAAAGGAAAGAATGAATGGGGCCATGTATCGTGAGATTTTGAGTGAAAACCTCCTCCTGAAACGTGGCTGGGTCTTTCAGCATGACAATGATCCCAAACACACCGCCCGGGCAACGAAGGAGTGGCTTCATAAGAAGCATTTCAAGGTCCTTGAGTGGCAGCGCCAGTCTCCAGATCTCAACCCCATAGAAAATCTTTGGAGGGAGTTGAAAGTCCTTGTTGCCCAGCAACAGCCTCAAAACATCACTGCTCTAGAGGAGATCTGCATGGAGGAATGGGCCAAAATACCAGCAACAGTGTGTGAAAACCTTGTGAAGACTTACAGAAAACGTTTGACTTCTGTCATTGCCAACAAAGGGTATATAACAAAGTATTGAGATAAACTTTTGTTATTGACCAAATACTTATTTTCCACCATAATTTGCAAATAAATCAATAAAAAATCATACAATGTGATTTTCTGGATTTTTTTTCTCATTTTGTCTGTCATAGTTGAAGTGTATCTATGATGAAAATTACAGGCCGCTCTCATCTTTTAAAGTGGGAGAACTTGCACAATTGGTGGCTGACTAAATACTTTTTTGCCCCACTGTAGCCTTCTGAGCTCTGACAGATTCTGAGAATGATTCTCTCTGTGTGTGTGTGTGTGTGTGTGTGTGTGTGTGTGTGTGTGTGTGTGTGTGTGTGTGTGTGTTTGTGTGTGTGTGTGTGTGTGTCTTTTCTCATTTTGCGACCAATCTTTATCTATGAGACACCCAACCACATACCTTGTCTCAACCTACCCAGGGTTGGGGCTATTAAAGACAAGTGTCTTAAGCTGACTGAAACCACCATCACCCTTCCAGGAAGAGGAGAGAGACTTATTATGATAGATTCTAAAAGATGTTGGCAGGGTCTACTTGGACCTTTGTGATTCCGACCACCTGAGCTAAGACCAGAGCTCTCTAGGAACATGGTGATGAGACGTGAGTGGGAGTCACTCCTGTCTGCAAGGCACCAATCAGGGGAGAGGGTTTCTTGTCCCTGACAGTGTAGTGTCAGTCTGGGAGGTGGTCTTTAAGGTGCTCCGTGGAGGCCCTGAGACAGAGAGACATGCCCAGAGATCTGGTACCAGATGGCTAGTAGAGCTAAGGCTTAGGGAAGAAGGAGCCACATCCATACAGAGACACAGTTATATAGCCACACTGCCAAACCCATTGGCCAAATCCATTACTTACCGGTTCCCTATGGCCTGCTCACTCAATTATTCAGTCACGTGCACACACACACGCACACGCACACACGCACGCACGCACACACGCACGCACACACACACACACACACACACACACACACACACACACACACACACACACACACACACACACACACACACACACACACACACACACACACACACACACACACACACACACACACACACACAGGCCATGTGTCCCTGTCTGCCAGACCTGTGAGGTTTCCCATTAGTTGGGGTGCAGTGTGCTGGAGAGGCGCGCTGGGGCGAGAGACATCAATTTGCTTCCTCTAATGCGCTCGCTGCCCCCACAAGACATATTGATTATTTTCCCCCCGCAAAGTGACAAACAGCATTTTCTGGGGCATAATGGAGATGGATGGTGGGTTTATGAGCAGCCCTGGGGAGAAGGTGTTGGGGGGGACACCCCTCCTTCATACTCTCCAGACCCCCCACCGAAAAACGGCTGAAAACAAACATAGCTAACAAGGAGAAGAAGAGATGGAGCCGATGGGGTTGCTGCGGCAGAGGGAGGGGTGTAAACGGGGATGGGGGGAGGCAGATGTCGAGGAGCGATGTTCCTTCATTAGATACCTCCTCTCTGGAGAACCCCCTCGATCACCCTCCCCATCTTAATGGCCACCTCACTGAGAGTTGCAGCTGCTTCAATATTAACTCTGCATCAACACCAGCCTCGGATAGGTTTACCTTACATCTAGCTCGTCTGCAGTGGAATTTACTTACCAAACAGCTGAAGAGTGATTGAATTTCTTTTACATTTATGTGTTGTAGGCTTTATTTAACATGTTTTTAGACTTTCAGTTGATTCATAGTACCATTTTCTTTTGACGTGATATTTGACTATTTGACTATTGATATTTATTTAGTCCCCGTCCTGTCAGGAGATAGTGGTGTTTGCTACACCAGTCTAGTCATGCCTAGCAGTCATTACCTCAGGGAAAGGAAAAGGGAAGGGTGCATTTTAAATGTATTTACACAGAGCTCCTGCCAGGGAATGGAATGAGGATAGCAAGAAATGTTAGAGCTTTGAGACACCATGAGATCGGACATCAGGTAGCCTAGCGGTTACGAGGGTTGGTTCAGGAACTGCAAGGTTGCTGATTTGAATGTCGTAGCAGCCTAGGTGAAAAATATGCCGATGTGCCCTTGAGCAAGGCACTTAACTCTAATTTCTCCTATAAGTTGCTTTGGATAAAAGTGTCTGCTAAAAATGACAAAAAAATAAATTATTAAACTCACCAACTGTGCTCTCCATCATAGATAAGACCTTCAGTTGGGATTTTGCTTCCCACTGGTAAGGTGAAAGGATGCCGTCTTTGATCATAATTCTGATCAATACTCTGCTTACAGATCATCATCACCTGAGCAAACCTTGCTTTTTGACAGCTCTTTGAAAGATCTGAATTGCCTTTCTTTCCCACTACCATATTTTGTTTTAAGAAGTGTCTAACATTTTTTGAAATGGTTCGTTTGACAGAGCTGACTGGTTCTCCACACTAGACATTTTCTTTATTTAATTCTTCAAAACTTTGCGATATTGACCTTTGACTCTCTGTCTTTTCTTCTCTACCTCATTTCCCTCTTCACATCTTAACAAATCCCCATAATTGATTTGTTCCCTTTTAATTCCACAGAAAAAAAACAGCGTTTGGTTATTAGAAATGCCTTAACTGTCAGACAAAGAAATTTGAAACAAAAAAAAATTATAAACATGCATTTGTCATGGTTGAAAATAGAGCGCATATGAGACTGGGTAGCAATAACCTTGTGCAGGGCCTTTTTTTTGTCATTCACAAGCAAAAACATCTCAGATACCTGAAAATACATCAAACAGAACAGCCCCAAACTGAAAGGAGTCTGACACACGGTAGACAGAACAGGAGAGTGAGCTTAACATATACATACTGTCACCACACAGAGCAGAGCCAAGCTGTCAGTGATCACAACAGACGCTATATGGGAGGGACTGGCCCAGCCTGATAAGCGGAATGATCTGCAGTGCTGATAAAACCGGCGGGTGGGATGGAGGGAGGAGGCGTCTGCTGGCTATTATCCTGCATCGATTTCCTCCTGTCAAGGTTGGCTGGGCACGTAATGAAGTGTGGGATCTTGGGATGGCGTGCGTGCTCGTCTGCACCATATAGCTTTTTGGTGATATTGGGATTCTACGAGAGTTGGCGTCCGTGTGTGTGTGAGTGATTGTGGACGGGAGAGGAGGTGTTTTCTGCAATCACATTTTATTGCACAAATAAAGTGTTTTCTCTTTCATCCTGTTTGATTGATTGAATGCTTGCTTGTTTTTTTTTGTTGATTAAAGATTGTTGCTACCTTTAGCAACAATTCAGTTGGTCAGCCCAGAACTCACTGAACGACTGCAAATGGTAAGTGATTGTCCCTGTGTACGATTTCCACGACAGGTATAAGGTAGAACTTGCCTTCAACATCCTTTTCGTTTTCTCTCTAGGCACCTCTCTCCCTCTGACTTTCTCTCTCTCCCTCCCTGCCTCTCCCTCCCTGCATCTCTCTCTCCCTCCCTGCATCTATCTATCTCTCTCTCTCTCTCTAATCCATGGCCCTACAGATTCTCTTTGTACTGCTGTCTGACAAGTCGGCTCATTCTCCAGCTCTAAGGACTGCCCCGGTGCTTGGGATAATGGGACAATACGCTGGGTGCCGTGGCGCGATAAGCCCTGAGGATGCTGGGAAACACACAGAGAGTGTCACCCAAAGCGATAAAGCTCTATTGTCTTCTGTGTCTGCAGAGCCGGGATTATGGTTTTATGGACGGCTTTAGCGTTTCTCAGAGCCTTTTGGAGAACGGCATGCAACACAGACACCATGGCCGTTCAGGCAGACAGCGCGAGCATGAGACATAGGTCTACAGCACGTTTTCACATCTGTCTCATCCAATCGTCCTCTCTGTTTCTCGAAAGACTCGCACCCTCCAATCGTGTCATGTGTCTGTATGTATGAAATCACCTCACCCAATAGCCTTGCCTGATGACTTTTTGCTCAGGTAGCTCTCGTCCAATAGCTTTTGTGAGAAATACACAATGGCATCTATGCCGTTATCCAGTTATCCATCTCTGTCTCGCGATCTTTGATGCTATGGCGCAACAACCAGGCTATGATATTGATCTAGCCAGGGGACAATTTATCAATCTATTTTCTTTCAGTAATACCACCCAAACCTTCTGTTTGCTGCAACACTATAGGAACTGTTCAATTTGCAAAATACCACCAGAGGCAGCTAAAGTTCTATTGAGTATGCACCCCGAAGGAGCTTGATAATGTACTTTCTTTTCCTCTATTGCAAGAGCAGGCATTTCACCAGCCTCACCCAATAGCCTTGCCTGATGACTTTTTGCTCAGGTAGCTCTCATCCAATAGCTTTTGTGAGAAATACACAATGGCATCTATGCCGTTATCCAGTTATCCATCTCTGTCTCGCGATCTTTGATGCTATGGCGCAACAACCAGGCTATGATATTGATCTAGCCAGGGGACAATTTATCAAACTATTTTCTTTCAGTAATACCACCCAAACCTTCTGTTTGCTGCAACACTATAGGAACTGTTCAATTTGCAAATAAGTGCTATTGTGTGGCTCCAATACCCAAGTGACTTTTTCTTCTGTTCTTCTGTTCTTGCAGAAAGGCGTGTTTCAGCACCAGAGGCAGCTAAAGTTCTATTGAGTATGCACCCTGAAGGAGCTTGATAATGTACTTTCTCTTCCTCTATTGCAAGAGCAGGCATTTCACCAGCCTGTCTGGGGGGGGGGGGGGGGGGGGTTCGGTGGAGATTCGTGGGCACCTTTTCTCAATATCGCCTACCACCCATCCCTTTGACACAGCCTTAACAATTGAGTAGGGGAGCAGTAGGCTGACCTTGCCTGCTCAGATGACGGAGTGGGGGAACGCCTCATGTGAGCAGATCCCCTAAAAATAGCATAGGCGGCAATTAAGCGCCAATCTAATCATCCGCCTGCGTAAACGAGCCGACGATTCCGCCCTCATATTCCCCAGGCTTTCCAGACCGTTTCCTCATCATCTTTGGCTATCTGTTTAATTACGCCCCCGTCAGCCCCAGATGAGGGAGCGATAGCCTTATCACCACGGCTCATTTCCGAATCCATGAAATTAATCAAGCTAACCTCCCATCAGCAGACTGCTATGGCTTGGTGGCTCAGTGACATAGTGGCATAGTGGAGTCAGTGTGAGAACTTAGCTAACTGGAACTTTAGTTATTTTCCCAGGGAACAGAGGATGTTCCTAGACCTGGAGCAATGATGTTCCCCAAGGTGCTCCTTACATACAGTTCTAACACACAGCTGTTTAGATGCATAGTTCACAAAATATTATCATGTGGCCTTGATTAACCTGACCAATTGTAAGGTATTAGTGAGTACCTTTACAAAGTGGCATCAGTGGCAGTGGAGCTGTTCCAACTGCCAAACCTCCAGAGGAAAAGACTGTGCTCGGCCAACCACAGCCAGGCTGAGTTTCTCTCCGAGGTGCGCTCCATTTTGACAGCCAGGGTCTCAGACATCGATTTTGAAAGCGAAGGTTGGGCGGATCCGTCACCACGTCGGGGGCTGGCAGCAGAACCAGACAGGCGGATGGAGAGCTCCCCCTAGGTTTGGGCCGTCATTTATCTCTAAATGACAGCAGATGGTGGGCTTGGCGCCGGTGCCATCCTCTTAATCTCCCAAGGTGCATTTCTCTGATGGATGTGGATGAGGGGAGGGCTGGGAAGTGGCTGTGCACATCTGTGCTTCTCGATAACGGGGGGCTAAGTGTGTCTGTGTGCTAGCCGTAACTTCTCGCATATTAATCATACCACCTTCCTCTGAGTTTATTCACTTCTTAGCTACATCTCTCACCGCTTGTCCCTCTCAAGTGGTGAGAGAAGCCCTCCATTCGATCCTGTGGAGGAATTCTTACCAACAAGATTTCACACTGTTACAGCCAAATGGACACTAAATTCTGTTCTGAAGGTAAAGTATTCCTTAGTTTAGTTTTAATAATATAACACAGGGTATCCTTAACTTGGTCCTCAGGAGCCCAAGGGGTGCACGTTTTGGTTTTTTGCGTTTTGTTGTTGTTTTGTTTTTTTGTAGTGTTATGGCAAAAACCAAAAATGTGCACCTCTTGAAGTCCCAAGGACCAGGTTTGGGATACCCTGTGTTATACCATTAAAACTGAACCCCTTGGGGGCCTCCCGGGTGGCGCAGTAGTCTAAGGCACAGTGGCGCAGTGGTCTAGAGATTCTGGGTTCGAGGCCAGGCTCTGTCGCATCTGGCCGCGACCGGAAGGCCCATGGGGCAGCGCACAATTGGCCCAGCGTCGTCCGGGTTAGGGAGGGTTTGGCCGGCAGGGATATCCTTGCCACATCGCACACTAGCGACTCCTGTGGCGGGCCGGGCACGGTCGCCAGGTGTACGGTGTTTCCTCCGACACATTGGTGCGGCTGGCTTCTGGGTTGGATGTGCATTGTGTCAAGAAGCAGTGTGGCTTGGTTGGGTTGTGTTTCGGAGGACGCATGGCTCTTGACCTTCCTCTCCCGAGTCCATAAGGGAGTTGCAGCAGTGAGACAAGGCTGTAACTACTACCAATTTGATACGACGAAATTGAGGAGAAAAAAGGGGTGAAAAATACACAAAAAAAACGGAACCCCTTGAAGTCCCAAGGACCGAGTTTGGGATACCCTGTGTTACACCATTAAAACTGAACCCCTTGAAGTCCCAAGGACCGAGTTTGGGATACCCTGTGTTACACCATTAAAACTGAACCCCTTGAAGTCCCAAGGACCGAGTTTGGGATACCCTGTGTTACACCATTAAAACTGAACCCCTTGGGATCCCGAGGACCGAGTTTGGGAAACCCTGGTATAACATGTATCAAAGATGATTGTGTTTGTAACACATGAGTTGTAATATATTCTGAGAGCTGTAAGGCCTCAACATCCTGTATTCCTTAAAACGGCTCTCTCTTTGTCACTCACACAAACACGCAAAACACGTAGTAGACAGCAGGTGTATTTGGACAGTAGAGGCCCTCGGTCATTGGCTGACCTCCTTGTTAGGGTCATCTCATGATGTTAATAACCCTGGCTTCTTGCCAGAACCATTAAAGTGGAGATAACTGCATCATTAGCCCGCCCATCCACGTCCTAACGCTCACATCTCCATGGAAACCCTGGGCTCTGGCTGCTCCGCGAGGCGCCCTTGGGATGCTCCCTGCGTCGTCATGGGGTGGCAGCTCAGGAGTGAAAGCTGATTTAGCGGCTGCATCAGAGAGCTGGCTGATTAGTGGAAGGGAAATAGGGGCCAGCAAACAGTCAGCAGGGTGATTGGCTCAGCAATAACAGAACACCCCTTTGCCGACAGGGACCGGCACTATGCGGATGCAATGACAAAAAAGACAGTTAGCGAACTCCCTCGGGGCTTTACGAGGCGTGACTTGCTTTCGCATAGACTTGATTGTAGATGTGCCATTCAGTAGTGTGATTATGTAATGATGGCAAACTGTTACAGAGGACTTGAAGCAGTAAAGGACCCGACACATTGGTTCCTAGGGGACATTAAGCATGGCGTAATGTCCATCTTAATAATACCGTACGTAAACTTACATGCACCTTAATGTTAAGCATGGCGTAATGTCCATCTTAATAATACCGTACGTAAACTTACATGCACCTTAATGTTAAGCATGGCGTAATGTCCATCTTAATAATACCGTACGTAAACTTACATGCACCTTAATGTTAAGCATGGCGTAATGTCCATCTTAATAATACCGTACGTAAACTTACATGCACCTTCATGTTAAGCATGGCGTAATGTCCATCTTAATAATACCGTACGTAAACTTACATGCACCTTAATGTTAAGCATGGTGTAATGTCCATCTTAATAATACCGTACGTAAACTTACATGCACCTTAATGTTAAGCATGGCGTAATGTCCATCTTAATAATACCGTACGTAAACTTACATGCACCTTAATGTTAAGCATGGCGTAATGTCCATCTTAATAATACCGTACGTAAACTTACATGCACCTTAATGTTGTACTCGTTGTGTTATTGTACTCTTGTTATTCAGTGCTGTCAGCATGTTATAAACCTGCTGCAGTCTATCAGAAATGGTCCCATTAGATAACAGTACATCCCTTCGTCTTCAGTGAGGTGGATGAAGAAAGGATTTAATGAATTGAGTCATTCATGCCCAAATAAACAAATCAATTATTATGTTTGAGAATGACACGGTGCTTTATTGAGAGTTCAAAGGAGTATCAAACTAGTGAGTTCTTGTATTTCCTTTCCCAGTCTGTTGGTTCAGGCTGTTTGATCACACTTTGGGCAAGGCGATCGAGCAGATTGTCTTAACAGATTGGTGTGGAGGATGAATCTGGAACAAACGTGTGGGAAGCAGAAGATTCTGTTGGATAATTAACCTCCTTACATCCCCTCTCTTACTAAAATATATCAGTGTAATATACCAATGCATACACTTGGTGGGCCTGCATCCATAGCTTTGCATTCAGCTCTCTATATGCTTGTAACACGCCACGGCATGTTGATAAACCAACAGCTGTTGTTATGGTTGTTTTCATTGTTTGAATTGGCAAATGTCTTTAGTGACGGCAAACCTGAAACGTACCCTTCAATCGATTTCATTGATGCCAGACGGTTGGTGAATTGATCCCATAACAGGAGTTACGGTGGATCTTCTTTAGACTTTGAAAGTTTTATAGTCGCAGATCCTTGTTGGAATCAAAAGCTAAATGAAGTAGGTATCATACTAAAGGGTGACGTAAGGGTTATGCTACATTTGGCAAAGTTCCAGACTACGGACCTGTTTAACCAACCATTATGAATAGTCAAGGAATATACTGTATGTATGCATTACACAGGGTTTGATATATACTTCATTATAAATGGTTTAAGCTACACTTTCTGAGACAGATAACTCTTTTAGGGTTAGGGTTTTAAAAGACTAGGTGTCTAACATAAAACATGAATGGAAGAATGGGCAATATGTGGTGTGTTTGTTTAGCGAAATGTTGAATCATGAACGCTCCAGACGGTTTACAGAGCTTCTAGGAAAGCTGACACTCACTTAGCCCCAAAAAACATCTATATCTAGTCAAGATCCCCCACTGCCTCTTACCATCGATCCTCAGCACAGAGAGAGATGGCTCAGGTCTAAATATTGTCCTTTGTGTTTAAGTAACGTCTCTTAGCGACAGACCCAGTTACAGAGGCTTTCCGGTGTACTTGGCCTGAATGTGTTATTGCTGTTTCTCTGTGTAGACCACATCATCACTTGATGCAGACTGATAAACTGCTGAAGGACAGTATTCTGAAACAAGACGTAAAGTATTACAGATTCTAACACAACAGGAAGACTGCTGTATAGCTGGCTCACAACAGGAAGACTGCTGTATAGCTGGCTCACAACAGGAAGACTGCTGTATAGCTGGCTCACAACAGGAAGACTGCTGTATAGCTGGCTCACAACAGGAAGACTGCTGTATAGCTGGCTCACAACAGGAAGACTGCTGTATAGCTGGCTCACAACAGGAAGACTGCTGTATAGCTGGCTCACAACAGGAAGACTTCTATATAGCTGGCTCACAACAGGAAGACTGCTGTATAGCTGGCTCACAACAGGGAGTCACTTTCAGTTGAAAAGGGACATTTAATATGTTATTTGTCAATGGGACAGAACATGCAAAGACGGTCTGTGTCTTTGGAAAAGGGCATTTGCAAATATGTAGAAGTAATATTGACAGAGCTTTGGAAGTTCTAGTGCTGTAGTGGTTCAGACACAGTTCTGAGGACCTTTGGGCAGAGTCGTGAAGTAAAATAGCAGCACCAGTTTAGCACCTGTTCTCCAAGGGAGCTGACAGGGTGACCTGTAGAGTATATGGCTGGACGGTATTCTCAAGGTTAGAGTGTCCTCTTCCGCCCTTGAGATCACACGGAAACACTCCGGGAAAGTTTTTACGTTGTGCCTGCCGCCTGCTCCTTGCTGACGGGCAGCTCATTAGGGCAGCGACGCGCCAAGCACGTGTTTGCTCCCAGACAGGCCGCGCCACGGGCTGCATGCTAATTGGGGAGGCGTAGCCGGTGTTGAAACGACCTTGTGTCCGCACCAGGCTCTGATTATGTGAGGGGGGCGGCTTGGCGGGACGCCCACACGGGCGAATCGCAAACACGTTTTGTTGTCTGCCTAGCAGGGGGCCTCTCTCCTCCTCCGTTCCGACTTGCTACTCCTCACCCCTTCAGCATCTTGTGAAGCCTTCGTTCTAATCTGACCTCCAGGTTTCATAGCAAAGTCAGCCAACTCTGACCACTCATCCCACGTGAGAGCCGTCAAAGGAAAGAGAGAGTGAGAGAAATGAAAGAAAGAGAGAGATGTGAGAGGATAAGAAATAACGTTGAATAAGGACAGACATACAGGAATGCTGGAAGAAGAGAAGAATGGTGTAGAACATAATTCTACAAACAAAGTTAGACTTTTCCAGTCAGAATCAATGCAGCATGTACGGTTATGTTAGTTGTAACCTAACGCTATACTTCTGCCGAGTCATTCACCAACAGGCAGAGAAATGTAAAGGGGCGCTATGTAGAAATCACACATTTCCTGGTTGCTAAAATTATAATTATTCGCCTAATTTCAGTTTATGTGACAAAACAAGCAACTATAGTGTATAGAATCATTGTACCATCTAAATTGTTGGGAAATATTTTTCAATAACCAAAAATATTGTATTTTCAGCTGTTTGAAGCTGGCGTACAAAACCAAAAGTAAAAGACGCAGAAACGACAGATCTATAACTAACATTTCTATGTGAATTTAATCCAGTCGCCCAAAAAGTTACATATTGCAGCTTTAACTGCAATATTTTTCATAACATTGTCATCATATGGTAGATATATCATAGCAGAGCTCTCTTCTCACAATGCAGGAGGCACGTTTTCAGAGTGGAGAGGGTTGCCAGCCAGAGTGTTTAAGTGCCATCAGTCCTCCTGCCCTGCCCTCGTAGATAAAGAGGGACCTGCCATCAGCCACACGGCCGTCTCGTTCAGTCCTCATTAAAAAGCCATCGTATTAAGAAATCATTTCAGCTTGTCCTGATGAGCCTTTTATTGCCTACTCTAAAATCTTTTCACTTATCGAGGAGTCGAAGGGAGTGGGAGTGCTATGGAGAACGAGAGGTAGAAAGAGAACAAGAAAGAAGCTGAATGGAAGATTGCAGGGGAGGACAGATTTGATTTTTAAATTAAGGGCATTTTATCATGACATTCTGAAGGCTATTTCATCCTCAAGGGTGAAATGCTGGCTTTGGCTTCTCCAACATCAGACATGGATGTCCTATCTTGCTGCAGGGAAACACTCTTCAGAGAATTGTTGGCTAAGTTGGGAAGGGGTCTTCAGGCCAGGTCTTGGTTGTGTTGAATTATTGAGTGCAGTAGTCTGTGTGAGGAGTTGCTCCATGATTTCTTGGGACTTACAGTATTAGGGCAGTTTTCTGACTTGGATGTGTTCTTTGGTCTTTAGCTCAACAGGTGTATCATCGTGAAACGTGTCATAATAGTTGGAGAGATGCTGGTTATTAGAAACAGTGTTGAGGGAAGCTTCCTTCTACTAACATCTCCTATTCTCTTGGATGCAGTTTGGTTTGGTTTTGGGGTGTGGCTCAGGGGCAGCCATTACAGCAGTAGCCCATTACTCATCCTCCTAGCTGCTGTCTCGGAGCTCCCGCTCCAGTGCTAATGCAGATTACAGGGATATATGAGGGCTATTTTGTTCTCAGTGGGGTGGGAATGATCACTAGCAACCATAGCTCTCTCAGATGCACGAGTATACATCTGTTCCCACTGTGAAATCGCACCCAAAGATCCATCAGAGCCAGAACCCAATCAAATCTGTGGATAGTACATAAATTACACGTTAATTAGCACTTTATAGGAGTTTAATTATTCATGTACAACATGTTAATAGATGGCAAGGCCTTTGCAGTTTGGAGTAGTTCCAGAGTCCACTTCTAATGGTTAGAGTGAGTCATTATTCATCTGTTGTGTAAATAGCCCATTTGTCATGTAGTGCTATTGGAGCTAAAAATGTTTGAGCAATCTGTCTCTCCAATAGCGCCAGTTTGAGGCAGATCAATCTATCTTTTTACAATAAATATGTCACTGCTCATTGTGTGCCATGTAATACTGAACCATTTGGAACAAAATTGAGAAGGGAAGAAAATAGGACACTTTGAAAAGAGAACCTATTTTTTGCACATCTATCAAATGAGGTCCATAGGGTCTTATAGAAGGCTTCAGTTGTGCTGCTAATGGCAGTACTACTAACTCATTTTATACTGCTGCCATTAACAATAGTGATGTTTAGCAATGGTGATAGTAACTGTCACAGCATTACATTTATATGATTTTATATAATAATTATAATAATCTATCCCCCCGTTCTTCTTTCAGGGCCCCGCAAAATCATTTGGAAGAAGTTGTTTCAGTGACCAACATGTCAGAAATTAGCACATTAACAGGTGGGTCGGCTGGTGCCACCATCTCACATATCAAATTCAAATCAAATGTATTTATATAGCCCTTCGTACATCAGCTGATATCTCAAAGTGCTGTACAGAAACCCAGCCTAAAACCCCAAACAGCAAGCAATGCAGGTGTAGAAGCACGGTGGCTAGGAAAAACTCCCTAGAAAGGTCAAAACCTAGGAAGAAACCTAGAGAGGAACCAGGCTATGTGGGGTGGCCAGTCCTCTTCTGGCTGTGCCGGGTGGAGATTATAACAGAACATGGCCAAGATGTTCAAATGTTCATAAATGACCAGCATGGTCATATAATAATAAGGCAGAACAGTTGAAACTGGAGCAGCAGCACGGCCAGGTGGACTGGGGACAGCAAGGAGTCATCATGTCAGGTAATCCTGGGGCATGGTCCTAGGACTCAGGTCCTCCGAGAGAGAGAAAGAAAGAGAGAAGGAGAGAATTAGAGAACGCACACTTAGATTCACACAGGACACCGAATAGGACAGGAGAAGTACTCCAGATATAACAAACTGACCCTAGCCCCCAGACACATAAACTACTGCAGCATAAATACTGGAGGCTGAGACATGACATACAGGTTAGTCATGTCTTCAGAAGACATCTATTATAGAGATAGAGCGAGGTTATCGGTCTATATAATACTTTACGCACCATGTCCATAATTCTACCTGCAATTGTGTAACCCCCCATCCCCCCTCTTTCTAAAACAGGTCACAAGATGTGCTGGGCTCACCCTCCATGAATCCCAAGAATCCCATCATGCCCTAGGAGTTTAAAAGCTCCAATCCAGCTCGAACTCAACCTCACATGACTCCAGTTCCCATCACCAACTTGACTCCAGTCCCTTGTTGTTCAGTCCTGCTGTTTCCACCCAGCGGTTTAGTTGTGACAGTGGCTTTCAATGAGAATCCAGTTGGCCTTCCCTCTCTTGTACCCCTCATTAACGTTGGCCCTCATGTCAGAGCCCTGTGGGCCGCAGAGGGGAAGGCTCTCATGGTGTCTCTGCTGTACAGAGAGCCAGGTCTGATCCCAGCCATGAGGAGCCCACAGGCGGAGAGCCCTGTTTAAAATTCCGCTCTGCAACATGTCGGCTTTCCAATCCACCGGGATTGCATTATTAAACTTACACAAGCTCATTTCCATACAAAGCAGGATATCAGCGGCAGACAGTCATGCATATTTATCGCCGTGTGCCTGGCTTACGCACGAATACACTCGCACAATAACCCACATGCAGGCATAACTTAGTCGTGGTACATAAGTGAGGGAGGAAACTGAGGTGCATTCCTAATGGTTTGAGCATGAGAGGTCCTGAGTGAGGATGGTCAGTGAAATCTACATGTCAATCACCTGATAAACCGACACATAAACAGGCAGTTTCTCACACGCAAACAGGGGAGATGAGATGAGTTACACTTTGAGATCTGACGAGAAGTGTATTACTGATAATCTACACGCAGAGTCATGCACACACGGTCCAGCCAAGCCTCCACCTGTCCATGTTGACTGTTCCCTGCTAGTAGCTAGTTCCCTTAATGTCCCTGTCTCTGTGTCTCCCCCCGTCCCTACGTCCCTGCTGCCCCACTGTTCTTCTCCTCCTCCACTAGTTTCCGAGCACCGGTTTCTCCTCTCCTCCTCCCCCTCTTTTCTTCCTTGCCCTCCTTCAGGTGATGTCCGTCCCTCCTCCTCCTCCTCCTGTGAGATTGCTGCTGTGTCTTATGGCTTTTTATTCCTACGTGAGGGTAGATGTGTTCATGTAGGGATAGAAGCCACTAAACACACGGTGAGAGGTCAACGTGCAGGCCAGTAGAGCCAAAGCTTCCTTTTCCACACAGAGCAAATAGCCTGCGGTGACGTTACAGTGGAGTTTACTGTCTAACTCTAGGCCTACATGCACCCGTTACTTTTAAACGGGCCTCCCGGGTGGCGCAGTGGTCTAAGGCTGTGCCACCAGAGATTCTGGGTTCGAGCCCAGGCTTTGTCGCAGCTGGACGCAACCGGGAGGTCCATGGGGCGACGCACAATTGGCCCAGCGTTGTCCGGGTTAGGGAGGGTTTGGCCGGCAGGGATATCCTTGTCTCATCGTGCACTTGTGACTCCTGTGGCGGGCCGGGCGCAGTGCACGCTGACCAGGTTGCCAGGTGTACGCCAGGTGTACGGTGTTTCCTCCGACACATTGGTGCGGCTCTCTTCCTGGTTGGATGTGCATTGTGTCAAGAAGCAGTGCGGCTTGGTTGGGTTGTGTTTCGGAGGACGCAACCCCAAATAGGATGAACATTAGAATACTGAGATGAATCATTGTAAAGTGTGAAATGTTATTCTATGTGCTTCATAAAACCTACTTCTAGCTGCCATCATAGCTGAAGTGTAATAATTCAACACCCTCACTAATGTACATGAATGTTCACACTATAAATCTACATCACAACACATGATAGGAGCATCAATTATTGACAGTGTTTTCTATAGACCTCCAAGCTTTCAGGGAGAATGTGTTGGAATAGATTACTGCCAATGGATTCACTGCCTGAGGCTGCGTGTGGCTGTCTGTTTTCCTGAGTTGAGTTGATGCATTAATATAAAGTCTTTGTATGTATATACATGCATCTCTGTCTTTTAAGAATCTATCTCCTGGCAGATTTTCCTGTAATAAATAATGCTCTTTTGTGTTGTTGCCGTTCTTCATTTGTTTTCATATTTTCAATGGTGCGAATTGATGAATAAATGATGCATTCAGCCAACCTTCTGTACCGATCTGTTTCTTTTGCTCATCTGCACTGTTATTTAAATGATACACACACACACACACACACACACACACACACACACACACACACACACCAAAGCATTCTTTTCGCAACACCTAGACAAACTTGTGTTCTCAAATTAAATACTGAAAGGCTGTCGCAGGGGTTGAAAAAGTCTAAAATCCTACTCATTGGCTTGGCAAACAATATTTCGGACATGATTGTCAGGGAAAGCCTGAGAGAGTTTGAGTGATTGCAGGGACAGGTGAACCGTGACAGCAGAGTGGAGCGGAGCAGTCTGGAGTGAGTGATTGAGTTAAAGTGGAAACTTGATAGAAGACCAGCATGTTTTTCTTCTTCACTGTGGTTGGGAGCAACCCGCCCACACACACCAGCCATTTGTCTGGGGGATCCAGTTTGTGGTTTCATGATGAAACTAGAGGAAATCCGACTGCTGCCGGCACACCACACATTCTCTTTTCTATTTCTTCTCTCCTTTCTTCAATAATTCCTCCTCGTAACCTTTTCCCCCAAGCGCTGCTTCCACTTCTTACCGCAATTAGCGTAACGCAAAGAAGCCCACTTGTTTGTCAGCACGGAAATAAAATGGTAATTGGATAATCCATGGAATTTCGCAGTGTGTTCGGGGAGTTTGTAATTAAACCTGAACTTCTGACAAATATTGAATCAGATGAGCCCAGTGAGTGAAACGCATGCTAAACAACTGCAGGGTGAGCCAAATGTAGTCTAAACTATGCCAGTCTAAGAAGGATTAAGATATATTTACACAGGCAGACAAATTCTGATCTATTTTTCACTAATTGGTCTTTGGACCAATCAGATCAGCTCTGAAAAAGATCTGAGGTGATTGGTCAAAAGACCAATTAGTGGTAAAAAAATATCAGAATTGAGGTGCCTGAGTAAATGCAGCCAGACTCATGTGTATAGTTGTTTCCCCATTAATTCAGAAAGTGATACTCAATGGTCATGTCCGAAATCTGTCTTGCCTACATTTTACTACAACAGCATACTGTATAGGCTGTTAATCGTAGTACACACTATTTGAATGTACTGCTTAGTAAAAATGATGCAGTAAGCAAAACATGTCAGCATACTAGGACTCACATACACTGAGAATGCGTCATCTAATGCACAATTGCATTTCCCGCCAATTATTCATTTTTGGTACAGCCTGTCCTGCCAGCGAATGATCAGTTGTTGTCAAACACACATGGGTCTGAAAAGACGATTCTCTTCCTCAATAGCATGCAGCCAATTCTACTAGATGAAAGGCCAAAATTAGTTTGCCATCTGGTGTTAAACAATGACTGACAGGGGGATGCTGTTTGGAAGCCACCACACAGCCATTTTGGTACTCTATAAAATAAATAAATATGAAGCTACAGAAATGCATTTAATAATGTCTACAGTCGTTTTGACAAGCATATTCTAATACAGACACCTTAATGCATACTTTACAATTATATTATGTGAATAAGACATAAACATGAATAATATATAAAAACATATTCCTTAAAGTAGTTTTTAGAGAGTGCTAATGTTACTGTCCCAACTACAACAAGGAAATACTTAAATACATGTAATTATGTCCTTGAAACGTTTTTGTGAATTATTATAGCATTCCATTCATTCCTATGACTGTGCCTTCTGAGGAGTATCAATATTTTTATTTTTATTTATTTATTTCACCTTTATTTAACCAGGTAGGCTAGTTGAGAACAAGTTCTCATTTACAACTGCGACCTGGCCAAGATAAAGCAAAGCAGTGCGACACAAACAACAACACAGAGTTACACATGGAATAAACAAGAGTACAGTCAATAACACCATAGAAAAAAAGAAACTATATACAGTGTGTGCAAATGGCGTGAGGAGGTAAGGCAATAAATAGGCCATAGTAGCGAAGTAATTACAATTTATTGGCCAATACATAGCATCAGCAATCCAGGGTTTATACACATTATTTGTTTTAAAGAGTACTCAAATGTTGAAATTGGCTACTACAGTATTTATAACCCAAGTTTACTGTAGGTATGGGTATTCGGACAAGGCCAGTATCTGCGTCCTCAATACCAGTAGTTTAATTAGTCATCTTTGACCTATAGTGAACCTTGCTGCTGAGTCTTATTGGCTATATATGTCTTAGCAAGACATATCTCACAATAATGCTTCCTTATCCCAGGTCCTCAAACGAGTGTGTCAGCATTCTGGCAGTGATCACAGTGGTTATGACTTTTTAATGGTCTGTTAATGGTCTTTGTTGTGTTGCATCCCAGCTGCCCAAACAACATTAATTGCTTCAATTGCTGCTGCTGAGTCCAGTACCAAGCTAAACCTGTAATTACTGAGAATGTTAGAGTTTTGCTCAGTCAACAACTGGATAATGTTGACTAGAAAATAATTCCATTCCTGATAGGAATGGCTATATTCTCTCCCCACAATCATCCAGTGTAAGGTTCTGCTTTTCTTTTCTTGGTCAACCTTGTGTTCTTTTTCTTTGTGTTCTTGAACATAACCCTGTTTCTTTGTGTTCTTGAACATAGCCCTGTTTCTTTGTGTTCTGGAACGTAGCCCTGTTTCTTTGTGTTCTGGAACGTAGCCGTCTTTCATTTTTGTTCTTTTATTTCACCTGCGTTCGTTTCTCACCTGGTCTCATCAGCTCCCTATTTAGTTCAGTTCTTTCTGTTTGTATGGTTGTGAGGTACTGTTTGTATTTTGACTGCGACCACAATGCCTGCCTTCTGTGAAGGCTTAATAAACATCTGCCACACTCTGACTGTGAATCTACACCTTTTTCCCATGAGTATTCATTACATCCAGACAGGGTTGCATACTATATCTGCTGCATTTCTATAGGGTTGTATTTCTATAGGTTTATACAAAAATGTTTTCCTGCAAAGAAAATTGCATTCACCACTGAACAGGCGCTTGAAGATAAATGAGACCTGATTGAATGTCCAGTTGAAGACAATTCGTCCCTTCTTGCCATACACATACAACCACCTACCTACAGCATGGACTAATGTCAACATAGATCCCCAACACTGTATATTAGGGTAGTGCATAAGCAAAGCAGCTCAGTGATCACACCTGAACCCAATACTGGGTAATGACTCAAATAGACACAGCACCCCCTGCTGTTGGCTGATTCTGCAACACCCACTCACTTTACATGCCACTGCACACTCTTACACTCGCTATCTAGAACCTAAAATGGTTCTTTGGCTGTCCCCACAGGAGAACCCTTTGAATTACCCTTTTTGGTTCCAGGTATAACCTTTTTTGGTTTCATGAAAAACCCTTTCCACAGAGGGTTCTGCATGGAACCCAAAGTTTTTTTTACATCAAACAAAAAAGGGTTCTACTATGTGGACAGTCGAAGAACCATTTTAGGTTCTAGATAGAGAGTGTAAGAGTGTACAGTGACATGTAAAGTGAGTGGGTGTTCTACACTCAAAAATTCTAAGAGTGTAGAATAAACCTTTCTGAATCCATACATGATAAACACAATCAGTTTGTGTTACCTAGAGTGTCAGCCATTCCAAAATGCCACAGGGCAAACTTAACCATTGTGGAATTAAAGGAGCCACAATGAGTCCCAAATGATGTGGTTTGACCTCATATAATTTCACAGCTGTTAGCCTACATATGAGCCTATTCTTGTCCTATTTGAACTATTTACGATATACTCTCTGGTTTCTGCAATCGATCTGAAACAAAGTGCATAAATACAAAATGTACTCTCAAACTTTTCGTAATGCTCATGGCAGCGTATGAATGGGTTTGACTTTCCTCTCACAGTGGGCTATTGATTGTGTCTGTGCCCCAGCTGAAGTCTTCCCAATTAGAAGATGCAATTGCTACGCTTGACAAGTGTTCCTCCCTACAGGTGTCATCTGATTTAGCATGGTAGAACAATGATCAACAGTGCTCACAACTGGGGTCTACTTCCATCCCCTCCTTGTACACATTTGATTAAATTAATTAGTGTAATTTGCTCTCAAGCATTCAGCGTAACACAGAACCCCTACTTTTCTCCATCAAGATGCTGAAAAGTCAGAAGTGATGCTATGTTGCAATTGGGTGGTTTGTAAATACAGAGAACCACTATCATACATAAAGAGTGGTATTAGTTAAATGGGAGTGGCTCACTGATTGGTATCATTATGGGAATGCCTGCAGGACCACTGACTGGGTGTGCAGCCAACGACATAGAGGAAGTTATTTGTAAAACTGTTCTACCAAATTTACTGTCTGTTCATGGAAAACCAATTTAAAAAATGACAGACGTGGTGCTTCCTCAGAATACTAACAATAAGTTAAAGTTATATTCTCAATCATTCATTCTATATTATCAGACTGTTTTTTTATTAAAAATATTTTTTGACAACGAGCCAGATGCTTTCTTAACGCAAGAATGCAGTCATATGCCATGTTCACGTGGTCGGAACTATAAAACTAAAATATTTTTGACGTACTAAATGTTTGAACGCGGCAGGTGTAGAACTACAACCAGTTAGCAAGTCGGACATTTCTGAGTTTCCTATAGTTCCGACTAGCACGTGAACACAGAAATAGGCTTACTTGTAAACTCATAATTTCCATTGCCTGGTTTCAAAGACATTATCTTTTAATTTTATTGGTAATCAATAAGTATATTTCCTCCCTCATTCTCTTACTCCAAGCCTATAAAAAGTGCCTAACAAAAGTAGATTGGAGGGCCTCATCAAACAAAAGACACTAAAAAGAAGTCTGTGTTATGTTCAGATAGCAACAGGCTTTCAGAGCAACCAGCAACACAGTACACACACACCAGTGCAAACACACACACACACACACACACACTGTTGCCGTGTCCATGATGCCAAGGATTAATTAGCACAGCACTATCGGCCCATCGCTTGCCAGAGAAAGCTCCGTCCCTTGATGAAGTTGGCTGTGCCACCTGTCTCAAATATGCTTCTTCACCACGTTCCTCCGCTTTTCATTCATTCCCCCATTCCTTACTCATTAATTTAGCAGCCACCCTTCATCCAGGTGGGTTCACCATCGCTTAGCGACAGGGTTAAAAGTAAGATGTTAATCCACCTTGTTCATATGCTTTCATTCTTCCTGAGGACACTTGGTCACGTTAATGAGGGAAATGTCAAACGTTACCGTGTGCAATTACAGCAGTATGGCACGTTTGACTGTAACGGACAAATGTTCCATTGACTGATAATGATAAGTCCTTTATTACAGTTTGACTTTTGGGCTCTTTCATTCTAAATGTCCTGACAAACATCTCAAGTGTGTCTTTGGAGGAAACTGTATTGTCATTAGCTTATAGTTTAGTTGATTATTTTTGCACAACGCTAAAGTGTCCATACAATCAGTGGTGATTTTAGCAAGTATATCTTGGTGGGGCAAACTTCCACCACTTGTTTTTAGATGCATGCCAATAAAGCCACTACACAATATAACACTAAACAATACATTAATTGCACTTCAGCAGTGATAAACGGTGCCCACAAACTGTTAGGGCCTACATAAAGCTGTTCCAACAGCAGTCCCAACACCTTACCTTTGCTACACCTGGCTATCAACAGAGCCTTGTCTGGCAGTGAAACAGTTAATTCAGCCTAATTTATTGCCTTTTAAACAGCAGGTAGCGAGTTCAAACAGGTGCAGTTAATACAGGTAATGTGTGGAGAACACGAGGGCTTCTTAAAGAAAAATGAACAGGTCTGTGAGACCCGGAATTCTTACTGGTTGGTAGGTGATCAAATACTTATGTCATGCAATAAAATGTTAATTAATTACTTAAAAATCATACAATGATCTTCTGGATTTTTGTTTTAGATGCCGTCTCTCACAGTTGAAGTGTACCTATGATAAAAAATTACAGACCTCTACATGCTTTGTAAGTAGGAAAACCTGCAAAATCGGCAGTGTATCAAATACTTGTTCTCCCCAAATGTATCTCCCTTGCATTTTACATAATTTATTGCAGCAGCATACAATAAATTTTTGGACTCACCTTGCTGTGCTCACTTGAACAGGAATGTGGCGTGGTGGTCCTTTGTGGGTACATTTTGTCATCAAACTTTGCTATCAAAGTCTGGCATTTTCTGGATTTATGGTGCTTTCAAGACAACTAGGAACTTTGAAAAAAACAAAGTCGAATCATGATGACGTCAGTGATCTTCAGGTTGGAGCTCTAGAAAGAGATCTCGACATGCAATTCCAAGTTGGATGACCGTTCAAAACTTATTTTCCCAGTCTGAGCTTGTTTTTTTCAGTTCCCAGTTGTCTTGAACGTACTGAGATGTCCCAGTTCTGAGTTTCTAGTTGTTTTGAACGCGGCTGAAGTCATGCTGGATTGACAGCATGGCCAATGTTGAAGGTTTATCTTTTTAAGCTTGGAAAAGAGACCCTTAAACCCAGACTTGGACCACACACACACTCCACTGTATAGCAGGCTAGTGATTGCTTTGCAATGCTTGCAGGTCGCCACTGATTCCTTCCAAACCACTCATTGTTGAATTAGCGATTTCAAACTTCTTGTGTTATGTTTATGTCCAATGGCTGATGAGCACCGATACGTTTTATCTATATTTTTCTCTTCATTATTTCTCTTCATATGACAAGGATTAAAAAGGATTTGCCAGTAGATTGTCGACTTGATTCCTGATGATGACTGCTAGCTTGCTAGCTATGATATTGAACGTATGATGTTGACATGTCAATCAAATCACAGCTACTGTAGATATAATGTGATTTGACATCATTTTAGCTGTGGCCAATGACCTTGAGCTTTCTTGGATGGGCACTTCTAATGTAACTCTATGGCAGCACCCAAAGGGCTTGAATTTTTGAGCTCTACCGTATATTTTTCAGTGACTTAGTATCCCCATAAGTGACTGAGCCAACACTGAGCCAATCACGGCACAACTAGAGAACATTACCAACACCTACACTCCTCTGGCTGCCCCACCACTACAGAAATCACTGAGCTAGGCTGAAACACCTGCATTTTGAAGCTGCCTTACTCAAGAAAGCAAAAAAGAGACCAAGTGTGTATGCAGCTTTATTAACTCAATGAATGTTTTTTATTTTATTTTTTACATTGTTTGCAAACTGATATGTGACACGTATTAATGCAAAAGTAACATGCAAAACAGGTGCCCCAACTGCACTGAATGACGGGTCGTCACTGCATACAATATAATTAAAATTCAAATTGGCTTAGTAACAGAAGGCATCGCAGAGCTTCAGCCTGATCTGATCTGGCTGCAGAGTGTATTATCCTGCATTGATCAGTCTGGAGCTGCTGCTTATCTAACCTCAGAGAGAGGGAGCGGAGCGGCAAGGAGGGAGGCTCCCTATCAGTGCCTGAGTCGTTGAACCTGGTTAAATATAGAAGTGGACGAGATGGGCATCGATTTTTTTTTTAGTTGACGGCCCAGACTGACAGCGCTGAATGCAGCAGGCTTCACAGAGCCGTCGAGGGAATTTGCCAGACGAAGGTGATGAGATGAGATGGAAAGATCACGGCTACAAAGCTGCACAGCTACACGCTCCAAGCTCCCTCCACCCCAGCACAGCGACTCCCCCAAAGTAATTACTGCGCAGACCCCCACTCTCCAACTCTGGGAATGCAATAGGATTTTGGCTGGCTGAGCACCAGCCTGCCTCATCGCACTCCTTTTGCCAAAAAAAACAACCTGCACACACACACACACACACACACACACACACACACACACACACACACACACACACACACACACACACACACACACACACACAGACACACACACACTCTCTAACACAGTCTCAGTCATCCTTATGTCTCTTTCCCCCTCCAGCTATACACCCCCTCCCATTTACAGACAAATGCTTGTGTAGTAACACTGTAATTATGATCTCTATTCATCTTGTGTGATTAAAAAAACGCTCAACTCAATTGCTATACAATTACTAAACTATAGTGCAACAATATGTTAATATGCCTACATTCATTGTTGTTACTAGTGTCACCAAAAAGGAGTTATTCTAATTTTCTGTCTCCTACTGTATGTAAAAACTGTATGTAAAACGGTATGTTTTAGCCCTGCTTTCTTTCAGCAGGAAGTTACAAAGGTTTCTGAATCTGCCTGTAGCACAAGGAATGATCCCCTTGCATCCTAATGCACCTCCTCCCCCTACAACCGTCATGGTCAGCCACAGAAGATCTCACTCTTTGATTGGCTTGAAATGTCCTCAATGTTCAGACGGGCACTAGGGCAGAGCGGCTGTTTGCAATCTACTGTGGCCGACAAGGGAATCGATGACCTATTTTCATCCCAGTGACCTGGGCGAGATAAACCGCAGCTTATCATTTTACCTGAGATTGATTGAGGCCAAGTGCAAAGACCCAACTCTGCTGGCTTCCTGACATGTAGAAAGACAGAAAGTGTTTTAATCTAGACAGCCCTGTCAGTAATTCAATAGCCCTTTGTGCAATCGGGAGAATGGTCTCCTGTTTAAGTCTATGGTGACTCATTTGAAGTCATAAGGTCCTAATCAACCAAACTTGGGATTCTGGGTTCTAAAATATTACTGCTAGGCCTGTAGATTGGGTCCTTCATTACAACATGCTGTCATGCTGTGGTTCAGGCAACATATTTATACTGCCCCTGGACTATGAACAAATGTGTCGAAAAATAACTAATGACGCATTGTCCTGTTAAATAAATAATCAAATGAATTAACAACTAAATTGGTGTATATTGAATAGTGGCCTTGCTTTGTCTTATCATTTCTGACTCATTACACTACTGGTATGTTGAATCAAATCAATACAATTTTATTTGTCACATGTGCCAAATACAACAGGTGTTACAAGCCCTTAACCAACAATGCCGTTTTAAGAAAATAGAGTTAAGAAAATGTTTAGTAAAAAATACAATACAAAAAGGTAACAATAAAATAACAATAATAATGTCACTCATTTAATTTGTTATAGTTTAATTTAGACTTTGATATTATCTCTTTTGAAAATTCCCTCAATGTCCCCAACGTAAAGTCGTGTGGCTGAAAATCCTCTACCAGTTTCACAATTGTGAAATGTATTTCATCAGAATCCTGTACATTTAATTCAACTATTTTTTAGGTGGGACTTTCTACCTTTTTCTATCAAATGTCACACTTCTAACTATGGAACACTACATGACCATTTCATAAAATGAGGACAAAATAGAACAGGTTTTTAAACAAATTTAATGAGCCATTGGAGGCCTTGAGACATTTTGCCTAATGAGGCATTCAGGTTCGTCTCTCGCTCTTCCTGCCCTTGTGATCTGTCCACCCCTGGTTAAATTGTTTGAGTATTGAGACCATTACAGCATTTCACTGTAAGGTGTGTGACAAATACAGTATAGCTGTTGTATTCGGCGCATGTGACAAATACAATTTGATTTGATTTTAGCTGTATGAATGTATGGGCTTCTGAGTGGCGCAGCTGTTTAAGGCACTGCATCTCAGTGCTAGAGGCGTCACTACAGACCTTGGTTTGATTCCAGGCTGTATCACAACCGGCCGTAATTGGGAGTTCCATATGGCCCTATGTCGTCTGGGTCCAGTGTCGTCTGGGTTAGGGTTTGGCTGGGGTGGACCGTCATTGTAAATAAGAATTTGTTTTTAACTGACTTGCCTAGTAAAAATTTAAGGTTCAATAAAATAAATAAATAAAAATGTCCATCCCTAGTCGTCTTGCCACAGACCATATCATCCTCTCTATACCATGGTATTTGTCTCTCTCTGGTGGTGATTACGGGTAAAAGAAAGCCCTGTCAGAGCACTACATAGGGACCTCAGAAAATATACTATAGTATTGTGCATCAAATAGACCAGTGCTTCTCAAACCTCTCCCCGGGGATCGCCAGCCGTTCCATGTATTCATCTATTCCAGAGCCAGCAAACCTGATTCAGCTTGTCAACTAATCATCAAGTCCTTGACTAGTTGAATCAGGGGAGCTAGTTCAGAAAAATAATTGTTTTGAAACGTCTGGGGGTCCCTGAGGAGAGGTTTAAGAAGCACTGAAATAGACAACAGAAGTACAAACGGACACACATTATGCACAACCCAACACACACACAAAAAGCCTACACAACTTCTACTGTGATTGTTGATCAAACGGTCTAAAACAGAGAATTGATCAACAAGCAACATCACAACAGCTGAGCTGTTCCAAAATGTACTGCTTAAAACAACTCCAGCACATCACACAGCAGTGCATAGGCATGCTTGTGCCACATCAGAGTATTAAGGTGTACACAGACTAACATTTAATTGACTGGTCTGCTGGCCGTGCATTACGCCAGTGTCACGCCCTGACCGTAGTTTGCTTTGTATGTTTATAGGTTTTGTTTGGTCAGGGTGTGATCTGAGTGGGCATTCTATGTTGTATGTCTAGTTTGTCTGTTTCTGTGTTCGGCCTGATATGGTTCTCAATCAGAGGCAGGTGTTAGTCGTTGTCTCTGATTGGGAACCATATTTAGGTAGCCTGTTTTGTCATTTTGGGTTGTGGGGGTGATTGTCTATGTGTCAACACAGTTCGTATATAGCGTCACGGTCGCTGTTCATTTATTGTTTTGTTCAGTTTACTTTGTTTTCGTCATCCGTTAAAATGATGCATTCACATAATAATAATGTTCTGAGAACTGTATACTTCAGAGTTCAAACAGTTAGAGACACTTGAAATGTGTATGTACTGTAGGCTATACAGATGTATGATCTTAATTTGATCACCCTTTTGATGCTGAGAATTTTCCTGCGCAGTGCATATGAGCTTCGGGATTTACATAAATTACTGAGGTTATATTAACAGTTTCCCACTTTTCATGTAGCCTAATTTTGACCAGCTAATAACTTAACCACCAATCAAGCAACATTTTGGACCAAACGTTCAAATCCTGTTGCTGCAGGATTATTTTGCTGTGACAATATAGGTCAAATTAATATCCTACACCTGTAGGCCTACCTAACTTGACATTGAACAACCCATATTAAGGAACCCGAAATGCAAGAGCTAAATCTTGATGTTTATCTATGTAAACTGACAAACTTACCGATCCTGCTATGTGCTAGAAAGGCCTGCCTTTGAAGTTACAGCAGGAAGCCCCGCTGGAGAGGGTTATTGAGAACTTCCAACGCCGTTCATGCTTCATCCAACTGTATTTAAAAATATATATATAATTAACCTTTACCTAGTCAGTTAAGAACAAATTCTTATTTCAAATGATGGCCTACCACAGCCAAAACCTAACACTAATGCTGGGCCAATTGTGCGCTGTCCTATGGGACTCCCAATCACGCCAGTTATGATATAGCCTGGCATCAAACCAGGGTCTGTAGGGACGCCTCTAGCACTGGGATGCAGTGCCTTAGAGTGCTGTGCCACTCGGGAGCCCATGAAAACTCAAGTTTATGTTACCCATAGACCAAATTTAATGGTGCATTCAAGGGAACTCGGAACTTGGACAAAACAACCTCCGACTGGGAAACATTGTTTTGAACGGTCATCCAACAATTACAAGTTGGAAACTCGGGTATCATCTAATGCCATGTTTAAGACAACATGGAACTAAAAAACATGAGGCCCAAGTTTCCCACTTGGGAAATTTCAGAATCAACCAATAGGAAGCTCTACGCAAATAACTTAGGTTAATTTTAACTCAGAGGTTCTGAGTTTCTTCAATGCAACACTAGAGCTCTGACTTCTCCGACCTGAAGATAAAATAAAATAAAAATGTATTGGTCACATACACATGGTGTCACGCCCTGGTCTTAGTATTCTGTGTTCTCTTTATTATTTTGGTTAGGCCAGGGTGTAACATGGGTGAATTATGTGTTTGTCTTGTCTAGGGGTTGTTGTAGATTGATGGGGTTGTGTTTAGTATAGTATTCTAGGTAAGTCTATGGTTGCCTGGAGTGGTTCTCAATCAGAGGCAGGTGTTTATCGTTGTCTCTGATTGGGAACCATATTTAGGCAGCCATATTCTTTAGGTCTTTTGTGGGTGGTTGTCTCCTGTGTCAGTGTTTGTATCACATGGGACTGTTTTGGGTTTACACGTTTTTTTTTGTTGTTGTTTTTTTTTGGTAGTTTGTTCTTCTATAGTTTTTCTTATTAAAAAAAAACATGAACACTTACCACGCCGCATATTGGTCCTCCGATCCTTCTTGCCTCTCCTCTTCGGAAGAAGAGGAAATCCCTTACACATGGTTAGCAGATGTTAATGTGAGTGTAGCGAAATGCTTGTGCTTCTAGTTCCAACAGTGCAGTACTATCTAACAAATAATCTAACAATTCCCAACAACTACCTAATACACACAAATCTAAAGGGGTGAATGAGAATATGTACATATACAGTGAGGGGGAAAAAAGTATTTGATCCCCTGCTGATTTTGTACGTTTGCCCACTGACAAAGAAATGATCGGTCTATAATTTTAATGGTAGGTTTATTTGAACAGTGAGAGACAAAATAACAAAAATTTCAGAAACACGTATGTCCAAAATGTTATAAATTGATTTGCATTTTAATGAGGGATACACAATTCCTGACTTTTAATCCTAATAAAAAAATCCCTGTTTTGCGGCAGTTAGGATCACCACTTTATAAAAGGAATGTGAAATGTCCGAATAATAGTAGAGAGAATTATTTATTTTGGCTTTTATATCTTTCATCACATTCCCAGTGGCTCAGAAGTTTACATACACTCAATTTGTATTTCGCAGCATTGCCTTTACATTGTTTAACTTGGGTCAAACCTTTTGGGTAGCCTTCCACAAGCTTCCCACAATAAGTTGAGTGAATGTTGGCCCATTCCTCCTGACAGAGCTGGTGTAACTGAATCAGGTTTGTAGGTCTCCTTGCTAGCACACGCTTTTTCAGTTCTGCCCACAGATTTTCTATGGGATTGAGGTCAGGGCTTTGTGATGGCCACTCCAATAGCTTGACTTTGTTGTCCTTAAGCCATTTTGCCACAACTTTGGAAGTATACTTGGTGTCGTTGTCCATTAGGAAGACCCATTTGCGACCAAACTTTAACTTCAGGAAGTTGTCTTGAGATGATGCTTCAATATATATACATAATTTCCCATCCTCATGTAGCCATCTATTTTGTGAGGTACACCAGTCCCTCCTGCAGCAAAGCACCCCCACAACATGATGCTGCCACCCCCGTGCTTCACGGTTGGGATGGTGTCTTCAGCTTGCAAGCCTCCCCCTTTTTCCTCCAAATGTAACGATGGTCATTATGGCCAAACAGTTTCTGTTTGGCCATAATGCACAGGAGGCTGGTGAGCGGTGGAAGGCTCATAATGTCTGGAATGGAGTGTTATCAAACACAACCATTCAATTCATTCTGTTCCAGCCATTACTATGACCCTGTCCACCCCAATTATGGTTCCACTTTTGATTCCAATGTGATAATGATGGCAAAGGCAAACAAAAAAAATGGCACAAAAGTGATCCATTTTAAATGATAAATGAAATGATATATTGATACAAATTCCAAACAAAACAGTAGATAAACACAGTTGAAACCTGTGTCTCTGCTTGGCATCTATCACAGTCTATCAATATAACTTTGCTGGTGCAATACAGGTAACTTACCAGGTATCACAATAAACAAATATAAGGTTTTTTAAATGTATTTTATTTACATTCCATACACAATTTCAGCACCTTTTAATTTCTATCTATCAGTGACTATAACAACATTTACTTAAAATATTTTTCTGCTGCCTGAATGCTAAGAAAACGTGTACAAATAAATGCATGTAATTTTCACCTTGAATATTTAAAACCACAGGGGGGAGATGTGCTCAGACTTGATCATGTGCATCTGTCTACGTGCTTTACAACTCATATCACCTCTAGTCGGCTAGGAGTCTACTTCAGACAGACGGTGCACAAGCACCTTGGAACTCTGTCAGTAACAGGTGAGACAGACAGCATCTATTGACCTGTTGCCTTATAGGATAGACCTACACAGATGAAAGATTTACTATACACAGTAAGAATTGATACCGAATGGAATTTGAAAAACAAAATGAAGTTTGGATTGATTCAGATTATGAGGAAGAGGAAACAGGTGAGTTTCTCTCTATTTCTTGTTTTGGATCAGTGTTTCTATGGTTTCTGATGAAGGTAATTCTATCCTCCTATCCTAGCAAGGTTATTCCCCTCAGGAATTTAAAGGAAATTCCAAATAGAGAATTTAAGCTTGTCTTTACTATCAGGTTTATTTATTTATGGGAATTTCATTTCCCAAGCTTCCTGGATTGAAATACTGTATGAGGACCTTAATTCTCAAAAGGAGTTAAGAACAACCCAGTTATCCACTATAAGAAGTATAAGGCCCTCATCCTGACATCTCTCTCCCAGGTGATTCCTCTGATTGGCTGCATGGCATTGTCTACTGCTGGAGCCATCTTTGCCTCCCTCTACTTCCTATTTACAAAGAATGATGTCATGTGAGATTTAATGTATACTATTTAATATGGATTATATTTGTTTGTCTTGCATTTGTTTTGTTTCTAGTAATGTGAACTAGAAGTACTAACCTGACATTTAAAAAAACTTTTATCTAAAGTGAATTTGGTTATCAGTCTCTGACAGGTCTGCCGGTTTTTTACTTTCTTATTTGATAAATGACAAACCCTGACATAGCAGGCAGGGATATATTCTGTTTTAATAATTTGTCTTCAACTTTCTTTCAGTTTAAATGAAAGTAGAATCCCTGAAACCTGGGAGGGAGTGGACCCATCTAAACCACAGAAGGTGATTTATAACATTATAAGCACTATTTCTATGTCTATTTCTGTCCTCTCTACGTTGGCGTTGGCATCAGTAGCCATTTGTGTCAGTGGTTCCTTCTCTGTTCTGCTTAGTCACACAAACAGAGCAGCATTGCCAAGTATAACTATAACTCACTCATCGTGGGCAGGATGAATCTATCCCATTTTAACTGTCATCTAAACGTCATTTAAACTGTAATCTACACGTCTGTATTCATGGGTTATACTCTGCATGGGCACCTATTGGTGAAGGAGGCAGGCGCCAGTAGTGTTACATGATGGGTGATTGATTGACTGTGGATGTAGTGAGAAGCTAGCAGTGTTGGGGAAGCTACTCTGAAAATAAAATTTACCAAGCTACCAATTACTTCACACTGAAAGAAGTTAAGCTACTCTAAAGCTACCCCTGTGAAAAATATAGTTTACTTAACTAAAGCTGCGTTGAATAACTACTTCATGACTACATAATTACATCGTAACTACTTCATGAAAAATGATCATATGTAAATCTGAATTATAGGTAGGTAATTTAGCCTATTAAACACAAAAATTATGTTTCAAGTGAGAATTAGGTAAGTCTTATTCTGAAAAGGAAAGGAAATGATTATTTCACCCATATTTAATTTTCTTTCTGCAAAAGAAGTAGTGTGTAGCTCCAGAAGTTAGCTACAGCACTACATGGTAAAGAAGTAGTGTGTAGTTCCAGTAGTTAGCTACAGTACTACATGGTAAAGAAGTAGTGTGTAGTTCCAGTAGTTAGCTACATGGTAAAGAAGTAGTGTGTAGTTCCAGTAGTTAGCTACATGCTAAATGAGTAGTGTGTAGTTCCAGTAGTTAGCTACATGGTAAAGAAGTAGTGTGTAGTTCCAGTAGTTATCTACATGGTAAAGAAGTAGTGTGCAGTTCCAGTAGTTAGCTACATGGTAAAGAAGTAGTGTGTAGTTCCAGTAGTTAGCTACATGGTAAAGAAGTAGTGTGTAGTTCCAGTAGTTAGCTACATGGTAAAGAAGTAGTGTGTAGTTCCAGTAGTTCGCCACACCACTACATGGTAAAGAAGTAGTGTGCAGTTCCAGTAGTTAGCTACATGGTAAAGAAGTAGTGTGTAGTTCCAGTAGTTAGCTACATGGTAAAGAAGTAGTGTGTAGTTCCAGTAGTTAGCTACATGGTAAAGAAGTAGTGTGTAGTTCCAGTAGTTAGCTACAGCACTACATGGTAAAGAAGTAGTGTGTAGTTCCAGTAGTTAGTTACATGGTAAAGAAGTAGTGTGTAGTTCCAGTAGTTAGCTACAGCACTACATGGTAAACAAGTAGTGTATAGTTCCAGTAGTTAGCTACACCGCTACATGGTAAAGAAGTATTGTGTAGTTATAGTAGTTAGCTACAGCACTACATGGTAAAAAAAATCTAAATAGACAAACTAGTTCAGTTCTCCCCAACACTGGAAGCTAACAGGGTTGGTATCAATTCAATTTAAATTCAGTCAATTCAACAAACTGACATTCTTATCAAGCAATGAGGAAAAATGTCACTTTCCATTGTGAATTGACCAAATGTAAATGGAATTGACCCCAACCCTGGTGAGTATTTGTAGTAAAATGTGATCAGTAGTGGTGCTTGTTGTTGTAAGTGTTGCTGTTGTGTAAGTGACTGTGTTGTTCCTATTCTGAAGCTGGCCACTATCAACCAGAAGTGGAGACCGATTGAAGAA
Source organism: Oncorhynchus kisutch (assembly GCF_002021735.2). Classification (NCBI taxonomy): domain Eukaryota; kingdom Metazoa; phylum Chordata; class Actinopteri; order Salmoniformes; family Salmonidae; genus Oncorhynchus; species Oncorhynchus kisutch. The sequence goes on from NC_034182.2 coordinate 3,061,611, forward strand.
CTGGAACAGGTGAAGAGCATGACCAAGTGATCTTGCACATGCGGGCTCTCTCTCTCTCACTCTCTCTCTCTCTCCACCCTCTCCCTTTCCCTTTCCCCTCCCCCTCCATCCTGATTGGGAGCCCACCAAGTTGCCTGCCTCCCCTTCCATCAGTCGAGCAGAATCATTTCGACACAAACTAGATTCTCTAATACTGCACAATAGACTATAAGTGTGCCCAAAGCTATTTGTTTGTGAAACATAATGTATGTGTGAGGGTGAAATAAGTGGGCATGGGCATGGGCATGGCTTGTGTTATTAATGATTCATGAGGAGTGTGTGCCTGTGTGATCCAATCTAAAGCAATGGCTGTAGGATGACAATGCCACCATCAGAAAAATTGCTTTAAAAAAGGTGGTCTTTCCAGCTAAATATATTGTACTATACTAATGCACTGATAGTTCCTTCAGAAATTATTCATACCCCTTGACTTAAGCAACATTTTGTTGTCTTACAGCCTGAATTAAAAATGTAAATTCTTTTTTTTTTTTACAATGAAGATCTGTGAATTTATTTTGGATTTTTACGAATTATCTTTGAAAGACAGGGTCCTGAAAAAGGGACGTTTCTTTTTTTGCTGAGTTTATATTGGTAATGCAAAAGCAAAGTGCACTATCTAAAATCTAAATGTGTTTATCCAACTTTCTTGGCTTTCTCATAGTGTGTGTGTGTGTGTAAGGGCGTCATGATTGGGATAGCCTAAACTCAGGGCCCGATAGAATATCAAGGCAAATCACAGTAACTTCAGTGAAAACATGGTGGAACAAAGCCAGAGTGCATTTAGTTACTTCATTTACTGCTTTTTGCCTTGGTTTTTACTTGGATTTTGTAGTTACAGCAAATTTGACACAAGATAAACCGATACTACAAAGCCTGATTTCAATTTTAACTCAATTTTGACCAAACGTGTAGTTACTGCTCTTTTCAATTGTAATATTTTTTTGTCCATTGTGTATTTCCGCTTGCGGAATGTTTAGATAAAGCCTGGAATAAAAGAAAAAGGGACACCTAGCATTAAATTGTAAAAAAGATTTAGCTTCTATATGTGGTAAAATGCATGTGTACAGTATATAGATTGTGTATAGGCTTGTCTCCCATGTGAATCTTCTCTTTGTGCCAGATTGGGTTCAAATGCCTTCTGGTTCTTTTTTTCTGTATTTATTTATCTTGTATGTATGTATGTACCAGGCAAAAGTTTGGACACACCTACTCATTCAAGGGTTTTCTTTATGTTTCTATTTTCTACATTGTAGAATAATAATGAAGACATCAACACTATGAAATAACACATATGGAATCATATAGTAATCAAAAAAGTGTAAAACAAATAAAAATATATTTTAGATTTTAGATTCTTCAAAGTAGCAAACCTTTGCCTTGATGACAGATTTGCACACTATTGGCATTCTCTCACCCAGCTTCACCTGGAATGCTTTTCCAACAGTCTTGAAGGAGTTCCCACATATGCTGAACACTTGGCTGCTTTTCCTTCACTCTGCGGTCCAACTCAATTAGGTTGAGGTCGGGTGATTGTGCATAAAAAAGTGGCCTTTTATTGTCCCCAGCACAAGGTGCTCCTGTGTAATGATCATGCTAGTTTAATCAGTTTCTTGATATGCCACACCTGTCAGGTGGATGGATTATCTTAGCAAAGGAGAAATGCTCACAAACAGGAATGTAAACAAATTTGTGCACAAAGTTTGAGATAATTAAGCTTTTTGTGCATATAGAACATTTCTGGGATTTCTTATTTCAGCTCATGAAACTTGGGACCAACACTTTACATGTTGCGTTTATATTTTTGTTCAGTGTAGTTGAAAACAGTGTGTTTGCTTGGTGTCTATCAATGACTGACTGCACCATATTAATTTGCTGGTCCAATACAGGTAAACACCAGGTGTCACAAGAAACAAAATAGAAAAGTTTTCTAAACATATTTGTTTTCCCTAAATAATAGTCTCTTTACATTCCAACCATTTAAACACATTTTATTTTCTATCAAAATGGTTCAAACAATTATATTTACTTGAAAGAGTTCGAGATGCTCAGAAAACATGCAACAGAAATGCACTTGGCATTTTCACCTTGAACATTTGAAGCCACCGGGGGCGATGCGCTCACACTCACAGAGGAAAGTTGATCAACCGCCGGCTCAATTGAAACGCTGTGAAGGATTTCGATAGTGAATATGTCTACGTGCTTTACAACTCGTATCACCTCTGGTCGGATAGTAGCCTACTTCAATAGATGATCAGGATGCTCTGCTCACAAGGACCTTGGGACTCTGGTGGCGGCAGCAGGTGAGACGGTCAGCATCTACTGTATAGACCTGTTGCCTTATAGGATGGACCTACACAGAAAAAGATTTGCTATACAGAATAATACTTTTTACCAAATTAATATTCCACTCAATCAAATCAAATGTATTTATAAAGCCCTTCGTACATCAGCTGATATCTCAAAGTGCTGTACAGAAACCCAGCCTAAAACCCCAAACAGCAAGCAATGCAGGTGTAGAAGCACGGTGGCTAGGAAAAACTCCCTAGAAAGGCCAATACCTAGGAAGAAACCTAGAGAGGAACCAGGCAATGTGGGGCGGCCAGTCCTCTTCTGGCTGTGCCGGGTGGAGATTATAACAGAACATGGCCAATCATCATGCTATGTGTTTTCTTTAAAATACCTGAATGGAATTTGAAAATAAAAATGTAGTATGGATTTATTCTGATGCTGAGGAAGAGGAAAGAGGTGAGTTTCTCTCAATTTCTTGTTTTGGATCAGTGTTTCTATGGTTTCTGATGAAGGTTATTCATTCTTCCTATCCTAGCAAGGTTATTCCCTTCAAGAGTTTAAATTAAATTCCAAATAAATCATTTAAGTTGTATTTATTTATGGGAATTCCATTTCCCTTGCTTCCTGAATTAAAATATGTAGACCCAAATTCTCAAATGGAGTTAGGACCAACCATGCTATCCACGTATAAGGATATGAGGCCCTTATCCTGACAGCTACATGTTTCTCTCCCCCAGCTGATCCTCTGATTGGCTTCGTGGCATTGGCTGCTGTAGGAGTCACCTGTGCCTCCCTCTACTTCCTATTTACAAGAATGATGTCATGTGAGATTTATGTATTTTATCATGTATTTGCTGTACATTTTTAGGGCTGATTTCCTGGACCCAAATGAACCTAGTACTGTACAAAGCATTTTTAGTCCAGGGTAAGATTTAATCTGGGTCTGGGGAATCCACATTTTTTGTTATTGCATGTGCATTATATTTCCTTGTCTGGTTATTTCATTGTGTTTCTAGTAATGGGTACGATTAGAAACTTGAAGTACTAACCTGGTATGATCTTGCTCTAACTGTAGCCCCATGCTGATTTCCACATTTGTTTATCAGTCTCTGACAGGCTTGCCCCTTTAACTTTATATTTTGATAAAGACAAACCCTGGCATAGCAGGCAGAGCTATATTCTGTTTTAATAATTTGTCTTCAACTTGCTTTCAGTTTAAATAAAAGCACAAACCCTGAACCCTGGGAGAGACTGGAGCCATCTAAACCACAGAAGGTGATTGATAACATTGTAAACACTTTTTTATGTCTGTCTATTTCTTACCTGTCTATGTTGGTATTGACATTTCTTGCTTTTTTTTTGCTTAATTAGTGAGCTGTGTATGCTTTACATTATAAACACTCTTCATATGCCTCGTTATTTCTGATAGAGGACCACTCTAAATTGATATTGGTATGGGTATTGAGACCTGTGTTTAACGTTATGGGTATAGGTTGTGTGCCAGTGCAGTGGTTCCTCCTCTATTCTCCTGAGTCACTCACACATCAGAGAAACGTTGCCAAGTAGGACTGTAACTTACCATAAACAGCTGGGCACCCATCGGGGGGCGGGACGTCTCCCATTTCTACTGTCATCTAAAAGTAATTTAATCTGTTATCTTAACATCTGTATTCACAGTTGATTCTTTGCATGGGGACCTATTGATAAAGGAGGCAGATGCAGTAGGGATGATTTGATGTCCTGTGGGATTGATTGACTGTGGATGTAGTGTGAAGCAGCAGGGTTGGTGTCAATTCCATTTCAATTTTGTCAATTCAGGAAACTGTCATTCTAATCAAGCAATGAGGAAAACTGGAACTTGAACTTTACTTGACTTTGTCAATGGACTAAATCTGAATGGAATTGACCCCAACGCTGATGAGTATTTGTAGTAACATATGACCAGTAGTGTTATTGTTGGTGTTGTGCAGCTGGTCACTATCAACCAGAAATGGAGGCCCATTGAAGAGCTGGAGCTGATGAAGAGTATGACCAAGTAATCTCTCTCTCTTTCTATTTATCTCCATTCTCTCCCCTTCCTCCCCCCTCCATCCTGGATGAGAGCTGCCTCCCTGCCCTTCCCTGCACCCCCTCCCAGTCTAACAGAATCCTTTCTGCCATGACTAGTTTCTCTGATACTTAGTGTACGGAAAAGCTTCTGCTATACTGGTGGGGTATAACTGCTCAATACTGTCCCCAGGACTGAGGATGTCCACAGCAGTAGTGTTACTTACATCGCCAGGCTGTAAAGAGTAAAAGCTTTTGTCTTCACTGTAAACCAGCTGTCTGTCTGTCCCAGTGATGTAACTGCACTGTACTGCACTATAGCTGACTATAAATGTGACCACAGCTGTTTGTTTGTGAAACAAATCGTATTAGTGTGTGAAATAATAATTATTGCCCCAAAAAATTACCATTGCTCGTGTTATTAATGAGGAGTGTCTACATGGAGTTAAGTACGTCAATTCTGGTGGTTGTTTTCAAAAGCTTGTGTCCCCAACTATCATCAAGGTAACTTTATCACAGCTCTGTCTGGCTTGTCTCTGTCCCCATAAGTGTGTCTGATGCAGACATTAACCTGTGTAACGAAAGCCCTTGTGCCAAACTGTCCATAGGTGACATCATAGTTCTGTCTGGCTTCTGCCTGTGTCCCAAAATGTCAGTCTAGAATTAGTATTCAGAAAACAATATCGGCCATGCAGTCTTGACTGATGGAACAGTCCTAATGCACCAGACTGGGCTGCTTGGAGCCAATCCCTCTCTTAACATGATTACTGATTACACTGAGGCAGAGGGAGAGCAGGATGGGGATAGAGTTACCTTCAGGACACTGTGTGTGTCTGTTGTGTCCGCGTGCATGCACCTTTGTGTTGCTCTCCTTGTGTTTGGCATTCAGAGACAGTCCTCTTACTGGTTGGTGGAGCAATAACACCTACATGTCCCTCTCATAAAGCGTTATTATTATATCACCACTTACTACACGTATACACTGAGTGTACAAAACATTAGGAACACCTGCTCTTTCCATGACATAGACTGACCAGGGGAATCCAGATGAATGGTCCCTTATTGATTAACTGTTAAATCCACTTCAATCAGTGTAGATGGAGGAGACAGGTTAAAGAAGGATTTTTAATTGAGACAATTGAGACATGGATTGTGTGTGTGTGCCATTTAGAGGGTGAATTGGCAAGACAAAATATTTAAGTGCCTTTGAACAGGTTATGGTAGTAGGTGCCAGGCGCACCGGTTTGGGTGTGACAAGAACTGCAACGCTGCTGGGTGATTCATGCTCAACAGTTTCCCATGTGTATCTAGAATGGTTCACCACCTAAAGGACTTCCAGCCAACGGCAGGCCAGTGGTCATTGATGAAAGAGGACAAAGGAGGCTGTGACACAAATTGTGCAGAGAAACAGACGGGCTACAGTTAGTGAATTGACAGTCCAGTACAACATTGGTGCCCAAGGACCTATAAAAGAATGCACAACTCATCACACATGAGTGGGAAGCATTGGAGTCAACATGAGCCAGTATCCCGGTGGAATGCTTTCGACACCTTGTAGAGTTCATGCCCCGACGAATTGAGGCTGTTCTGGGGTAAAAAGAAAGGGGTGCATTCCTAATGTTTTGTACACTCAGTGTATGTGGGGGTACAGAGATGAGGAAGTCATTCAAAATCATGTTAAACACTATTATTGCACACAGAGTGAGTCCATGCAACTTATTATGTGACTTGTTAAGCACATTTTTACTCCTGAACTTATTTAGGCTTACCATAACAAAGAAGTTGAATACTTATTGACTCAAGACATTTCAACTTTTCATTTTTAATTAAATTGTAAACACAAAAATTAAAAAAATCCACTTTGACGTTATGGGGTATTGTGTGTAGGCCCGTGACACAAAATCTCAATTTAATCAATTTAATTCAGGCTGTAACACAACAAAATGTGGAAAAACTCAAGGGTGTGAATGCTTTCTGAAGGCACCATAGCTGCCATTACCACAGATGAGCATGTGTCATTTAACCACTGGGTGAGCCTGGACAGATAGACTTCCTGTGAGGCAAAGTCTGAACTCTTGTTACCTTGGTACCCATATACAGTTGAAGTCGGAAGTTTACATACACTTTAGCCAACTACATTTATACTCAATTTTTCACATTTCCTGACATTTGATCCTAGTAAAAATTCCATGTCTTAGGTCAGTTAGGATCACCACTTTATTTTAAGAATGTGAAATGTCAGAATAATAGTAGAGATAATGATTTAAGTTATACTGTTACACATGCACTCAGTTAGTATTTGGTAGCTGTCATGCGTAGGTGTAATAGGTGGCAGGGAAGTCAGGCGCAGGAGAGTCAAATGGAGTGTAAAATTGAGTCTTTTAATAAAGTCCACGGAGTATGCTCCATAACACTCTATGTACATAAACACAAAACATGGGTACGAGGACCCGACGCGCACCTATACAACAATCACACCACACTGACAATAAAACAATCTCTGACAAAGACATGAGGGGAAACAGAGGGTTAAATACACAACAGGTAATGAATGGGATTGAAAACAGGTGTGTGGGAAGACAAGACAAAACCAATGGAAAATGAAAAAAGGATCAATGATGGCTAGAAGACCGGTGACGTCGAACGCCGAGCACCGCCCGAACAAGGAGAGGCAACGACTTCGGCAGAAGTCGTGACAGTAGCATTGCCTTTAAATTGGTTAATTTGGGTCAAACGTTTTGGATAGCCTTCCACAAACTTCACACAATAAGTTGGGTGAATTTTGGCCCATTCCTCCTGACAAAGCTGGTGTAACTGAGTCAGGTTTGTAGGCCTCCTTGCTTGCACATGCTTTTTCAGTTCTTCCCACAAATGTTCTTTAGGATTGAGGTCAGAGCTTTGTGATGGCCACTCCAATACCTTGACTTTGTTGTCCTTAAGCCATTTTTGGAAGTATGCTTGGGGTCATTGTCCATTTGAAAGACCCATTTTTGACCAAGCTTTAACTTCCTGACTGATGTCTTGATGTTGCTTCAATATACCACATCATTTTCCATCCTCATGATGCCATCTATTTTGTGAAATGCACCAGTCCCTCCTGCAGCAAAGCACACCCACAACATGATGCTGTCACCCCTGTGCTTCATGGTTAAGATGGTGTTCTTCAGCTTGCAAGCATCCTCCTTTTTCCTCCAAACATAACAATGGTCATTGTGGCCAAACAGGTCTATTTTTGTTTCATCAAACCAGAGGACATTTCTCCAAAAAGTACAATATTTGTCCCCATGTGCAGTTGCAAACCATAGTCTTACTTTGGTGGTTTTGGAGCAGTGGCTTCTTCCTTGCTGGGCGGCCTTTCATGTTATGTGGATATAGGACTCGTTTTACTGTGGATATAGATACTTTTGTACCTGTTTCTGGGATCGATTTGCACTTTTCGCACCAAAGTACGTTCATCTCTAGGAGACAGAACACGTCTCCTTCCTGGGCGGTAGGACAGCTGCGTGGTCCCGTGGTGTTTATACTTGTGTACTATCGTTTGTACAGATGAACGTGATACCTTTAGGCGTTTGGAAATTGCTCCCATGGATGAACCAGACTTGTGGAGGTCAACAATTTTTTTCTGAGGTCTTGGTTGATTTCTTTTGATTTTCCCATGATGTCAAACAAAGAGGCACTGAGTTTGAAGGTAGGCCTTGAAATACATCCACAGGTACACCTCCAATTGACTCAAATTATGTCAATTAGCCTATCAGAAGCTTCTAAAGCCAGGACATTGTTTTCAGGAATTTCCCAAGCTGTTTAAAGGCACAGTCAACTTAGTGTATGTAAACTTCTGACCCACTGGAATTGTGACACAGTGAATTATAAGTGAAATAATCTGTCTGTAAACAATTGTTGGAAAAATTACTTGTGTCATGCACAAAATAGATGTCCTAACTGAAACTATAGTTTGTTTTAACAAGAAATTTGTTGAGTGGTTGAAAAACGAGTTTTAATGACTACAACCTAAGTGCATGTAAACTTGTATGTAAACAAACGTGAATGTAAACAGACTTCAACTGTATCAACAGATATTGCTCTATAACCATATCAATTTGATATCTCAAGTAAAAAATACTCTCTTTATTACCACAGAGACTAAATAGTCCATCCTCCTCTCTTTGAGGTAATCAATGATCTGATATGTGAAAGCTATACAACAGAACCCTTGCTTACACTCATTCGATTGTGTGAGATCTGCACTTACCTAGAGGAAAGAGGAAATAAATTAAAGGTGCACATGTAAAGGGTTTGAATAGGGTCCGTGTGTGTACGTGACAACAGTCTCACATACACACATCCTGCCACTCACACCCCTGTCTTGTGATCAGGAAGTCTAGATCATTGTGAATTAGGTGTCCACTCCACCCCATAACCAGAACACTGACTGTGTTTCCTCTTGGTTATTGGGATAGGCAGGGTTTGTATCCGTTCTAAACTGATCACCCAGGCCAAGAGCAGAGTGCAGTACTAAAGTTCTAAACCAGGCTAGTCACAGTGTGGTGGTTATTAGTATAGAAGAAAAACAGGCTAGTCAAGTGTAGTGGTTATCAGCATGAGTGTATGCTTCACTTCTTCCTGACTGTGACCCCTAGGCTCAAGTCTGGACAGAACACACCATACTGATGATAACTACGCCATCTAGTGGTGTTCATGTAATACAACAGCACAAACAGGAGCTCACCACTCTAGTATTCCATAGAAGCAGAAGAGACCACAAACTGTGTGTATCAAGAATGGTCCACCACCCAAAGGACATCCAGCCAACTTGAGGACATCCAGCCAACTTGACACAACTGTGGGAAGCGTTGGAGTCAACATGGGCCAGCATCCCTGCGGAGAGCTTTTGACACCTTGTAGAGTCCATGCCCCGAAGATTTGATGTTTTGTACACTCAGTGTATAATGGTCATGGAATTAGTATAATGAATTTTAATTGACACAAAACTTAGCCCAAAAAATGTCTGCACACTACACAGGTAAATTAGTGCATGAGAGCGCTTTTGAGAACACTGAATGTGAGACTTTCAAGATGGTGACACGGTAGAAATGTTAGAAACTAAACTGTGTTTTATAGACAAACTGAGCAAGGTAATGATTGCGTCTTTAGCATGAATGTAAAAAAGCACTATTGCTAACACATACAAATGCGAGCTCCCATCTGAACATTAATTAATAGACATTCAGAAATGCAAATGGACCTATTCCACTCTAAGATCACTCTGCTGAATGACAATACAAGAGGCACGAGTGTTATACTGTAGTACATGGTGGTAGGCAATGTGCAAGAGTGTGTTCATAACCTATGGCACACAGCATTTACTTGCTACAGATAGCCTTGGAGTTCTGTTTAGTGGGAATCTGTCATGCTACAGATAGCCTTGGAGTTCTGTTTAGTGGGAATCTGTCATGCTACAGATAGCCTTGGAGTTCTGTTTAGTGGGAATCTGTCATGCTACAGATAGCCTTGGAGTTCTGTTTAGTGGGAATATGTCATGCTACAGATAGCCGTGGAGATCTGTTTAGTGGGAATCTGTCATGCTACAGATAGCCTTGGAGTTCTGTTTAGTGGGAATATGTCATGCTACAGATAGCCTTGGAGTTCTGTTTAGTGGGAATCTGTCATGCTACAGATAGCCTTGGAGTTCTGTTTAGTGGGAATCTGTCATGCTACAGATAGCCTTGGAGTTCTGTTTAGTGGGAATCTGTCATGCTACAGATAGCCTTGGAGATCTGTTTAGTGGGAATCTGTCATGCTACAGATAGCCTTGGAGTTCTGTTTAGTGGGAATCTGTCATGCTACAGATAGCCTTGGAGTTCTGTTTAGTGGGAATCTGTCATGCTACAGATAGCCTTGGAGTTCTGTTTAGTGGGAATCTGTCATGCTACAGATAGCCTTGGAGTTCTGTTTAGTGGGAATCTGTCATGCTACAGATAGCCTTGGAGTTCTGTTTAGTGGGAATCTGTCATGCTACAGATAGCCTTGGAGATCTGTTTAGTGGGAATCTGTCATGCTACAGATAGCCTTGGAGTTCTGTTTAGTGGGAATCTGTCATGCTACAGATAGCCTTGGAGATCTGTTTAGTGGGAATCTGTCATGCTACAGATAGCCTTGGAGTTCTGTTTAGTGGGAATCTGTCATGCTACAGATAGCCTTGGAGTTCTGTTTAGTGGGAATCTGTCATGCTACAGATAGCCTTGGAGTTCTGTTTAGTGGGAATCTGTCATGCTACAGATAGCCGTGGAGATCTGTTTAGTGGGAGTCATGCACCTGGCCTATTTATGCATCTACTCACTAGCATACCCCCACCCCCTGCTGCCAGAGAGAGAGGGTGAGAAAGGAAGCCTCTGAGTCAGCACTCCGCACAGCCTTAGTGGAACAAGCCCTCATATTGCAGACACGTGAACTCAGATAGAAAGGCAACGATGAGTCCACCTCTCTGTCTCTTCTTAGGTAACACACAGGTTCCTGCTTGATGTGTGTGGGCTACTCCATCCTAACGGATGGCTTTCACAAGTGTTGTGTTGATGTAGCTAATAAGATTCAGATTCAATTCAAACACAATAACTACAACAAAGTTTGTTGTCAAAGTTTCCAACACAACAACTTGTACTACACATGTAGCTTGACATGGTCACATGTCTTTTGTACTGTTTGGCTGAGCTAGCCAAAGAAGCTGTGACTACGTAGTTTTCCAGCTTCAAGGATGACAGCTTCTGGGCCTCTTTCTGTATCTAGACTATACTCTTTGGCTGCAAGGAGGCACTGTTGGCTACTTGGTGAGTGAAATGAAGACGTACTGCTGTGTAGTGAGGCCTAACACTACTCAAGCAAACAAAAGACACTGATGTGTATCATACAGCTGCTTGGTGTGAGGCAACTAACATTGATTGTTTCTCACATACACACATACACACACATTTAGTGTTAGGTTGCCTTTTACTGAAGCTGTACCCTGGGAAGAGGCAGGATGCCAGATAAAAGTGACTGACTGATGTCCCTTTTTGACATAAGATGAACCCATGTTCTTGTTTCATTCATATCAAATGACTATGATAATGTTGTAGCTCATCAGAAAATATGTATTGTGTTTCACAGAGATTAGAGGTAAACTTCTCCAACTCTTTATGGGTCTGATGGTGCGACAGTGCAGCTGCTATTGACCCCAAAAAGTCTCTTCAAAATGTACTTTGAAGGGAGATAACTGTTTCGTGGTGAATAATAACATTGAATGTAATTGTGTGAAATACACTCTTAGAGAAAGGGTTCCAAAAGGGAACCCTCTGTGAAAAAGGGTTCTACATTAAACTCAAAGGGTTCTACCTGGAACCAAAAAGGGTTCTTCAAACGGTTCTCCTATGGGGACAGCTGAAGAACCCTTTTAGGTTCTAGATAGCACCTTTTTTTGAATAGCGTAGACACTGATATGTGAAGTACTGATTGAATTCAGCATAAGAGAAGCAAAGCATATGGCAGCAAAATCTGCCAAACATTAAAATACAGTTTTCCAGCCAAAGATTTAGCCTACTAGTCCTGAATTTAAAAAGTACTTTACACAGGAAATCAGGTTTTTGACTGCACTGGCCCTTTAAAACAGCCCAGCTCTAACTTTCTATCTTTTTCCCCCTTTTACATTGAAAGATGTGAAGGTAAAGCGAGGGAAACTTTCAGAAGTTCCCTGCAAAGGCGAAACCCTAATTTCAAGTCCCCGGGTCCTTCATCTTATGTTTGGAAATGTAGAACACGGCATTGAGGATATCGGCCTATGAGTAATGACCTGACGGATCTGGGCTATTTCCCCTGAGCCAGAGGGCCTTCCTCCACAGTGCTGTGCTTTGCTCAGGAGCTTTTCCACCCAAAGTTGACAAACACGCACACAAAAAATTATGAAACATGCTCCACATTTTTCCAGTATTTTCCTGTTTTAAGATGTTGCAATGCAAACTGTGTCCTATAAAAAAAAATGTTATGCCCATGCTGAAAATATATTTTAGATACCTCCATGTTCGTTTTAGACATCGATTTAGCTGAGATTCCACTTCACAGCATCTAAGCAAGCATATAATGTATAGCGCACATACTTTTCATCCGCTGCACCGAAAAGTTGTATCCTAGTTTTTAAAGGACTCTTTCAGTGCAAGTGACCAACAATTTTTTTTAACAAACTTGAAGGAGTCAACATCGTGTTTTTAAGCTGTACAGGGGGGCAGAAGCTGCTATATATCATACTGTCATTCTGTACTACATGAAACTGAATGGTGGAGCAGAAACATATTTGTCTTCTTGACCCAAAAGACCTACATGCCATAAGTAGATTTGCTGATGAACCTCTTACTGCAAATTAAATTCACATGGACACTTTAGGATATGGCCCCATGATCTTAATGGTTTGGTTGTGGATCATATCAAACTTACAAGCATTTCGCTACACCCGCTATAACATCTGCTAAACACGTGTATATGACCAATACAATTTGATTTGGTTTGATCAAGACAGGTGTGTTTTAGACATCCTGTTGGACACCAAAGATCAGTTCCTGGTGATCCAGGATTATACCATTTTCATCACACCACTCCACAGGTCGTTAAACACTGGTATTCCTCATTGGTAGAATCATCTGAGAATTTGATTGTATAAGTGTTTTGGAACAGTTGCATAATAAAGAGCTCCCTCCAGTGTGAAATCCTGACTAAAATATTGAGACTCAAGGTTATAGCACAATCGGACAGTGCTGAAAGATGCTGTGGACCAGCTCTGCACCTAGCTGTTTATCTGTGTTAATGATAAAAGCCATCTGTACTCACTGTACCATGCAAACCATCCACAATTTAGAGTTGATGTGTGATGCATTAATCTACTTATATTTGACTGCTGATTCATTCATACATTTTTATGTAGACATTTTGTGCAGTTTAATCCCCTCTTTGAGAGAGTCCGTAATTGCATGTAGCCACAGATCTACGACAATAATAATTTGGTGGGTGCTTATAATTATTTGTCCTATTTTTTTGTGCATATGCCAACTACACCTGAGACAACCTCAGAGTGGTATCACGGGTTACCCTATCCCTACATTCGGTTGAAAACTCAAACCCTGGCATTAGAACTAGTGAAATTAAATAGGCTACTTCATGCCGCCATATTTTTCTATACTGTAACGACCCTGGGTACACACAATGTGCTATATGCTACAGAATGGGTTGTTTTACGTCAGTCAAATGTAGGTACTTATCAATAAAAGGTTGTGTGCTTAAATCAGAAAATGCCTCTAAGGTTCAAATATATTTAATGGGTATAGGCTACAGCAATATGCTACACTCATGGTTAACTTATAACGATGCGTATTTTGCAAGTCTCTAGCTGTAGGATCACGTCCATCTATTGATCTGCAGCCTATGATCAGCCAGGAGAGTATGGCAGGGTGCCACCTGGATGACGTGCATGAAAACCACGCCTGTCCCAAACTCTTCGCCCACTGCTAAATCCATAGACCTTATTCTCCAAGCTTCCTGGAAGGACGAAGTCAGGGTGGCCGATAACAGAATGGCGAGCCAAATTATCCATAAAAAAAGACGTTATACATCCTGAGTAGTTGTAGGCTAGGTTCTGTATTTATTTATAGTCATTAAAATATTAGCTACACTTGTGCTCGAGACATGTAGGCTGGCTAACATATCCCAGGAATTGAACTTGCTGGTGATGATGCTCGTGGATCATGACTGTTCTGGGACTGATGTTCGGTTGGTTCGTCAGCTCAACAAGGGTATGAGAATTCAACCAGGGATATGCAGCGGAGGGACCGAGCAGCAACGGGGATGTAAAACCGGAGACGTCAATGAAAATATTGTTTGCCTGCAATCTCAGGATGAAACGGGACGGGTGTGTCCTGGAAGCCCAGCACTGGCGACAGACACGCGGCTATCCTCCTGTTCCACAGCAGGTAAAGTCCAAAGAAAGCGTTGTATATTTTTTTCTGTAAGGTTTTCAAAGTAGGCGACACGAGATGAATGAAAACAAATGAATAACCCCTTTACATAGGAGCTCGTATATCTGATTCTGTAGATAAGTGTTGGTGCATGGGTGGTGATACAATGTAGCAAAATGTACAGTGCGCTACAATTTACACTAACATCCCACACTAACTTTAAATTAACAATTTAAGGGCAGCCATAAGCAAGTACATAGATGCTTAATATAAATCATGTATAGTCCTGATGAAGCCTAAATGTGATTGTTTTTCTATAGGCCAACTCAGAGTTATTAAACATTAACTTTTTAATTTCCCTTGTTGACCCAGATTTAATTGGTTATTTCTCAGCTCATCAGCCGTAGTTTTCAAGGTTAATTTTTTATTTGACTGGATGACCCTCATAATCGTAGCCAGCAAAACTGCTCACATTCACCCATTATGGAGAGTCATTGACATGCATGCACACTAGTATTCCATGACACCAAGTGTGGAAATATAAGATGTGAGTCTTTTTAAACATTTTGCATCATGTCTGAAATAGTTTGTAAACGTTGGCACCCTTTCCCCTCAATATATATATTTTTTACATTTATTTAACTAGGCAAGTCAGTTAAGAACAAATTCTTATTTTCAATGACGGCCTAGGAACAGTGGGTTAACTGCCTGTTCATGGGCAGAACGACAGATTTGTAGCTTGTCAGCTCGGGGGTTTGAACCTTTCAGCTGCTAGTCCAACGCTCTAACCACTAGGCTACCCTGCCGCCCCAATATAATTAGTAACGTTTCCAAAATGTTAATGCCTTTTTGGCTAATGAATGCATCCATTGCATCTTTTGAGCAGTCTGACTCAACATAGGTCTTGTAGTGTACGTGGAGACAGTATTGCAATTTAGGACCTATTTAGTGTGCTTTTACTTTAAATACATATTGGATAGTTCGGCGCAAATGTTTTCAGTTCATTTTCAGAGTGGCGACAACAAACATCCTCCTGAATTAAAGGAAACATGTATCTCTGAGTACAGTATTGATTATATTGCAGCACTTTCCCCAACCCAGACACAAAAGTCCATCCAAAAACAGACATTATTTATTTAGTAAGTTTCAGCAGCCTCTGGACAGATTTAGCTCCTCCATAAAAGCTAATCGAACTAATGGGGGCGTTTTTGTCTTCTGTTCTAAAACACAAAAAATGTCCTCCAAGAAACTCCAACGCAGTAAATCAACTACTGTGTGTGACCTTGCATGGGATAAATCCAGGTTATCTGTGGAAAATAAACATGTTCTTGAAGGTTGAGTGTGATGTGAGAGTGGCTCTGATCAAGGGCAACCAATGATGATGTTGTCTTTCCAGACCGTGAACCAAGCAGTGGCAGTTACAACGTCTCCACTGGAACGGGAACCTTTTACAGCTGCGTCAGTCAGATCACCATCGGTAATTGTACTTTACAGAATGTCTTACTCTATATCCAAAAGAGACCGCAAAGGGAGGCCATATTTGATTTGGCAGTGAAAAGTCACACTGAAACTTTCAGAAATGTTTGGAAAATAGACCCTGTGTGAAAACGCTGACCACGCCAAGAAATGAGACTTTAAAAAAATGAGTCTATCCTTTATCTAGTAGAAGTAGACCCGATCCAATATCGTGCATCTTTTACACCTGCACATGAACAATTCCTCAGGTGCTGTATGTGGAGTTCTTGACAATGAAATTGATATAGAGTAGCCTAGATAAAAAGCTAATGTTAATGGATGCATGGATGAGTTTTTGACCAGGCACAAGTCATCCACAGATTGATCATTCTAAATGTAGCACACATGCTTTACCTTGAGCCACCTCTAGTCTTCAGAAAATGACAAATCAATAGCCTTTCTCAATAAACTGCCTTCAGAGGAGTCAATATACCCCCTGGATGAGTGTGATTTTAAAATCTTTCCCCATTGTTTCGCCAGGATAGGGTACTCTGCATCACTATGGGTCCCCTAAAGTGCTAATGGACGATAAGTCTCCCCTAATTCAACCCTATTGGTTTGTTGTAGTCTTTACTCTAGTAAGTGCTGTTGAATATTGGAAATGAATAAGCGTATTATAACCATGGAGAATTCCTGGATTATAAGCAAAGGGTGTTCTAAAGTGATGAGCTACATCTCATCAAATGTATTGAATTGATTTATTGATGCAGAATATTCGCCTGGTCAAACATACTGATTGCTGCACTCACCATTGTTTGAATTCACTTATTGACCAGGCCAGCTGATCACAGCCCATGATGAATCCAGATACAATTCCATTTTACTGTAAACAAATTGACAAGACTTTCAGCACGCTTATAGGGAAGGACGTTCAACAAGCACTTGCACAAATGACTGAGGATTGGCTGAGAGAAATTGATAATAAAAAGATTGTGGGAGCTGTTTTGTTAGACTTCAGTGCAGCGTTTGACGTTATCGATCTTAGTCTGCTGCCGGAAAAACACATGTGGAATGATGTTATGACTTTACACCCCCGACTCTGCACTATACACGCCAGCTACTACAGCGAGTGAAATCACTGCAACGCTAAACAAAGAGCTGCAGTTAGTTTCAGAATGGGTGACAAGGAATAAGTTAGTCCTAAGTATTTCAAAAACTAAAAGCATTGTATTTGGGACAAATCATTCACTAAACCGTAACCTCAACTAAATCTTGTAATAAAGAATGTGGAAATTGAGCAAGTTGAAGTGACTAAACTGCTTGGAGTAATCCTGGATTGTAAACTGTCATGGTCAAAACATGTTGATAAAACAGTAGCTAAGATGGGGAGAAGTCTGTCCATAATAAAGCGCTGCTCTGCCTTTTTAACAACACTATCAACAAGGCAGGTCCTACAGGCCCTAGTTTGGTCGACCTGGACTACTGTTCAGTCGTGTGGTCATTTGCCACAAAGAGGGACCTCGGAAAATGACAATTGGCTCAGAACAGGGCCCTTAAATGTACACAGGGAGCTAACATGAATAATATCCATGACATGCTGAATGCACTGAGGTGTCTGTTTAAACTACTAGCACACAGCTGAGACACCCATGCATACCCCAAAAGACATTCCACCAGAGGTCTCTTCATAGTACCCAAGTCAAGAACAGACTATGGGAGGTGCACAGTACTATGTAGAGCCATGGCTACATGGAACTATTCCACATCAGGTACAGCGCATTCGGAAGTATTCAGACACATTTTTGTTAAATTACAGCCTTATTCTGAAATTGATTAAATAGTTTTCCCCCTATCAATTTACACAAAAAAAAACATAATGACAAAGCAAAAAACACTTTCCTTTTTTGGGGGACATTTATTTTTAAAAAACATGTTTTTTTTAATGGTATCACATTTACATAAGTATTCAGACCCTTTAATCAGTACTTTGTTGAAGCACGCTTGTCAGCGATAACATCATTGTGTCACGTTCTGACCTTTATTTTCCTGTGTTTGGTATTTAGTTAGTATGGTCAGGGTGTGAGTTGGGTGGGCAGTCTATGTTTGTTTTTCTATGATTTGGGTATTTCTATGTTTCGGCCTAGTATGGTTCTCAATCAGAGGCAGGTGTCATTAGTTGTCTCTGATTGAGAATCATACTTAGGTAGCCTGGGTTGCACTGTTTGTTTGTGGGTGATTGTCTATGTTGATGGCTTGTTTCAGCGCAGCTCACATTAGCGTCACGGTTGTTATTTTGTTTACTACTTTGGTATAGTGTTTCAGTGTTCAGTTCTTTCTTTATTAAACATTCAACATGAACACATATCACGCTGCATATTGGTCCTTCGATCCTTCTCGCCTCTCCTCTTCAGATGAAGAGGAGGACGACCGTGACAGAATCACCCACCAACCAAGGACCGAGCAGCGTGGTAAAGGACAGCGACGACAGCAGCAGCAGCATCAACAACAGAGGCCAGCATCACAGGACTCCTGGACATGGGAGGAGATACTGAACGGAGAGGGACCCTGGGCACAGGCTGGGGAATATCGCCGCCCCAAAGCAGAGCTGGAGGCAGCGAAAGCTGAGCGGCAGCGATATGAGGAGGCAGCACGGCAGCGCGACAGGTACGAGAGGCAGCCCCAAAAATGTTTTTTGGGGGGGCAGCCGAGGTGTGGTACTAAGCCAGGTAGCAGACCTGAGCTCACGCCTCGTGCTTATTATAAGCAGCGCATTACTGGTCAGGCACCGTGTTATGCGGTTAAGCGCACGGTGTCGCCAGTGCTTGCCCATAGCCCGGTGCGCTATAGGGCAGCCCCCCGAAAGTGCCATGCGAGTGTGGGCATTGAGCCAGGGCGTATGGTGCCTGCTCAGCGGGTCTGGTCGCCGGTACGCAGTTTTGGTCCAGGTTATCCTGCGCCGGCTCTGCGTGCTGTGTCTCCGGGGCGCTGGGAGGGTGCAGTGCGTCCTCTGCCTGCGCTCTGCTCGTGCCGGGCAAATGTGGGAGTGGAGCCTAAGGGAGAGGTGCGTGTAGTAAGCACTAGATCTCCCATGCTTACCCACAGTCCGGTTCAACCTGTGCCTGCACTCTGGAGGGTCCGGGCTAGAGTAGTTGTCCAGCCTGGGGAAGTGGTGCCAAGGTTGCGCACCAGAGCTCCAGTGCTCCCCCACAGCCCGGTCCTTCAGGCTCCTCCAAACACCAAGCCTCCTGAAGGTCTCCCCAGACTGGTGGTTCCTGTGGCAGCCCCACGCACCAGGCTGTCTCTCTGTCTCCTTCCTCCAGGTGGTCCCGCCTGTCCGGCGCCGCTGCCGGAGTCTCCCGCCTGTCCGGCGCCGCTGCCGGAGTGTCCCGCCTGTCCGGCGCCGCTGCCGGAGTGTCCCGCCTGTCCGGCGCCGCTGCCGGAGTGTCCCGCCTGTCCGGCGCCGCTGCCGGAGTGTCTCGCCTGTCCGGCGCCGCTGCCGGAGTGTCCCGCCTGTCCGGCGCCGCTGCCGGAGTGTCCCGCCTGTCCGGCGCCGCTGCCGGAGTGTCCCGCCTGTCCGGCGCCGCTGCCGGAGCCCCTCTGTCCAGAGCTTCTGCCCCTCTGTACAGAGCTTCTGCCCCTCTGTCCAGAGCTGCCATTGAGAAGGGTGGCCATGGTTAGTAGGCCACGGAGGTGGACTAAGACAATGGTGAAGTGGGGTCCGCGTCCTGCGCCAGAGCCGCCACCGCGGACAGACACCCACCCAGACCCTCCCCTATAGGTCAAGGTTTTGCGGCCGGAGTCCGCACCTTTGGGGGGGGGGTACTGTCACGTTCTGACCTTTATTTTCCTGTGTTTGGTATTTAGTTAGTATGGTCAGGGTGTGAGTTGGGTGGGCAGTCTATGTTTGTTTTTCTATGATTTGGGTATTTCTATGTTTCGGCCTAGTATGGTTCTCAATCAGAGGCAGGTGTCATTAGTTGTCTCTGATTGAGAATCATACTTAGGTAGCCTGGGTTGCACTGTTTGTTTGTGGGTGATTGTCTATGTTGATGGCTTGTTTCAGCGCAGCTCACATTAGCGTCACGGTTGTTATTTTGTTTACTACTTTGGTATAGTGGTTCAGTGTTCAGTTCTTTCTTTATTAAACATTCAACATACATATCACACTGCATATTGGTCCTCCGATCCTTCTCGCCTCTCCTCTTCAGATGAAGAGGAGGATGACCGTGACACATTGAGTCTTGGGTATGACGCTACAAGCTTGGCACAACTGTATTTGGGGAGTTTCTCCCATTCTTCTCTGCAGATCCTCTCAAGCTCTGTCAGGTTGGATGAGGAGCATCGCTGCACAGCTATTTTCAGGTTTCTCCAGAGATGTTAGATCGGGTTCAAATCTGGGCTGTGGCTGGGCCACTCAAGGACATTCAGAGACTTGTCCCGAAGCCACTCCTGCATTGTCTTGGCTGTGTGCTTAGGGTCGTTGTCCTGTTGGAAGGTGAACCTTCACCCCAGAGGTCCTGAGCGCCTGAGGTCCTGAGCGCTCTACGCAGAGCTCTGCGCTCTACGCAGGTTTTCTTCAAGGATTTCTCTGTACTTTGCTCCGTTCATCTTTCCCTTGATCCTGACTAGTGCCCCAGTTCATGCCTTTGAAAAACATTCCCACAGCATGATGCTGCTACCACCATGCTTCACCGTCGGGATGGTGCCAAATTTCCTCCAGACGTGTCGCTTGGCAGTCAGGCCAAAGAGTTCAATCTTGGTTTCATCAGACCAGAGAATCTTGTTTTTCATGGTCTGAGAGTCCTTTAGGTGTGTTTTGCCAAACTCCAAGCGAGCTGTCATGTGCCTATTACTGAGGAGTGGCTTCCGTCTGGCCACTCTACCATAAGGGCCTGATTGATGGAGTGCTGTAGAGATGGTTGTCCTTCTCTGGAAGGTTCTCCCATCTCCACAGAGGAACTCTGAAGCTCTGTCAGAGTGACCATCGGGTTCTTGGTCACCTACCAGACCAAGGCCCTTCTTCCCTGATTGCTCAGTTTGGCTGGCGGCCAGCTCTAGGGAGGGTCTTGGTGATTCCAAACTTCTTCCATTTAAGAATGATGGAGGACACTGTGTTCTGTTTTGCTAGCACAGACTGGAATATGTTCCGTGATTCTTTCAATGACATTGAGGAGTACACCACATGAGTGCATCGAGGACGTCGTCTCCACAGTGACTGTACGTACATACCCCAATCAGAAACCATGGATTACAGTTAACATTCGCTTAAATGTATTTGGCTAAGGTGTATGTCAACTTCTGACTTCAACTGTATATAGACAGGTGTGTGCCTTTTCAAATTATGTCCAATCAATTGAATTGACCACAGGTGGACTCCAAGTTGTAGGAACATCTCAAGCATGATCAATGAAAACATGATGCACCTGAGCTCAATTTTGAGTCTCATAGCAAAGGGTCTGATTTATTTATTTATTTTAGTAATATGTATATATTTTAATTGTTTGTACTTTTTACCCCTTTTCCTCCCCAATTTCGTGATATCCAATTGATAGTTACAGTTTTGTCCCATCGCTGCATCTCCCGTACGGATTCGGGAGAGGCGAAGGTCAAGAGCCATGCGTCCTCCGAAACACGACCCTGCCAAGCCGCACTGCTTCTTGACACACTGTTCGCTTAACCCGGAAGCCAGCCGCACCAATGTGTCAGAGGAAACACTGTACAGCTGGCGACCAAAGTCAGCGCGCATGCGCCTGGCCGCCACGAGGAGTCGCTAGAGTGCGATGGGACAAGGACATCCTAGCCGGACGACGCTGAACCAATTGTGCGCCTCCTCATGGGACTCCTGGTCGCGGCCGGCTGCGACACAGCCTGTAATCAAACCCAGATCTGTAGTGACACTTCCAGCACTGCGATACAATGTCTTAGACCGCTGTGCCACTCGGGAGACCCCTGTTTTTATTTTTAATACATTTGCTAAAATGTCAACCAGTTTTCGCTTTGTCATTATGGGCTACAATGTGTAGATTGATGAGGAAAACATTTAATTTAATCAATTTTAGAATAAGGCTGTAACGTAACAAAGTGTATAAAAAGGGAAGGGGTCTGAATGCTTTCTGAATGCACTGTAACTGATGATTTAAAAACAGATAATAATACACCTTATGGAACAGCAGGGACTGTGAAGAGACACACACACACGCCTACACATGATAATACACCCACTCTACACCCAAGTACACATGGATTTTGTATTATAGATATGTGGTAGTAGAGTAGTTGCCTGAGGGAACACACTTAATGTGTTGTGAAAAGTGTTATGAAATGTAATGTCATGTAATATGTTGCCTTAATGCAACACATTTTGTAATTTTTAGTTATGTGTATTGTTGTGAATTGTTAGATACTACTGCACTGTTGGAGCTAGGAACACGAGCATTTCGCTACACCCGCAATAACATCTGCTAAATATGTGTATGTGACCAATACAATTTGATTTGATTTAATGTTGCTGGACCCCAGAAAGAGTAGCTGCTGCCTAATGGGGATCCTTAATAAATACAACATAATACAAATCTAGCCCAATTCTAGGCACCTGCATAATAGTGTACCTTGGTCCCTCTAAGAGGCAGGAAGTGCTGGCGGTAGTGATCTGGGCCTGACGTTCCTCAGAGAGCTAGGGAGGGCAATTTTTTTAATGATGACTGCGACAGAGATGTTGCTTAGAACACACTGTATCGTTCAAACAGCTCATTGCATGGATGGTTTTAGAGGGCACCCTGAAGCACACACAGGTGTGGATTACCTTGTATGCTATAGCATTTCAAGTAGCATACAGTTGCAATGGAGGTTGAGATTTCCCAGGGATCCACTACATTTGCAATTATAGGAATAAAGATTTATGTTCATGAATAAAGAGTAGTAATAAAGTTGCCACCCGAAGAGGCGATACATTCTTAACTCCATTTTACCGCTTGCTTCAGTGTAATGTATAGCCTAATAAAAAATGCAATAAATTATGTATTACTGTCTACTGATGCTTTACACCGCATTAATAAGAAGGCTACTAGCTCTTCAGTATGGGCCATTCTACTGTCAATGTTTGTCTATGGAGATTGCCAGCAACGGTTGTGGCTGAAATAGCCAAATCCACTCATTTGAAGTGTATCTTATAATGCGCTGGGGTTGTGTTTCCAGAAAAGCTAAAGAAGGCTCTCTTTGCTCTTTGGTGTGATGCCCGTTGAGCGTGGACGGAGATATTTGCGTTCATGCAATGTCTTTACGATTGTTGGGTATGTTGGCAACCTTCATGTGGTATGCTTCAAAAGGAAAGTCAAATGCATAAAGTAAACTCTGTTAAATCAATTCAAGTTAAATGTACACTCTGCCACATGCTATCAATGTTACCATATTTTTATTATTTAATTCTACAGATTTTACAGAATTGACAGACTTCCACAAAGGTGCTTGCAGTTGGAAATGTTTCACAACATACCTTTTTAATAAAGATTTAGTTGTCAACGGTCAAAACATACTTTTTATTATAAATAGCATACGTAGTTATGATACTTCCCAAGATGTATGTGGAAGTAGACCACTGACAAACGAGAAACAAAGATGGACTCATCAAACAAGGGAAAGGACAGTCATGGAGTTGGCAACATCAACCACTAGAGAGCAGCATTGTTATGGACATAGCACCCACATTTTTTATTTTGAACCGGGAGAGCGAAATATGTCAGCATTTTGCTTAATTGGTTCAACTAGGGAAGCGGAACCCTGAATTTCTGAGATATGGGATATGTAACCGTAAGTGGAAACTCAATCCTCCAGAGAGCAACAACCTTAGTTTCATTATGAAACAGGAACTTATTTGAATAATATCACTAATTTCCCTTTTCAAGCAATGGGATATTTCTGCAATGTCTGACTTTCCGGGATCTATTCAATATCAAGGATTTTCAAAGAACCATGACATTGCTGTAAGAGAAATAGACTAAGTATGCAAGTTGCAAGGACAAGTGTTCACATTCATATGCTTTCCAGGGTTATGTGTTATAGGAAGGGAGTCCATGTTTTGAGAAACTCTTTCTGAGATATTAATATTCCCTACAGGGTTTGATCTCGGGGGCCAAGTGGCCATTGGCATCTCTCATTGGAAGAGTCCATTCCCTCCCAGACGTCACCCCCTGTGTGACAGTCCTGATGGGGTTCGCTCCGAGGCCTCTGCTGCCACAGCCCCGCATCTCCCTGAGTACCAAGAGCCAGTGTCCTGTCCTGCCTCCCTGTCAATCAACCCTATATCATCCCACTGCAGCGCCAGCCAGGAGACCATCAGCGACAGCAGCACAAGTAAGGTTTCACCTTTCAACTTTGAACCCTGACTTCATTCTAATCTCAGCTCTGTGGTTTGGTCACTAAAAATCCGGCCTAGAAACGGCTTTATCCTGCCTAAGCTCAGAACCTTTGGCGTTCGGGGTAAATGGCAGTAGTGAGAGCCATCAGGAGATGTATACTGAACAAAAATATAAACGCAACAATTTCAACGATTTTACTGAGTTAGTCATTTGAAATAAATTCTTTAGGCCCCCTGATGAGTTATATCGAGTCAGTCTGTTGGTTCTGAGTTGCACAGAAGAGAGTATCCTGGAATCACATTATAGTGTGAACACACCTGATCGTTCCATATAATTTCACCAAGTCATGACACCCACTACCTCAGATTGTTCTGAAATTATTTCTGTAGTTAGAAACAGATAAGATGTCCTGCAGCATTATTTTGTTGAAATATAATTTGTTGAAATAATACTCAATAAATAAATTACCGTGGGGCGTTGTTGGTCTGTGAGTGGCTTTTGACAATTTCTCTGGATTCCTCATGTCTAACTCATTGTTAGAAAAAAGTTTGGTCCAAATTGGATGTTAGGTACTATATTTATTGAATATTATATGAATCCTATACATTTAAAATGGCAAATTTGGGTGCAATAAATTAGCTTAATATCTCAACAAAATAATGTAGCAGGAATGATAATCTTATGTTTCTAACAACAGAAAGAATTTCTGAACAATCTGAGCTGGTGGGTGTAAAAATTCAGTGGTTGAAACAAATATGGTTGTTACATAAGCATACACACAGTCTATTTCTGGTTAGTACCCGTGGGGGAAAAAGTACCCAGTTGTGATACTTAAGTAAAAGTACAGATACCTTTTAACAGGAAGTTACTCAAGTAAAAGTTAGTCACCCAGTAAAATACTACTTGAGTAAAAGTCAAAGTATTTGGTTCTAAATATACATGTACTTAAGTATCACAAGTAAATGTAATTGCTAAAATATGCTCAAGTATCAAAAGTAAAAGTATAAATCTCTTCAAATTCCTTATATTAAGCAAACTAGATAGCACCCTTTTATTGTTTTAAACATGTACAGATAGCCAGTGGCACACTCCAACACTCAGACATTATTTACAAATGATGCATTTTGTGTTTATTGAGTCTGCCAGATCAGAGGCAGTAGGGGGGACCACGTGTTCTCTTGATAAGTGCGTGAATTTGACAATTTTCTAAGCATTCATCTAAGCATTCAAAATGTAACAAGTACTTTTGGGTGTCAGGGAAAATGTATGGAATAAAAAGTAAATTTATTTTATTTAGGAAAGTGAAGTAAAAGTTGACAAAAAAAATAAAATAAATAACAGATACCCCCCCAAAAAAGTCTTAAATCGGTGTCCCTTCCACGGGACGGTTGAGGCTAATGCGAATAGCATGAGGTTGTAAGTAACAAGAACATTTCCCAGGAAATAGACATATCTGATATTAGCAGAAAGCTTAAATTATTGTTAGTCTAACTGCACTGTCCAATTTACAGTAGCTATTACAGTGAAAGAATACCATGCTATTGTTTGAGAGTGCACAATTTTGAACATGAAAAGTTATTAATAAACAAATTATGAAATGGTTCATTGGATCAGTCTAAACCGTTGCACATACACTGCTGCCATCTAGTGGCCAAAATCTAAATAGCACCTGGGCTGGAATAATACATTATGATCTTTCTCTTGCATTTCAAAGATGATGGTACAAAAAAATACTAAATATCGGTTTTTTTTTCTTCTTTGTATTATCTTTTACCAGATGTATTGTTATATTCTCCTACATTCCTTTAAAAATGTCACAAACTTCAAAGTGTTTCCTTTCAAAGGGTACCAAGAATATGCATATCCTTGCTTCAGGGCCTGAGCTACAGGCAGTTAGATTTGGGTATGTCATTTTAGGCGAAAATTGAAAAAAAGGGGCAGATTCCAGAACTTTAAAGTATTTTTAATTAAGTACTTTACACCACTGGTTAGCAGACTGTGTTCCAGTTGGATCCTGCCTGAAAGCAAATTGTTAAAATAGTGTTACTAACATGGTAAAGTGTACAACAGACTTTTGAAAACACACTTTTGGAAAGCAGCCAGCTATTATATATGTAGGGTTTGTTTAATTTGCAGTAGCGTGACACTCACTCTGAGTGTTGCATGCAAGTAGGGTAACTAATGGTAGAATTTTCTAAAGGATTCCT
This sequence comes from Oncorhynchus kisutch, assembly GCF_002021735.2. Classification (NCBI taxonomy): domain Eukaryota; kingdom Metazoa; phylum Chordata; class Actinopteri; order Salmoniformes; family Salmonidae; genus Oncorhynchus; species Oncorhynchus kisutch. Next base: position 3,087,969 of record NC_034182.2, read on the forward strand.
CCTTTTAAAATATACACACTCTATACAACAATTGTGTGTGTGCATCAATGTGTTTATGTGCATGTGTCTAAGGTGCTGGCTTTAAAAAACACATTGACACCCAGAGCAGCAGCAACTGTCATTCCTTTGGTCAACAACCACACTGATAGAGCCAGCCCTGCTCCGATTGGCTACCCTCAAAGCTCCTATCCCACGGATTGGCTGACGGGGATAACTGATTAAGAATACTGATTGTCTTGCAGCTCTCTTGCACTCCCCCTCACTCTCTCCCTCTCTCTGCATAGACATTCTGCTTGTATTTTTCCCTGAGAGAAGATCTAAGCTGGTCTGCATCTGTTTCTTCCTGAGCTTTGCCTCGTGCCGGCTGGACAGAGGTTTATATAATCTGAGGGATGTTTTGGGGATGAGCAGAGTGGTGTGTGTGTGTGTGTGTGTGTGTGTGAGGGAGCTCAGAAGCTAGAGAAGAGCGCTGCGGTGCTCGGGAGTGGAGGTAAACATGGGGAATGCAGCTAATTGCCTCTGCAGAAGGTCCTTTTCCTTTTCCCCCTGCGGGGTCTTTAGTACGGGAGCCAAGTTTAGCTAGTTGTAGCTACTGTAGCGCTTGCGGAACCTCCGCTGGGTCGGCCCCCGGGCTGTGTCGTCCTCTCCTGCTGCCCTCTGAGGGGTTGAAGCTCTCTCCCTCTCTACCCTGCATGGTGAGTGCTGCAGGCAACTTGTTTTAGACCCACAGCAGTGTTGTTGTTTTTTCCCTCTGTAGTGGTTTTGCTGCAGTGATCTCTCTCTCTCTCTGTCGCTCTCGCTCACCCCCCCCCCCTCTCTGTTTTGATCTATTTCTTTCTCTGTCCCTCACTCATATGCTATGACCCAAATGTCCTCTTCTTTTACTGTCTATCATCTCTGTTCTCTTTTCACACCATTGTGTTCCTGAACCGTACAGGCATTTGACCTTCACACACGCATACACACACACACTCACTCCTTCTTTCTCCCATCTCTCCTTGGCTCCCATTCCCCCCTTCTCTCTCTCCCGTATCGCCCTCCCTCCCACACGGTTTCACTCCGGGGGTTGTAAATGAGCTGTGTGTCCAAAGTGTAGCACTCCTCCATTATGCATGGTTCAGGGAAGGAGAAGTGGGTCAGTGGAGACGCCGTGTGTCCAAGCTCTGTTTTCCATCTGGCAGGTGTGAAACGGCCATTGTGTTGCCCCGGGGCCTGATGGAGCCTGGAGGTCTGTTGTCCCCTGACTGTACTGGTGTAGTGGTACAGAACCCTCCTCTGTCTTCCTGGTCCCCATGGCAACCACCCCCCCCTTTTTGTATTTTCCGCTCACTTACCCAACCAGCTAGCCTACTGTGAGCTGTCATGCTAAGGCAAGGTTATGTCATATGAACTGAGGAGGCGCTAGCGATTTCATTGGGGAAGAATTTTTTGCAAGAAAGATTTCTCTCCTGACAATCAAATCAAAATCAAATCAAATCAAATTTTATTTGTCACATACACATGGTTAGCAGATGTTAGTGCGAGTGTAGCGAAATGCTTGTGCTTCTAGTTCCGACAATGCAGTAATAACCAACAAGTAATCTAGCTAACAATTCCAAAACTACTACCTTATAGACACAAGTGTAAGGGGATAAAGAATATGTACATAAGATATATGAATGAGTGATGGTACAGAGCGGCATAGGCAAGATACAGTAGATGGTATTGAGTGCAGTATATACATATGAGATGAGTATGTAAACAAAGTGGCATAGTTAAAGTGGCTAGTGATACATGTATTACATAAGGATGCAGTAGATGATATAGAGTACAGTATATACGTATACATATGAGATGAATAATGTAGGGTATGTAAACATTATATTAGGTAGCATTGTTTAAAGTGGCTAGTGATATATTTTACATAATTTCCCATCAATTCCCATTATTGAAGTGGCTTATGATTCAGGGTTTCAAATCAACTAGCAATACTGTTATACTGTGGCATTTTTTATTTAATTCAAAAGTCATTTTCGCAGCATAACTAGAAGTTCATGCACTTTGTTGCAAAACATCTTAATATTCAACAAAAGTTTTGTTGTACCCAAGAATGTAAGGCAATGTAACTCACCATCGTTGCATCAGTGGGAGCCTGGAAGCCTTGGGCTTGTTTCCTTGATGCGTGGAGAAGTCCGCTAAATAGCTATTTGAAAACCAACCGAAACTAGCTTTGACTATTTATTTGAACCCTACTTCTGATTTTTAAGTATTCTCATGTAGCCTAGATTGTTGGTTAATCAGTGTGTTTGACTGGGTATCATGCAACATTTGCTGTTGTCTGTCCTGTTCAACAGTTTTAGATTGCTTGTAGATTCCATGATGAATATATTGTGTAGGTGGTCTAGTTTTTGACGAGTTCACCATTTCCAGACATTCAGATCCAAAAATGGGCGTCCATCCCAAAATATCTCGGTGTTTTCCTCTGCTGCCAAGGCTGAGGTGACCTCACCAGTAGCTTATGTTACAAATGAATGGAGATTCCATATGAAACCAGGACAAAGAAATACCATGATTTTTGGGGATTTTCACTATTTTATTCATATCATTTTTCTTTGGGGGAGGTATTGTTGACATATTTGACATTTGTATCTAAAAGTATAATTGAGAATTTTTTTATAAAAGTTGGCATATTTATAACATTTTGTCCTGGTTTCGTATGGAATCACTCAAATGCAGTTGTGACAGAGAGTCTTATAATGATACAGATTAAATGAATGCCGACTGTTTAAGCCATAGAATTACATACAGAATCACATCAAATCAAATCAAATCAAATCAAATGTATTTATATAGCCCTTCGTACATCAGCTGATATCTCAAAGTGCTGTACAGAAACCCAGCCTAAAACCCCAAACAGCAAGCAATGCAGGTGGAGAAGCACAGTGGCTAGGAAAAACTCCCTAGAAAGGCCAATACCTAGGAAGAAACCTAGAGAGGAACCAGGCTATGTGGGGTGGCCAGTCCTCTTCTGGCTGTGCCGGGTGGAGATTATAACAGAACATGGTCAAGATGTTCAATGTTCATAAATGACCAGCATGGTCGAATAATAATAAGGCAGAACAGTTGAAACTAGAGCAGCAGCACAGTCAGGTGGAAGTTGAAACTGGAGCAGCAGCATGGCCAGGTAGACTGGGGACAGCAAGGAGTCATCATGTCAGGTAGTCCTGGGGCATGGTCCTAGGGCTCAGGTCAGTTGAAACTGGAACAGCAGCATGGCCAGGTGGACTGGGGACAGCAAGGAGTCATCATGTCAGGTAGTCCTGGGGCATGGTCCTAGGGCTCAGGTCCTCCGAGAGAGAGAAAGAAAGAGAGAAGGAGAGAATTAGAGAACGCACACTTAGATTCACACAGGACACCGAATAGGACAGGAGAAGTACTCCAGATATAACAAACTGACCCCAGCCCCCCGACACATAAACTACTGCAGCATAAATACTGGAGGCTGAGACAGGAGGGGTCAGGAGACACTGTGGCCCCATCCGAGGACACCCCCGGACAGGGCCAAACAGGAAGGATATAACCCCACCCACTTTGCCAAAGCACAGCCCCCACACCACTAGAGGGATATCTTCAACCACCAACTTACCATCCTGAGACAAGGCTGAGTATAGCCCACAAAGATCTCCGCCACGGCACAACCCAAGGGGGGGGGGGCGCCAACCCAGACAGGATGACCACAACAGTGAATCAACCCACTCAGGTGACGCACCCCCTCCAGGGACAGCATGAGAGAGCCCCAGCAAGCCAGTGACTCAGCCCCTGTAATAGGGTTAGAGGCAGAGAATCCCAGTGGAAAGAGGGGAACCGGCCAGGCAGAGACAGCAAGGGCGGTTCGTTGCTCCAGAGCCTTTCCGTTCACCTTCCCACTCCTGGGCCAGACTACACTCAATCATATGACCCACTGAAGAGATGAGTCTTCAGTAAAGACTTAAAGGTTGAGACCGAGTTTGCGTCTCTGACATGGGTAGGCAGACCGTTCCATAAAAATGGAGCTCTATAGGAGAAAGCCCTGCCTCCAGCTGTTTGCTTAGAAATTCTAGGGACAATTAGGAGGCCTGCGTCTTGTGACCGTAGCGTACGTATAGGTATGTACGGCAGGACCAAATCAGAGAGATAGGTAGGAGCAAGCCCATGTAATGCTTTGTAGGTTAGCAGTAAAACCTTGAAATCAGCCCTTGCTTTGACAGGAAGCCAGTGTAGAGAGGCTAGCACTGGAGTAATATGATCAAATTTTTTGGTTCTAGTCAGGATTCTAGCAGCCGTATTTAGCACTAACTGAAGTTTATTTAGTGCTTTATCCGGGTAGCCGGAAAATAGAGCATTGCAGTAGTCTAACCTAGAAGTGACAAAAGCATGGATAAATTTTTCTGCATCATTTTTGGACAGAAAGTTTCTGATTTTTGCAATGTTACGTAGATGGAAAAAAGCTGTCCTCGAAATGGTCTTGATATGTTCTTCAAAAGAGAGATCAGGGTCCAGAGTAACGCCGAGGTCCTTCACAGTTTTATTTGAGACGACTGTACAACCATTAAGATTAATTGTCAGATTCAACAGAAGATCTCTTTGTTTCTTGGGACCTAGAACAAGCATCTCTGTTTTGTCCGAGTTTAATAGTAGAAAGTTTGCAGCCATCCACTTCCTTATGTCTGAAACACATGCTTCTATAGGACCTCTATGAGCTCAGCTCACTAGATTTGTGTGGTCATAAATACCATGAAATGTGAAATAAATATTCTGAATCAATACTAGTCAATCTCTTTTTCATCATGTAAGAGGTAACATTTATGGGAATGAGGGAAAAACAATTTGACTCTTGACAGAATGATTATTTTGTAGGAAACACTACTTTTCTGAATTGTTAGATATTACTGCACAGTTGGAGCTAGGAACACAAGCATTTCGCTACACCCACAATAACATCTGCCAACTATGTGTAATTGACCAAAACAATTTGATTTGATTTGCTGTGAATTGTGAGCCAGGCTAAATAATGTTAGCTAAACAGTGGCGATTTTAGCATGTAAATCTCGGTGGGGTAAACAAAATAAAATGTGGGATGCATGCCAGCAAAGCCACAACACAACACTAAACAATACATTTATTGCACTATAACAGTGACCACAAACTGGTAGGGCCTACATGTATTTTGTATTTAACCTTTATTTAACTAGGCAAATCAGTTAAGAACAAATTCTTATTTACAATGATGACCTAGGAACAGTGGGTTAACTGCCTTGTTCAGGAGCAGAATGACAGATTTTTACCTTGTCAGCTCGGCAATTCTAACTAGCAACCTTTCGGTTACTGGCCCAACGCTCTAACCACAAGGCTACCTGCCGCCCCAATAAAGCTGTCATACATAAAGCTGTCCCAACAGCAGAGTCCCAACACCTTACCACTGCTACACTTGGCTTTCAGCGGAGCCTTGTCTGGCAGCGAAGAAAGTAAATTCAGCCTAATTTACTGGCTTTTAAAAGAACATAGCTGATATGGCTGACCTGCTTAAACAAATGTGGTTTCTACTGACAATTGAGATGTACAAACTATGGCATAAGGGGACGACAAGCGGATAAGAGGCAATCCATAATTTTGATTAATGAGCGAGCAACGACGGACGTAGTCAATAACTATTTGTTCAGCACTTTTGAAATGTACAGCGGCAGAATTCAGAACATGGGCCGTTCTTAGTGTACTCCCTGTACAACAAGTCAGAACCATAGGAAAAATAAAGGGGGCACATAAACAGACAATGAAAGCTCTTACAATATTCAATTGTTACATTTCTCTAAAACAGGTTATAGACTACATGTGCACCACCAAGTTAGAACAGTAGGCAAAATTAAGAGGTGAAAATAGACAAAATTATTAGGGTGAGGCACATTGAACGCCGTTTGGGTATTTGCGTGTCAAAAATATACATGTCATATAACACTATTTGACGCATTAAATAAGCTTTTAATTTGACAAGTAAATTTACATAATTCTATTATAGAATGTTGTGTGTGCTGAATTTGCACGTGCAAGCCAAGCGCCACCACTACTATTAGTAGCACTGTACAAAACAAATTTGCGAATAGCCACACACCTGCCACAAACAATGTGTTTACAATACCACGTTGGTGAAAATTAAACAAAATATTAAGATGAGGCACATGGGCTACTAACAGCTTACTACACAACATACACTTAGTATTACTTTTTTAGCTACAGTATACATATCTCCCTGGCATATTACATCATTTATGCTGCAGCATACAATACATTTTTGGACTCACCTTGTGAAGGTGGCTTGGCGGTCCTTTGTGGGCAAATTTTGTCATCAAAGTCTGGCATTCTCTGGATTTATGGTGGGTACACTGGGGAAAAAACAGGGGTTGCTTTGTAATGTTGCAGTCAGCCACTGATTTCTTACAAACCACTCATTGTTGAATTTGTGATTTCCAACTTGTTGTGTAATCTTTATATCCAATGGCCGATGAGCACCGATACGTTTTATCTATAATTTCTATTCATTATTTCTCTTCATATATGACAGGGATTAAAAATGATTTGCCAGTAGATTGACTTAATTCATGGTGATGACTTGCTAGCTAAGACTTTGAAAGTAAGATGTTGACATGATCAGTCCAATCAAAGCTACTATACATATAATGTGATTTGACGTAATTGTATCTGTGGCCAATGATTTTGAGACTTGTAATATAACTCTATGGCAGGACCCAAAGGACTGAAATTTTGGATGTCTACTCTTACTAAGGACTTAAACTTGGCGATGACATAGTGTCCCCATGAGTGACAGAACACTGAGCCAATCTCGGCGCAATGCTCCTATTTTCTGCTGGCTCGCCCCACCACCACTGAAAGCACTGACCTGGGCTGAAACACCTCCATTTTGGAGCTGCCTCACGCAATAAAACCAAAAATATACCATGTTTGTCGCCACTGTAGCTGAATGGTGCAGCTTTACTCACAGATGAGCAAATAAAGTCACCTAAGAATCACTGTAGTCCCATGTTACATTTCCTGAGTGTAATTTCATTACAGCCACTGAATGTAACTTCGTACTTTGTTTTGCTGTCTGCTAACTTCATTGCATCTCGGTAATGGGCCCCATTCCTGGAGGAATAGAGCCTATTTTTCCCTCCATGTGGCAGACTCAATCACTAACTTAATAACTTGTCAAGTAAGACTGCTTACCTGTTCATGTGCAGAGGCCATGAGCCACTGCTGGTGCTATCTGGGATCCTTGGAACTTCCCTGCCCTTACTCTAACCATTAACCGTTTTAAATGTCAAATTCAATGGGGTGTCGTCAGAGTTGGGAAATCCCAAGGATCCCGTTTAGACTTTTCCCATGAGCCAGTCTATTTGTCCTGTAATTAGCTGGTGATGTGATGCAGCACACCTGAATGTAATGTACTTCTCATTATCAATCAGAAGTTTCTGATAATAATCTTCTCCACTGAATAGTTTGTGACTGTACAATGGTTTTGTGTGGGAAACAACTTAAACCAACTAGTTTAGCCTGAACATCCTCCTGAGATAGCTAGCATAGCAACATGTTAGCACTGGCTTGGCCTCCACGCTTATGGCATGGATTACCACATGACAATTGGCATTTTGTGTGTGTACCTTGGGTCAGGATTTTGGCCGATATGCTCATTGACTCTGTGCTGTGACTGTCTGACTCGGTGTAAATCAGTTTGTGTGTGTGTGTCTCAGTTGGTAGAGCTTGGTGCTTGCAACACCAGGGTTGTGGGTTTGATTCCCATGGGGGACCAGTATGGGAAAATACACTCACTACTGTTGATCTGGATAAGAACATCTAGTAAATGGCTAAAATGTGTGTGTGCTGCTTCCTAGTGGTCACTCAGAGGCAACAGAGCCACTGTTGTTAATTATTGATTGGCTTTATGTTTCTCTATGGACACCTAGGCTTCTATGCTGATATCATATCAAATCATCCAACCTAGATCAACCTAATCGTCTATTATTAGGCCAATCACCTTGTTCAATATTTATAATTTTCCAGGGTCTAATCTACTGACTTGTTAATATAAATCATGTAAAGTATATCTTAACATTTTCTCAATGTTGTGACTTGTGCTTAATCTTGAACTTAGAGGGTACTGTGGTAGTTGTGGTAACAGCACGATACAGACCTTGCGTTCGGAAGTAGCAGGTCATTTAGATTTTGATGGGCACAGATGGAATTTTAAAGTGTGCAAATGATATGCTTTGATGTGTCAATTCAGACCGGCAGAGCTGCGTTAGACAACTCTTTCAAATATGAATGTTATTATGGATGGAATCATTCGATTTCTATAGTGCCCTGGCTTTTATCACTCACATCTCCTCTGGGGCTGCAGTAACCTCTACTCGCGCTATAAAATACCCCCTAGCAGCTGATGGCTGAGTGAAACGTTTATTACAACTGAAGTCACTGAGGGAACCCGACCATCGATTTCATCCAGGAAGAAAGAGTTCGTGGTGGTTTTATTACCTGCTGTTATTTCAATACCTCAGCCACTGCGGGAAGGGAGCGTTCTCCCTCCCACTCCTTCTCTGTATGTCTGGGGCTCAGCAGAAATATTCTGCTGAGTCGCGGAGCTGTCACAAAGGGAAATTCAGCGTTCAGACCAGCGACGACCTTCCCCAGAGCCTCGTCAGATGGACGAGTGGGTCACATACCTCTTCAGAGGGGTTGTTGTTAACCTACTCACTAGGCCATGTTAGATAATGGCTCCTCTCAGCGGGTGCACAGGATCACTTCAGGGCACACAATTTATTTCTCTGATCAATTGCATTAGTGTCAACAATGTGCAAACAATATACCTCAGTGTTTGTATTATTTATTTTATAAAGGCTTTTTTGCTCATCTTTATTAAGGGTGTCAATTATTTCAGGCCCGACTGTATAGAGATGTATAGATATATCTATCTTCTTTGGGGCCACTGTAAAGTTTACTCATGATTTGCATGTCTGTATAATAGTGATGGGGGGTGTATTATTTTGGGACAATATTATATCAATATTTGACACAAAGTATTTCATTTTTTATTTTTTGCTACTATTGGTAGCGTTAGCTAGCGCTATCGGCTGTGGGCCTACCTGCGGTAAAACGCTGGTATTTACCTCCTATACCTTGTTCTTCATCTTCTTTTTAAATATTAAGCCAACATGGTTTCAGCACTTTTATTTCCCTGACTGATCAACACTCATTTTCTCATGGCTCTCTCGTCCCTCTGCAGCAGACATATGGTGAGCAATATATTTGAAACATCGAATCACAATAATATCACAGTATCGAATCACAATAATATCACAGTATCGAATCACAATAATATCACAGTATCGAATCACAATAATATCACAGTATCGCATCGCAACACAATCACAGTATCGCATCGCAATAAAATCACAGTATTGCATCACAATGCATATAGAATCACCATACATATCGAATCACACTGCATATAGAATCACCATACATATAGAATCACAATGCATATAGAATCACCATACATATCGAATCACACTGCATATAGAATCACCATACATATAGAATCACAATGCATATAGAATCACCATACATATAGAATCACAATGCATATAGAATCACCATACATATAGAATCACCATACATATAGAATCACCATACATATAGAATCACCATACATATCGAATCACACTGCATATAGAATCACCATACATATCGAATCACACTGCATATAGAATCACCATACATATAGAATCACCATACATATAGAATCACAATGCATATAGAATCACCATACATATAGAATCACAATGCATATAGAATCACACTGCATATGGAATCACAATACATATAGAATCACAATGCATATAGAATCACCATACATATAGAATCACCATACATATAGAATCACACTGCATATAGAATCACACTGCATATAGAATCACCATACATATAGAATCACCATACATATCGAATCACAATGCATATAGAATCACACTGCATATAGAATCACCATACATATAGAATCACCATACATATAGAATCACAATGCATATAGAATCACCATACATATAGAATCACCATACATATAGAATCACCATACATATAGAATCACACTGCATATAGAATCACCATACATATCGAATCACAATGCATATAGAATCACACTGCATATAGAATCACCATACATATAGAATCACAATGCATATAGAATCACCATACATATCGAATCACACTGCATATAGAATCACCATACATATAGAATCACAATGCATATAGAATCACCATACATATAGAATCACAATGCATATAGAATCACCATACATATAGAATCACCATACATATAGAATCACCATACATATAGAATCACCATACATATCGAATCACACTGCATATAGAATCACCATACATATCGAATCACACTGCATATAGAATCACCATACATATAGAATCACCATACATATAGAATCACAATGCATATAGAATCACCATACATATAGAATCACAATGCATATAGAATCACACTGCATATGGAATCACAATACATATAGAATCACAATGCATATAGAATCACCATACATATAGAATCACCATACATATAGAATCACACTGCATATAGAATCACACTGCATATAGAATCACCATACATATAGAATCACCATACATATCGAATCACAATGCATATAGAATCACACTGCATATAGAATCACCATACATATAGAATCACCATACATATAGAATCACAATGCATATAGAATCACCATACATATAGAATCACCATACATATAGAATCACCATACATATAGAATCACACTGCATATAGAATCACCATACATATCGAATCACAATGCATATAGAATCACACTGCATATAGAATCACCATACATATCGAATCACAATGCATATAGAATCACCATACATATGGAATCGTGAGATTTGCCATACATTATCATATCGACACCTAAGTATGGAGATGATAATATCGTGACCTCCCTGGCATTTCCCAGCACTACTATATAAGCCTCTGGATTCCCCTATCTCCCATTTCCTAACCAACAGAAGATGTCTCCTGAAGGTTTGATAAGGTCTCAAAAGTTACAATGTAAATGTTCCAGCTCCCTTACGGTTAGGTTATTTTATTTGTATTTGTATTTTATTGAACTATGTGGGTTTTATTTGACTTTATTTACTGAGCTCTGATAATACCCCTCACCCTCTCTTCTGTCATCTGTTTTCCACTAAATCTGGGGCCTCAGTCTTTACTGATGGTTGGTTATATGATGAATTCTCTCTCTATTTTTCTCTCTTTCGCTCTCTCTCTCTCTCTATTTCTCAACTCCAGGTGTGAGTTTCTCTCTACATGGGGCTGAGCTCCAATGGCAGAGCCCCCACAGACGCAGAGTTCTGCGGCCCCCGGCCCCTGGGGTTGAGGCTGCGGATTTCTCCTTCCCCCCCAACAGGTCACCAGTCAGAATGGAGGAGTCCTTGGCTGGGGCTCCGGATTCCCCCAGCACACAGGACAACGTGCCACCCCCCGGTAAGCCATTTGGCACCTCCTTCAAGGGGTACATCAACCAAATAACATTACCATAATGTAACTGTTGTGCAGCATCTTTTTAAATTTATTATTATTTATTTTTTCTCACCAATTGTTAGTAGTTACTATCTTGTCTCATCGCTACAACTCCCATATGGGCTCGGGAGAGACGAAGGTCGAAAGCCATGCGTCCCCCGAAACACAACCCAACCAAGCCGCACTGCTTCTTAACACAGCGCGCCTCCAACCAGGAAGCCAGCCGTACCAATGTGTCGGAGGAAACACAGTGCACCTGGCTACCTTGGTTAGCGTGCACTGTGCCCGGCCCGCCACAGGAGTCGCTGGTGCGCGATGAGACAAGGATATCCCTGCCGGCCAAACCCTCCCTAACCCGGACGATGCTAGGCCAATTGTGCGTCGCCCCATGGACCTCCCGGTCGCGGCCGGGCTGCGACAGAGTCTGGGCGCGAACCCAGAGTCTCTGGTGGCACAGCTAGCGCTGCGATGCAGTGCCCTAGACCACTGTGCCACCTGGGAGGCCCCAGCATATTTTTAAAGAGCACATTTTATGAGACAAAATAAACTTTTGTGAAGTTGGAATCTGAGTGGTAGTCATGCACTTCATTTTTAAAAACATTTTTCTATGTTCATTTTTTTGTTAGATTAAGTAAATTAGGAAGTAATCTAGGTGTCTACAGAATCAGAAACATATTGAGGGTTTGACCAATGACGCTGAGTTTTCTGCTGATGTTCTGTCCAGTTTTGAAGGATGTGAAGTTGTTAATGGAGAGTTTGGAGGGACTGAGCACTCCGTCCAAAGATGGCGACTCGACCCTGCTCGACCCCGGGACCAGTAGCATCCTGGACGACAACACCAGGACTGACCCGGCACCAGAGGTGAGAGGTCAATTACAGGTGTGTCCGTAAAGCACGTATGGTCGATGTGGGTTGAAGCTGGCTGCTGTCAGTGTTATTCTTATCCTCCTTGGGGGAACTGTAAAGACGTTTAGTCTTCTTAGGGTGAGCTCATTGGTTTCTTACTACGGTAGTGTGATATATAACCCTTGGAAGGGCATATTTAGATATTATGCTTATGAGCAAAGCACTTTAGCTCAACCGCCTCTGTAAATGTTAAGCAGTGCTAATGGTAAAATATATTAAAGTCACTTTGGGTCAAAACAACCTTATAGTGGTTACTCCCTCCCTCTGTTTCTCTCCCCAGGTAGGGAGAAGTAGGTCCAGTGGCTTGTGCTTCAGCGATGGCAAGTGCCACATCGACTACATCCTGGTTTACAGGAAGTCCGGTCCACAGTCGGAGAAGAGGGAAATATTTGAGCGCAACATCCGGGCCGAGGGCTTGCAGATGGAGAAGGAGGCGAGTACTACGGAGTATTACAGTAACATACTATTACAGTAACAGTATATTATAGTATGACAGTATTACAATAGTCACTGAAGCTCTGCCTGTCACTCATAAACCAATACAAATGTGCTGATGGCAAGTTTCATCCTCAATCATGTTTAGAAGGAGCAGAGAAGCAATTGTGCTGAGAGTGTGTGTGTGTGTGCGCTTTTGCATGTGTGTGAGTGGCTTATGCCTAGTGTGCTGACGCAGTAACATCAAGGTCATCATATGGAGCATTCAAAGAGACTATGCTTCTTCTCTCTTTTAACAGCATCATTTGCTGTCAGACTGCTTAGGATTACAACAAGATGCAAGGCAGAATTCTGCTTGAAATGATCAGAGAATGCAGTACTGACTATATAACTGTGCTACTGGGATTTTGAAGAAATCAAACTCACATAGTTTGGTATCTTTTAAAGATCCTAGTAAAAACTATTCCACAGCCATGACAGTGAAGGCCTGTTAACTGTTCTGAGATCAGTCACAGGAAATTGATGTCACAGGAAATGATGAGAGAGAAAAGAAAATCAATATTTCAACTGTCACTTTCTTCTTTATGTCCAGGTATGAAGTCCATAAACCTCTACTCTTGAATATTAGTCCAAATGAGGACTAAAAGAGATCCAAATAAAGTCAAATCTACTGAAGCTCGATACATGTGTGGCAACATGATTTAGAATAGAAACATTTTCATTTAAAACATTAGATTTTATATTATTCACATTTTTTCACGTGCTAAGAAACTGTTCTAAGAAATATTATCAACAGGATATAATACTTCTAATGCTGGGTCTTTTCCCCTCAAACAGTTGTCTGTGTGCAACAGTGATGTGATCTTCCTGAAGCTGCATGCTCCCTGGGAGGTGCTGTGTCGCTACGCAGAGCTTATGAACATTCGGATGCCGTTCAGGTGGGGAGACGAACACACAGCCTCTGTAGTTCCGGACACTCACACACATAAATCACATCGACAGACACTGCCTGTCTCTCTCTCTCTCCCTCTCTCGCTCTGTCTCGCTCTCTCACTCTCTCTCTCACTGACTCTCTCTGTCTCGCTCTCTCTCGCTCTCATACTATGAATCTACAATTATTTGCAATGCACTTTTATTTTCTGTATTTCTTCATGATTGTTAGATAGAATCTGACCCCTCTAGAGCACTCTCACCATTCTAACACATGTGAGCACCGGTACATGTGTTCCAGAGGTTTAAGTGACCTAGACTGCTAGACCGCCCCAGGCCACTGCAATGCATTAATGCACTGAGATTTTTAATAGTTGATAATGTTGTGGGAGTTTTCAGGAGGAAAATCTACTACATGCATCGACGGTACAAGTTCATGAGTAGGTGAGTGCGAATTGATTTATTGATTTGAATTTTGGGGCACAACCCTAATGTTAATGGTCTCTGGCTGTGTGTGATGTGGTTTGGGGTTTTCTGTCACCATCCAGGATGGAGAAGAGAATCAACAGATTTCGAGGATGGCTGCCTCGCAAACCCATGAAGTTTGACAACAACACCCTTCCTGACCTGGAGGAGAACGAGAGCTTTACCGCCCCCTTCAGTCGCTCCAGAATACATCAGTGAGTGTGTGTGTGTGTGTGTGTGTGTGTGTGTGTGTGTGTGTGTGTGTGTGTGTGTGTGTGTGTGTGTGTGTGTGTGTGTGTGTGTGTGTGTGTGAGAGTGTGTGAGTGTGTGAGTGTGTGTGTCCACACTCCTCCTGTCCTAGGATCCTTTTCTGTATCTATATTATGTTACAGTTTCACCATTCACAACAAAGACACGTTCTTCAACAACGCCACCAGGAGTCGCATCGTCCATCATATCTTGCAAAGGGTCAAATATGAGGAGGGCAAAGACAAAATGGGTGAGATTGTCATCATCGTCTAACACAGTTACAAATGTCCTCTGGATAATACATTTACACTGTAATCATTTAGCAGACGCTCTTATCCAGGGTGATTTACAGGAGCAATTAGGGTTAAGTGCCTTGCTCAAGGGTACATTGACAGATTTTTCACCTAGTCGGCTCAGAGATTCGAATCAGCGACCTTTCAGTTACTGGCCCAACGCTCCTAACCTGTAGGCCACCTGGCACCTCTCCAAGTAGTACAAGTCCACTGCTAGATGTGTTCCACGTTTGAGATACAGCATGTCTCTGGTGTGTAGAGTTATTGACGATGTCTTCATGTTCTTGTTTATGCTCCAGGGCTGAATCGTCTTTTGAGCAATAGTTCATACGAAGCAGCTTTTCCCCTTCATGAGGTAATGCACTGACACTTCACACATTGGCCCTGGAAGAGAAATATCACGTGTAGGATCTTCATTTGAGTCAGTTCACTACAGCAGGAAAATAATCCTGCAGCAACGGGAAATGTGAATTATTATTTGATTTATTTAATGGACATTTTTGTAGGGGTTGATACATTTTTCATTGGGACAAATCAAGTCTGATATTTCAAAGTGGAAATTACCAACTTTAGAAGCATTTTTAAAACTCAAATACACTACAAGTTTTCATTTCCTGTCAGCAACAAAAAAAAGTGATCAAATTAAGATCCTACATCTGTAGTTATGATGGTACATTACTTGTGTGTGTGTGTTAACAGGGGAGCTACAGAAGTAAGAACTCCATCCGGACGCATGGGGCAGAGAACCACAGACACTTGCTGTATGAATGCTGGGCCTGGTGGGGTGTGTGGTACAAGTACCAGCCACTGGACCTCATCAGGTACAACACTGTGTTAACACTCCTGCTCTAGAAGGACATCACAGGTCTAATACAATGTATTATCTGCACCTTGCAGGTTGTCCCTAGATCCTGCAAGCACAACTTCACCAGCCACGTGTATTAAAGCCACATTAATTAATCAATGAAGGAGTGAATTTACTAGATCATTAAAAACGTATGAAGCCACATCATTGCAGTGGTGGTACATAATGACATGTTTGTCTCCTGGCGGTGTTGTCAGGCGGTACTTTGGGGAGAAAATTGGTCTCTATTTTGCCTGGCTGGGTTGGTACACTGGGATGCTGTTCCCTGCGGCGCTGGTTGGGCTCATGGTCTTCCTCTACGGCTGGTTCACCTTAGACCACTGCCAGGTCAGGTAATGTGAGCTCACCTAATACTCATTGGTCTTCTTTAATTAGGTTTTACCTCATTGTTTTACCTTAGTGAAGGATAAAAATATGTATAAAATACTATGTTTGGTCTTCTGTTCTTCCACTAGAAAAAATACCAAACAGACGCATGCTTTACACTGGTGTATATTTGGCCTTAGTCTGGTAGAAGTCTATTACCAATGCTATCAATGCCTTAGTCGTGTGGCAACACTGACACAGGCTGATAAATGCACTAAGAATTGATGAGTGTATGGAACCAGGCTAAAGGTTGTCTGTGATTCTCCAGTAAAGAAATCTGCCAGGCCACTGACATCATCATGTGCCCCATATGTGACGAGTACTGCCCCTACCTGAGACTCTCAGACAGCTGCATCTATGCCAAGGTGACTTCCGTACTACCATGTAGAGTATGTTAAACATTTGCCCCAGACTGAGCACTGCTGACAAACATCAGGGCAGTTGTGGCTAATTCCGATCCTGGAGAGCCACTGTGTGATTCAAATGATTAACTAACGATGGTCATAAATGTAGACCATAATTATTTTGTGTTAGAGCTGGGCTGAAACAAAAGCCTGCGTACACTGCAGCACTCCAGGAACAGTGATTTTTGTCATACTTTTAAAACAATATTGCATTTTTTGACAAACATTTATTCCAGAGCTATGCCACAGTAACATAAGTATAACACATTTAGCAAGGTAACCTTTTTACTTTACATTTTTGTCATTTAGCAGATGTTCCTATCCAGAGCAACTTGTAGTAGTGAATGAATACATTTTCATACTGGTCCCTCATGGGAATCGAACCCACAACCCTGGCGTTTCCAGCATCTCGCTCTACCAACTGAGTTTACACGGGACTTTCTATATCTTTCTATACAAATGTGAATACTTTGTGTTTGCACTGAATTCATGTTTTCAGAAATCATTTCTCTAAGCAATTGCTATTGATGTGTTTCTTGGCTTTAGGTCACCCATCTGTTTGACAACGGAGCAACAGTTTTCTTTGCAGTATTCATGGCTGTGTGGGGTGAGTTTTTATCATTTAGTATAAATATGATAGGTTCAATTTAAAACATCTAATTGTATTGAAAAATAAAGTTTAAGAAGTAACTTACTCAACAGTTTAATGGATCAGCATTCCATGCTCACTATATTTAAGTGTCAGTATTTACAGCGAAGTGTTACAGGGTCCTCCTCAGCATTGCACAAGATCCCAGGGAAAGAGTGTATAGGGAGAGTTAGTGCAGGGCCCGGCCTCCTCATCGTCATAGCAGCAGGGTCTAGGCAGGGAGGATTCAGCCACTTCTACGTCATAACGACAGTAAGCCGGTGGTTTCAGACTCTTCATGTCCTCGGAGAGTTGAATGATGGAGGAAGGGACTGAAACATATGGAAGACAGGTGTTATTGCCTCCTGTTTAGTCAAATGAAAGGTCGCATTTCAACCTGCTTAACTTTTGATTTCGGAATGTAGTGAGATCGAAAGTGCTCAGTGGATTTGATAAAACAAAAACAAAAGTTTTTGTCAAACTACATACTTGCCTTGGTCAGTTCATTGATCACTGCACTGTCAAGGCAACATCCCTGGAATAGACCTACCTGATGTGAGGAGCTTCCCCGTAGAGGGCAGGTTTTTAAGAGCCTGCTTTAGCCTCTTGTCAAAACTCCAGCACTTCAGCAGGCAGAACACAGCTAGGTAGAACTGCAGGCCAAAGGCCAACAGAAGCGCCAGCCAAATGAAGACCTGGGTGGCTGTGTGAGAAGACAGGGGGGGGGAAAGAGTTAGGGAGAGAAAGAGTGAGTGAGATAAAGGAAGAGAGCAAAGCTGGTAGACTGACATGGAGGAAGGGATGATCAAATGTCTACAGTTTATCCAAAATGTCCCTGGGGAAATGGACCTGGATTAGACCAAGCACCTCTGGACAAGCGCTCCTAATGGCCAGGGCCAAGCCCTTTGGACAAGAGCTTCTAATGGCCAGGGCCAAGCCCTCTGGACAAGCGCTCCTAATGGCCAGGGCCAAGCCCTCTGGACAAGCGCTCCTAATGGCCAGGGCCAAGCCCTCTGGACAAGCGCTCCTAATGGCCAGGGCCAAGCCCTCTGGACAAGCGCTCCTAATGGCCAGGGCCAAGCCCTCTGGACAAGCGCTCCTAATGGCCAGGGCCAAGCCCTCTGGACAAGCGCTCCTAATGGCCACGGCCAAGCCCTCTGGACAAGCGCTCCTAATGGCCAGGGCCAAGCCCTTTGGACAAGCGCTCCTAATGGCCAGGGCCAAGCCCTCTGGACAAGCGCTCCTAATGGCCAGGGCCAAGCCCTCTGGACAAGCGCTCCTAATGGCCAGGGCCAAGCCCTCTCGACAAGCGCTCCTAATGGCCAGGGCCAAGCCCTCTGCACAAGCGCTCCTAATGGCCAGGGCCAAGCCTTCTGGACAAGCGCTCCTAATGGCCAGGGCCAAGCCCTCTGGACAAGCGCTCCTAATGGCCAGGGCCAAGCCCTCTGGACAAGCGCTCCTAATGGCCAGGGCCAAGCCCTCTGGACAAGCGCTCCTAATGGCCAGGGCCAAGCCCTCTGCACAAGCGCTCCTAATGGCCAGGGCCAAGCCCTCTGCACAAGCGCTCCTAATGGCCAGGGCCAAGCCTTCTGGACAAGCGCTCCTAATGGCCAGGGCCAAGCCCTCTGGACAAGCGCTCCTAATGGCCAGGGCCAAGCCCTCTGGACAAGCGCTCCTAATGGCCAGGGCCAAGCCCTCTGGACAAGCGCTCCTAATGGCATGCATGCAAGGGAAAACCAATTTGACTCGCTATTTGTTCTCCACAGACATTTTATACAGACCAAGGATGGGCGGGGTGTTTCACATGCACTTCAAATGAGTCCGGTACTTCTGCTTATCACCACAGATAGTAGACTGAGAAAGACCAATCATAGCAAGGACATGTCCAGTCCCCCACACCACCGGGGACAACAGGAACCATGAAAGATGGTTTGACAGGAAATTACAACAGGGCAGTTTAGAAACAGTTCTAAAACAAACGGCTTATATTACATATCAGGGAACAGAACAACCTTAAAGACAAGACGAAGAACAGGATGACCTGTGTCGTCTTCAGGTCATGTAAAATTAAAAATCGAATTTCCTCTTCCACACCAGTCCTCTTCCATCTGTATTCCAGAAATGTACACGATTGAACAATAGGCATGAACAATGGCTTTAATACACTGTAGATACCTGACTGTAAGCTGCCCAAACACTAATCCATATTACCAGTCCTCTATTTTCCAGATAGTTCAAATAAGAAATACAAGTTGTGTGATGTATCTTCGATTCTTCTCAGGTGACTTCCAAAGCTGAGGTGGTGAGTGCGCTGCCAGACTGTGCTCATATTAAAATAGCTGTAACTCTTAGTTTTTCAATTATTGATTGCACTGCAAATTCAGACATTGTCTTCAGGGCTAATGGAAACCACTCTTCTAAATGTCCTTGTCGTTCATCTTTTATGGTGAGGAATTTATGGTATAGAGGGATTTAACTTCCACATACGTTGGATCAGGTATTCATTACACACTCTACATATAATACTGTACTGTAAGTCAGCAATTTAAATTCAGTTTATCCAAGAATAATTAATTGACCAACACAGACAATGGAGCAATGCTCCAAGGTGCATTCTAGGCCATTTTCACGTGCAATATATAGCACTTGATTTACAGTTGAAGTAGGAAGTTTACATTACACTTAGGTTGGAGTCATTAAAACTCATTTTTCAACCACTCCACAAATTTCTTGTTAACAAACTAGTTTTGGCAAGTGGATTAGGACATCTACTTTGTGCATGACACAAGTCATTTTTCCAACAATTGTTTACAGACAGATTATTCACTTCTAATTCAATGTATCACAATTCCAGTGGGTCAGAAGTTTACATACACTAAGTTGACTGTGCCTTTAAACAGCTTGGAAAATTCCAGAACATGATGTCTTGGCTTTAGAAGCCTCTGATAGGCTACTTGACATCATTTGAGTCAATCGTAGGTGTACCTGTGGATGTATTTCAAGGACTACCTTCAAACTCAGTGCCTCTTTGCTTGACATCATGGGGAAATCAAAAGAAATCAGCCAAGACCTCAGAAAAAAAATGGTAGACTTCCACAAGTCTGGTTCATCCTTGGGAACAATTTCCAAACGCCTGAAGTTACTACGTTCTTCTGTACAAACAATTAGTATGCAAGTGTAAACACCATGGGACCACGCAGGCTCCATACCGCTCAGGAAGGAGATGCGTTCTGTCTCCTAGAGATGAACGTACTTTGGTGCGAAAAGTGCAAATCAATCACAGGACAACAGCAAAGGACCTTGTGAAGATGCTGGACGACACATTTACAAAAGTATCTATATCCACAGTAAAACGAGTCCTATAACAACATAACCCAAAAGGCCGTTCAGCAAGGAAGAAGCCACTGCTCCAAAACCGCCATAAAAAAGCCAGACTATGGTTTTGTAACTGCACATGGGGACAAAGATCGTACTTTTTGGAGAAATGCCCTCTGGTCTGATGAAACAAAAATAGACCTGTTTGGCCATAATGACCATCGTTATGTTTGGAGGAAAATAGGGGAGGCTTGCAAGCTGAAGAACACCATCTCAACCCGTGAAGCACGGGGGTGGAAGCATCATGTTGTGGGGGTGCTTTGCTGCAGGAGTGACTGGTGCACTTCACAAAATAGATGGCATCATGAAGAGGGGGAATCATGTGGATATTGAAGCAAGATCTCAAGACATCAGTCAGGAAGTTTAAGCTTGGTCGCGAATGGGTCTTCCAAATGGACATTGACCCCAAGCATACTTCTAAAGTTGTTGCAAAATTGCTTAAGGACAACAAAGTCAAGGTATTGGAGTGGCCATCACAAAGCCCTGACCTCTATCCTAAAGAACATTTGTGGGAAGAACAGAAAAAGCGTGTGCGAGCAAGGAGGCCTACAAACCTGACTCAGTTACACCAGCTCTGTCAAGAGGAATGGGACAAAATTCACCCAACTTATTGTGTGAAGCTTGTGGAAGGCTACCCAAAACGTTTGACTCAAGTTAAACAATTTAAAGGCAATGCTACTAATTGAGTGTATGTAAACTTCTGACCCACTGGGAATGTGATGAAAGCTGAAATAAAATACTCTACTATTATTCTGACATTCCACATTGTTAAAATAAAGTGGTGATCATAACTGACCTAAAAAGGGGAATTTGTTTTAGGATTAAATGTCAGGAATTGTGAAAAACTGAGTTTAAATGTATTTGGCTAAGGTGTATGTCAACTTCCGACTTCAGCTGTATGTGATTCACTCACCCGCCGTTGGCGTGGGTTCTGGCTGCCAGACCCAGACGTCTGACTGGGAAAGGTCCAGAGAGAAGCTGTCATTCTGGGGATGGCCCATCGCTCTACTCCTTTACACCGGACCAGGACCAATCTAGACAAGACGGAGACATTAGCATGTAGCGTCAACCACATATTGCTTTAGATAACAACAACTTGGACTTGACAGAGGCTGTCATAATTCTTCTTAAGAGCTTGTGACAGTAGGGTTTGCATGTTTCTTCCATGCATGTTATGGTTACTGATTGCATACTTCATGAGTCAAGATTTTTGTCATACTGTTCACTGTTTGAATGGTCACGTGTTGATCAGTGGTCGTTGTTTGTGATGGCTTTACTAACATGGAACCCAAAACGGCTTCGAACGTGCGATATCGTGCATACATTTATTTTGTCCTCCCACACCAAACGCGATCACGACACGCAGGTTAAAATATCAAAACAAACTCTGAACCAATTACATTAATTTGGGGACAGGTCGAAAAGCATTAAACATGGCAATTTAGCTAGTTAGCTTGCACTTGCTAGCTAATGTTAATTAGCTAGCTGAATCGTTTCTAGTCATCTCTCCTCCTTACAGGCTTTTTCATCTTTGAACTTATTTGGTGATTGGCATCTAACTTAATTTTACCACAATGACCGGCAAAACATTTTGTCTTTCAATCACCCACATGGGTATAACCAATGAGGAGATGGCACGTGGGTACCTGCTTCTATAAACCAATGAGGAGATGAGAGAGGCAGGACTTTCAGCGCGTCAGAAATAGGAATGATTTCTATTTTAGCCCTTGGCAACGCAGACGCTCGTTGGCGCGTGCGAGCAGTGTGGGTGCAATAATTGAATAACATGGATTTCTACATTTATTTTGCGACGTGTCCGGTCTGGTCAGCATGTTAGGCATCGTGTACTTAAAGCTTGAATCCAGCAGTGAAACTGTCACATCTGTTTGCGATATTACAACAACAAAGACGTTACTTAAAACAACAAACTGTTTTTCCCCCCTCGGACATCTTTGCATGCGCGAGAGAACAGCAGAGTATGTACGATGCTGGATGCTTATTTCCTCAAAACAAGAACGGGTGGGGTGCCAGTGGTGCTGTTTCGCCAATTGCGGATTTCTTCCCTAATGTGTTAGTGAGATTCATGTGTAGGATAATGGGGTCAAATGTAGGTTAAATCTCCAACATTCATCATTCTCTTGAGTGCAATGTCTACTAAAAATATTTGATCTAACCCTGCCTTTAATTAATTAGTCACAAATTGGCGATTTCATCTCCTTGGTACAAAGTTACAGTACTTCAATGGTCAAATTGTCACGGCTGTTGAAAGGAGAGGCCCAAGGTGCAGCGTGGTTAGCGTACATTTTCTGTTTATTTGGGAAAAAAACGAACATAAACAACAATCACTAGAAAAACAAACCATGAAGCTAAAGGCTATGTGCCCTAAACAAAGTCAACTTCCCACCAAGAAAGGAGAGAAAAAGGGCTACTTAAGTATGGTTCCCAATCAGAGACAACGATAGACAGCTGTCCCTGATTGAGAACCATACCCGGCCAAAACATAGAAACACCAAATCATAGAAAACGAAACATAGAATGCCCACTCCAAATCACACCCTGACCAAACCAAATAGAGACATTAAAACGCTCTCTACGGTCAGGGCGTGGCACAAATATATTGCGTGAACTCTGCTTCACTCAACTTCATGCAACAAAGTAGATCAGCTGAAAACGTGAAACAGTTACAGTAGGTAGCAAAAATGAATAAACTAACCTGAAACATGTAAGTAATACATGTTAGCTACACTTCAATAGCACACTACTCTTTTGTAACAATCCCATAGCCTACTCACGTTTTTAGTATTTTTGTTGTTTTTGTTGCTAGAGCAAATTATGGAAAATCTACAAGTGATAAACAACCTAACTGCATTCGGTGCTCTTTCATCGGGTAGATTGCATTTTCTGTAGTGCAATTACATTTACATTTTAGTCATTTATCTGACACAATATCCAGACACACTTATAATCATGTAGGTGCATAGAAGTGGAACCAACCACAGGTATAAAAGTATGACAATAAAGCAAAGCATTTCAAAATACATTTGGGATTAATCAAGGCTAAATAACTGCATAGGCCCTCAGATACTTAATACAGCATGGTTCCCCAACTGGCGGGCCGTGGGCCGAATTTGGCCCGCTGGTGCTTTTTTTTGGCCCCCAAAGTTTTCTGAGCAAAAACGTTTTCTTTTTTTTTGTGGTGAATTTTCATTGTTGGACATGAGACTGTAAAAAAGAAAACAGTTCATCAGCTTTAAGTTACTTTAATTGAAGAAATCTGTTCCCAAGTATTCTCACGCATAATAGAGAGACAGGACGTGATCATATACAAATGCAAGCAAGGTTTGAAATGATTGTTTTAGTCAAACATAATCTGTTTGGGTAGTCTTTTTGCAGTCTACAAATTATTTGTAGTTATGTTCTAACCTCCTAACCATCCGCTCAAGAAAAAAACGTCCCGCGGCTGAATCTAGTTGATGATCCCTGCAATACAGTATCGTTGGACTGCCTGTAAATAAGTATACAACTCAACCTACCTGGGTTTGTCTGGAGAGCAGGGGATCTTGCTGCAGGGCCTTGCTGTTGTCCAACACTGACTATTTCTTGGCATTCACCTACAGTAGAATACCCATTGAAATCACTTCATTAACATTCCTCTCAAGTGAGCTCCCCTGCTGCTGGCTCTGCAGAAACATGTGCCATTCCACCAAAAGAGACCGCTAGTCACTGGCCGGCCTCGTGCAACTGTCTGGAACTACTAAAACATGTGCCTTTCCATTCAGAGCTACTAGTTTAACTGATCCTATTCCAGCCTCTGCAAAGAGATATTGCTCTGATTGTCAAGTGACACACTGGTAAACAGGTTGGCAATGGGTAACCCATCCAAAGGACCTTGTTCAGGAGAACCTTTCCTCTCTCTCTTCAGTGCTTTAAAGGCAGCAATGGC
This sequence comes from Oncorhynchus kisutch, assembly GCF_002021735.2. NCBI lineage: Eukaryota > Metazoa > Chordata > Actinopteri > Salmoniformes > Salmonidae > Oncorhynchus > Oncorhynchus kisutch. Next base: position 3,112,439 of record NC_034182.2, read on the forward strand.
TTGTTGGTGAAATGACCTATTGTGACCATCCTAAATAGCTAAACTAGTGAACGATTTTAGATAACTGAAGTAACAGTATGTATCCTGGCACCCAGCAACCCTGCTGCAAAATACTTGTGTTATTGTCTTATCTGAATGTGTAGAACTTCTAATCATTTTAAGTCATGCAAAACAACCTTCCTTCGACAAAGAAAGCGATGGTTGAATTTAAAGGGTTCCTGTTTTTGGCAGCATTGCAAGAGATGGTTGAATTTAAATGATTCTGTTTGTAATACATTGCCAACATTGTTTTATAGCTTGAACACAAGTGTACATATTTGTCCCACATTGAATATGACACATACTCACCTAGCCTTAACAACCCTCAAACACTAACCTAGTTGTGTATTTTAGCAACCGTGTTTCTCGAGTTCTGGAAGAGGCGGCGAGCGGTCCTTGCATATGACTGGGACCTAATTGACTGGGAGGAAGAGGAGGTAAATATATCTTCATTATGATCAGCATCATCAAATTAGAAATTATCTCCCAGGCAAAACGTGTGTGTGTTTCTAGCAAGAAGAACTTTTCAGATTTTTTTGAGATTTTTTAAAATACATTTCTTATAAGATTTTAACAATCATACCATGAAGGTCCTAGGGACGTTCCACTTTGCTGAAATATACAAAATATTACAAGAGGGAGCATTGCCTTTAGATTCCCACTCGGGTTATGACTAGGTATGAGTAGTGGGAACTGGGTTACTGAGATTTTCCACCCAAACCCAATCCATTTTCTCTGGATAAATAACAGCAAGAAACCTGTAAATTATTTATAGTCCTTCTCTCTGCTATCGCATACAGTGGGGCAAAAAAGTATTTAGTCAGTCACCAATTGTGCAAGTTGTCCCACTTAAAAAGATGAGAGAGGCCTATGACTTTCATCATAGGTACACTTCAACTATGACAGGAAAAATGAGGGAAAAAATCCTGAAAATCACATTGTAGGATTTTTAATGAATTTATTTGCAAATTATGGTGGAAAATAAGTATTTGGTCAATAACAAAAGTTTATCTCAATACTTTGTTATATACCCTTTGTTGGCAATGACAGAGGTCAAACATTTTCTGTAAGTCTTCACAAGGTTTTCACACACTGTTGCTGGTATTTTGGCCCATTCCTCCATGCAGATCTCCTCTAGAGCAGTGATGTTTTGGGGCTGTTGACGGGCAACACAGACTTTCAACTCCCTCCAAAGATTTTCTATGGGGTTGAGATCTGGAGACTGGCTAGGCCACTCCAGGACCTTGAAATCCTTCTTACGAAGCCACTCCTTCGTTGCCCGGGCGGTGTATTTGGGATCATTGTCATGCTGAAAGACCCAGCCATGTTTCATCTTCAATGCCCTTGCTGATGGAAGGAGGTTTTCACTCAAAATCTCACGATACATGGCCCCATTCATTCTTTCCTTTACACGGATCAGTCGTCCTGGTCCCTTTGCAGAAAAACAGCCCCAAAGCATGATGTTTCCACCCCCATGCTTCACAGTAGGTATGGTGTTCTTTGGATGCAACTCAGCATTCTTTGTCCTCCAAACACAACGTGGTAAAAATCATCTGACCATATGACATTCTCCCAATCTTCTTCTGGATCATCCAAATGCTCTCTAGCAAACTTCAGACAGGCCTGGACATGTACTGGCTTAAGCAGGGGGACACGTCTGACACTGCAGGATTTGAGTCCCTGGCGGAGTAGTGTGTTACTGATGGTAGGCTTTGTTACTTTGGTCCCAGCTCTCTGCATGTCATTCACTAGGTCCCCCTGTGTGGTTCTGGGATTTTTGCTCACCGTTCTTGTGAACATTTTGACCCCACGGGGTGAGATCTTGCCCCAGATCGAGGGAGATTGTCAGTGGTCTTGTATGTCTTCCATTTCCTAATAATTGCTCCCACAGTTGATTTCTTCAAACCAAGCTGCTTACCTATTGCAGATTCAGTCTTCCCAGCCTGGTGCAGGTCTACAATTTTGTTTCTAGTGTCTTTGACAGCTCTTTGGTCTTGGCCATAGTGGAGTTTGGAGTGTGACTGTTTGAGGTTGTGGACAGGTGTCTTTTATACTGATAACAAGTTCAAACAGGTGCCATTAATACAGGTAACGAGTGGAGGACAGAGGAGCCTCTTAAAGAAGAAGTTACAGGTCTGTGAGAGACAGAAATCTTGCTTGTTTTTAGGTGACCAAATACTTATTTTCCACCATAATTTGCAAATAAATTCATTCAAAATCCTACAATGTGATTTTCTGGATTTTTTTCTCATTTTGTTTGTCATAGTTGAAGTGTACCTATGATGAAAATTACAGGCCTCTCTCATCTTTTTAAGTGGGAGGACTTGCACAATTGGTGGCTGACTAAATACTTTTTTGCCCCGCTGTATCTCCATGATCAATCATCAATGCTCACATTGAGGACAGACAGCCCACCTCAGTATGGAGAACAGAATTTTTACAATTATTTTTATGTTGAGGTACATTCATGTAATATATCTTTTTAAACACCCCCTTTCTCAAATTAGGGTTTTACATTGAATAAAAAATATATACATTCTGCCCACTTATTTTCCTTCCAAATGTGTTTGCCAGTTTTGTACATATCTAAATATTACCAAAAGGGAGGGTTATACGCTAATACACACGTCACACAACATTAGGGGAAATATTATGAAAGTTGTGTATATATAGGTGTAAGCCTACTAATTATAGAAATGTAAAATAGGCCTTACTACATACATTTTTTTTCAATCAAATTTACTTGCCTATAATTGTAGCTTTGTAGGCCGCATGTCCTGCACCAGCATAACAGCTTCTCTCCCAGCGTCATGGTTGAGAGATGTCCACATAATACAGTGACACAGTCCACACTCCAAAAATGAAACACTTTGAATGACACTTCCAGTTTTGGTGGGAAGTACTGGGTTACCCGGGAGAAAAGTGGTTTTATTCTCGGGATTGAACATTTGTAAAATACCAGGAAAATGTTCAACCTTGGTTATGACACTCTGCTGTGTTCTTGAAATACCCACAGTTATGCGTTCTACAGCTGTTTCAAGAAAGCCAAGGAGACGTGTCATGATCACGTTCCTAGAACATTTTGCAGACGTTTGCAGAACATTCTAGGAGCGTTTGTGGCTCAGCCAGCTTTCTGTGTGCTGCAGGAGGAAATCCGCCCCCAGTTTGAGGCCAAATATTCCAAAAAGGAGAGGATGAACCCCATATCTGGAAAGCCTGAGCCGTACCAGGCCTTTACAGACAAGTACAGCCGACTCATCGTCTCAGCTTCTGGAATCTTCTTTATGGTAAGACCCTGGAGTAGGTATAGTGAATATTTCATAATAAATTCATTTGAGTAGGGACAGATTCATTAAAATGTTTTGCATGTTGCCTCGTGCTTGCCGCAAAACCAGTTTCCCACTGGGTTTTGTTTGAATTCGTTCAAATCTTCAGTAAGTGGCCCATGCAGGAATCAAACCCACCACTGTGACGTTGCAAGCAAGCCAACACAAGCCAGTGAGCTATCAATCAGATTTGCCTTGTTGCTATCGGTGTGTCTGACCAGAATGTTTTATTGACCTACTCAGATCCTGGTGGTGATCGCTGCCGTCTTCGGCATCGTGATTTACCGCGTGATCACAGTCAGCACTTTTGCCGCCTTCGGCTGGGCTCTCATCAGGAATAACTCTCAGGTGGCCACCACCGGCACAGCCGTGTGCATCAACTTCTGCATCATCATGCTCCTCAATGTGGTAAGGGCTTTGTTGAGAAATGCATTTAGGATTATGAGATTAAAAAAGTGGCATATATATATACACACACTGAGTGTACACAACATTAGGAACACCTGCTCCACCCAAAGGACATCTGGCAAACCAGTGGTTAAAAACGGGTAATTGATGAAAGGGGACAAAGGAGGCTGACACAAATTGTGCAGAGCAGCAGACGTGCTACAGTTAGTCAACTGACAGTCCAGTACAACATTGGTGCCCAAAAACGCACAAAAGAATGCACAACTCGTCATACCTTGACACGAATGGGGTATGGCAGCCGACAACCTTACAGAGTTCCACTTCTTTCATTAAAAACAAGAAACTGTGTTTGCAATGGGCTAAGCAACGAAGACACTGGAGAATTGGAAACACATTGCCTGGTCTGAGGAATCCTGGTTCCTGCTTTTTCACATTGATGTGTGTCAACATTGCAGCCTAGTGGTGATGGTGTGGGGTGTGTTTTCATGGCACACATTAGGCCCCTTGATAAAAGTGGAGCAACATTTGAATGCCAAAGCATATCTGAACATCATTGCCAATCAGGTGCATCCCTTCATGGCAGCAGTGTATCTGTCTGCAAATAGATTTTTAACAGCAGGATAATGCCCCATGACACAAGGCTAGGATTGTCCAGAAAAGGTTCCAAGAACATGAATGAATTCAGCTTAATGCAGTGGCCTGCCCAGTCATCAGATCTCAATCCAATTGAGCATCTGTGGGATGAGATGGAACAAGCTATTTGGAGTAGAGATCCACTACCAGTAATTCATGGGGGAATCATAGGAGTCAACATGGGCCAGCATCCCTGTGGAACGCTTTCGACGCCTTGTCCATGACCCGATGAATTGAGGCTGTTCTGAGGGCAAAGGGGGGTGCAACTCAATATTAGGAAGGTGTTCTTAATATTGTACACTCAGTGTATATTGTCTATCAATGGCAAAACCCTAATGTCTTGTAGCGATTTTTGATTCAGTTAACTACAGTTGTGCTCAAAATATCGATAAAAATGGATCCTAACTCCCTTCAATGTCATGACGTATCGCATTTTAGCTACAACCGCATGAGAGTCAAGAGAGTCATAGAAAACAAACCCTATTAACTGGTAACCTTGTTTCTTTTCAGTTGTATGAAAAAGTTGCCCTTCTGCTCACCAATTTAGGTAAGCTACAACTGTTCCTCCATCTGTCATCATGCTGTAACATGCCATCCTCAGAGGTAATTACAGGCAATATAATGCAGGGGCTGTGGTTTTATACACACCCTCTCTCCTTCTGTCGCCCTCTCTTTATTCTTCTTTCTCTCTTATTCTCTATTTTCTCCCTATTTCTGTTTCTCTGTCTCTCCCTCTGGCTCTGTGTCCACAGAGCAGCCGAGGACTGAGTCCGAGTGGGAGAACAGCTTCACCCTGAAGATGTTCCTGTTTCAGTTTGTCAATCTCAACAGCTCTACCTTCTACATAGCTTTTTTCCTGGGCAGGTGAGGAAACATCTCTACTTCATGGTGTAAATCGTAATACTCGGCTATATTTCATAGAGATTAGTTAGTAAAATGATGTGACCACCTTTGTCAGGTTCACTGGTCGGCCAGGAGCCTATATCCGCCTCATTAACCGCTGGAAACTGGAAGAGGTGAGTGAACTTGTATGTTTTTCATTGGGCTTTTGAAATGTGTTCAACGTGGAAAAGTTATAGTGGAAAGTACTCTCGTGGACAGATGCACATAACATAAATGGTTGTAGCATCTGTCGACAGACTGTGGGATGCCACTACGAATTAGGAACTTTGTTCCAGTACGTCGATTTTTCATCGCTGATCGCATCACAATTTCACAGTTGCTCGCATCTTTCGAATTTAGGAAGTGGAGTGGACATTTTGTCCCGTGGACCTGCCAGAAACTGTTTGAGAGTTTCAGTTTAGAGGGGTGGAGACTTCACTAGTCTCTTTAGTATATTTCCTAACACGTCTCCGCCCAGAACTGAATTGAGTTTATGCCGCAAATACCCCCAAAATTTGTTCTGGGTGTCCCAGATTAAGTGGAAAGTAGCTTGGAACACTGTATTCTCACTCTAACCTCTGTGTTATGAACCAGAAAACTAGGGTTACTGGATAGTTAGTTGAAAAGTTATGATTGAATAAAGTGTCGGCGCTGTTTCCCCTTTCTGTGTAGTGCCATCCCAGTGGTTGTTTGATAGATCTCTGCATGCAGATGGGTATCATCATGGTGCTCAAGCAGACCTGGAACAACTTCATGGAGCTGGGCTACCCGTGAGTATGGCCTGGCTTAGCCAATTAGACGCAACTAGCGCCTATCGTGTCATCTCCACCAGTCATCCCCTGTGACTTTATAATTGCTTGTTTGTCAGGCTGATCCAGAACTGGTGGACGCGGCGAAGGCTGAGGCAGGAGCACGGCCCCAACGCCAAGGCCAGCTTCCCGCAGTGGGAGAGGGACTACAACCTGCAGCCCATGAATGCCTACGGACTGTTTGACGAATACCTGGAGATGAGTATGTGCCCTTTGACCCTGAGCCCACGTTTAAAGCAACTGTCCAATGACTCATCCTATACTCGTATTTGTGGCCAAAGCATACATTGGAGGAAAACACCTTTTTTTTAAAACACCTCAAACAGACCCTTTAAAAAATGCTTGCTATTTCCACATAGAGGATGATGTCATCCTCCTGGCCAATCAGTTGGTCTACTCATATATATATGTTTTTATTACCAGTGTACACCCACACCTTTCTGTTGTTGGGCTACAACATTCCAATACAAAAAAACTGCTTTTTAACATACTTAAGTACCATTTTTTGGATGAAAAATATTTCACTCATATTGTAATTAGTTCTAGGTTATATTCCATAGAAATCTGGAAACACTGGACAGTTACTTTAAAATGCAAATAATCTCACTATCAATCAATTGACCAATCAGAAGAAATCAGTGTGGCTCGAGCGATATAGACCTGAGTGAGCAACCAAGTAAGCCACTGCTCTGCATTGAGAACACTGAGAGTCATTGCCGTCATCATGTTGTACACAGTTAATACACAAGTGCAGAAAACATAGCTAACTCCTCTGTGTAAGATGGGTGTAAAAATGTGTTGATGTTGTCATCGATAGATCCCCTTTCTGTTTGTCCCATTCCCATCAGTGGTGCTTACACTGTTCTGTTTGTTATGTTCACACGCTTTGACTAGAAATGGCTCAATTGTTATCACTTTGGAATGATTTGGACATGAAATGCTAAACATGTTAATTTTGGGGATATTGAGTTCCATTGGTCTTTGGACAATAAAACAACAATGTTAGAATTTGGGAATTGTGGCCACTGGCCAGGTATATAAAACCAAAGGATGGATTGATGTCTAACCGTATCTCTAGATGTCTTACAGTGTAAGGAAAACAATGTACATGTGTATATTGGGTGAACCATTTCCTTAAACAATTTGGGTAACACTTTACATGGGGTTCTTATTACCGTGTAATTATTCCTGTGAGTACAGTGTAGTTATTCTTGTGAGTACAGTGTAGTTATTCCTGTGAGTGCAGTGTAGTTATTCCTGTGAGTACAGTGTAATTATTTCTGTGAGTACAGTGTAATTATTCCTGTGAGTACAGTGTAGTTATTCCTGTGAGTACAGTGTAAATATTCATGTGAGTACAGTGTAATTATTCATGTGAGTACAGTGTAGTTATTCCTGTGAGTACAGTGTTACAATAATTTTAATTACTCATTGTTACACTCCAACTTAGAGCAGCACAACTAACCCTAGCAGCACCTAGACGTAACCGTTAGTTACGCTAACAGTAAGTACAGTGTAGCAATGACTAATTACAATTATTTTTGCACCTCTTACAATAATAATTCAACAGTAATAAGAGTAGTGTAATGTAAATTGTTAATAAGTTGAGAGAACCTATTGGTCAGATGTGGGACACCAACTCCGTTGTCATTTTTCCCTGATTGCCTGATTGCTTGCAGTGAACATGAAAGGTACTGTAGAACAAAATGTTGTTTACTAGTTAGGTCATGAATGCATGTGCCAAATATGTTTATTGCGCTCCTTGCCATCATATTCTGCTTTGCCAGGCAAACTGCACAAGGAGAGGAGAAAGGCCATGAATATTAGCTAAGGATCTAATTACTTCTATAGAAAACCGATTTCCACTGGGCACAACAGTGTTCTTTGAGGGGCTGCAGGTGGTTCTGTGGTGGACAAAGTGCTGGTGTTAGTGGCAACTTTTTCTCCAGGCTGCCAAAACAATAACACACCTGACTACAGTTTATTGATGACTATAGATCACCTCAGCGGGTGTTGATTAACCTAGCTACCATCAATGTGAATGCTGGTAAATGTGAATAATTAACGTCTACATAGATTTTCCACGTGTATATTGAAGGAAAAGTCTGCCCCAAAACTATCTTTTGGTATTTGTTTAATTAGTCCATTGTTGACATAGTCCCAAAGTGTTTTGCTTGTCAGCGCTCAAGTTTTCAAGATATGTAACTTTCAAAATACAGTAATCATCACTACATGATGCATTTTGCATTATATGATGCTGCGGTTTGCACCATACGGGGATGATTTCTGTGTTTTGAAAGTTACGTATCTTGAAAACTTGAGTGCTGACAAGCAAAACATTTTGGCAAAACAATGGACTAATGAAACAAATACCAAAAGATAGTTTTTGGGGTGGAGTTGTCCTTTAAGTATGATTATGTGAGGTATACATAAAGCAGGCACATGCCATGTATTAATCACACAATGGTTACTTGAAGCATTTCTCCTACATGTGTTTGGTGTAGACAGATTTATGTGTGACAATGTCAGATGACCGTGACATTTATGACAGTGACAGATCAGTGTAACGCTTAGGCTAGGATTCCGTGGTTGCATGCAGCTATGTCCACATGCATGTGCCACTGTTTATTTTAACCCATAATGCTATTTTAACCCATAATGCTATTTTAACCCATAATGCTATTTTAACCCATAATGCTATTTTAACCCATAATGCTGCATAGATCCATTATGTGGCGTCTCTGTAGGCTTTTTGAATGCTGATTTGTAATTACGCTCGATGTACTACCGTCTGTGACTTCCTTGGCGAGGCTCTTCACGAAGCACAAAATCAAATGTCTAACTTTGTCCTGTGAAATGCCCACATGCACTGACATACAGTAACAATTGTGACATTGAATGGTATAACCTCAAATCATATTGCCCTTTCTGAGTGAATATGGCTTTGGGGTGGCCATCTGTACAAAATGTAATGGGGTTTTTGAATGGGGTTTTGAATAGGACTACTGGTGACGCTTTACTCCCTGTGTCTGTGTGTTTCAGTCTTACAGTTTGGCTTCACCACCATATTTGTGGCAGCTTTCCCCCTGGCCCCGCTCCTGGCCCTCCTCAACAACATCATCGAGATCCGCCTGGATGCCTACAAGTTTGTCACCCAGTGGCGGAGACCCCTGCCCTCTCAAGCCAAAGACATAGGTTAGGCTCAACTTCCGGTCTGACAATCACCTACTGTAGGGACATTTTCAAAGGAACGCAAAACATGCCATATAGACGTCATTGTTCTACGCCAACAATCGTGCCTCAACTATTTTCACTCAATGGAACCCTATTTCATTAGTTTCAGCACAGACAGACCATTTTAGCCGAACCAGTCTGTTATGCTTTATACTTTTGGAATCATTTTCAAACCCCTTTATAAGTATTCTTTGAAGAAGTCCTGACATGCTGCTTGCTGGTGAACTGTAATAAATCATTTGCATCGGAGCAAGAACATTGTTATTTTCTCTCCAGGGATCTGGTACGGCATCCTGGAGGGCATCGGTATCTTGTCCGTCATCACCAACGCCTTTGTCATCGCCGTCACCTCCGACTTCATCCCACGCCTTGTCTACGCATACAAGTATGGCCCGTGTGCCGGGCAGGGCCGGGCCGGGGAGAGGTGAGCGAGCCTGACCACAGTGACCACACAGGCAAAGTGTCTGCCTTTGACATGTTTTCTGGCATCACAACGTCAAACCACTGACATTTTAATGTTTCCTGTCCAGGTGCATGATGGGATATGTGAACGCCAGTCTATCGATGTTCAGAGTGTCTGATTTTGAGAACACGTCGGTGCCCAGGACAGATGGATCGGATACGTTTGGAGAAGCAGTGAAGTACTGCAGGTAGGTTTGGTGACCAAAGAGAGTCTTGGTATGGTTGGGTTTTTTGAACAGAAAAGTCATAACCTTTGACCTTTCGACCCTGTGCTTGACCCCCCAGGTACCGTGACTACAGAGAGCCCCCAGACTCGCCCGGTGAGCCATACTCCTACACACTGCAGTTCTGGCATGTCCTGGCCGCACGACTGGCCTTCATCATAGTCTTCGAGGTTAGTTTGTACAGTTCATTCCATTCAACAAAACCATAACACAATATTTAGCCGAGATGACATTCTGTAATTTCTGTACTATTGGTGTTGTGTTCTTTTGTAGCACATGGTTTTCACCATCAAGAACCTGATCGCCTACCTGATCCCAGACCTGCCCAAGGACCTGCGTGACCGCATGCGGCGGGAGAAGTACCTGATCCAGGAGATGATGTACGAGGCCGAGCTAGAGAGACTGCAGAAGGAGAAGAACGAGAAGAAGAAGAATTACAGGGCCCATCATAACGCATTGCTCTAAATGCACAAGCAGGTGATAAATAACTACACTGCACTGAAGGGACCAGCACAGAATACAGACAGGCAATCTATAACAGTTTGCAGGCTGCAGAGTGTGGCGCATAGGAATTACATTTATACTGTATATAGGAAGGATAACTCGCCAGCATGACCAATGTGTTGCACCACTCATCTGGGTGAAGCACAGCTGTCATTTTATGCCTGAACGCTCAACACTCATCAGCTATCGAAGTAAGATTTGCCAATTGAAGCACGGGACGACAAGGGACCAGGTTGTGCAAGGAAGGGAAATAAGTCAATCAAATAAAAAAGTAATGTCCCTTTTGTTCCTGTTGTCTAGAAGTTCCACTACTGTTGTGATTATCTACTGACACTCTCTCTATGACTCCACAGGTCATACTGGTGTCCATTTTTGCTCGGTGGTGTTGTGAGTGGGAATGACAGAGAACTGGCTGCATGCACGCCAGGGACTGTCCTGCCTGTCTGCGTCTCCCACTGGACCAGGTGAGCGCCCCCAAGAGGACCGTCAGCATGCTCCTCGCCATGGTGTTCAAACGTACTGTACGTCATTCTGAATCCGAGAGGCCAGTGGGTGAGGGGGAAAAAAGAGGACATACGTTGGAACATTTTACAATGGGGTTACTACTTTTTTTCCCCAGATTGCTCCCTCCACTTTGGACTCTCAACTGTACATTTCTTGAAAACCTGAATGTAGATTTCAAAGAAACACAAAAAACAAACTTTTGCAGTTCTGTTGTCACAACTTAAAGAAATATTCTGTCATCTGTGCGGTTGAATGACAAACCCTGTTTACAATCCTAGCCTTTTCATTTTGAGGACAAATTCATGAGGAATCATTATCAATGGCTTTTACAAGGTTGTGAACCTTCGGCCATGTTCTCTGCTTACGTTGTGTGCTGCTTACAATGTTATTTTGAAACGTTCCATCAGATCTGTGTTAGTGGACGCAGACTGCTCAGACATCCAATGCCTTCCTTTACAATGGATACTAATAAGAGTAATAAAAATTCGTTTTTGTTACAAACCGGTTTTGTAATTGTCCCATTTGCACTTTGCTATCATTTTAAAACCGTTTCAACATGTTTCCATCTGACAGAATGTGCCACTACGAGAATCTCCATGGCGGTTAGCACATCCTTAGCGGGTAGGTCAGGTTGTCAGAGCACAGTATGCATCACTAACACTGATGTCTCCTCCAGCTCGTTTAAGAGGCTGCCCACCAAGTAACTGTAGCTACTGTCTGCCTCTAGTGTCTAGAGTGGTAACACCTGATACCCCCTCTGCAGTTCCCTACTTGGCCACCAAGGGGCGCCAATACACCTATCTTCTGATGCAGCCACAGGCCTCAACAATGAGAGAGAGAAGGGAATAGGTGCACAGTTCTCACATTTTTTTGTCAGGTGTCCAAAGATAAACACAGTCATGTTCTGATACTTTGAAGATGAGAAGTATCTTTATTTTTGTTTATTGTATGGTGGTTTTTTGTGCCCCTGGAGGAATTCTTGTTTGGTTTACACCATTATTGGTGTAAAATATCTGTCAAATCCTTAAAGCTTTATGTTTATTTAAATGCTCTCTACTGTTGGCAGCTTTCTCCTGTACGTTTATATAATTCCTAGTGTCTACATGTCTATGTAATAGTAATACACATTTTGCCAAGGGCAGCAGTTGGTTCCCCAAGCACCGCCTCAATATCGACCACTTTCTTTCATATCCGTAGGAATTGTCAGACTTGTTTCACACATCTGGCACTATAACAGCCTATCAAGGTGAACTAGCTTGTTATCCCTTTCTGTGATAGGTAACAGTTACATTGAGGATAAGACGTCATTTAAAACTGTTACAGCTCCTATTCATGATTGACTTTCAGGGGTCTAATAAGACAAAACAAGAAGATGGCTGAAGTGGCCAGTCAAGGTCGTGTTGGCAAACAGAGCACACTGAAAGGCCTTTTCAGCAGCAAACACAGGGCTGGATTCAAGCAGAAATCGCATGTTCCTGTTTGAGCACAAAATACACAAATGTTGGAGGGAAATGTCTTGGCTGAATGTCATTGAAGAGAGACAGCATTTTGGTTGGAAGTTGATTGTCTTGACAACGGAATCACACCCATCTTGCAACTGTCTTGACCCTGGAAGCCTGAGAAAATGGCTTTGTAATGCCACTGGGAAGTTCCAAACCATTCTGTATGTTATATGAAAACCACTTTTACAGTATGTTGTCTATGGTCATATTGTGTGAGCATTATAAAGCCATTCTGAGGTTACATAAAGTATCCCTTCTTAGTCTAATGGTCTGACCTTGACTGGAACTGATACATGTGGAGCTGGAAGCTGTTGGAAATCACATCAGCATGCTAAATCCTCCTGACCCTTGGAAAATGCTTGTAATCTACTGTTCACATTTTTTACTTTCTCTTGTACATGGAGGCTATAAATTGGAGGCTATAAATTCTATGTAGTCCAGTGCCATGTCCTTCAGGTTGGTTACTGTGGTGTGGTGGAGGAGTTAGCACAGGGTGCACATCCACACGTAAACTCTCCATTATGAGAATTAAAAACAGGAGGGGAAACATGGCGTGTTTGTTTCCTATTAAGGCAAATGTTCTCCTCTAAGAGGATTATCCCTGACACCGGCTTTGAGTTGCGTAAGGCTATCCTGGGAATCTGCGATCATATCAGCCATGGCCTCATATCCTGTCTTTTTTCAGAAATGTCCAATGCGAAGTGGTAGGAACCTGGGAACATAGAATGAATAGATTATATTTCTATGTACAGGCTCCTGTTTGATGGGATGTAAGCTTCATTTGAGTTTTCATCCATTTCGTTCAGACCAGTGACCAGTGTTCCTTGACCCGTCTGGGGTTTTTTTCTTCAAATTTGTATCCCTCGCTAGTCTTTTTAATTAATCCAACTCATTTTCTAATACTTATTCATGCAGAACTACTCAGTCTACCTCTCCAGTCTGTCTCAGCCACGATTCCAACATCAAACGCAATGTCTCATGTTATACCCAGACCTATTGGTGTTCAATATCATTTAATAGGAGTTCTCAAATATAGACTTTCTGATTTTAATTGAAGAGACCCCTGCATTGTGTGGTTCCTTGAATGTTGCTTGCCTCATGATCAACGATGCCTGATACCTGAAAACCCATGTCAGCTCCTAGAGCTAATTCTAAGGCTTTAGCTCGGTGGGCTACCACAGACAACTTGGGTTTGATACTGGTCAAATGTGTATACCCCAAGATCAAGGCTCACGGGTAAAAGCTATTTTGTCAGGATCCGGAACTTCAATGTGAGGGTGAAAAAGCTCTAGCACACCTGAATCACACAGTGATGGTCCCACAGGCATTTCCCAACCCCAGTGAGAGCTTTGCCAGAATAATGCATAGGCCCTTTGAGCAACAGAAAGCACCAACACACAACTGATGTTTCTAACATGGTCTTGTATTTTTATCATATGTCATAAATGATTTCAGCACTCCCGTGGCGACAGTGCCATGGTGCACGTCCTTGAATGTCAGGGCCCCAGCTGTCGGCCCTAATGTTGCTGATAAAGAGCCCTCCTCGCAGGCTGTTTGCACAAACAGATTAGATGTATGACTGTCTTCCTCTGTCCCTGCTACAGGGAGAGAAAGAACCACTCACTGGTTGCCTGGAACGACACAGCAGCCTGTTCCATCTCACACACACACACACTTAAGTGCGCCTACAACCCTTGTAACAGCGGATAGATAATAATGTAGTCTAATAACACGGTTGATGATGTGGAAAGCTACTCTCATCCTGTCCAAACCGTGACCCCAATGCGTGACCCCAATGCGTTGAAAGGGACCATTTTTAAGAGTGAATCTGTCAGCCCTTGTCCCAGTGAAAGTGGCAATTATGTCAACAGTGCACCACTCTTCACCTTCCCCACACAAGAAACTGTGTCAAAGGTACCACGTTCTATTTATTGACTTGTCCATGGAATCCATTTCTGTTTATATGAAATGTTATGGCACCATTTTACCAGTCCTGTTCTAGGAAATAGTGTCACAACAAGAGTCTTATTCCCCTCACTTTAATAGATCCACCGGCCATACGAATGAATTAATTCTGAAAGAACACATGAAATTGTTATAAATTGATGATAAAACAAATTATGAAATTAGTTCCATATTTAATAAATAAACAATCATTTAGTGTGTGCTGCAACTCTAAGACAAACCTTTTGAAATGCTGCTTAATAGTTTCATAGCCAATCATGTTTGACCTTTTCTTGCACCATGTACCTGAATATCATTTAGAGATTAGGATCAAATGTCAAATGTGAAAGCTTTCAGAGGAGGCATGTTAAAAATCTAAGTGAATAAATATACATTTATAGATCTGGCTAAATTTGCTAATGCAGACCCATCATAACAACTCTCATCTCTTTTCATGTATTTGTCTTGTTTCACAAGCTCCTGCTAACCTAACCTGTTAATCGACTTGTTTACTTTCCAAACGTACATCTCTTCTTGCTGAATGTTTTTTATTTTAACATGGAAGGTGTGCCCTGTATAATACAACATAAATATACACATTATACACACAATAAAACACCCCAAAAAATGTAATGGGAAGCACAAATAAAACATTACAAATCTGTACCAGAGTTACACATGGAATAAACAAACATACAATCAATAATACAGTAGAAAAATCTATATACAGCATGTGCAAATGAGGTAGGATAAGAGAGGTAAGGCAATAAATAGGCCATGGTGGCGAAGTAATTACAATATAGCAATTAAATAATGGAATGGTGGAATGTGCAGAAGATGAATGTACAAGTAGAGATACTGGGGTGCAAAGGAGCAAGATAGATAAATAAATACAGTTTGGGGATGAGGTAGATTGGATGGGCTATTTACAGATGAGCTATGTACAGGTGCAGTGATTTGTGAGCTGCTCTGACAGCTGGTGCTTAAAGCTAGTGAGGGAGGTAAGAGTCTCCAGCTTTAGTGATTTTTGCAGTTCATTCCAGTCATTGGCAGCAGAGTACTGGAAGGAGAGGCGGCCGAAGGAAGAATTGGCTTTAAGGGTGACCAGTGAGATATACCTGCTGGAGCATGTGCTACTGGTGGGTGCTGCTATGGTGACCAGTGAGCTGAGATAAGGCGGGGCTTTACCTAGCAGAGACTTGTAGATGACCTGGAGCCAGTGGGTTTGGCGACGAGTATGAAGTGAGGGCCAGCCAACAAGAGTGTACAGGTTGCAGTGGTGGGTAGTATATGGGGCTTTGGTGACAAAACGGATGGCACTGTGGTAGACTGCATCCAATTTGTTGAGTAGAGTGTTGGAGGCTATTTTGTAAATGACATCGCCGAAGTCGAGGATTGGTAGGATAGTCAGTTTTACGAGGCTATGTTTGGCAGCATGAGTGAAGGATGCTTTGTTGCGAATAGGAAGCCAATTCTATTTCATTTTTAATTGGAGATGCTTAATGTGTGTCTGGAAGGAGAGTTTACAGTCAAACCAGACACCTAGGTATTTGTAGTTGTCCATATATTCTAAGTCAGAACCGTCCAGAGTAGTGATGCTGGACGAACAGGCGGGTAGGGGCAGCAATCGGTTGAAGAGCATGCATTTAGTTTTACTTGCATTTAAGAGCAGTTTGAGGCCACGGAAGGAGAGTTATGTGACATTGAAGCTCATCTGGAGGTTAGTTAACAGTGTCCACGGAAGGGGCAGAGGTATACAGAATGGTGTCGTCCGCGTAGAGGTGGATCAAAGAATCACCTGCAGCAAGAGCGACATCATTGATGTATACAGAGAAGAGAGTCGGCCCGAGAATTGAACCCTGTGGCACCCCCATAGAGACTGCCAGAGGTCCAGACAACAGGCCCTCCGATTTGACATAATGAACTCTATCAGAGAAGTAGTTGGTGAAGCAGGAAAGGCAGTCATTTGAGAAACCAAGGCTGTTGAGTCTGCCAATAAGAATGTTGTGATTGACAGAGTCGAAAGCTTTAGCCAGGTCGATGAATACAGCTGCACAGTAATGTCTCTTATCGATGGTGGTTATGATATCGTTTAGGACCTTGAGCGTGGCTGAGGTGCACCCATGACCAGCTCTGAAACCAGATTGCATAGCGGAGAAGGTACGGTGGGATTCTTCCTAGGTTTTGGCCTTTCTAGGGAGTTTTGCTAGCCACAGTGCTTCTACACCTGCATTGCTTGCTGTTTGGGGTTTTAGGCTGGGTTTCTGTACAGCACTTTGAGATATCAGCTGATGTACGAAGGGCTATATAAATACATTTGATTTGATTTGATTCGAAATGGTCGGTAATGTGTTTGTTAACTTGGCTTTCGAAGACCTTAGAAAGGATAGATAGAGGTCTGTAGCAGTTTGGGTCTCGTGTCTCCCCCATTGAAGAGGGAGATGACCGCGGCAGCTTTCCAATCTATGGGAATCTCAGACAATACAAAAGAGAGGTTGAACAGGCTAGTAATAGGGTTTGCAACAATTATGAACACTAACACATACAGTGGGGAGAACAAGTATTTGATAACCTGCAAAATCGGCAGTGTTTCCGACTTACAAAGCATGTAGTAATTTTTATCATAGGTACACTGTGAGAGACTGAATTTAAAACAAAAATCCAGAAAATCACATTGTATGATTTTTTAAGTAATTAATTAGCATTTTATTGCATGACATAAGTATTTGATCACCTACCAACCAGTAAGAATTCCGGCTCTCACAGACCTGTTAGTTTTTCTTTAAGAAGCCCTCCTGTTCTCCACTCATTACCTGTATTAACTGCACCTGTTTGAATTCGTTACCTGTATAAAAGACACCTGTCCACACACTCAATCAAACAGACTCCAACCTCTCCACAATGGCCAAGACCAGCTGTGTAAGGACATCAGGGATAAAATTGTAGACCGGCACAAGGCTGGGATGGGCTACAGGACAATAGGCAAGCAGCTTGGTGAGAAGGCAACAACTGTTGGCGCAATTATTAGAAAATGGAAGAAGTTCAAGATGACGGTCAATCACCCTCGGTCTGGGGCTCCATGCAAGATCTCACCTCGTGGGGCATCAATGATCATGAGGAAGGTGAGGGATCAGCCCAGAACTACATGACAGGACCTGGTCAATGACCTGAAGAGAGCTGGGACCACAGTCTCAAAGAAAACCATTAGTAACACACTATGCCGTTATGGATTAAAATCCTGCAGCGCACGCAAGGTCCCCCTGCTCAAGCCAGCACATGTCCAGGCCCGTCTGAAGTTTGCCAATGACCATCTGGATGATCCAGAGGAGGAATGGGAGAAGGTCATGTGGTCTGTTGAGACAAAAATAGAGCATTTTGGTCTAAACTTAATTCGCCGTGTTTGGAGGAAGAAGAAGGATGAGTACAACCCCAAGAACACCATCCCAACCGTGAAGCATGGAGGTGGAAACATCATTCTTTGGGGATGATTTTCTGCAAAGGGGACAGGACGACTGCACCGTATTGAGGGGAGGATGGATGAGGCCATGTATCGCGAGATCTTGGCCAACAACCTCCTTCCCTCAGTAAGAGCATTGAAGATGGGTCGTGGCTGGGTCTTCCGGCATGACAACGACCCGAAACACACAGCCAGGGCAACTAAGGAGTGGCTCCGTAAGAAGCATCTCAAGGTCCTGGAGTGGCCTAGCCTGAACCCAATAGAAAATCTTTGGAGGGAGCTGAAAGTTCGTATTGCCCAGCGAAAGCCCTGAAACCTGAAGGATCTGGAGAAGGTCTGTATGGAGGAGTGGGCCAAAATCCCTGCTTTAGTGTGTGCAAACCTGGTCAAGAACTACAGGAAACGTATGATCTCTGTAATTGCAAACAAAGGTTTCTGTACCAAATATTAAGTTCTGCTTTTCTGATGTATCAAATACTTATGTCATGCAATAAAATGCTAATTAATTACTTAAAAATCATACAATGTGATTTTCCTAGATTTTTGTTTTAGATTCCGTCTCTCACAGTTGAAGTGTACCTATGATAAAAAATTACAGACATCTACATGCTTTGTAAGTAGGAAAACCTGCAAAATCGGCAGGGTATAAAAATACTTGTTCTCAACAGCTGTGATGGAAACAGGAGGTTTTGGTACATTTTTATGACTTCTAAGAGATCATTTGTTCTTTCGTTTTGTGTGAGAAGTGGCAGTGGAAACGCCTTTATTGATATAGTAACCATCATATCGAAGTAAACTTGGAGTCACGCGATGACATGGTGTGTGTGGTCCTCCCACTACGACTCAGAAAATCATGCCGTTTATTAGGCTACAAATGAAATAAATGATGAACTTCACAGGGTGGTGAAAGTATGAGCTTGATGCTCCTTTCCAATAAATGTTGGTCTTATTCATCTGTTATTTACCAGGTAAGTTGACTGAGAACACATTCTCATTTACAGCAACAACCTGGGGAATAATTACAGGGCAGAGGATGAATGAGCCAATTGTAAACTGGGGATTATTAGGTGACCATGATGGTTTGAGGGCCAGATTGGGAATTTAGCCAGGACACTGGGGTTAACACCCCTACAATAAGTGCCATGGGCTCTTTAATGACCTCAGCGAGTCAGGACACCCATCTGAAAGACAGCACCCTACACAGGGCAGTGTCCTGCAATCACTGCCCCAGGGCAGTGGGATATTTTTTTAGGCCAGAGGAAAGAGTGCCTCCTACTGGCCCTCCAACACCACTTCCAGCAGCATCTGATCTCCCATCCAGGGACTGACCAGGCCCAACCTTTGCTTAGCTTCAGAAGCAAGCCAGCAGTGGTATGCAGGGTGGTATGCTGCTGGCACAAACATGTCAAGTTCTGTTGACATGATTATCAATGCTGGACTGCTATTTGACAAATACAAATATTATCGCTCTTATCCAAAATAATCTAATTTATTGCAGACTAACATACCCGCAGAGCCTACCCGCACTGTATCTGCTGGCTGTTGGATAGAGTGCACGTGCCAAGACCAGAGTAGGCTAATTGTTTATTTAACGCGTTTAAAAACACTTTTTTTTGTGACAAAACTATTGGTAGAGTTGAAAATGTGATGGAATTCATTGAACAGTAGATTTTTATTTTGTACATGAAAACTAAGGCAAAAAAGTACATTTTGTGTGCACTACATCATCACGCACTGATTTTAATCCACAACAATTCAGTTTGGTGGAAACACCACTGTTGGGAAATGTGCAGATTTTAGAATATCAACATGAAAATCTGTCGCCAATTGAATGGAAACCTAGCTCCTTACTAACTTAAATAACTATGTACCAGGAATGAGCAGCAGGTGCAATCAATCAGGCTTGATTGATATTTGGTTTCTTTGGCATGGAAGATTTTTTTAAAAGTGTTATACAGGAAGAGGAAGAAGGAGAGCCAGGTGGGAAAGATGGTGGGCAGTTTGATTTAGGGAAGTAGTATTTGGGCACAAATGTTTAAAGAGGTATAACTTGGGAGACCATAAACCTCAGAAGAGTTAGTAGCATAAACCAAATACATGTTTATTCATCACATGCTTCGTAAACTAACAGTGAAATGCTTACTTACAGACCCTTCCCAACAATGCAGAGAGAAAGAAAATCAGAGAAATAATAGAAAAATTAAAGTAAAAAAATAATAGAAAAGTAAAACAAGTAATAATAATTACAGAGTGAGTAACAATAACTTGGGCTATATACAATGTACTCAAAGCATGCACAGACCAACTGTCAACTGTCTTCACAGACATTTTCAACCTCTCCCTGACCAAGTCTGTAATACCTACATGTTTCAAGCAGACCACCATAGTACCTGTGCCCAAGGAAGCGAAGGTAACCTGCCTAAATGATTACTGCCCCGTAGCGCTCACGTCGGTAGCCATGAAGTGCTTTGAAAGGCTGGTCATGGCTCACAACAGCATCCTCCCGGACACCTTAGATCCACTCTAATTAGCATACCACCCCCAACAGATCCACAGATGACGCAATCACACTCCACACTGCCCTTTCTCACCTGGACAAAAGGAACACCTATGTGAGAATGCTGTTAATTGACTACAGCTCAGTGTTCAACACCATAGTGCCCACGAAGCTCATCACTAAGCTAAGGATTATGGGACTAAACACCTCCCTCTGCAACTGGATCCTGGACTTCCTGACGGGCCTCCCACAGGTGTTAAGAGTAGGCAACAAAACGTCTGCCACGCTGATCCTTAACACTGGGGCCCCTCAGGGGTGTGTACTTAGGCCCCTCCTGTATTCCCTGTTCACCCATGACTGCATGGCCAAACACGACTCCAACACCATCATTAGGTTTGCTGACGACACAGCAGTGGTAGGCCTGATCACTGACAACGATGAGACGGCCTATAGGGAGGAGGTCAGAGAACTGGCAGTGTGGTGCCAGGACAACAACCTCTCCCTCAATGTGAGCAAGACAAAGGAGCTGATCGTGGACTACAGGAAAAGGTGTGGAGTGCAGTAAAGATTGCGTCTTCTGTAGATCTGTTGGGGCTGTATGCGAATTGGATTGGGTCCAGGGTGTCTGTGATGATGGTGTTGATGTGAGCCATGATGGAAAACCCATGTTTTACTGTAGCTAGTACGGTTCCTTTGGAGGTACTCCTAACAACTAATTCCGCTTCATTGACTTTTCCATGTACATGTACGTACTCTGTGGATTTGCTGAAGGAAGAACATTTCATATGCCATTGTTGCTTGTTTTTAAAAGCCCACTACTGCAGCCAGAGCACAGAGCTCAGCCAGCCTGAGGATTCATCCATAAGAGTCTGGTCATCAGTTGGTGAGTCCATGTGCCAAGACGTTTGTTTAGGTCGTTGACATTTGTAATAACAGGTATACGAACCCAAGTACATATTGTTGCCAAGATAGTGAGTGAATGCCTCTTGGCACTCAGAATAATTTTTAGTTGGGCAACTGAGAAACAGATTTAATGAATCAGGTCCTGTCCAGTCAAAAATTTGGATTTCCCTGAAATTCTATCATATTGGTACAGTTAGCATCACCAAAGTTGATAAAGATAAAACTTAATCTGAAATACCAAGGCTTCCAAAAAGCTGTTATATCTGACAAAAGATAAGCTGTACAGGTTCAGATCAGTGAGACGCCCCTCGGCGTGACCAGAAGGTAAATACAGCAACGTGTCTGGGGTAAACCATCCCATTTCTATCATTCAATCCTTGATGTGTCGTGGTGGTTGGACACTTTTGCAGGGCTCTTGAGACCATCTCTTTTGATGATGATTTCCATGGCAACCGTCCCTAAGGCAGAGTGTGTCTGTCACAGTGCCCGGGATGGGAAGCTCATAATTATGTAGGAAGTCTGGATTACGTTGTAGGCCTCCCATTCAATTCCCGTATGGCTAATGGAATTGACTTCACTTTGGGTGTGGGAATTAAATGGACTCAAACTGCTCTGTAGTTTCATCAGGTACTGTTGTCTCTGCTTACTAAAGCATCACTTGTGATGCTATAACGGTGTCAGGTGTGCCAGTACACATGCAATGGGTGTGGTGACTAAACATGTCTTTATCCAAAATGGAGGCCTGCTATCAAGAATTTTGTTTCCCAGTTTACCTATATAGTAGGAACTGTTTTGCTATTGATCTAAATGAATATCTGATCTGATTGCCCGGCAAGCTAGCAACTATTTGGCTGTAGGCTCAATTCAAGTTTAAAGTGGGCAAGGAGTTCACCCTTAACTCTTTGTAACATTGTCCAGCACCTCAGAAAAGTTAAGACAATCATTATGGAAAGCAATGAAAGCCACCAAGTTAGTTATACATTTAAAGGCTATGTGATGGATTAAACAAAGCTACAGTATATGATATAACTTCACACATGGAGATATTATCTTGGCTGTTACGGTCAAATCAACCTACAGTCAGTGGTGTAGTGGAGGGTATACGCAGGTATACCCCGTATACCCACTTATTTTTCAGTGGGCATTAAGTATACTCACTTGAATCCCCACGATGCATATCAAAGTAGGACTAGTGTAGTGGAGGTACAGTGTACGCTGAATAAATTAATAAGGCTGATGGAACAGACCATTTTGAATCAACATCTTAAAATGTTGATCAACTATTATTTCTTCACATTTTAAGCGCACCAATGTGCACACGGATTTTAAATGTAAAATAAATGCCTGAAACTAGATCCCCTACATACTGCTCTTGACGAGAAGGGGAAAAAGCTGTCGGGGGAGGTTCTCTTCTGCACTGTTCAACCAATCCAGTACATGTGGAGGAGGAGTTAAGCTGGAGCATCACCTTATTAAAATCCAATAGAAAAAGTTGCATCACAGGCTCTATTTCCCTCAAAACTGAACATCCAGTTGTTGGGGACTCAGCAGAGGCTACATGGTGGTAGGCCTACTCGCAAATGTTCCAAAATGCAATTTGCGGGAAAACCTTGTTCTGAAATGCCCACCGCACATGTGAGCAGTTTCATGGACAGAGATCTAAATATCTGTTAGACATTTTAAAAGAGGGGAGATCTAAAGTTGCAACATCATGGGTTGCTAATATGACTAGGATTATGCCTTTGGTGGCAAGACAATGAAAGAAAGTAGAAAGAAAACCAATAAAACATGAGAATGCATAAGAGGAAGTATTTTATAATGTAATTGCTGCCAATTGATGGGACTAACCACCTTCTGGTATATGGAAAGGCTTTCCCAAAACCTTCTCAATTAAATGTTAACCAGCTACAAAGTAGCCTACCTGGCTGAATGATATCATGATTATTTGCATCAATCCAGTGTCTATTTGTTTTGTAAACTCCAACTCATGTGCTACAGAAACACCGCTAACCAAACAACAGTGCTATGTGCTTGCACACTTGAATCAAAGGGTAACTACAATAAAAAATACATCTATTTGATTTTTCCCAGACTTTCTGGGAAGAAGTTCCTTAGTGGCCTTAATTCATCAATCAAGTACAATAGTGGAGCGAAAACCCACAGACACTCAGTCCTCCGTGGAATGAAACCCACAGACACTCGGTCCTCCGTGGAATGAAACCCACAGACACTCGGTTTGACAAGTGTGACTTAGAACTTTCAATTAAAAAAAATAACAATATTAATTCATATGTATTAATATGTATTAATATTAATTCATATTAATTAAAATATTAAGTGACTTAAAAACCTTAGAAAATATATAAATAAGAAACCTGTGAATTTCTGACTCAGTTGACAGACTCATTTATCTGTTTCAATAGAAGGCCTACTATTAGCCTACTTGCACAGTACAGCTTGGGGAGGCCTGACTGTGAAAGACCAAATATGAGATTTATCATTTTAGGTCATTCAGAGTGTGTCACTATTTCTCAGACGTTTTCACACAGGGTGCCTTTCTGTTGCCGGGTGGGACATTTTTGTTTCTTCTCACAATTAGAGTATATCCACTTCTCCAGGCATCACTTAACCACTGCCTACAGCGATTCACATAATGTCCTATTTAGGGAGGGAATCTGTGTAGGATGGGTTGTATCATTCAAGCTAATCAGATATTTTATATTTAATGCTAAAAGCTGTTAGGTGGGTGAGGTGTTTCATATTGGTTATGCTGATCAAACCCTTCAAAGTTACATTTATACCATGCACTGAATTTGTTAATATGATGTTATTCCTCATAGGATATGTGGGTAATACTACCCCATGTTAATATAATGTTATTCCTAATAGGATATGTGGGTAATACTACCCCATGTTAATATAATGTTATTCCTCATAGGATATGTGGGTAATACTACCCCATGTTAATATAATGTTATTCCTAATAGGATATGTGGGTAATACTACCCCATGTTAATATAATGTTATTCCTCATAGGATATGTGGGTAATACTACCCCATGTTAATATAATGTTATTCCTAATAGGATATGTGGGTAATACTACCCCGTGGGAGGCATATAACATCAATATAACACCACCAGGCATTGGTCATGTCAGCAGGACCTTTTTGAAGAACACAGTCACAGGAAATGAGGCACATGAGTCAGGGGTATGGGCTGAATTTAAAGCTCCATGGTCTTTAGATTGTCCCAAAAGACTTGAAACGTTGCCAGATAGGCCTAATAACTGCTGTTCAATAGACATGGCATACAGTATGTCCTTTGTTGTGACAGTAAGAGTACTTCATATTCAGTTATGAAATATATTATGTTTTATCCAAAGTAGACAAGTTCAAGTGTTTTGGTATAAATATATACTGTAGGCCTATAAATATCTTCTTATACAATCAATCTATTGTTCCCTTTTCCAGGTGCCAAATACAGTTCAATGCACCAGTTTGTTACAGTGGATGTCTGTTGAAATTATTCTCCACTAAAGACTGTGGTAGAAGACATATGGTGATTTCCATAACCATGCTACTCTCTATTCCGATTTAAATAGGCCACTGTCTTCGTATGACTTGAAGGGAAAGGGGGATGCCTAGTCAGTTGTACAACTGAATGCATTCAACTGAAATGTGTCTTATGCATTTAACCCAACTCCTCTGAATCAGAGAGGTGCGGGGGGCTGCCTTAATCAACATCCACGTCATCGGCACCCGGGGAACAGTGGGTTAACTGCCTTGCTCAGGGACAGAATGAAGGGCAAACTGCAGTTGCTACAACCATTTTTGGACTTATAAATTAATTATATATACCCATTCTTGAAGAATATAACGTAATGCCTCATGAGCTTAGTTCAACTGTCACACCCCATCTGAACCCAAAATATAAGCTGGTTTTACTACAATGATTGTAAACGTTGTAAATGTATAGCCTCAAAACTGTATAGGCTAAAAACATAGTTAAAACATGGTGTTATTGGTTAAAACAACACCTTTGATATAATGTATGGTCAGTCCTCTGTCTATGAATTTAAATGGTTAAATTTAAGGCCCGTCCCTCAGCTTTTTACCAAAACAGAGGCAGGGTTGACGCTTTGTTATTGTTTCAACAGCGGCTTGGCCCTTTAAGTGGAGACTTGAGAGATATGGAATAAGCCACCTAATTGTGTCTGCGCAGGATCCTTTCAATGATTTTATAACATGAACAACAGAGAATGCAATGCAATAACATGTTTGGCAAAATAAACATCCTGCTGGGCAAAAACTGGTTGAGTTGATTCAACTTTGATGACGTTGAATCAATTTGGAAAAATGATTGGATTTTTAAAAAGTCATCAACATAAGGGTACATCGGGGTGTTTTCACCTAACTTTAAACATAAATCCAATGACATGGTTCATTTTTTGTTTCTGTATTGAATTTAGTTGACAACAAATGTAAATCAAAACTAGACGTTGAACTGACGTCTGTGTCCAGTGGAATGTAGCCTACATAATTCAAGAAAAAACCTTTGATTGCACTTACTGATTATGGATTTGATCAATATCTGTAATGATCTCTTCGCTTTCATAGCCTACATTTCTTGATTAGACTTGTATATTACAAATGGCATTTGATTAGCCTTTAGCAACAATAATTGTAAATAGGGTAGTAAGTAGCCACCTGGGGTAACTGCCCCCTTGTAATTCACATAAAGACCACAAGATGTCAAATTATTTTTCCAACACTTTCCCTAGCTGTCACTGTTCTTGCTGAACAAAAAATGTCCTGTGTCATTACAACCTTGAGATATTTCAACAAAACGATTTTGTGGTAAGTTAATCAAAAAATTTTACATTTAGAAAAAGTTGAAGATATATTCCAATGATGTTAGATCTATATATTTTTGTTACAAATTCAAGTAGGAAAGCCTTAGAAATAACCAACATGTTTAGAGAGAAACATGTTGATAGTTTGAGTATGTTAGATGAGTGTGTTGGGGCAACTCTCCCCCCTACTAGGGGGTAACTGACCTCTGGGGGCTTGTTACCCCTTTATGGTTATGAATGTTTTTATTCCTGTCAGTTAGACAATGACTAGCCCAGTTAGTGCTAGTTTATGCTAGCTAGCAACTTCACTAGCATTAAATGCTTGCCAGCTAGCTAGTTAGCATAAGCTGCTAGGAGTGCTAGCTAGCAATCTCACTACCAGATCGTCTGAGGTAAAAAATATATTTAAAAAGATAACATAACTGTTATGCGGAGTGGAATAGGGGAACCCAAGAGCAGACTCAGACAAGGAGAGTGGGATGAAGTAACCAAGGTATTTATTGAACCCCAGGGGGAGATGGAGTGTAGGTCAGGGAAAGCTTGTGCGGGTTGCTGGAAACCAGGTGCGGAGGCTGAGGCTGGAGTGAGAAGGGTTGAGACAGGGTAAGCAGGTCCGGAGGGGGATCCAAGGGAGTAATAGAGTGGGGACTCCAGGACAGAGTAGCAGGATGACTAGACGTGGGACAGGCACCAGAGTCAGAGCGGGCAGAATTGTAGCGGAGAGGAAAATAGCATCAGGCAAGGAAACCAGGATCTGAATAGTAACAAATAGCTAGCTAGCCGCGTAGACTGACTGAGTAGATATTACAATCTGGCAGTGGCAGGGCTGAGTATTTGTAGAAGTCTTGATTATGGAATAGGTTGCAGCTGGTGGGAATGCTCTGAATCCAGCACACCTGTCTCCGCCCACACAATCACACACACACACACACAGAGAGAGGGAGTGGGAGAGAGTACTGGAGGAGTGGCGGCAGGTCAAGGAGACACAGGATGAGCAGTAGAGGGCGTGGCAGGAGCAGATGTGACAATAACTTCATTTCAGTTCTAAATGTTTCCGCTAGTGACTGATAGCTTTACTGTTAATTCAACCTTATAGCCTTTTAGCTATTTTACGCAGCTTTTTATGTCATATAGCTAGAAAAAACGTAGATAGCTAAGAGAGAGCTTTTCAATTGGCATCTCTCCCCCTGTTTTCAGTCACAGGTGGGGATTTAGGTGCAAGCAGTGCAGGAGGTGGGCTCATGAGTTGTGCTCCAATTTTACTAGGGATAGCTGTATTTGTGACCTACATGTTCTAATTAGAATTGTGCAATTGCAGAACATAAGAGAGTTGCCACATCATTACACTGAGTTAATTATTTAAGTTACTGTTATTAAATGTTATATTCCAATGTTATTTATATTTCATTCTAATATTATATTCCAATGAATATTTGTTTTAATTAATTAAAAACACTATTGAAAACCTTTTGCTCCTGAATGTCATTTTAAAGACTGCTGGGATTTAAGATCTTGCATTATTCAAATCATATTTAGTGTAATGCTACATAATGGATTGTATGGAAAAGGAACAACAAAGAAAGAACAAATAATAGGAATGTGCTGGTAATCTAAATCTCCTCATAGTGCAGGTATTAATGGTGACATGTGCAACATCATCCCCTCATATTTAATTTGAATCATTAAAATAAGACAACTAGACTTAACTTTTCAGTATTACTTACTAAATAATTTCTAAATAAAACTGATTAAATGGATTTCACATCAAATCAAATCCAATTTTATTTGTCACATACACATGGTTAGCAGATGTTAATGCGAGTGTAGCGAAATGCTACACTCGCATGATTTTAACACACTTGTGTGAAACCCTATGCCATAGTCTTCTACCGGGGTAGGTTAGCCTATCTATATTGACCAAAAATATAAACGCAACATTTTACTGAGTTACAGTTCATAGAATGAAATCAGTCAATTGAAATAAATTCATTAGGCCCTAATCTATGGATTTCACCTAACTGGGCAGGGACACAGCCATGGATGGGCCTGGGAGGGCATAGGCCCACCCACTTGAGAGCCATGTCCACCCACAGGGAAGCCAGGTGCAGCCAATCAGAATGAGTTTTTGGGTTACACGTGGTCTGCGGTTGTGAGGCCTTTTGGATGTACTGCCAAATGCTCTAAAATGACTGGGTGTCTTATGGTAGAGAAATGAACATCCAATTCTCTGGCAACAGCTCTATTGGACATTCCTACAGTAAGCATGCTCCTTCAACTTGAGACATCTGTGGCATTGTGCTGTGTGACAAAACATTTTAGTGGCCTTTTACTGTCCCCAGCACAAGGTGCACCTGTTTAATGATCGTGCTGTTTAAATCCGCGTCTTGATATGCCACACCTGTCAGGGGGATAGATTATTTTAGCAAATGAGAAATGCTCACTTACAGGGATGTAAACAAATTGGAGCACAACATTTGAAAGAAAAAAGCAACGCTTGTATTTGTCGGGGACACGAGGAAACAAGTCGCCTAATTGGTTTAATAGCCTACTATCGATGTGCCATACGTATTTTGTGCGCAACCGCTACCACAAAAAGGTGAACTGAACAACACGCTTCATGAGTCCTGAAAGCTCTGCTTTCATTCGGACGCTTTTGAGATGACAACGCCGCTTTTGAACTGCGCAATCATGTGGCATTCTGCTTGAAATAGTATTTTATTGTATGAAGTATTGGATATAATTTTTTTACGGAATATAGCCTACGCATCTTGTGTGAGATGAAAACAGTTCCAGAGAGCGAAATACGTTCATTGGTTCTGGTCACAATACGAAGGAAACGATGTCGCATTATTGTGAGGATCTTCATCGTTTGGAAATGTAAGTGGTTATGTTAAACGTTCTATTGCTTGGACCTTTTGTTTGGCAGCTCTCTGGGAGTCTTTTCAATGAGACTCAATCTATTCCATTTTAGCCTCATTTTCAGCTGGTAAAATAACAGTTTCACTAGTAGTTCTAAACTACATGGTGGTTCGAGCTATTCCACTGTAAGTAGACAACCATCTGGATTTTGCTCGTTTAGTTATCTAATTTAATAGCTAATGCCTCATGAGTTTAGTTCAACTAACACCATAAGAACCCAAAATGCCAACATATTTTACTCCAATGTTTGTAAATGTAAACAAGCACTGTAAAGCAGGGCTGCCCAACTCTTTTCCTGGAGATCAACTGTCCTGTAGGTTTTCAGTCCAACCCTAAGTTAGCATATCTGATTCAGCTAGTTAAGGTCTTGTTGAGCAGCTAATTTAGTAGAATCAGGTGTGTTAATTTATGGCTGGACTGAGAACCCACAGGAAGGTAGATCTCCAGGAAGAGGGTTGAGCAGCCCTGTTGTAAAGCCTCAACGTGGTTAAAACTATCATTATGATAGAGCTGTGGATGCAAGGACTGACTCCATTATGTCTATGAATTTGACATATCAGGTTTATTTTTAACCAAAAGAGGTGGGATGGCCGCTTCTTTATTGTTTTAATTAAGGACTCTAGCATTAACTTGTTTTCTCTGCAAAATAACCTTAACTGTCATATGACAGTATTGGATGCCAATACCCATCTTTCTCTCTCTCTGTGTCTCTCCTCTCTCGCAGCTCTTTTTGAATGGGACGCTTAAGAGTGGCTCATAAGATGTTTGCAACTTCTTCACAAACAACCTGAGACTCAGCCCTCAAACAGTAGAATGTGTCCCGTTGTGCCACAACCACTGTGTGTGTCTATTGACGGGCACTTACATGGCTTTAGGGTTACCTTGGCATTCCTCCTCTCCATGTGTCTGTCCCGTATGACGTTTACGGCCGCCTGCCCACCACCCTGCCTGTGTGCCAGCGACATCGTCTCCTGCAGTGGTCGCAATCTGTCAACCGTTCCCCCTGACCTCCCTGGCTATGTCACCCGATTGGACCTCGGCCACAATGTCCTCACTGCTCTGCTCTTGGATTGGTCAGACCGGCGTCTGGACAGGCTGACTGTACTGGTCCTCAGCCGAAATGCCATTATCCATCTGGCACCGGACGCCTTTGCCCCCACCCCTCACCTTCGCCACCTGGACCTCTCGTCCAATGGGCTGTCTCGGCTCAATGCATCTGCCTTCCATGGGCTCGGGGAACTGGAAGTGCTGCTTCTGTTTGGAAACCGCATCTGTCAGACCATGGCGGGAGCCTTCGAGGGGCTGAGCAGCCTGGAAAGGCTGTATCTGGGTGGGAACAGACTGACTGCCTTCCCCCTGGAGCTCTACCAGCGAAATGGGGCTCTGCCACGCCTGCGTTTCCTGGATCTGTCGGCGAACATGGTGAGGCAGGTGCCCGTGCAGAGCCTACTCTCTCTGGCCACCTGGCAGCAGGGTGGCATCTACTTGCAGGGGAACCCGTTGGTGTGTGACTGTGCCTTGCGCGCCATGCTGGAGTACTGGGAGAGGAGGCAGTACTGTCCCCTACTAGACTTCAGGGAGGAGTATCCATGCAGTCTGGGTCAGGAGGAGTTGCTGAATTGTTCTGGCAACCCTCAGGGTGGGTTCCATGGAACTGTAGAAGTGTCTTACCAGGCAGAGCCTGGCGATTGGCTTATGGTGCCATGCCCTGGCATTTCTCTCCCCTTCCAGGAAGAGGTGGTGGTGTTCTGGGTGACCCCGGGCGATGGATCCCCGGCACTGGGCGTAACAGACGATCAGAGCAGCCGCCTCACGGTCCTCACCAACGGTACGCTGGAGATCCGAGGGGCTCTCCGGGAGGATTCAGGGACTTACTCATGCGTGGCAGTCCGCGGTCGACACCGGAGCTCCAACGAGACTTTGGAGGTCACCGTCTCCGTAGGTAACCCCAGCGGACCAGGAAAGAGCGGGGAGGTACGTAGCAGCAGCGGGGCGCATTTTAACACGGCATTTACCACGCTGGCGTCCTGTGTGGTCAGCATCGTCCTGGTGCTCCTCTACCTGTACCTCACTCCCTGCCGTTGCCATGGTGGAAATGCCAGGGGAGTTGGTGGGTGCGGCGGGCGAGCCATGCTCCTCTGTGCAGACCCCAGAGAGGCGGAGCTCGCAGACAGAAGGGTCACCGGTGGAAAGAGGGTGGCCTTCCTCGAAACGGGGGACGAGCACCCCCACAAATGCAGTGCCAAGCACCCAGTAATGGACACTGCAGCCACAGAGGGCATATTGAAGAACGGAAGCAGGACCTTGGAGCAGGTCCACGAAGAACACCTTGTGTAGCATTCAGGGTCTGTCCTTAAAGCCCCACCAGGCTTTCATGGTTCTCAAAATGTCAAATATTGAAACCTCGCATTGAGAATCCATACATGAAAGTAGTTTTAACACCCTTTATTTCACAACCGTGATCAGACTGCTTTTTTATGTTATACCTACTGTGTGGACAGATATGGAAACAGTAGTTGGTTTCTTTGTCAAAGTTTTATACACATGAACTTGCAGATAAAGAAATAGTTCCAAACAAAATACATTGTGAAACACCTGTGTGAAATTCATTATGTAGGCATTCATGGATCTATAATGTTATTACAGGTTGCACATGGTATACACTGTCCATCCAAATGCTTACTTGCAGGCTCCTAGTCTGTCATAAGGTGTCATGCGCTACTATGAATGATCATAACAGGGCGAACACTAACTGTACATGTATTCTTAATGTATTATATGCAGGTTGAATGGATGCATTCAGACAAAGATGTCAGTCGACCCTGATCAGTTTCTGGGAACTAGCCAGCTCTAGCCCCAAGCCTCACATGACCTATATACTATTGTTGTTCTCAGTTATTTTTGCAGGTGTGACCGTGAATAGAGTTTTTCAAGGTGAGGAAGGGACTGATATGTTACTGCTGGTATTAATATATTGAACTAACTTGGAAATTGACATTCATTTAGAATAACTAAATTCCATTGTCTCAATGTTGTCTTCATTTAAGTATATATGCATTTCAGATGAGTAGGCTTTTTTTATCTGACAATGATCTCGAAACAGTGCAAGAGACCTGCTTTTATACACCATTTTAGACACCATTTTAATAGAAAGAAATCACTTAATTTTATATTAGCGTTAGGCCGTAATGGAATAAAGCATTTTCACGTCCTTAGAGGTGATGGAGTGGACATGAATTGATTGCTGAGATCCCCCCCCCCCCCCCCCCCCCCATGACAGTTCTGTAGGGGACATATTTAACTACAGTAGGTTCCCACTCCCACCGATGACAAGGTAACTGGCTTCCAGATGTGACTTAGCATGTCAAATTGAATGGTCACTGTACCAAACCTACATGTTTATAGACAAAGCACAGAGTTCCATGTTTTTATGTTGTTTTTTTTACAAACTGTGTTGTGAGTATTACGTGATCACAATATAATATTCTACCACAGCTAAATGTGACTTGTACAGACATGTAGTATCAGGAT
This sequence comes from Oncorhynchus kisutch, assembly GCF_002021735.2. Taxonomy (NCBI): domain Eukaryota; kingdom Metazoa; phylum Chordata; class Actinopteri; order Salmoniformes; family Salmonidae; genus Oncorhynchus; species Oncorhynchus kisutch. The sequence goes on from NC_034182.2 coordinate 3,145,070, forward strand.
AGTTCCAATCACTAGGTTTCATCTGACGAAGGAATCTGATGGATCTAAAAATCTGTGACCCTTTTTAAGGCTGTGTTGTCTAGTCCAGAGAACTCTAGCTCAATTGTGGAATCAGGCCCTCATAAAAGTTCTATGTACGGGACATACAGTTGAAGTCTGAAGTTTACATACACTTAGGTTGGAGCCATTAAAACTCATTTTTCAACCACTTTGTTGGTTAGGACATCTCCTTTGTGCATGACACAAGTAATTTTTTACAGACAGATTATTTCACTTATAATTCACTGTATCACAATTCCAGTGGGTCAGAAGTTTACATACACTAAGTTGACTGTGCCTTTAAACTGCTTGGAAAATTCCAGAAAATGTTGTCATGGCTTTAGAAGCCTCTGATAGGCTAATTGACATAATGAATCAATTTGTAGGTGTACCTGTAGATATATTTCAAGGCCTACCTTCAAACTCAGTGCTTCTTTGCTTCCCATCATGGTAAAATCAAAAGAAATCAACCAAGAACTCAGAAAAAAAAATTGTGGCCCTCCACAAGTCTGGTTCATCCTTTGGAGCAATTTCCAAACGCCTGAAGGTACCACGTTCATCTGGACAAACAATAGTACGCATGTATAAACACCATGTGGCCACACAGCCATCATACCGCTCAGGAAGGAGACGCATTGTCTCCTAGAGATGAATGTACTTTGGTGCGAAAAGTGCAAATCAATCCCAGAACAACAGCAAAGGACCGTGTGAAGATGCTAGAGGAAACCGGTACAAAAGTATCTATATCCACAGTAAAAATGAGTCCTATAATTGACAACCTGAAAGGCCGCTCGGAAAGGAAGAAGCCACTGCTCCAAACCACCATAAAAAAGCCAGACTATGGTTTGCAACTGCACATTGGGACAAAGATCGTACTTTTTGGAGAAATGTCCTTTGATGAAACAAAAAAATAACCGTTTGGCCATAATGACCGTCGTTATGTTTGGAGGAAAAGGGGGAGGCTTGCAAGCCGAAGAACACCATCCCAATCGTGAAGCACGGGGGTGGCAGCATCATGTTGTGGGGCTGCTTTGCTGCAGGAGGGACTGGTGCACTTCACAAAATAGATGGCATCATGAAGCAGGAAAATTATGTGGATATTGAAGCAAGATCTCAAGACATCAGTCAGGAAGTTAAAGTTTGGTCGCAAATGGGTCTTCCAAATGGACAATGATCCCAAGCATACTTCCAAAGTTGTGTCAAAATGGCTTAAGGACAAAGTCAAGGTATTGGAGTGGCCATCACAAATCCCTGACCTCAATCTTATAGAACGTTTGTGGGCAGAACTGAAAAAGCGTGTGCGAGCAAGGAGGCCTACAAACCTGACTCAGTTACACCAGGAGGAATGGGACAAAATTCACCCAAATTATTGTGGGAAGCTCGTGGAAGGCTACCTGTAACGTTTGACCCAAGTTACTATTTTAAAGGCAATGCTACCAAATACTAATTGTGTATGTAAACTTCTGACCCACTGGGAATGTGAGGAAAGAAATAAAAGCTGAATTAAGTCATTCTCTCTACTATTTCACATTATTTTTATAAAGTTGTGATCCTAACTGCCCTAAAACAGGGAATTCTTACTAGGATTAAATGTCAGGAATTATGAAACTGAGTTGAAAAATATTTGGCTAAGGTGTATGTCAACTTCTGTCTTCAACTGTACAAGTTTGATCTGAGCCCCTAGCCCCTATTCCTTCTGTGTTTACAGATCTGAATGAGCTGGATATATGTAAGCAATAATGGTGACGGCACCATCTAGCCTTTTCAATGGGCTTTGGAGAGCTTCCGCCATATTGTTAACACCGATCCAGTTTCATGGGATCTGCAAACAATGAGGGACTAGGAGCTGCTTTCAGTCTACTCATAGTATTTCATTCAGTTTTTTTATAGAATGTTTTGTCAAATGGAACGTAAACTACCATTTCCCAAGACTCAGTCCTCCCCTTTAATTATGTCCTGGGTATTTTCTCACCTCCAGCTAGTAGCTACAGTATCTGAGCCCTAGTTTTTACAACCATGACCTGTTCCCTTTCACCAATGTTCTTGTCCTTGACTCTCCTGGTATGAATATTGTTAGTTGCATTTCCTGTGTGCTAAGTATGTTTTGCCATTGCCAAGCTCATTCCCATGCAAGCAATGCTGCCAGGCTTGCATTATATAGAAAGGTTTTGAATCAAACTTGTCATGAAAACTGTCTATGTACCTGAAGGATTTTTGTTTAATTAATCTTAGTAACGCTGTTCTCATTTGTCACAGAATGTATGCAAAAGTTCTCATTCTCCTAACATGGCAAAATGTTATCAAATATATTGCAATATTTAGAGGTATGAATTGATTAAATATTAAATAATGGAATAGAACAACGTTTGAGAGAGTTGTGAGGATTTCCTGCTCACTAAATGCAAAGTGTTTGTTTGGTCATTGACATTGCCACGTTAAGTAAACCTCAGCTCATTTGCCGTCCATGTGACAGGGGAATGGTCATCAATAAGCTACGCCCCAACCCACTCATAAAGTAGATGAAAAGACAAGTTATTTTATGGAAATGTGGTCCCATTAAAAAATGAGGCTACATCCAATGTATCCTTTAACAACGCTTTCAAAAATCCTTTCAGCCAACAAAGGAAAAGAGGATCTTTACATAAACGACATTCATGCTTTTATGTGTTGTAGTCTGTTTGTACTGTAGGAACGGAACAAACCATTCTTGATTTGATGCTTGAAGCCACAGGGATCCCAGAGCTGTATCTGATTTTTAGATTGTGCTGTCTCACTAACTTACAGGAAATCCATGTCAACAACAGATCTCTTTGCTGTCATTACCATAACTGTACGGGAGTTAGAGGAACACGTAGGATGAAACTCTGCCTCCATGACAGTTATATCATTGATGAAGGGGCAAGACAAGGCGAGCATTTGTGTACAGCAACTCACAAATAATTTTTCTCATGCAATTACATAGTTTAGATTAGTGCACAGTATGGCCATAGGGTACTATATTCTGAACTGTGTCATTTTTGTTTTTGAAGTCCTCCCTAAAACACACATTGCCCACAAACTGATGTGAAAACGTCAATTCATGTCTGGGCTTTCTTCTCCTAAGAAGAAAAGGGAACATTTTCCCAGCAATGGCAGGGAGCTACCACCACACGGACTATAGGCCTGGCTTCTGTAATAATGACAGCTCAGAGATGTTTAGTATGTGTGCCCATTGGTCAATGACTGGATGCTATGATGAGCCTGTTAGATTTATTAGCATATTTGTATGATATACTACAATCACACACAAAAGGCAAGTTTTGTTAAATACATACACACGTTACAACACGTGTTAAATTGGCATGTTGACAGGTAAGTGTTAATATGTAATAACTAAGTAATACATGTAACTGTTGAAGCCAACTTTTCCCTCAGTCAGTCCAATGTTAAGGTTCTCAACATTAGCAGTGTAGCAGACATTAGCTATGTAACCATAAGTAAGTGAACAGGAAATTGAAAACTGACGCATTGAGTCACTGACACTTCATTTGCTTGGAGTAAATGTCCTTTATAAAGTAATTGATAGAAAACAGAAATATTAAATTGTGAAGGAGGAAATATTTCCATAGGAAAAGTATGAATGGCCTCCCGAGTGGCGCAGCAGCCTAAGGCCCTGCATCGCAGTGCTAGAGGCATCACTACAGACCCGGGTTTGATCCCAGGCTGTATCACAACCGGCCATGATCGGGTTGGTAAGGTGGCACGCAATTGGCCCAGCATGGTCCGGTTGTGATGCAGCCTGGAATCAAACCAGGGTCTGTAGTGACGCCTCTAGCACTGAGATGCAGCATGCCATTCGTGAGTCGTCACTGTAAATAAGAATTTGTTCTTAACTGACTTGCCTAGTTAAATAAAACAATTATTGAAATAGTTGTTGGAAGCCCATTTGACGCAATCTTCCTGGGAAAACACTGATGTCATGTAATCTAAATATATTAGTGGTGTATTTCTAAGAATTACAAGTGATGTAATTTCCATTTGCAGAAACTGAGTGCTGTTTCTGCATAAAGCTTACTTGAGTCTAGGTGGATCTGGAGCCCAAATGCATATAACAGAAGGTAGTTATTCCAGAATACCTACGTTTAATTTCAAGGCTATTTCAAATGTTTTATCATTCAAATGATCTAGGGGTGCTTTCACTGGGGACAGGGGGGGGATGGGGGACATGTTTCCCCCACAGTCTGATATTGCATTTTTGTCATTGGAATGCGATACAAAACGAGGCAACGGTGTGCTTTAGGACCATGCGGACACCTGCGAGCGGTCGGGTAGAGTGTTTGGAGAGTGTGTCTGACTGGATAAAAAAACAAAAAATGCCCCCCCCACTTCCGAAGCCAAAGTTGCGCCCATGAAAATAACCACCACTGAATTTCCATTCTATTAAAGCACTACAAAGAGTGAATTGACAACACTTCCGAATATCCAGTACATTCCATTTCATAGAACACTCCCTCTTTCTCTATTTTCAGCTAATGCATGTCTGTGGTGTGACCTACCTGAGCTCCTCTTAACAGAACTGGGTTTCTTGATGTCTACTACATGAAAGTTTGTCCTTTACAATGCCCACTGGGCACAGACATCAATTCATCGTCTATTCCACGTTGGTTCAACCTAATTTCATTGAAATTACGTGGAAACAACATTGATTCAACCAGTGTATGCCCTGTGGGTGGTTTGCTCTCTCCCTCTGTTTTGTTCAAACTGGGAAGGTTTTACACTCCTGTGTAACTCTGTCATGTCACACTGTTTAGTGTACTATTCAATCCCAACTTGAGATATGCAAATCTGAAATGACACATTTCCTGTTGATATCAATGAATTATTAGCACTTGAGTAATGAGTGCATCATATCTCAATGATTCTACCTTCTGTATGTGTACAGTAGGCATATTTTCTCTGTAGCACAAAAAATTAACAGTACTGTTTTGCAGTTGTGTAAAGTTCTACTTTAGTAGTTTTTGGGGGTATCTGTATTTTACTATTTATATTTTTGACTACATCCACTTTTACTCCATATATTTTCCCTGAAACCAAAAAGTACTTGATACATTTTGAATGTTTAGCAGAACTCGAAAATGGTCCAATTCACTCACTTATCAAGAGAACATCCCTGGCCATCCTTCTGCCTCTGGCGGATTCACTAAACACACATGCTTTGTTTGTAAATTATGTCTGAGTGTTGGAGTGTGCCCCTGGCTCTCTGTAAGTACATTTAAAAAAACACAAGGTACAGTCTGGTTTGCATAATATAAGGAATTTTACATTATTTATACTTTTACTTTTGATACTTATGTATATTTAAAACCAAATACTTTTACTCAAGTGACTTTCCCTTTTACTTGAGTCATTTTCTATTAAGCTATATCGAATCAAAGTTTATTTGTCACGTGCACTGAATACAACCGGTGTAGACCTTACAGTGAAATGCTTACTTGCAGGCTCTAGCCAATAGTGCAAAAAAGGTATTAGGTGAACAATAGGTAGGTGAAAGAAATAAAACAACAGTAAAAAAGACAGGCAATATACAGTAGAGGGGCTATATACAGTAGAGGGGCTATATACAGTAGAGGGGCTATATACAGTAGCGAGGCTGTAAAAGTTGCAAGGCTACATACAGACATCAGTCAAGCTGATTGAGGTAGTATGTACATGTAGATATGGTTAAAGTGACTATGTATATATGATGAACAGAGAGTAGCAGTAGCGTAAAAGAGTGGGTGGTGGGTGGGACACAATGCAGATAGCCCGGTTAGCCAATGTTAACCAGGAGCACTGGTTGTTTGGGCCAATTGAGGTAGTATGGACATGAATGTATAGTTAAAGTGACTGTGCATATATGATAAACAGAGAGGAGCAGCAGCGTAAAAAGAGGGGTTGGGGGGGGGGCATTTGATTACCTGTTCAGGAGTCTTATGGCTTGGGGGTAAAAACTGTTGAGAAGCCTTTTTGTCCTAGACTTGGCACTCCGGTACCGCTTGCCATGCAGTAGTAGAGAGAGCAGTCTATGACTGGGGTGGCTGGGGTCTTTTACAATTTTTACACCGCCTGGTGTAGAGGTCCTGGATGGCAGGCGGCTTAGCTTGACATTTATTCAAGTATGACAATTGAGTACTTTATCCACCACTGCTGTTTTGACTGGTATTTACCTGGTATTTGATAGGAAATAATGTGGTAACATTGGGTATTTTCTGGTACTTTACACCTCTGGTGGCATGCGTTTTGTTCATAGCCTAGTACAGTAGAGAAATGGTGCCCTCGTGCTTTAACTGAGGGTGCCACACGTTCTGACTGAGAGATGTACTGTTAGGCTTATTCCTTACAACATATAAATGCAACAAGCACACTAAATAGTAGACTACACACCACAACAACATTAGGGTTTGAGTTACAGCAATTATTGGGGGTAATAATGAATAGCAATTGGGTAATGGCAATACAATTCCATATGTACTGTAAATATATTTGTATACCAACTTTATGAAAATTGAAGAGCATTCTATTTCAAGTCGATTCAGTCCAGGCCAGAGGGTAACATCAAATACATTTCAATTCCTAACTTAAATGGATGAGATGGTAATGGTTTGTCATCCTACCACCTTTCTTCAGGACCAGGGTGAAAGCCCTGTTGGATCCCAATTGGTATTTTGAAGTTTACTGTGTGCACTTAAACCACATTCTGTGCAGGAAGAGAATGTGATTAATAAAATATCAGTTTTATTTCAACATCAAAACACTTTTATTGATTTGATTCTAAATGACCATTATCATAACACATGATAGGCAGTGCAGTAGCTTCATTAGAATAGGGCCCTCTGTGTAACGGTTGTGAGTAACCACTGGATGGAGCTAGTAAACTTCATAGATCTACTATCACACTCTGCACATTGTAGAAATCAGGGATTTGCTATAGTAGATGTCAGTGTTTTTATGTGCAGTTCAAGCGCAGGCTGTGACGGTGACATAGTTCCCATACGTCAGTGATCATTTAATATGAATTGATTTAGTGTTCATTAGGCATATGAATCATTAGGAGGTCAAACATGTTGAGTTGGAGAACATGAGCGTTCTTAGAAAATGACTCGCATTGTGTCAACGCAGCAAGTGATTTCCATGGCATTTCTAACGGGTTCCCTGTCTCTCTCAGAGGGTTGTTTGCTTGACAAGAACTAAGGAGCCATTTATTTTCTTCAGAAGTAGCGTTCTAATTCGTGCCGCCTAAATGTCAAGCATATTTTCCAAGGCCTTGTTTTGTACTCTGCGCCTGTGTAAGTGTAACTGGTTGGATGTGTGTACACTACTTTGAATGGGAGCAAGCTTTTATACTCTATACTGTACAATCAAGAATGACTGAGCTTTCTGATCTGCAACTTCACTCACCTGTGACATGCACGCTTCCAGTAAATGGTCCAGCCTAGCACAGTTAATCAGGTTAAAAATGGTTATTTGTGTCAACATTTCAGATTCCAAATATTAATGTAGCCGACTGTAAGCCGGAGACCTAAACAAGCATTTACAAGAAGTCAGATGCCTTACCAATTCAGTGCTACATTAGTAACACTATTACAGATTGCTATTTTGGGGCCAAGAGGAGGTTGTACATATTGAGATGCAAGCCAGTTACAGCATCACAAGACAGTCCATAATTGTGATCATCTCTGTTCATGGTTGCTAATGATTGCCATCACAGAAACCAAATCGTTCACCACGACCAAAGGAAAATAGTTGTTAGTGTCAAATTGTTGATCGTAAACCTTACCGCCAAACACTAAATCAGCATACATCCAACATCCTGCTACTTGTAACATGTTCTCAAAATGTTTATGTATAACTTTTTACTCATGTTGTCTGTTGCTACATGACACAGGAAATACTAAGAAATGGACATGGATCAAATGATAAGAGCTGGACAAAGTTGTGAAAGGAAAAATGTAAGGATGTCCGTAACACAAGTATACTCACAATGTATTCACATTCTGAGAATTGACACAGATACACGATGAGTCCATTCTGTATACCAACTCTGTGACTTTGTGGTTAGTGTCAGCCCTGAGATTGACATTTTTGTTGTTTAGCAAATGCTCTTATCCAGAGCCACTTGCAGGAGCAATTAGGGTTAAGTGCCTTGCTCAAGGGCACATCAACAGATTTCGGTTACTGGCCCAACACTCTTAACCGCTAAGCTACCGGCTGCCCTGGAAGGTAATTAAGGACGTTTGGGAGTTTGATCCCCGGCCGAGTTATACTAAAGACTGTAAAAGTGGGACCTGCTTGGCACTAAGCATTAAGGAGATAGATTGAGGTTAAGGCCCTGCGATAGACTAGCGTCCTTTCCAGGGGTGTACTTCTACATCAAGCTGCCTCACACTACAGGAACAGAAGATAGGCTCCTGCCTCTATTAGCCATTCTGGCTCACACAAGCCAAGGTTCGTGCAAGGCTACTTACTTACAATTCTGTATGGATCTTTGCGAGGAATAAGATCCACTGTTGTATCAAAGCCAGTCACTATTAAACTATAGGCAAATTATTAGTATTTGATAGTTCCTTATTTTTATAACATCTCACTCGTGATGGAACTGGTTTCAAGTACTTGTATGTATTTATGAGTGTGTGCATGCTCACTTCCTGTGGGCCGTGTCAGTTTAGTGTTATTACTGTATGTAGAGGTGTGTGTGACTCCTATGGTTTGCCTTCAACCCCATTTGATGTGCAGAACGGATGTGGGAGGGGCTAGGTCTACATAAGGGTGCACATTTTAAAAAATTCACAAAAGCTCTGACGAAGGCCGTGAGGCCGATACGTAAGCTTATTAAATATCAGTGATACTATCAAGAGCAGTGTGCGGTTTCCTTTTTCCTTCATTTTGACTCCTATGGTTTAAAAGTGGACAAACGGGCAACTTCCTAAATCTTTGTCCACATCAGACATCATGTTATGATCATGAAGAAAGACTTTGAACCCATTGGGACAAAAAATACCCGTCCTGTATCCTGTATTTACACCGAGGTGAATAATAAGACCTGTTCGTCAGAGGGAAGTGAAGGTAAACCCAGGAGGAGGTCACTGGGTTTGCATTCTAGGTAGAACATACTGCTGGGGTCCTTAAAATAGACTCTGACGTTAAATAGTTTGAGTGAGTGGAAAGTTTGTTTGAACGTTCGCCACCGGAGACCGTTTGAATGTATTGAATTGAATTGAATGTATTGCTAAGATTCTGGCTTTGTTTTTATATTTTTTATTAAACCCAGGAATGTTGGTGGATTGCTGTTGAACCAAATGTGCAGGGGCTTGGGGAATGGCTCCTGTTGTGATCTGCTTGGGGGTCACAGGGTCAAGTCCAAAAATATGTTGACAGGAAGCTAAAGGACATGGAGGGTACAGGTGGTCGCCCGCCATACAATGAGCTGAACACAGATGCAGCTAAAAGCATGTAATCTGCAGTCCCTGACTCCAAAATTAATCTCAATACTTTGTTGGCAATGACAGAGGTCAGACGTTTTCTGTAAGTCTTCAAGGTTTTCACACACTGTTGCTGTTTTGCCCATTCACCCTTTTGAATGGTGGACACAATCCAGGTCTCAATTGTCACAAGGCTTAAAAATCCTTCTTTAACCTAGATTACATCTACATTGCTTTGAAGTGGATTTAACAAGTGACATCAATAAGGGATCTTCGCCTGCACCTGGATTCACCTGGTCAGTCTATGTCATGGAAAGAGCAGGTGTTCTTAATGTTTTCTGTACTCGCTGTATGACCATGTGGGAAGGCCAATCGGTTGTCCTCAGATCCCAGCACGTGCTAATAGTTTTGTCCATCATGTTCTAGTCCATGAGGTGTGTATTGACTGCGATCCAGCGGTGTAGTGAACTTCACCTCTGAGTGGTGATAATGTAGCATTCATAAAGCCTTTATGAGCATGACATAGAGGATCATAATGCTCTACATAACATTACTCTTTATTATGCATTTATAAAGCCTCAAAACAAATGTAGCCTCTTATGGTATGATGAGACACCTGTTATGTCCTTCATAACAACAAATAAATAGTAAGAAAGTGAGCCGGGTCTGGTTTCAGCAGAAACATCTACAGTTTCATGCGTCGTTTGTTTGCACTGTGGATCGGCATGTTACTGGCAGTCATGATATGGAAAGTGGACTGGCACGTGTTGCTGCATGTTGTGGACAGTTCTGTTGGACACGTGTATTTTTGCTGTTCTCCTCCAATCTGACCTGACCATTTGTTTGGGTGCCTTGTGAGTGAAGCCCAACAGCAGGAGATTAGCTGGGCTCTTATCATGGCTATGTGAATGTCAACAGAGGGATGCAACCCCCTAACCCATTCCATATTAAAGAACAGGGACCGTCTGAAAAATAGATTACATAATGGGTTTTACATAACGACCTCAAGAATTAAAGCGAGGGTAGAGGAGCGGAAGAATTTGGAAATGATGCAGTTAACCTTGGCATTGAGCGCACAGACTGGTCATTGAGGCACAGCAGAGGTCTCCGAAGGGTTAGTCTCTAATGAGGCTGGTACAGTGTGCCTACATGCAGTCATAACAACAGCTATATATATGCCTTATCTAATTGGATAATAGGGATTATGATTTTCACTCTCAACATAACTCTGTATTGACAGTTAGGCCTATTCCACCTGAACTGCCATTTTGATAAGGTACAAAGTGTTGTGAATAGTGACATGGTGAAAAGTAGTCCAAGGGGCATTTGACAAACAACTATATTTATACGTTTCTATGGTGCCCTTATGTTGTGACAAGATTTGCCACTTCTGCAAAACAGTAAACATACACCTGTGGTATTTTCAGAGTACATGACCCCCAACTAGTCATGACCTTCAGAGTACTGACACTTACTGTTGCCCCCCCCCCCCTCCCCACCTCATGGTCATGGTTAGACCGTAAACAGAAAAAATATACAGTGGCTTGCGAAAGTATTCACCCCCCTTGGAATTTTTCCTATTTTGTTGCCTTTCAACCTGGAATTAAAATGGAATTTTTTTTTTGGGGGGGGGGGGGGTTGTTGTTGTATCATTTGATTTACACAACATGCCTACCACTTTGAAGATGCAAAATATTTTTTGTTGTAAAAAAAACAAGAAATAAGACACAAAAAAAACTGAACTTGAGCGTGTGTAACTATTCCCCCCCTCCCCAGAGTCAATACTTTGTAGAGACACCTTTTGCAGCAATTACAGCTGCAAGTCTCTTGGGGTTGGTCATACCACAGATTCTTCTAAATTGGATTGATGTCTGGGCTTTGACTAGGCCATTCCAAGACATTTAAATGTTTCCCCTTAAACCATTTGAGTGTTGCTTTAGCAGTATGCTTAGGGTCATTGTCCTGCTGGAAGGAGAACCGTCCCAGTCTCAAATCTCTGGAAGATGGTTTCCCTCATACGGTTTCCCTCAAGAATTTCCCTGTATTTAGTGCCATCCAGCATTCCTTCAATTCTGACCAGTTTCCCAGTCCCTGCTGATGGAAAAACATCCCCACAGCATGATGCTGCCACCACCATGGGGTGGGGATGGTGTTCTCAGGGTGGTGAGAGGTGTTGGGTTTGCGCCAGACATGGTGTTTTCCTTGATGGCCAAAAAGCTAAATTTTTGTCTCATCTGACCAGGGTTCCTTCTTCCATATGTTTGGGGAGTCTCCCACATGCCTTTTGGTGAACACCAAACATGTTTGCTTATTTTTTTCTGGCCACTCTTCTGTAAAGCCCAACTCTGTGGAGTGTAAGTCTTAAAATGGTCCTATGGACAGATACTCTAATCTCCACTGTGGAGCTTTGCAGCTCCTTCAGGGTTATCTTTGGTCTCTTGTTTGCCTCTCTGATTCATGCCCTCCTTGCCTGGTCTGTGAATTTTGGTGTGTGGCCCTCTCTTGGCAGGTTTGTTGTGGTGCCATATTTTTTTTAAATGGATTTAATGGTGCTCCGTGGGATGTTCAAGGTTTCTGATAGTTCTTTATAACCAACCCTGATCTGTACTTCTCCACAACTTTGTCCCTGACCTGTTTGGAGAGCCCCTTGGTCTTCATAGTGCCGCTTGCTTAGTGGTGCCCCTTGCTTAGTGGTGTTGCAAAGTCTGGGGCATTTCTGAACGTGTGTGCGTGCGTGCCAGATCTTATTGAGGGGCTTCATAGCAAAGGGGGTAAATACATATGCACGCACCACTTTTCAAATTATTATTTTTTGAAACAAGTAATTTTTTTTCATTTCACTTCACCAATTTGGACTCTTTTGTGTATGTCCATTACATGTAATCCAAATAAAAATCCATTTAAATTACAGGTTGTAATGCAACGAAATAGGAAAAACACCATGGGGGGTGAATACTTTTGCAAGGTGCTGTATCCTCAATGGACCTAGAAACAGCTAGAGGAGGACAGACGTATGTGACCTAATTCTGACCCAGAGCCCACTAGCTGTTGAATTTAATATTCTATATACCACAGTACAGACTTGTGATGTTTTAAAGTGTCATCATGGCTCAATGTACGTAGAACAGATAGCATTTTCCCTCCATGAAAGATAATTATTACCCAAAAATAGAGAAGAGGGAGGATATTGTTTGGGTTCCCTTCATCCGATCTCACGTTAGTGCAACATATTCTGCCGATTATCTACCGTACAAGGTGAATTAGCTGAAGATGACTATTGGAGAAATATCCCACCCAGCAGATACTCTTAGCCCATCGTTTTGATGAGAAAAGAAATGTACAAATACTGACCTGTAGCCTAACAGCTGAACTTATAGGGTTAGCTGAAGATACTATTTGTTTTCTTTTGTCCAGATGCTGACCTAAACTACAACCTGCTCTAACCCTAGAGGGCATATCAACATACAACATGCATTTATTCAATCCCGTTGCACAAAGAGCAAGACAAAAAATATGGCTTTATAACTCTGGTAGGTTTTGTGTTGCTTGATTTTAGAAATTAACAAGTTTCGGAACTTCCAGAACCATTAACATTTTAATGATTAGGGTACAAATACAATGGGCTGTGATGCATACATACTTTTTATGACAACAACCAATCACATGAGGCAACCCAGTTCAAGATGTCAGAGGTCATTCTAGGGTCAGATGATGTACACAACAACAGCATATACACCAGTATAAGCAAAAAGTAATCTGTTAGTCGGTCACAGCTGTGTTGATGACAGATGTGAGGCACACAACTTGGAAGGATAAAACACAAAACTTCAGACTGAGAGGACATGGCTAAATGTTAACCCTACTGATGGCTAAATGTTAACCCTAATGCTGGCTAATTGGTAACCCTACCGATGGCTAAATGGTAACCCTAATGGTGGCTAATTGGTAACCCTACTGATGGCTAAAAGTTAACCCTAATGGTGGCTAATTGGTAACCCTACTGATGGCTAAATGGTAACCCTAATGGTGGGTAATTGGTAACCCTACTGATGGCTAAATGGTAACCATAATGGTGGCTAAATTGTAACCCAAATGGTGGCTAAATGGTAACTCAAATTTGGTGGCTAAATGGTAACCGAAATGGTGGCTAAATGGTAACCCAAATGGTAGCCCTAATGGTGGCTAAATGCCATAATGGTGGCTAAATTGTAACCCAAGTGGTGGCTAAATGGTAACCCAAATGGTAGCCCTAATGGTGGCTAAATGCCATAATGGTGGCTAAATGGTAACCCTAAAATTAACACGTTTTGGAACTTCCAGAACCATTAATATTTTAATGACTAGGGTACAAAACCAATGTGATGCATACTTTTTTATGACAACAACCAATCACATGAGGCAACCCAGTTCAAGAAGTCCGAGGTCATTCTAGGGTCAGATGTTGTACACCAGAATAAGCAGAAAGTCATCTGTTAGTCAGTCACCACTGTGTTGATGACAGATGTGACACATACATCTTGGAAGGATAATACACAACATTTCAAAGACTGAGAGGACATGACTAAATGGTAACCCAAATGGGGCCTAAATGCCCTAATGGGGCCTAAATGCAAACCCTAATGGTGGCTAAATGCCCTAAGGGTGTCAATTTCCTCCATGCTGGATACAATGCGGTATGAATCAAACTCACTTCTGAACGAGTAATGCAGAAACCCATTAGGCAACTTTTGAATTACAGTCAGAGCAACCAACTGTGAAATTCGAAATGGGTTGAGTAGATGTCATAAGACTGACAGGAATCATAGTGCAGTGTATTTTTATTTATTTTTTATTTTACTTATTTGAACTAATTTGTCTTACCGTTAATCATTCTCGGATGGAAATTGACAGTTCTATAATTATTCAGATAAAATGTAGAAATAAATACAACGTCCTATGGTTTATGGAGTAGCTCTTTTAGTAGTTTTTGTGGTTAAAAAGGGGAATTAATTTACTAATTGTTAACAGGAGACTGGAATTTGATAATTGGTCTGAAGTCAAGCCAGAGTCCCCAAAATAAAAATATGGCCATGAAGAGGGACTGAACTGAGGCACCTATTACTGTATAATTACATTTATGACCAAGACTGTGGAGCCATTGCTATACCATTGATCAAAACCTGATGTGCATGAATGAGCTTGCATGCATGGATGAAGAATACAAATATTACCCAGACATAATGACAAGAAGTACACCCAAATCTGAGTTGAGGAGACTGCAATCAATGTTCTGATCAACAGTCTAATCGTAATTTAGGAAAGTACTTTGCAAAAGACGTTTGCTGAAGTGCAACATGATGTAATGGAAATGATACCTCTCAGATGTGTCGACGTCTGTGTTATTAGGGATCTTCTAACCATTCATAACGATGGCTTGTTTGCCAGTGCCCCTGTTATGCATGTTTGGATCTAAAGGGGCCATTGTAAGTGGCAATGCCTGTGAACAAATTGCTCTGCTGAGCCGTGTCTTAAACACTGATCCCAGAGCTGCGACTGAGTGGCCCCTATCCACCTGAGTAAACAGCTAGGAACAGGGGGCCTTCTATTTTTCAGTTGGTTGGGGAACTTCCTCTGTGTCTGTCTTTAAGATGAACTGAGTACACAGATGTTCTCTCATGCAAAAATAGACAACATTTCACATTCACTCTTGAGTGCTGTTTGTCCCTTGAATAATTAAAGTCCAGGTCATGTTGAGAGCCAATAAAATACAGTTGTTTATTATTCTACAAGAACAGCTGGTGTCTGTTGTTTGACAAAAAAATGAAAGCGCTTGGTCTTCCTATATTTGACTCAACACATCCATCTGAAGCCTGACGTTACATAATGCATGTTCATTTTTCATCCTGATTATTGACCATATTGAATAGAGCCCAATGTATTGTACACATCAGAGTTGTAGTCTTGACTCAAAGTTTAAAAAAATATGACATGACACTCCACCCAGACTTACCAAGTGTTTCATGCCTTAATTAAGACTGAAACCTTTTTTATGACTGAACAAATTACGGCAAACCTTTACACTAAGACCGAAAGGGTCTTGAGTAAGACTAAAACTGATGAACGAACAGATGACAGCTATGCCATTTCAACACTTTTTTTACACAAATACCCCTCCCACTTTCACTATGTTCACAGGACGACTTCTTGAGACCCTCTTAACTTGGAACCTTCTTGAGACTTGACGGTCAAGACGAACTGCTCAACTACACCAGAGGTATTGGGTTATCATGCAGTGAGTATTCTATAAAGTTCAGTTTTACACAAACTTCTACAACCTCAGGCAATCTCAGAGAGAGAACTTGTCTGAGCCTGAAGTGTAAGACACTGTGTATTCATGCTCCATAGAAAATAGACTTGATACGGAGGAATACAACAGGGATGTAAGTCTGCTTGCATGTGTTGCTGCTGCATCGTGCCTAAGAACAGCCCTTAGCCGTGGTATATTGGCCATATACCACACCCCCTCGTACCTTATTGCTTAATTTTATTCTACTGTATTTAGTCAATGCCACTCCGACATTGCTCTTCCTAATATTATTATATTTCTTAATTCAATTATTCCCACTTTTAGATTTGTGTATTGTTGTGTATAGTTAGATATTACTGCACTGTTGGAGCAAGGAACACAAGCATTTTGCTACACCTGCAATAACATCTGCTAAATATGTGTATGTGACCAATCAAATTTTATTCGATTTTTTAAAAGACAGATGGGCACAGTCATGGCTAAAAAAATAACATCAGAACTTGTATAAACATTTAACCTGTTTCAGTGGAGTGACTCCCATTTGGCTAACAGATCAAAACATGCAGTATTTGTTGCATAAACTCTCTTGGTATTTATAGATCAATACCTCCAAGCTACAGACGCACCCATACCTGAACAATAATGCTATGTTGAAAACCATTCAGCTTTCACAGAGAAAGACCAGGATAAGCTTTTATTTTATTTTACTATAAATTGGTTGCTTTATCCCCAAGAGCAAATTAGGGATTTGTTGGTATAAAAGGGTGATATAATCTTTCCATAATACAGATGATTTACTATTCTTTATCTGGCAAAATGTCTGGCTATAAGTAGATTAACCAATGTAGCAACTAAATGGCATTCTCCAAAAATGCTAGCCAGCTAACGAATGTAAAAACATGTTGGAGGAAATGATAACGTCCCAGGGAAGTCAAAAAGAAGCTAAAATGTAAAAAGAGGGAACTATTACTTTAAGACATTATTAGAACTCACTAAATCAGTTATGTTATAATGGTCCAAATTACGATTCTACTTTTACAGGTTGCACTAATTCTGGGCTGGGTGGTAGCCTAGCGGTTAAGAGGTTGGGCCAGTAGAACATCTGCTAAATGACAAAAAAATAAATAAAATGCTCACATTTCACAGATCATTGTACCTTTTTATAGACCACACCATTTCCCCCCCACCAAGTCTTTACTAAGTCCCCCCCCCCCTAAAGTTTTTCGAACATCTGCTAAAATAGTATTTAAATCCAATTCACCGATACATCATGAGAAACAATTATTGAGAGGTTTTTAGGGGTGGTATAGATAGTGGGGAGGGTCTTGTTTTGAGTAGAAGAATTGAGTTTGGGAAGGTGTCATGAGCATTACCATGCAATGAGGTCACTCTGGAGACTGTGACCCCAGTCACGCCTGTCACTCCTGGCTGTACATCCGCACCCACCGAAACCCCTATCTGTGCCCCTCCCCAAAGCTGAAATAGACTGGCTTCAGATAACTGGGTCAGCCACCTCTGCAAGCCGAGTTTCCCACCTCTGTGAAATACCCAAAGCCTCAGCCACTCTGACACAAGAACTTGAGAAGTGTGTGATTTTACCATCAGGTATCTACTCCATCTCACATAGAAGTCATAATTCTGCTATATCATCCTCCCCTTTTAAACTGGCTGCTTCTTCTTGTTATATCATAAGGGAGAATAAAGTAGACGGCACGGGTCAAAATTTTGATTTATGACCCTGTGTCCAGATGACGTGTACAAATATGGGCCTCCGGCCAGGACATCCTGTTCCTGTGGGCAGGTGTTAGAGGGTGTGTTATTTTATATCTATATTGCATCTTTTGAAGTTGTCATGCTGATAGATGTCTAGGGACCTGGTTGAACTGGGGGGTTCTATGTTTGAACTTTTGAAAGAGTATGGCCCCAAACCCCCAGTTTTATTGTCCTTATGGTTGCTATCTATGAAGCAGGTGTGTCTGTGTGTGTGTCTGTGTGTGTCTGTGTGTGTCTGTGTGTGTTAGAAACAAGGTCCCTTGGCAACAACAATTAAACAGCCATCTAAGTAATGTTTCTCAGCCTAACACACTGTTGAGTTCCCTATTTAGTTCTCTTTATATGTATATGCACAGAGCTTCCAGATGGCTCCAGCCTATGGATGTTCGGTGCATGTACACCGGGGAGATTAGAACCCCCAAAGAAAAGATCCTAAAGGTAATTTCAGATTCAGGTTTAGGGTGTAATAACTTTAGGGAAACCACATTTCACAATATGTACAGACATAGGAGAGCCTTAGGTAACAAGCGATAGGTGTTAAATACATGTCACAGTCAATCAAGACAGCCTCTTTATGAAAGGCCTTTACTTATGGCTAAACAGTTTCTACCAAGCTTATTAATTAATGCTGTGGGATAAATCAGGTGTTTCTAGGTGGGCTTAAATAAATCTACAGTGAAACAAACGTGTACACTTTACATACATGTTTATTAACTTTTAAAAAGACCACAGTAACATGACAGATTTTGTGCAAATGCGACGAAATCTGCTAGGGGATATTCAATGTACAGACATAGAGAGCCTTAGGTAACAAGCAATACGTGTTAAATATGTGTCACAGTCAATCACGACAGCCTCTTTATGAAAGGCCTTTACTTATGGCTAAACAGTTTCTACACATCTTATTAATTAATGCTGTGGCCATACCCAGGATTTACATGCCGGACGGATGATCTACACATGGAGGGAAAACTTACGGAGTTTTGATGGAGCGGGCATGCGTCTTTGCGATGGTGAATTGGAAACGGATAATGGCCAGGGCTAACCGGCCCCTTTATCTGTAAGAAATAAAAATAAATAAAAAATAAATAGAAAAATGTTGAATTATAACGGGTGTTAAAATGTATGTACTAAATATTTTGGAATTAAATCAATGGTTTTAAAACAGTATCTCACCCTTTAACGATAGGAAAATGTCATTTCCATCCATCACCCCAGTCTGTGGTGAACAAAAATAAAAAGACACGGAAAATCAGGGTGCGTGCGTGAGTGTGCGTGTCACGGAGCAGCAGGAGTATGTGTGCGTTTCAAAAACAAAGGGGGGGGGGTGTATGTTCAACAGGGCCCAAGCATGTAGCCCCATTCTATCTGGAGGGGGATCGTTTGAAACCAAGGTGTGCACTATCATGCATACGGCATGTCCAGATATCTCAATTAGAGGCAGGTGTTTATCGTTGTCTCTTATTGGGAACCATATTTAGGCAGCCATATTCTTTGAGTTTGTCGTGGGTGATTGTCCTTAGTGTCTTTGTTCCTGTCGCTGTGTTAGTTGACAAGTATAGGCTGTTTCGGTTTTCACATTACGTTTATTGTTTTGTAGTGTTTGTGTTATTTCGTGTTTACTTTTGTTTGATTAAAAATGGATCGCAATCTACATGCTGCGTTTTGGTCCGACTCTCCTTCACCACACCTAGAAAACCGTAACAGAATCACCCACCACCAACGGACCAAGCGGCGTGTTAACAGGCAGGAGCCACAACAGAGGCAACAGAGGCAGCAGCAGCAGGAGCAGCAGCAGCTGCAGTGGGAGAGGCTGCACCACCTGGATAAATGGACATGGGAGGAGGAACTGGACGGTAAAGGACCCTGGGCTCAGCCTGGAGAATATCGCCGCCCCAAAAAAGAACTAGAGGCGGTGAAAGCGGGGAGGCGCTGGTATGAGGAGGCAGCACGGCGACGCGGATGGAAGCCTGAGAGTCAGCCCCAAAAATATCTTGGGGGGGGGCTCACAGGGAGTATGGCTACGCCAGGTAGGAGACCTGTGCAAACTCCCTGTGCTTACCGGGGGGCTAGAGAGACCGGGCAGGCACTGTGTTATGCTGTGGAGCGCACGGTGTCTCCAGTGCGGGTGCACAGCCCGGTTCGGTATATTCCAGCTCCGCGTATCGCCTGGGCTAGATTGAGCGTCGAGCCAAATGCCATTAAGCCAGCTCTACGCATCTGGTCCCCAGTGCATCTCCTTGGGCCGGCTTACATGGCACCAGCCTTGCGCTCGGTGTCTCCGGTTCGCCTGCATAGCCCAGTGCGGGCTATTCCACCTCGCCGCACTGGCAGGGCAACCGAGAGCATTCAACCAGGTAAGGTTGGGCAGGCTCGGTGCTCAAGAGCTCCAGTGCGCCTGCACGGCCCGGTCTATCCGTCACCACCTCCACGGACCAGTCCTCCGGTGGCAGCCCCCCGCACTAGGCTGTCTCTCCGGCCCATCCTTACGGGGGCTCCCTCTTCTCCAGCGCTGCCAGAGCCTTTCTCCTCTCCTGCGCTGCCGGAGTCTCCCGCCTGTCCAGCGCTGCCAGACCCTTTCTCCTCTACAGCGCTGCTGGATTCTCCCGCCTGTTTAGCGCAGCCAGAGCCTTCCTCCTCTCCTGCGCTGCCGGAGTCTCCCGCCTGTTCAGCGCAGACAGAGCTGCCAGCCTGCATGGACAGCTGGAGCTGCCAGCCTGCATGGAGAAGCCAGAGCTGCCAGCCTGTTTGGAGCAGCCAGAGCTGTCAGTCTGCATGGAGCAGCTGGAGCTGACAGCCTGCATGGAGAAGCCAGAGCTGCCAGCCTGCATGGAGCAGCCAGAGCTGTCAGTCTGCATGGAGCAGCTGGAGCTGCCAGCCTGCATGGAGAAGCCAGAGATGCCAGTCTGCATGGAGCAGCCAGAGATGTCAGTCTGCATGGAGCAGCCAGAGCTGTCAGTCTGCATGGAGCAGCCAGAGCTGTCAGTCTGCATGGAGCAGCCAGAGCTGTCAGTCTGCATGGAGCAGCCAGAGCTGTCAGTCTGCATGAAGCAGCCCGAGCTGTCAGTCTGCAAGGAGCTGCCAGTCTGCAAGGAGCTGTCAGTCTGCAAGGAGCTGTCAGTCTGTAAGGAGCTGCCAGAGCTGTCAGTCTGTAAGAAGCCGCCAGAGCTGTCAGCCTATATGGAGCAGCTAGTGCCGCCAGTCTGCCCAGCGCCGCCAGTGCCACCAGTCTGCCCAGCGCCGCCAGTGCCCCCAGTCTGCCCAGCACCGCCAGTCTGCCCAGCACCGCCAGTCTGCCCAGCGTCGCCAGTCTGCCCAGCGCCGCCAGTCTGCCCAGCGCCACCAGTCTGCCCAGCGCCGCCAGGCTGCCCAGCGCCGCCAGGCTGCCCAGCGCCGCCAGATCTGCCAGTCAACCTGACTCTTCCAGATCTGCCAGAATCTTCCAGATCTGCCAGTCTGCCAGAATCTTCCAGATCTGCCAGTCAGCCAGACTCTTCCAGATCTGCCAGTCGGCCAGGATCCGCCAGTCGGCCAGGATCTGCCAACCAGCCAGGATCTGGTAGATCTACCTACCTGCCTGAGCTTCCTCTCAATCCTGAGCTTCCTCTCACTCCTGAGCTTTCTCTCACTCCTGAGCTTTCTCTCACTCCTGAGCTTTCTCTCACTCCTGAGCTTTCTCTCACTCCCGAGCTTTCTCTCACTCCCGAGCTTCCCCTCAGTCCCGAGCTGTCCTTCAGTCCCGATCTGCTCCTCAGTCCAGTGGGTTTCTGGGTGAGGACTACTAGGCCATGGTCGGCGGTGAGGGTGGACTATCCAGGGACGAAGGGAGAGGGGATTAAGACTTTGACTGAGTGGGGTCCTCGTCCCGCGCCGGAGCCGCCACCATGGACAGACGCCCACCCGGACCCTCCCTATTGTTTTGAGGTGCGTTCGGGAGTCCGCACCTTAGGGGTGGGGTTCTGTCACGCCCTGGTCAAAGTATTTTGTGTTTATCTTTATGTATTTGGTCAGGCCAGGGTGTGGCATGGGGTTTTTGTATTGGGGTGTGTTTTGTCTTGGGGTTTTGGTGTTAGTATTGGGATTGTAGCGTAGTGGGTTATCTAGCAAAGTCTATGGCTGTCTGGAGTGGTTCTCAATTAGAGGCAGGTGTTTATCGTTGTCTCTGATTGGGAACCATATTTAGGCAGCCATATTCTTTGAGTTTGTCGTGGGTGATTGTCCTTAGTGTCTTTGTTCCTGTCGCTGTGTTAGTTGACAAGTATAGGCTGTTTCGGTTTTCACATTACGTTTATTGTTTTGTAGTGTTTATGTTATTTTGTGTTTACTTTTGTTTGATTAAAAATGGATCGCAATCTACACGCTGCGTTTTGGTCCGACTCTCCTTCACCACACCTAGAAAACCATAACAAATACGACTACACGCATTGCCATTATTTTAGTTAACAGCCACCAATGGTTGGATTTGGTAGTTTTTCTTTGTACATGCACCAAGCCTCCAAGGGGCTGACAACTGTATTCTTAATGAGAAATATAGTCTAATAAAACAAATGTCTGCATAATGAAAGACATGAAAACTGTATCCAACAATGTATTTCGATCTGTTTTAAATGTTGATATTGTCAGTAAGGTCAATGAGACTAACAATAGACAATAGTTATTGTGGGAGGTTTAGGGTTAAAATATATGGGAAGGATCAGGACTGTTAGAGATTTGGTCACTGTGGCGATTTTGAAAGAGGGAGATTAGAACCACAAAGTAATAGGTTGGTAAGAGATCCTAAAGGTAATTTCATATTTCGGTTTAGGGGGTTATTAATTTTATGGCAAACAAATCACACTATGTGGATTATAAACATGTACATACATAGAGAGCCAACACATCAATATCTAACAGGGATGAGTGGTGATTCATAGTACAACAGGAGTCTTCTGTAACCTGCAATACGTGTTAAATATGTAGTCTAGAGATGAACCTAGAGACATCAAAACATCAACGTTTAGAGCAGCTTGGAGATTATTACCCATGTAAAGGGGAGCAAAGAGCTGATTTACCCAACTCTGTACAAACCCCGACACGGGGTATGATAACTCTGACGCGTACGTCTAATGATTATTGTAGATGTTTACAACTGAGGGAGTTTACAGTAGGTCAATGAGATGTATAAAGGCAAATTGACATAACGGACCTCAAAGACCAACAGCCTACTTTATAATATGGAATGCAGGGGTGTGTACTGAACATGTACCCATTATAAAACAAAATGGTCTACGGTCAAATGCATCTATAGTTTTTAATGAAGTGGTCGCTGCATTCATTTAGATTATTTCAACATAGTCTAGAACCAGTAAGAACATAGATTGAATGATCTGCTTTGTGCTATTGAGCAAGATGCCTGACCCATTTCTATGTAAGAAGCCACACTTTTTATATTCAGCTTCTTAATTAACTAACTCATAAATATGTTTTTTAAGTCAGCTTAATATACTAGTAGAACATACTAGGGACATAAACAGTGGGGGAAAAAGTATTTAGTCAGCCACCAATTGTGCAAGTTCTCCCACTTAAAAAGATGAGAGAGGCCTGTAATTTTCATCATAGGTACACTTCAACTATGACAGACAAAATGAGAAAAAAATCCAGAAAATCACATTGTAGGATTTTTTATGAATTTATTTGCAAATTATGGTGGAAAATAAGTATTTGCTCACCTGCAAACAAGCAAGATTTCTGGCTCTCACAGACCTGTAACTTCTTCTTTAAGAGGCTCCTCTGTCCTCCACTCGTTACCTGTATTAATGGCACCTGTTTGAACATGTTATCAGTATAAAAGACACCTGTCCACAACCTCAAACAGTCACACTCCAAACTCTACTATAGCCAAGACCAAAGAGCTGTCAAAGGACACCAGGCTGGGAAGACTGAATCTGCAATAGGTAAGCAGCTTGGTTTGAAGAAATCAACTGTGGGAGCAATTATTAGGAAATGGAAGACATACAAGACCACGGATAATCTCCCTCGATCTGGGGCTCCACGCAAGATCTCACCCCAGAACCACACGGGAGGACCTAGTGAATGACCTGCAGAGAGCTGGGACCAAAGTAACAAAGCCTACCTTCAGTAACACACTACGCCGCCAGGGACTCAAATCCTGCAGTGCCAGACGTGTCCCCCTGCTTAAGCCAGTACATGTCCAGGCCCATCTGAAGTTTGCTAGAGAGCATTTGGATGATCCAGAAGAAGATTGGGGGAATGTCATATGGTCAGATGAAACCAAAACTGTGCATGTACATATAAAGAGAACTAAATAGGGAACTCAACAGAGTGTTAGGCTGAGAAACATTATTTAGATGGCTGTTGAAAGCTTGAAATGGACACAATGCCAAGGGACCTTGTTTCTAACACACACACACACACACACACACACACACACACACACACACACACACACACACACACCTGCTTCATAGATAGCAACCATAAGGACAATAAAACTGGGGGTTTGGGGCCATACTCTTTCAAAAGTTCAAACACAGAACCCCCCAGTTCAACCAGGTCCCTAGACATCAATCAGCATGATTGAAGGATGCAATATAGATATAAAATAACACACCCTCTAACACGTGACCACAGGAACAAGATGTCCTGGCCGGAGGCCCATATTTGGACATGTACACTTCATCCGGACACAGGGTCATAAATCAAAATTTTGACCCGTGCCGTCTACTTTATTCTCTCTATCATACCCACCCCAAATACTGTTAATACTTCCTTTATCATAAAGCAAAACTTGTAAAAACGTGGTGAATTATTGATGTAGCACACTGTTACTGGCAATACATATTTAACTAGTATGTTTATCAGAAATGCTTGGTACCATAGATAAATCAGACCTACATGTCTTCATTGCAAACTTCATTACAGTGTAGGAGTCTTTAATCACTGTCAGCTGGTAGGCACTGACCCTCCTCCTGTGAGTGCTTAAGTAGGTATCACTCTCTAAACCAGAGCGTGAGACAGTTGATCTCAGATAATGCACGACAGAAGCCAGCCTCTCCATGGACTTCAGTGAAATGGTTTAGAAATAATTTTGCCATTAATCATAGCAGATCCAGAATCAGAGTCCTGATAGGGAAACATTAGAGTAACATACTCACCATCTACTGATGTACTGTAGGGTGGCAGGTAGCCTAGAGGTAGCCCAGTGGTTAGTGTTGGGCTAGTAACTGAAAGGTTGCTGGATCGAATCCCCGAGCGGACAAGGTTCAAATCTGTTGTTCTGACCCTGTATAAGGCAGTTAACCCACTGTTCCTTGGGCTCTGAAGACGTGGATGTCGATTAAGGCAGCTCCCCGCACCTCTCTGATTCAGAGGGGTTGGGTTAAATGCGGAAGACACATTTCAGTTGAATGCATTTAGTTATACAACTAACTGGGTATCCCCCAGTCCCTTCCCAGTAAGAGTTTGCAGGTTTTCAGAATGTTCAGCTGTACAGATGTAGGAATTTAACAGGAAATGTCAAATCTGTAGTGTATTTGAGGTTTAAAAAGGCTTCTGAAGTTCATAATTTCCACTTTGAAAGACTTGATTTTCCCTTACAAAAAAATATCAACCCCTACAAAAATGTCCATTAATTATAATCCATATAATAATCAACATTTGCTGTTGCTGCAGGATTATATTCCTGCTGTAGCACATGGCTCAAATTAAGATCCTACATCTGTACTGTATGTTGACATTTGATGTCTATGTGATATATCAACATGACGTTTGGGACCAAAACGGCATACCGTACATATGGATTATGTAGTTGTCACTTAGATCATGGGTTCCCAAACTTTTTCACTCGGGGGGGCCCCCCCTTCCAGCATTGGGGAACATTCCGCGCCCTCCTACATCTGTACTATATGTTGACAATTTATGTCTATGTGATATATCCCCCACGTCTATTTCTATGGGAACAAGCACTGTTCATGACACAAACTGTTGACACCCCTCTTATTGGTGTAGAGAATTTTGCAGGTTTAAAGCTTCTTTCCTGCAATTCTATATATTTTGCCATGTCTAATGTGTATTAATGTGATATTTGAGTGAAAAAAATTACAACTATATGTTTAGCTAAAATAAAGGTGAAATTAAATCAAATACTCAGTCATACAGACAGAATGGATAAAATATTAAATGAATATCATATAAAACAAGGTCTCTAGAAGCCATGCTTTTCAATCCAGAACACAAAGGATAATGCCAGAATAGCATCTCATCCTCACAAGTAGAAAGCAGCAACTGACTGTCTTCACTGACCTGACTAGTGATTCAAGTATGTTCTTAATCTGAGCACATTTGTTGTTTTTAGAGAGACAGTAGGTTCAGGCAGAGTAATCATGAGACTTTGCTCCCAAATCATGGGGAATGTGTTTTTGCCAATAATCACATAAATGTGAGGACTTGTCAAAGTCCTGCCATTGATCAAAATGGCATGAACCGCTTTATAATGTATGGCTGTCACAGTAAACGCATAGTCAAAATAGTGCACATAGTGGACTCAAACTTGAACCCTGAACCTCAAGATAATGGTGTGCAAGGTAATAAGGTCATATTGACCATGTCAATAGCCAGGCCTTGTTTAATCAGTCCATTACTCAGGGCAAGTCCAGAAGAGGACTATTTTGCACTTGAAAACAAAATATATAGTGCAAATGAAAATAATTCTACATACTAATTTGTGATTAGTATGAGTGCCTTGTCGCTGAACAGGAAGTTCTTTTTTACTTATCAGGATACCAAGTATGGTTGAATATGTCCCTTTTGATTGGTTTGTGAAGTTATTGATGAAACCTTGTTATGCCAAAGTTTTAAATCCGTTGTTAATTGCAGGAAATTAATTTGTGTCAATATCACCTTCAGTGCATGAATTGTGATTTTTCTCATTTTGGTACTGTATTATATCGTTTTTAGTATGCTTAGCATGCTTGCTCTATCGGTTGGTTGCTGACTCATAGCTTTGAGAATGTGAAAGCTGATTTTATGAGCTGCTGAGACAAGCAAGGTATAGCCAGTTGAGCTGGTTATTTTATGTATCCAATTTATACAGCTCACTCAGTTCTTTGATTACAGTGGCTCCATTAACGTCCTTGCATCTGACATGCTACTGTATAGAACATTTTCTATTCAACTCACCACCTATGAGGTCACTATATGGGTGTTATTACCTTGTAGCAATAATGTAAAAGTACAGACAATTGCATACAGATGTAGGATCTTAATTTGAGCCAGTTTGCTACAGCAAGATAATAATAATCCTGCGGCAACAGGAAATTTGAATTTTGCGGATTATAATTAATATAAATATTTGTAGGGGTTGATACATTTTTCATAAGGGAAAATCAAGTCTGTAATTTCCACCTTGAAATGTCAAACTTCAGAAGCGTTTTTAAACCTCAAATACACAACCAGAAAAGTTATCCCGCAACAGGGTGATCAAATTACGATCCTACACCTGTAGTAGGTTGTTCGGCAATTTATGTAGATAGAAAATATAAAAAGTTAGCACCATGCCTTTATGAGATCTTTGTGACTGTATATATTACACATATATTAAACCATTCATACGCTGTTGTAAAGTGGAGCGAGCGCATTTATTTAATTTTATTTTTGTATTTAACCTTTATTTTAACTAGGCAAGTCAGTTAAACACAAATTATTTTGTACAATTACGGCCTACCAAAATGCAAAAGGCCAACATAATTAAGCTACTTGTCCTATATCAACATTTTACCTGAAATGTTGGTGATTGGCTAGATTTTTATTTTTATTTATTTATTTTGGTGACTGGCTAGATGGCAATTGTTTTTAATGCATTATTACGATACATGGGTTACGAAAATGTAATCTATTTTCAGGATAACCTGCCCTACAGTGATAAACTGCAAAAGACTTTCCATAATGAGTTCTAGGATTACGAAGACAAGACATCTTTAGAAAAACACTGTAGGTTGTTGCATGTTCAATTATTTCATTTTAAATCAGTTATCCAACTGAAATGAATTTGAAAGTGAACGTGTTGAATGAAAATGCATCCACAATTGAAGGTTTTTGGAAACTATATGAAGCGCGAGCAAACAATGGTAACGGTGCCCACTCCTCCTTGAGTGCGTCTACTCTACAAACATAATGTGAAATGTCTACGAAGATAACACACCAACGTGAAGGCGCTCCAAAATCAATTTTGCTCTTCATATTGCCTACGTTTTACATATTTTAGTCGGCCACTGTCACTGTCCATCATACAACATACAACGTCCATGTTCTGCCATTGCCTATCGACGACTGCGAGATACAACAGCCAATTGGTTGCGTTCAGTCGGAGGGTGTCTTGGTAGTGAAACATGATGCTTGAAGAGTTGCCATCACATGGTGGAAATTTCCACTGTGTCCCTCGGTTGTTAAATGGGAAGGGTCTCCCTTACTGGTGTTCACTACGCTTACTTGTCCTCCACCTATGAAGTCCCGAACAATTAAAATTTAGGTAGGTAGGTCCCCATTTAAGCTTTTTTCAAATGTTTAGCGTGTATATGTTCTCCCGTAGTTGTATAGGTATTGCATACTTGTTTGTCAACGTCGGTATTTTGAAACACTGTATCCCATTTTCAATTCGTACCGGAAAGCTAATGGTTAATGTTGACATTATTGACAAAACATCAACAAGATAAATTAACCAAGGCTGAAAATTGCGGTTTAATCTCTCAGGTAATCTGTTTAGCCAATACATGTATCGTTTAAATGAACTATGGGATACTTAAAACACGTTATGTATTAGCCATGATATCTGATCAAATGTCAAAGTCCCTGGAGTATATTTGCTGTGTTGGGTGTAGCCTGAACGTTAAAGAATAATGTTTTTCGCGCAAATAACATGTGTCGTGTAGCCTACATGAATGGCAAATATTCTATGGTAGACCGTTAATTATTCTTATAACGCCAGTAAGTGATATTACATGTGTAAGTCACTATTTTGATGTGTTTTGGAGAAGAAAGAATGCCGTTTCTTCCAATGTTTGGAACTGCCCCGCGTGTGTATTTCGCATACTACAAAGGAACGTGAAAATCACTATTTTTAACCATTCAATAACCTTCACAACGACACTGTCAGAGTTATAAAGTTTACAAAGGTTTAATAGTTATTTTGAATAATAATTTTTGTAAGTGTGTTTTAATAGTTGTACAATTATAAATATAGTGGAAATATCTGAACATGTAGAAATAAATTAGAAATCGAGGTATGTTGGAGTGTGTGGTTTAGCCTACAGACCGATTCCGCCTTCTTTCGTTGATTTGGGAGGTGCGTATTTCAAAAAGATTCCTCAAGGGTTAAGTCATTTTAACCCTTAAGCTTTTTCTTTATCTTTGTCGTTGATGAGGATATGCTTTGAGAATATTCATATTTAATTTCACCTCTCTTTATTTGCTACTTTGTTATTTGAATATGTAAACTTAGATATATTATAAAAGTACATAGGGTTCTCAAATCCATGTGGTTTAAAAACACTCCTCTCTGTACCAGCATTGACGGAAGGTTGTACATTATCAGCCCAGTGAGCCTACCTTAACAGAGGCTCAGGCATGCCATATCTTAAATAGAAATAAAGTAAGTGATTCAGGGAAAGAGTTATATATATTGTCTGGTGAACTCCCACTGACACTGCATGCATTATTAGGAAACCTTTGCCACCAGTAACATATTTTTATAGTAACCATGCAGACTACTGTGAGATGGGATTATTTTAAGTAATATTGGTTTTGAGTTGGGTAACCAAATTCAGGTGGCCTGACCTCAAGTTTGTCCCTAAATGGTAATGTTTCACACATATGTAGACAAATTCTGATGTTATCAAGTGCAGCACACGTATAGGGTAGCATTGGAGCATAGTTTCCCAGTTTGGTTAAATGTGTTTATGGCGTGAAGGTTCAGGAAGTGAGACATGAAGTTAAAACAAAATGTCCAGCTTCCGAATGTATCACAGTGATAATACAGGTCTGTTATCTAGATCATGCCAAAAGGGTTCATACAGTTCCTGTTGTTTTGAACTTTACAATGCAATTTTAGGTAGGTAACGCAGTTACTAAATTGTTGCTTGGTAAAATCCAACCCACATCTTGGGTTGCTGACTGTGTCCACAGACTATTTTCTAGGTATCCATTAAACAAGGTCCATTTGTAATATGGGTAAACTATCTCTATCTCTCTGTGAAGTCTCTTTTGACTCCTGTCAAAAGGACTATTAATAAAGTGTAAACGTTTGTGGTGTTTTTATTCTCACAAATGGTAACACAAATTATAGAGACAAAGATTGGAAATGACTTGCAAAAGTGAGAAATGCTTTTCACATTTGATAAAGTCTTGATTTCACAGCTAATCTACTGATGTAACCATTCGGTGACAGACAGAAGCCTAGGCTATTACAGAGAACACTGTATACCTTTCATTGTTTACGGTCTAATAGAAAATGGGTCAATTCTATGTCAAAGACTTTCATGTCAGCAGTGTGCAGGTGTGTTCAAATGCAGGCCCTGGCACCTTTTCTCAGCACACACCTGTCAGTGGGGATATAGAAATGGGCATGCTCTTTTCATTGGTCAGTATGAGGTGTGTGATGCAGTGGCTTGAGTGACAGAACAGATGTAGGTTAAAAGCCCAGAGCTGTTCATGTTCGAGCAATGACAGCTGATGCAATTGGGACTGTGTGGAACAGAGCAAAGTCGGGTTTGAGGTGTGTGGTGCATGGCAGCTACTATTAACACTAATCCACTATTATTCCACAAAGGAATCAAAGGATTTCAGGGTGATTTTCTAAAACACTGTCACTATGTCCTATTGAAATCTGAGAAGGGCATACAATGTGAGGGCTGGCTATTTTTACCACTACTGTTGCATAATGCAACTAAATAGTTTGAACAATAAGAATATGGAACTTAAATACGCCCTGCACTAGCTATGGTAAGAAATCATTCCTAGGCTAGCTTTAAATTTGTGAAATGGCTTTGAACCAGGTCTCTTAATAATTGATCTTATCTCTGAGACTAACCTGCATTGATAAATCACATTATGTAATACCACATCCTACTGCATAACCAGTTTGCTCATGGCCCCCTCAGGCAGTCTGACAGTCAAATCTCTATACCATCTATACATTTTATATGCAGTACATTAAGAGCAGGTAAGGTACATAATTAATGCAGACATAAAGCTGGCTCATATCTCACAGTTCTTATATGAGGCAACTGTGTGGCTGATTTAGTAATGCAACCCAAGTCCTGTCATGTGCATTTAGCCAACCTTTTGAAAATCATTCCACAGAACTCAATTGGGAATGTGTTACCTTTTGGTAGCATCAAAATCATCAGTGATGTAGTGGAGGGTAAACACAATTTATCCACCTTTTTTTGCCCAACAGTTTATCCACCTTTTGCGGAAAAATGCATTGAAAGAATAGGAAGCTTCACTTTTTCACCACGACTGGCAATCAACGTTTACCCACCTTTTTTCTTACCACTACATTATTGTATACAATATAGGCTAGCATTAGGGATGAATCGCATCAAATTCAAAGGCGAAAGGGTTAGGTGATAGTCAACAGAGGATTGTATGAGATCACATCATCTTATGTAAGACTTTGGTTTACTCGGGTAGAACAGTGATAAGACCACTAAATGAAAATTACGTAGCGTCAAAACAGACATTTCCAATGTTACAAAATGTAAGTCACTCTGGACAATTACATAAATGTCTCTCCCAGCGTTATTCCACCACCTCTGTTTAGTTTGGCAAGTTCTCAAAATGGCATAAAGCAGTGAAAGGCAAACAGGTTTGCTGATAGTGCACCCCTTCCCTGGAGGAACCTGGCATATCTCTAAATGACCATACTGTCCCAGACTAGAGCTGGGCGCTGCCAACCACATGAGTCCGCTCAGGGTTTTAAGAGTTTGCCTGATAGCCGGTCACACATAAACTCGCCAATGGGTTTGAAACAGAGAGACTCTACAAGTGATTACTTCCTGTAAATAACTAGCATGGAAGAATTTGCCACTCCAATTTATGCTGGATTGTGAGTTTGCCTTGAAGGTTTTACAGGAAGCAATCGCTCGATGAGTCTCGGTTTCAAATGTCTCAGTTGCCAGCACCTACTGGCTTGAAAATTGCGCAATTATCAGCAAGTGTCTAATGACATGCAGGGCCTCACCTGGCCCCGGGAGTACCCTCCCCTAGCAAATTCAAGGCCACTCAGATGTGGTTCTACGTCAAGCAGTGCAACTTCGTCATCAGCCAACAAAAGCCATGGGCAGATCAATATGGACTGATAAGACCATCGGAACAAGGGGGACCTGGGGAGAGTGTTCACAAACAAAGTTAGGACGGACCCTGTACAGTACCAGGAAGCAACAACGACTACAGCCTGAACCCCATCAAGGTCAACAAAATAGATCTTACTGCAGAGGTCCAGCTCAAACACGCAGGGACCATATTTTACATATTTTATGACTAGCTAAGGAGTTTTGTGATTTTTTTGGTAGGTTTGATAAATGTGCACTAGCTTATTAGTTAGCTAGCTAGCTGGCAAATCATGCTAGCAAATCATGCTAACATTAGCCAGCTAGCTAAAACTGTATACGGTGATCCTCTTCACCACAAACCTGGTCACACATTGTTGTATTTGATTATACCTTATATGAGGCCCTGCTATTACTATCATGCTCTTGTGCTGACCTGACCAATACATATCACCATACCCTTCACAAGATCGTTATGAGTATGTACATTCGTTATTTTTTGACAAAAATATGTACAGCATGATAAATGCCAGTATTGATGCTAAGGCTTGAGCAAAGAAATATGTACAACAAGGTCACTGAGTTGTACGTATGTACATAGTCACATGGAGACCATGTGTTTGATGTATTTGATACCATTCCACCTATTCCTTTCTGGCCATTACCATAAGCCCTTCCTCCCCATTTAAGGTGCCACCATCCTCATATGCTTAGTACAGTACATGCTTGTGACTGTAACTCATACAGTACCTTTGTTACATTGATGGCTAATATTTTCTTTGATGAATCCCAACTCCAATTCTGAAATACCTAATGGCTCAGACACACCGGTAGGATTGTCAAACATTTGCCTGCTGACAGTACTTAGCGCCTCTGAACAGAGTGTTGGCAGTCAATCTCTTCTGTGTTCAGACAGCAAAGACCTTGAAGTCATCAACCACTCAGCCTTATTAAAATACACCCTACCAGAAGGTGGCAGTAGCGTTTTTTTGCCAATACATGTCTGTGTGTTGATTTGTCTCGTCAATGTTAGCTATCTAGATGCGCTAATGTTGCTATTGTTGTAAAAAGCCCTTGTTGATACTAGCCAGATGGCCACAGCTAGATAACTAGCTAGCAAGATGACAAAACATTGTTTAATTTACTCTACATAATCGCATACCGCCCATATACAGTTTTAGCTAGCTGGCTAATGTTAGCATGATTTGCTAGCATGATTTGCCAGCTAGCTAGCTAACTAATAAGCTAGTGCACATTTATCAAACCTACCAAAAAATCACAAAACTCCTTAGCTAGTCATAAAATATGTAAATACTTGCTCTAGATTTTCAATTTTTTTATGCAGCTTTATTGTTTTAGGTAGAACAGTTCTGATTAAAAGGATGGATTAGCTCTCTTTTTTCCTTCTTATTGTCACTCCTGTCGGCTTCACCACGTGGAGGTTTGTGCTCTTTGATTGGCTCAAAGTCAAGTTGTTGGCCACCGCCGGCCATTGTGATTCTACAAGTACACAGAAGGTATGTCTTGTGTTCTAGCAAGAGAAGGATCGGCCTCCTACTGTGATAAGTACCCAATCGGCAGTCAGATTCTCGTGTGTTTCATACTTAGCAGTTTTCACTGAGAGATTGAATTTGAACAATATTAATACTTTCACATGGGATGCCAAGATCTTTTAGACTAAACCAGATGTTCTCTTGAACAGTTCTCTTGAACACTTCAACTGTAATGGTTTGATGGTTTCAGGTGTTAGTGTTGCATGAAGTGGTAAAAGCATGGCAGTCATGTCACAGCTCGTGTAGAGATGTGAGCTTCTGAGGAATGGCTTATATTTAGCTCTGTTGCTATGTGGACTTTGGCCTGATGGGAGTCTCTCAGGCTCTATCAGATCATTTCTCCCTTACTCCTGTCTAGCTATGCTCTCAGTCAAATCCCACAGATGAATGCGAACCTGTGTTCTTGAGGCCATCTTGCTCTCTCAATGCTAACTTGTGTTCTTTTGGCTAACTTGTGCTTAATGCTAACATGTGTTCTTTAAGATAACTTGTGCTCTCACTGCTAATTTGGTTCTTAAAGCTACCTTTTGTGCTCAAGAGTCACCTGTGTCATCCAGGCTAACTTGCATGGCTATTTTTATGCTCAGGTTCAACTTGCATAATGCTTGCGTTGTAGGCTAGTTAGTACTCTACACCCTTAGAAAAAAATCGTTATTCGGCTGTCTCTATAGGATAACCCTTTTTGGTTTCAGGTAGAACCCTTCTGAGTTCCATGTAGAACCCTCTGTGGAAAGGGTTCTACCTGGAACCAAAAATTATTTTCCAAAGGGTTCTCCTATGTGGACAGCCGAAGAACCAGTTTTAGCTTTTAGTGTAGAAGCAAAACCGCAGCACTGTTGGCTAACGTGGACATCAAGGCTAACAAATGCACTATTTGCTCTGTATTCAATCTGTATGGAGATCCTCATGGAAATATTTGCATGTTATGGAGCTTACCCTCAACCCACATGTTCAGTTCCATAGACGCCAGCTCACATGCTCTGACCTGTGGGAATGCTAGCGAACACACCTACTTGTTAGATGATATTGGCAAAGGCCTAACCAAACACCTTGTAAGTTTTTGGATGGAGAGAGAGCTGAGAATAGAGAATATTACCACTTGGTATTTACTGATACCGGACAGGTGAATAGCAGCAGTGTCATGAAGCAACCTTTCCTATGTCAATAGCTAAATGCTGCATTTGCAAATTTGAGTTCCTGGCATTCAGAAACCATTCTCGCGAATTGAATGGGGAGAAGCGACACCTAATTTCAACATTGGATTTAAAACTGATCAGTGGCGGACATTCAAAGTTTTACTAGTTGTACAGATGGATACAAGGACTCACACAGCCAATAATAGTAACTAGCTAGTGTAGATAAGCAGTGGATCGAGCGCATCTCAAAGTAGGATACACGAGTCGACCCCATCTTGAACTGGGCTCCCATAACACCCAGGCATTTATGGTGGAGCTGAAATTGTGGCAGGGAGCCTCGGAGAGTGGACATGTGGAATGTGTCACGTCTCTGAGAGAGAAAGAGATGTACATGCCACTCATAATTAACTTGCATGTGCAGACAACATCTAAATAGTGGATTTGTGGGTATCAACTTGACTGACAGGGTGGTTAGGACACTTTTAAAAGGTCATGTTAATAGTAATTACTAAACATTGTATGGATATCAATGTAATCCCTGGCTGAGTCATACAGTAATAATGGGAACCGATGGGTCTCTGCTTGGCGTTGCTTCATAGATAGGATACCCTTGACTTTCTCCTAAACTACCCTGAGGTGGTCAGCTGATCACTGTAGCCTGAGTCATTTTGATGTCATGTTGTACCCAGACTGTTTGTATTGACCCCTCCTTTTTTTTTACGCTACTCTCTGCTTATTTTCAATGCATAGTCACTTTACCCCTACCTACATGTGCATATTACCTTAATTACCTTGACTAACCTCTTGCCCCCCACATTGACTTGGTACCGGTACCCCCTGTATGTAGCCTTGTTATTGTTTTTGTTTTTATTGTTTAGTTTTTTAAACTTTTGTTTATTTAGTAAATATTTTCTTAACTCCTATTTTTCTTAAAACTGCATTGTTGGTTAAGGGCTTGTAAGTAAGCATTTCACAGTAAGGTCTACACCTGTTGTATTCGTAGCTAGGGTGTGGAAGGGCTGGTGTATCTCTTGCACTGTATTCATTCATTCCTTATTGACCTTTCAGCATTTGAGGGATTACCAGAAGGAGTGTTATATCCTCTTTGCTTTTGAATGCCAGTGTTACGTACCTGATAGTGCACAGGCTAATGGCTTCTAATGGTTCACCAGACGTAAGCATAGAGTTACATAGCTAAGCTCAAAATGTGTTGAGAAACACATTCTAAACTGTTATGATGTAAGGGCCCAGACCATCTTCCAGCAATCTTGATGTTGGACAGAAAGAGATGTTGGTTTATTTGACGCAACAAAAGCGTGACTTTCCATTACCGTCCTGGTGATCTGTCATCTGGCCAATCATTCACCACCTACCGGAGATATTTGCAGCAAGTCACATGGCGTCTGAGGTACCAACTTATTTTGGTTGCTTTAAAATTCCTGCTTTTTATAATTGGTTAGAGAGCTGTGGAGGCTGCTGGAATGAGGCTAGCTGGACGACTGCGCTGGTAAGAGTCTGGTGACTGGAGTGCTGTGCACAGTTTGTGGGTGTGCATGCGTCTTTCTTGGGACAGGACCCTGTATTCACCCTATTAGAAATGCCTGTAGTATTGTGGTGACATGGTGTTTCAGCTGTTCCAGTTACCTGCTGGTGCCAGTGGACTGGTTTGGTGTTTTTGTTTTGGAAGATAAGAGATTGACAACCCCTGTTTACCAGCTGCTGTTGACCCAACCTGTGGGTCTCCTGCTGCAGAAATAACCCCACTATAGGGCATCTACTGGCCAGATCCTACTCTGTCCACGTCTCTTATCTTCTAACTAATTACAAATACTACATGTGAATATACAACATGCTATTTAGGTTATTCTGGGGAGATTTTAGATCTGTATGTGTGAGTGATGTTATGTGACTGTACTGCTCTGTTTCTGCAGATGTCTTGTGTGGACCAGACAATACTCTCTGCTGTAACAGGTGTGGACCAGACAATACTCTCTGCTGTAACAGGTGTAGACCAGACAATACTCTCTGCTGTAACAGGTGTGGACCAGACAATACTCTCTGCTGTAACAGGTGTGGACCAGACAATACTCTCTGCTGTAATGGGTGTAGACCAGACTATACTCTCTGCTGTAACGGGTGTGGACCAGACAATACTCTCTGCTGTAATGGGTGTAGACCAGACAATACTCTCTGCTGTAACAGGTGTAGACCAGACACTACTCTCTCCTGTAACAGGTGCAGACCAGACAATACTCTCTGCTGTAACAGGTGTAGACCAGACACTACTCTCTCCTGTAACAGGTGCAGACCAGACAATACTCTCTGCTGTAACAGGTGTAGACCAGACTATACTCTCTGCTGTAACAGGTGTGGACCAGACAATACTCTCTGCTGTAACAGGTGTGGACCAGACAATACTCTCTGCTGTAACAGGTGTGGACCAGACAATACTCTCTACTGTAACAGGTGTAGACCAGACACTACTCTCTCCTGTAACAGGTGCAGACCAGACACTACTCTCTGCTGTAACAGGTGTGGACCAGACAATACTCTCTGCTGTAACAGGTGTAGACCAGACTATACTCTCTGCTGTAACGGGTGTGGACCAGACAATACTCTCTGCTGTAATGGGTGTAGACCAGACAATACTCTCTGCTGTAACAGGTGTAGACCAGACACTACTCTCTCCTGTAACAGGTGCAGACCAGACAATACTCTCTGCTGTAACAGGTGTGGACCAGACAATACTCTCTGCTGTAACAGGTGTGGACCAGACAATACTCTCTGCTGTAATGGGTGTAGACCAGACTATACTCTCTGCTGTAACGGGTGTGGACCAGACAATACTCTCTGCTGTAATGGGTGTAGACCAGACAATACTCTCTGCTGTAACAGGTGTAGACCAGACACTACTCTCTCCTGTAACAGGTGCAGACCAGACAATACTCTCTGCTGTAACAGGTGTAGACCAGACACTACTCTCTCCTGTAACAGGTGCAGACCAGACAATACTCTCTGCTGTAACAGGTGTAGACCAGACACTACTCTCTCCTGTAACAGGTGCAGACCAGACAATACTCTCTGCTGTAAAAGGTGTGGACCAGACAATACTCTCTGCTGTAACAGGTGTGGACCAGACAATACTCTCTGCTGTAATGGGTGTGGACCAGACAATACTTTCAGTAATATTTATTTTATTTCAGAGAATGTGGAGGTTGGTTGCGGACTCAAAAGAAGCATTTCATGTGTCTGATTTGAAGTTTATCTGTGTATAATGGGTGTGTGTGAGGGGGGTTACAAAGTTGGACTGGGGGCGGCAGGGTAGCCTAGTGGTTAGAGCGTTGGACTAGTAACCGGAAGGTTGTGAGTTCAAACCCCCGAGCTGACAAGGTACAAATCTGTCGTTCTGCCCCTGGACAGGCAGTTAACCCACTGTTCCTAGGCCGTCATTGAAAATAAGAATGTGTTCTTAACTGACTTGCCTGGTTAAATAAAGTTTCAAAAAAAATTATAATAATAAAAAATACCCTATCCTTCAGCGGAGTGAGACCTTGCACTCAGCGGCACACTCAGCTGCGGCCCCTGATTGGCGGGCAGTGTCACAGCCTCCACGGTGGATTCCAGTTGTCACTGGCAGGCCCTGAACACTTAACGGCACGTTGAGTCAACCCATGATAGTAGGGGTAGTGGGAAGGGAGGCGTGTGTGGTTGAGGGCAGGACAGGGTAGGACAGTGACCGCAGCATGAGGATGGTACCGTTTGCACCCAGGGATGACCACCTGGGGTGTGTGCTCGGCGGGCCAACACAGAACAAACAGCAGTTGCTGCAACAACGCTCACTGTGCAATCTTGGCTGAGCTTTCAGGATGTCTGTGTACTGTCCCCCTCTCTCTAACCCCTCCCTTTCTTCTTCTTCTCCTAATTCAGTCTCTCTCTCTGCCTTTCTCTCTCTTGCCCTTTTTCATTGACGTGGGGGCGGGGGGGGGGGGCGTGGTTGGCTTCAGGCTCCTGATGTGATTGGCCAGGGTGGGTCCTTCCCCTGCTCTTTAAAAGCCTTCCTCTCACCTGGGATACAAAAAAGCAGCAGCTCTTGCCTCTCCTGGCTGCTCACTAGCACTGTCCTCATTCTCCCCCCAAACAAAAACAAAACATCACTTTGGAACCTCTCTCTGTCATCTCTGAATGAGTGAGTATGTCTCCTTTTCCACATGATTTATCTGCTTCTCATGTCAGGGAACTTTAGTTACCTTGGTCTAAGTTTGTGATTCAAATAGCCACTAAATTGAAACAAATAATAAATAAATAAAATATTGTATTGAAAAGTGGAGAATTTTCCACAGTTTTCTTGAGAAACCGTAGATGCACCTAGCTGAATTAGTTTGTTTTGTGCTTTTGAGATTGTGGGAGGTATTTCATTGGTTGAAGTATTCCGTTGGTTTCCTTTGAGCATTTGTTTGTGGGTTTATTAGATGTTTTGTTGCGTTATTGAGATAACCAAGCCACTGCTGAAGTGGGACTTGCATAACTTGAGTGGTAATTTGAGTTAGACAGAGCTAATCTTTGAGCTAATGATGTGTTGTGTACCTCTAGTAAGAATGGGATCCTCTGGTACTGTACTTTTATTGTGTCCTTAAACTTGGAGTTGAGTGTTATGTAAGTTGCACAGACT
The DNA here is from genome assembly GCF_002021735.2 of Oncorhynchus kisutch. Classification (NCBI taxonomy): domain Eukaryota; kingdom Metazoa; phylum Chordata; class Actinopteri; order Salmoniformes; family Salmonidae; genus Oncorhynchus; species Oncorhynchus kisutch. The sequence continues at coordinate 3,184,287 of NC_034182.2, forward strand.
CCTTTTCTGCTACTTCTGGATATATAAAACTAATGAAGTTCATGTTTTTCCCATTCAGTTGATTGATGTCACGCTGTTGGCAAATTGGATAAGAAGAATCTCAAGTTTTGATCAGTGTTTGTTGTGTCACAGAGCTGAATTTTCTATTAAAAGTGTTGTAGCCTTGTTGTATGCAAGCACACTACATTAGATTTAGGCGTTAGTCATTTTCAAGAAGGTTCTTTATTTGCACAATGTACAAGGCTTGGTATCAAATATTGTGTTTGATAATGCAATAAACGATTTGGCATACAGTATCTTAATTTGATCATCCTGTTGTTGCAGGAATCTTCCTTAACAGCAGGACATGCAAACTTGTAGTGTATGTGAGGTTTTGAAAAGGCTTCTAAAGTTTGTGATTTTCACTTTAAAATGTCCGACTTAACTTGCCCTAATGAAAAAATGCATCAACCCTTACACAAAATGTCCATTAATTATAATCCACGTAATAATTCACATTCCCTGCTCAAATTAAAATCCTACGTCTCTACTTGCATGCATTTATCACATTGGTTTTATCAAACAGCAAATGCACACACAGATACATTGACAAACACACTGTGACAACTTTAAATCACATTCACTCAGTTGTTGTTATTCAATATAAAACGCGTTTCAAACAATCATATGCAAAAGTAGCAGTGGTTTTAACTACAGTGAGTAAAGCATACATTTCAGATGTGCATGAAAGGCAAAGGTTCAAGGATTTTGCTGGGGCTGGGTCCATGGCTATAGGTAGCTTAGTCATAGCATAACACAAGGTATACGCACGGGGAGCAAGTGGAGTGCTTAGTTGCATGGATGGAGGGGGGAAGTCTGGTTGTGCAGGTTTCTTCTTATTTCCTTGAGGGTAGCACACTTGGGAGGTGTACAGTTGAGACAATGATTGATTGATTGTATTTGTATGCAATGCACACTTTTGATCAAAATATACAAATATCTACCAATACGAAGATATAGGCCTACCAGTCAATCTGTCTATCTAGAGGAGACATGGGAAATGTATTAGGACACACAGCAGTTCCAGGAACGCAGCTGGTCCAGGCACAGCAGGAACTAGAATGCGATCAAACCAGAACTGTGTAGAGTAGACAAGCCAGGCAAAACTAAGAATGTAGAAAAATGCTTCGCAAACAGCTAATGATTTGCTTGGCTATGCGTTTCCATACAGGGTAGGTGACAGCAGTCACAACAAAAGAGGTGTGTGGTAAGATACAGGTTCAGTCTGTCTATGACTTCTCCACAGAATGGAGTTAAAGGGAAACATGGAACTCCTTACATGACCTGTTTCAGTCCTGAAGGCCATGGATCTCTGTCCTGACTGGGTACAACATGGAGGACCTACTGTGCATAGGCTCACTTACGTAATGGCTTATTGACTGTAAACGTGGCGCGCTTTGACGATCATGTGAGGATGATGGATTTTATTCTTGGCCCAGTTTCATCAACGCCTTTCAATGGCTGGAGCAAGAGTTTAAATAGCCAGAGTTGAAATAGCATGTGACTGAAATTTTCTGTATTTTCTAGCACTAAAACTTCCTTTCGAAGAGTTTTTACAATACTTGTTTTTTGATGGGCAGCACTGAAATGTTAATTCATGGACTTGGATTGGTGGATGAGGTTATGTTCCAGAGCTGTTTGTTTATGGCTTTGTCACAACATTGGACATCCATGTGTGTTACTAAGGTTTAGATGTGTTTCACCGTTGTGTTTTTCCTGGGGAGTTGGTCGGTAGGACAGGGGAGGGAGCAGGGTGCCACTTTTGGGAACCTGGCTGCTCGTCTGTTTTTACCCATTCCTATCAAAGAAGCCTTTGTATGGGAAGAACAGCACTGTGGGTAATTGGCTGTTAAAATCATTTAGCAGAACTCTGTGTGCGCTGCCCAGTGCCTCATCTTGTTGTTACGTAATAGCAGCAATCAAATGTTCAATAGAATGGAAATAAGAACACATGCCTCCTGCTGGCCCACTACTTCAGTGCACTCGGTGCGTTCAATTGAATTGGGTTTACCGTGGACAGCAATACAGACAGGTCTTTGTAGCTTGCTCTCATTAGCCGACCTCTTTGACCTGAATTTAGGGTTCAGGCGTGTTTTTGACATACTTTTGAGACTTGCTTTAAGGTTAAAGTATCATAAAGGAAACTGCACAGCAGCAATAGAACATGGACTTGTGTCTGAAAGGGTTACTTAGAGGTTATTTTAGGGGAAATAATGTGTGCTAATCTCTAAAAATAGATATGTAACTCTCAGTGTATAGCAGAGTACAAAAGGTATCCAAAACCAGTCAGCACGGAACGTCAAGATTCCAACGCGTGACAGGAACAGTGATATTGAAAGACGCCATAGTTAAAGCACACTGAAGTCCGTGAGCTACCAGCATGTATCGAATGGAGAGATAAAATGGTGCTGCGGGTTCAGGGGAATGCGACACAGAAGGGTGTGTGTAGAACGACACCTTTTCTTCCCCTTGAAGTGTCCTTTGTCAAGGCCCTAGAGTTCTGGCCAGTCAGATAAGACTCATTGAATGTATCTTCATAACATTAACAGTAACTATCTCATTGTTGACAGGTTAGACAGTCAAATCAGAGAACTTGCGGCCATGACCTTTTTGACTGGACATGTACTACTTTGTATCTTATTAGGGATATTGTCACTTTATAGGGGGCTAGTCAACGTGTAATTACAAAGAAATTATGGCTAGTTGAGGCCCAGAACGTTTAGTCAACGTTTAGACAACATTGAATGATTGGTTGTATGTTTGCTGGTTATAAGGGCTTCCTGCCACATCAGCAGCTCTCTGAATATTTACTATCTCTCCCTTTGCCGTTTTCTGCAGGTATTTGCCCTATAGTGTAAGGCTGAGCTAAAGCACGCCAACCTACCGAGTACAACTGCTCTGCTTTGGACCGTGACCCTTTCCCCAGCCCCGCACCACTATAGCCGTAACCATGGACCGCATGGAGCTGAAGAAAGTCTGCACGGAGGCAGACGATGACAGCACAGACAGTTTGGACGACCGCTTCACAGAGCCCATCGACTCAGAGAAGGCCACCATCAACAGGTGTGGTTCAATACTATATAAATTATTTTATCTGAGTCTTTCTACAGAACAAAACTGGAAATAAAGCGCATTGCCTTAGTTGTGGCAACAAGAATGTGTTCTTTGCCAAACTGTACAGAAATTGTTCTTTAACATAAATTTCTTGTCTCCTACCGATCATTGTCTAATGTACACAATGCTATTCAATACACTGGTTAGGAGAATCTCTCGGCTCATAGCTTCACTGTTAACCGCCAACAGATTAGCTACACTGTAATCTCATTTCATCCATCAACCAAAAAAAGAAAAGAAATAGAAGCTGGAACTAGCCTAACTGACCCTGTGACCTCTCATGAAGTCCTAACACGACTGTCATAAACTAGTCATAAAGAAGTATTTTAAACTAGAGATTGATTCAATGATTGTACATCTGCAGTCACTTCCTGGATGAGGATGGAGACGCTGAGAGCCACAAGTTTCTCACTAATGGGATTATGAAGAAGAAGAAGTACGAGGAGTATCAAGAAGAATACGTAAGAAGACTGATGATGAACTATCGATGACAACACATGCATGTTTGCTCTTGCTCATGGACACTATCTCTTAACAACAACCTTGACCATTTCCTCAAAAGCTGTCTGCTTTTATTCAAACCTTCATTCCGAGGAACCCTTTCGTAGGAACTGGTAGTTACGTGTCTGTGACGGGTGGTGCATGCACGTGTGTGTGTGTGTGCGCGCGAGAAATTTTCTTGTTTACGATCAGTTGAAGTCATGGTAATCTCTCTCTTACCCTCTCTCTCTACCTTTCTCTCTCTCAGCACCCAGGACATACCTCCTTTGGTATGTCGGTCTTCAACCTGAGTAATGCGATCATGGGCAGCGGCATCCTGGGTCTCTCCTACGCAATGGCCAACACTGGCATTGTGCTTTTTGTGTAAGTGTGTGTTAACTTCTGCCATAGAGACCATGTGGAACGGGGTCAATGTTTGGTTTCTGCAACAGTCAAGTGATTAAAGCACCAGCTAATAAAGTAAACAAATCTGTCTGCATCGTATAGTGTTACTGATAGGACTGAAATAACTTCAGAGTACTTGGAATAGCAAGTGAGGTTTGACAACAGGGTGAGTGGTGGGGTATGTATTTGGGAATAGACAGACACTGACTTTGGCTCGACGTCGGGACCTTCTTGTGACATGCCATCCCCAGCATGCATGCAAAGGTGGCGTGAACAACCATGTTGCAGCCCCGCCTCTGAACTCCATCCCCCCATCCATTCCCAGCTTCCCCCGGATTGTGTTGACGGTCCATAACAGCCTGTTCAATCAAACCCTATAACCAGGTTTCTCAAATGTCCAAAATAGGATGATGATGCTTTATTTCAGTTCTGTTTCCACTGTGTATGGCTGGGCTTTACCAAGAAATGATTTTGTGACTGAGTACTTTCACTAAGCAAAACATTGTCATTTTCGGCATATCCCTGAAAGTGATTGAAGGACAGGAGACAAGAAAATAGATTAGGAACCCACTTGATTATTATAGTGGCGCAGCCGGTTTGTTTCCGGTCCTAAGGAGTTTACAGGGAGTCCCCAAACTTCAGTCCTCCATGTCAGTTGCGACATCTTACTTCCTCACCATCTATTCTGGTCTTCCCTGACATTCTGGAAGATGGTATCACATAACACCCATTTGATACAGTCATTCAATATTTATTTAATACATTGGAGCCCATTGGAGGCTGGATGGATGATTGGGTTAAAGGCCCCTTGTGAACTCTTTAAGTGTAAGAATTTAAGGCTGATCATGTTCAGCCGATGCAGGAAACCCATACATCCCCTCCCGGAATAACTCTAAAGTTACTTTATTGACTTATATAATAGCTCAGAGTTTAGTCTGGTCTCTAAGCACTGACACGCATTAATCTACCACTATTTTGTCTGAGCTGGCACATATATTGACATGGCATGATGGTGTCTTTGACATGTGCTTTAGGCATTGGAACATGGTCTTCTCAAATAAGCGGTAGATGAATACCCGAGAAAGCATCCGGGACCCACCCCCCCCCCCCCCTCAAGTGAAATATGACTGCAGTTCTAACGCTAAGTTTACCTCCCTAAATAGATAACGGGGAAAACAGAGTGAGAGTGACTAGGGGGGGAAACTGGTGAACGTTATTATGTAGGGTGTTTTGTAACCCAGTTGATTCCCCTCCAAGTGTTGTTCATTGTGATTTGCGTAACATTTCCGTATGGTATAGCCCAATGCTAATGTCTGACTGGTTTCTATTCCAACGTAGAGTCCTTCTCTTGGGTGTGGCCATCTTGTCGTTGTACTCCGTTCACTTGCTGCTAATGACTGCAAAAGAAGGAGGTAGGTGTCATTTCTTTATTAATGGAAATGTCTGTCTTTCATCAGCATCTATCTGTCTGTCCTCGCCTTTCTGCTTTTTTCCCTGTGTCTTTGAATATCACTCATCAGCACATTGTCGTTGTTCTAACAGGCTCTCTCATCTATGAAAAGTTGGGAGAGCGAGCTTTTGGCTGGCCGGGGAAAATGGCTGCGTTTGGATCGATAACCCTTCAAAATATTGGTGGTAAGTGAACAGCTAATGTTGCATTCATTGTAGTGTTATGATTCTATATTGAAATGTACATTTGTGTTTGTTTGCACACAGCCATGTCCAGCTACCTCTTCATTGTAAAGTATGAGCTGCCAGAAGTGATCCGTGCCTTCATGGGACTGGAGCAGAGCTCTGGGTAGGTGTCTGTCTGTCATTGGTTAACTATTTCATCAAATCAGTTTGTTTGTAGTTCATTTGACACAGGTGGCTCAACACACTACACAGTTTGGTTGGTGTATCGATAGATAGATGGATGGATTGATGCTCTGTGTGTGAGACCTGTTCTCTGCGTTGTTTACAGTGAATGGTACATGAACGGAAACTACCTGGTTGTGTTTGTGTCCATCGGTATCATCCTGCCTCTCTGCATACTCAAAAACCTGGGTAAGTGGTGTGGGTATGTGTGTGTTGCGGTTGTTTCAGATTTAGTCTTTGTATACTTTGTTTACATAATGTGTTTGCGTGATAGTACATGAGTTTCTCTCTAATTCTCTCTCTTGTCTCTAGGCTACCTTGGCTACACCAGTGGATTCTCCCTATCCTGTATGGTGTTTTTCCTGGGAGTGGTAAGTTTAACCTATCTAGGACTGGCGGAACCCCCCCCCCCCCCCCCCCGCAATAGCCAGTGAAAGTGCAGGGCGCCAAATTCAAAACAACAAAAAATACAAGTATTTTACACCATTTTAAAGATCAAATTCTTGTTAATCCAGCCACAGTGTCTGATTTCAAAAAGGATTTACAGCGAAAGCACCACAAACGATTATGTTAGGTCACCACCAAGCCACAGAAAAACACAGCCATTTTTTCCAGCCAAAGGAGGAGTCACAAAAAGCAGAAATAGAGATCAAATTAATCACTAACCTTTGATGATCTTCATCAGATGACACTCATAGGACTTCATGTTACACAATACATGTATGTTTTGTTTGGTAAAGTTCATATTTATATAAAAAAATCAGAGTTTACATTGGCACGTTACGTTCAGTAGTTCTAAAACATGCGGAGCCACATCAATTTACAGAAATACTCATAATAAACATTGATAAAGATACGACTATTATACATGGAACTTTAGATAAACTTCTCCTTAATGCAACCGCTGTGTCAGATTTTTTTTTTACTTTACGGAGAAAGCACACCATGCAATAATCTGAGTACAGCCTTTAGACAACAAAGCAGCCAAAAAGATACCTGCCATATTGGGTAATCAACATTACTCAGAAATTGCATTTTAAATATTCACTTACCTTTGATAATCTTCATCAGAATGCACTCCCATGAGTCCCAGTTCCACCATAAATGTTTGATTTGTTCGATAATGTCCATCAGTTATGTCCAAATATCTTCTTTTGTTAGGGCGTTTATTAAAACAAATCCAAAAGCGCGTTCAGGTCACGCCGAACGTCGGACGAAAAGTTCAAAAAGTTCCGTTACAGCCCGTAGAAACATGCCAACCTAAAGTATGGAATCAATCTTTAGGATGTTTTTAACATAAAACTTCCCCTTCACCTTTCACATGAGCGTGCCAGACCGAGGCTGTGGCACTCTGCCAGACCACTCACTCAAAGAGCCCTCATGAGCCCCTCCTTTAGAGTAGAATCCTCAACAGGTTCTAAATACTGTTGACATCTAGTGGAAGCCTTGGGAAGTGAAACATAACTAGTATCACCCTGTATCTTCAATGGGGGCTGAGTTGAAAAACTACAAACCTCACATTTCCCACTTCCTGGTTGGAGGTTTTCTCAGGTTTTTGCTTGCCATATGAGTTCTATTATTCTCACAGACATCATTCAAACAGTTTTAGAAACTTCAGAGTGTTTTCCAATTCAAAGTTACTAATTATATGCATATTCTAGCTTTTATGGCTGAGTAGCAGGCAGCTTAATTTGGGCACGTTTTTCATCCAAGCTACCCAATACTGGCCCCTACCCCAAAGAAGTTAACCTGCCTCCGCTTGCTCCAGTAGTTTAGCATTTTTAGCCCCCTGAATGACTGAACAATGATGGATGATGGTGTTGATATGATATAAAGTACCATCAGATGTGATTTAAGACGGCTACATTTCACCTTCTGTCAATATGGCAACAACTCCTGCTTTTTATCAACTCTGACATTCTTTTTCTGTCCAGTCATGTTTCAATGCAGACAGAACATACTTGTTGCCAAAATAGTACATTTCGTCCTACATTGCTTTTGTATTCTTGCCACACAGCGTCTTGATCATGCCTACTTTCTCCTCCTTAAATGTCATCCTGACCTTTTGTAGGGTATTATGCCAGTGCTGGCTTTGCTCTCACAGGCAATGTGGGCGATTTGCATGCCATGGTAGTTCCTAGTAACATTTAGAATATGCCTGGGGTGGTGTTCAGCTGGTTAGTTACCGTACATGAGATTAGAGATGAGTTTATCAATAGCCTTCTTTTGATATCTTAAACTCTACTTTGGCCCACTTGCTCTCTAGTGCTGTATCATATTAAACCCTGATACAGTCTGTATCATCATTAATGAAATAAATCTGTGTGTGCGGCCACACTCAGCTTTACACAGGTTTTATACCATAGTAGCTATCAGAGAGACATCCTATGTTGTTAGTAACCGTAAGCGTTCAGCTTCTGTTTCTTTGAAGACAGAATGAAAGATTACAGGATGGAAGGAACTCATTGCTCTGCAATATAATGGATTACTGCCTATGTAATATAATGCATTTCTATGTTTGCTAATCATCCCCATCTCACTCCTCTGTCCCCATCTGACTCCTCTCCCCCCTATTTTCCCCATCTGTCCCCATCTCACCCCTCTGTCCCCTCTATACCTCTCAGCTGATCTATAAGAAGTACAACCTCCCCTGCCCGATGCCCTTCATGTACCATACCAACCACAGTATGAATGGAACAGCCCTGGGGCCCCACGCCCTGCACAACGGCACCGTCCTCATGGACTTCTCCAGAGCTGACATGTCCCCCGCCTCCTACCTGGACGACCACCACACCTCAGGGGTCCGCTTCATACCACACCCCGACGACGTGGAGGAGATGTGCACGCCCAAGTATTTTGTGTTCAACTCTCAGGTGAGGTGTGGAGCTACTGTATGTGGGTGGGGGGGTGGAGGTATGTGGGTGGGGTGTGAGTGCGTACGTGTGTGTGTGTGTGTGTATATGTGATGAGTCGGAATGCTTCATGTCATAATTCTGTGTTTTGGGAAACAATATCCTCTGATAAACAGTCCCAGAAATGGGATTAATCAAGGTTTAGAGGAACCCAATTCTTAACGTACATAGCTGCTGTGAGTGTGTATCTGGGCCTGTGTTTCATTCCACAATCTCTTGTCCTGTCATTGCAGACTGCTTACACTGTTCCCATCCTGGCCTTCTCCTTTGTGTGCCACCCTGAAATTCTACCCATCTACAGTGAACTCAAAGAGTAAGTGCATCCAAGTGAATTACAAAAGACACGTTTGCATAGACGCTCATATAAATTGCTGCGGTACATTTTCTCCATACAACTCACATCTCAACTTGCGTCTTCCCCAGTCGCTCCCGGAGAAAGATGCAGAACGTGTCCAACCTGTCTATTCTTGCCATGCTAGTCATGTACATGTTCTCAGCTCTGTTTGGCTACCTCACTTTCTATGGTAAGATACACACACACACAATAAGATACATTTACAGCAATTGAATTACTTTGTTTCTGATTTTATTGCCGTTATATGTTCATTTTATGAGTGAAATGTTTGAAAAAGAGCCAGTAGTATGTATTTCAACACTAGAGCCAGTAGTATGTATTTAAACACTAGAGCCAGTAGTATGTATTTCAACACTAGAGCCAGTAGTATGTATTTCAACACTAGAGCCAGTAGTATGTATTTCAACACTAGAACCAGTAGTATGTATTTCAACACTAGAGCCAGTAGTATGTATTTCAACACTAGAGCCAGTAGTATGTATTTAAACACTAGAGCCAGTAGTATGTATTTAAACACTAGAGCCAGTAGTATGTATTTAAACACTAGAGCCAGTAGTATGTATTTAAACACTAGAGCCAGTAGTATGTATTTAAACACTAGAGCCAGTAGTATGTATTTAAACACTAGAGCCAGTAGTATGTATTTCAACACTAGAGCCAGTAGTATGTATTTAAACACTAGAGCCAGTAGTATGTATTTCAACACTAGAGCCAGTAGTATGTATTTAAACACTAGAGCCAGTAGTATGTATTTAAACACTAGAGCCAGTAGTATGTATTTAAACACTAGAGCCAGTAGTATGTATTTAAACACTAGAGCCAGTAGTATGTATTTAAACACTAGAGCCAGTAGTATGTATTTAAACACTAGAGCCAGTAGTATGTATTTAAACACTAGAGCCAGTAGTATGTATTTAAACACTAGAGCCAGTAGTATGTATTTCAACACTAGAGCCAGTAGTATGTATTTCAACACTAGAGCCAGTAGTATGTATTTAAACACTAGAGCCAGTAGTATGTATTTAAACACTAGAGCCAGTAGTATGTATTTAAACACTAGAGCCAGTAGTATGTATTTCAACACTAGAGCCAGTAGTATGTATTTCAACACTAGAGCCAGTAGTATGTATTTCAACACTAGAACCAGTAGTATGTATTTCAACACTAGGGCCAGTAGTATGTATTTCAACACTAGAGCCAGTAGTATGTATTTCAACACTAGAGCCAGTAGTATGTATTTAAACACTAGAGCCAGTAGTATGTATTTAAACACTAGAGCCAGTAGTATGTATTTAAACACTAGAGCCAGTAGTATGTATTTAAACACTAGAGCCAGTAGTATGTATTTAAACACTAGAGCCAGTAGTATGTATTTAAACACTAGAGCCAGTAGTATGTATTTCAACACTAGAGCCAGTAGTATGTATTTAAACACTAGAGCCAGTAGTATGTATTTAAACACTAGAGCCAGTAGTATGTATTTAAACACTAGAGCCAGTAGTATGTATTTAAACACTAGAGCCAGTAGTATGTATTTAAACACTAGAGCCAGTAGTATGTATTTCAACACTAGAGCCAGTAGTATGTATTTCAACACTAGAGCCAGTAGTATGTATTTCAACACTAGAACCAGTAGTATGTATTTCAACACTAGAGCCAGTAGTATGTATTTCAACACTAGAGCCAGTAGTATGTATTTCAACACTAGAGCCAGTAGTATGTATTTCAACACTAGAGCCAGTAGTATGTATTTCAACACTAGAGCCAGTAGTATGTATTTCAACACTAGAACCAGTAGTATGTATTTCAACACTAGGGCCAGTAGTATGTATTTCAACACTAGAGCCAGTAGTATGTATTTCAACACTAGAGCCAGTAGTATGTATTTAAACACTAGAGCCAGTAGTATGTATTTAAACACTAGAGCCAGTAGTATCTATTTAAACACTAGAGCCAGTAGTATGTATTTAAACACTAGAGCCAGTAGTATGTATTTAAACACTAGAGCCAGTAGTATGTATTTAAACACTAGAGCCAGTAGTATGTATTTCAACACTAGAGCCAGTAGTATGTATTTCAACACTAGAGCCAGTAGTATGTATTTAAACACTAGAGCCAGTAGTATGTATTTAAACACTAGAGCCAGTAGTATGTATTTAAACACTAGAGCCAGTAGTATGTATTTAAACACTAGAGCCAGTAGTATGTATTTAAACACTAGAGCCAGTAGTATGTATTTAAACACTAGAGCCAGTAGTATGTATTTAAACACTAGAGCCAGTAGTATGTATTTAAACACTAGAGCCAGTAGTATGTATTTAAACACTAGAGCCAGTAGTATGTATTTCAACACTAGAGCCAGTAGTATGTATTTCAACACTAGAGCCAGTAGTATGTATTTAAACACTAGAGCCAGTAGTATGTATTTAAACACTAGAGCCAGTAGTATGTATTTCAACACTAGAGCCAGTAGTATGTATTTCAACACTAGAGCCAGTAGTATGTATTTCAACACTAGAACCAGTAGTATGTATTTCAACACTAGAACCAGTAGTATGTATTTCAACACTAGGGCCAGTAGTATGTATTTCAACACTAGAGCCAGTAGTATGTATTTCAACACTAGAGCCAGTAGTATGTATTTAAACACTAGAGCCAGTAGTATGTATTTAAACACTAGAGCCAGTAGTATGTATTTAAACACTAGAGCCAGTAGTATGTATTTAAACACTAGAGCCAGTAGTATGTATTTCAACACTAGAGCCAGTAGTATGTATTTAAACACTAGAGCCAGTAGTATGTATTTAAACACTAGAGCCAGTAGTATGTATTTAAACACTAGAGCCAGTAGTATGTATTTAAACACTAGAGCCAGTAGTATGTATTTAAACACTAGAGCCAGTAGTATGTATTTCAACACTAGAGCCAGTAGTATGTATTTCAACACTAGAGCCAGTAGTATGTATTTCAACACTAGAACCAGTAGTATGTATTTCAACACTAGAGCCAGTAGTATGTATTTCAACACTAGAGCCAGTAGTATGTATTTCAACACTAGAGCCAGTAGTATGTATTTCAACACTAGAGCCAGTAGTATGTATTTCAACACTAGAGCCAGTAGTATGTATTTCAACACTAGAACCAGTAGTATGTATTTCAACACTAGGGCCAGTAGTATGTATTTCAACACTAGAGCCAGTAGTATGTATTTCAACACTAGAGCCAGTAGTATGTATTTAAACACTAGAGCCAGTAGTATGTATTTAAACACTAGAGCCAGTAGTATGTATTTAAACACTAGAGCCAGTAGTATGTATTTAAACACTAGAGCCAGTAGTATGTATTTAAACACTAGAGCCAGTAGTATGTATTTAAACACTAGAGCCAGTAGTATGTATTTCAACACTAGAGCCAGTAGTATGTATTTCAACACTAGAGCCAGTAGTATGTATTTAAACACTAGAGCCAGTAGTATGTATTTAAACACTAGAGCCAGTAGTATGTATTTAAACACTAGAGCCAGTAGTATGTATTTAAACACTAGAGCCAGTAGTATGTATTTAAACACTAGAGCCAGTAGTATGTATTTAAACACTAGAGCCAGTAGTATGTATTTAAACACTAGAGCCAGTAGTATGTATTTAAACACTAGAGCCAGTAGTATGTATTTAAACACTAGAGCCAGTAGTATGTATTTCAACACTAGAGCCAGTAGTATGTATTTCAACACTAGAGCCAGTAGTATGTATTTAAACACTAGAGCCAGTAGTATGTATTTAAACACTAGAGCCAGTAGTATGTATTTAAACACTAGAGCCAGTAGTATGTATTTCAACACTAGAGCCAGTAGTATGTATTTCAACACTAGAGCCAGTAGTATGTATTTCAACACTAGAACCAGTAGTATGTATTTCAACACTAGGGCCAGTAGTATGTATTTCAACACTAGAGCCAGTAGTATGTATTTCAACACTAGAGCCAGTAGTATGTATTTAAACACTAGAGCCAGTAGTATGTATTTAAACACTAGAGCCAGTAGTATGTATTTAAACACTAGAGCCAGTAGTATGTATTTCAACACTAGAACCAGTAGTATGTATTTCAACACTAGAGCCAGTAGTATGTATTTCAACACTAGAGCCAGTAGTATGTATTTCAACACTAGAGCCAGTAGTATGTATTTCAACACTAGAGCCAGTAGTATGTATTTCAACACTAGAGCCAGTAGTATGTATTTCAACACTAGAACCAGTAGTATGTATTTCAACACTAGGGCCAGTAGTATGTATTTCAACACTAGAGCCAGTAGTATGTATTTCAACACTAGAGCCAGTAGTATGTATTTAAACACTAGAGCCAGTAGTATGTATTTAAACACTAGAGCCAGTAGTATGTATTTAAACACTAGAGCCAGTAGTATGTATTTAAACACTAGAGCCAGTAGTATGTATTTAAACACTAGAGCCAGTAGTATGTATTTAAACACTAGAGCCAGTAGTATGTATTTCAACACTAGAGCCAGTAGTATGTATTTCAACACTAGAGCCAGTAGTATGTATTTAAACACTAGAGCCAGTAGTATGTATTTAAACACTAGAGCCAGTAGTATGTATTTAAACACTAGAGCCAGTAGTATGTATTTAAACACTAGAGCCAGTAGTATGTATTTAAACACTAGAGCCAGTAGTATGTATTTAAACACTAGAGCCAGTAGTATGTATTTAAACACTAGAGCCAGTAGTATGTATTTAAACACTAGAGCCAGTAGTATGTATTTCAACACTAGAGCCAGTAGTATGTATTTCAACACTAGAGCCAGTAGTATGTATTTCAACACTAGAGCCAGTAGTATGTATTTAAACACTAGAGCCAGTAGTATGTATTTAAACACTAGAGCCAGTAGTATGTATTTAAACACTAGAGCCAGTAGTATGTATTTCAACACTAGAGCCAGTAGTATGTATTTCAACACTAGAGCCAGTAGTATGTATTTCAACACTAGAGCCAGTAGTATGTATTTCAACACTAGAACCAGTAGTATGTATTTCAACACTAGGGCCAGTAGTATGTATTTCAACACTAGAGCCAGTAGTATGTATTTCAACACTAGAGCCAGTAGTATGTATTTCAACACTAGAGCCAGTAGTATGTATTTAAACACTAGAGCCAGTAGTATGTATTTAAACACTAGAGCCAGTAGTATGTATTTAAACACTAGAGCCAGTAGTATGTATTTAAACACTAGAGCCAGTAGTATGTATTTAAACACTAGAGCCAGTAGTATGTATTTAAACACTAGGGCCAGTAGTATGTATTTCAACACTAGAGCCAGTAGTATGTATTTCAACACTAGAGCCAGTAGTATGTATTTAAACACTAGAGCCAGTAGTATGTATTTAAACACTAGAGCCAGTAGTATGTATTTCAACACTAGAGCCAGTAGTATGTATTTCAACACTAGAGCCAGTAGTATGTATTTCAACACTAGAGCCAGTAGTATGTATTTAAACACTAGAGCCAGTAGTATGTATTTAAACACTAGAGCCAGTAGTATGTATTTCAACACTAGAGCCAGTAGTATGTATTTCAACACTAGAGCCAGTAGTATGTATTTCAACACTAGAGCCAGTAGTATGTATTTCAACACTAGAACCAGTAGTATGTATTTCAACACTAGGGCCAGTAGTATGTATTTCAACACTAGAGCCAGTAGTATGTATTTCAACACTAGAGCCAGTAGTATGTATTTAAACACTAGAGCCAGTAGTATGTATTTAAACACTAGAGCCAGTAGTATGTATTTAAACACTAGAGCCAGTAGTATGTATTTAAACACTAGAGCCAGTAGTATGTATTTAAACACTAGAGCCAGTAGTATGTATTTAAACACTAGGGCCAGTAGTATGTATTTCAACACTAGAGCCAGTAGTATGTATTTCAACACTAGAGCCAGTAGTATGTATTTAAACACTAGAGCCAGTAGTATGTATTTAAACACTAGAGCCAGTAGTATGTATTTAAACACTAGAGCCAGTAGTATGTATTTAAACACTAGAGCCAGTAGTATGTATTTAAACACTAGAGCCAGTAGTATGTATTTAAACACTAGAGCCAGTAGTATGTATTTAAACACTAGAGCCAGTAGTATGTATTTAAACACTAGAGCCAGTAGTATGTATTTAAACACTAGAGCCAGTAGTATGTATTTAAACACTAGAGCCAGTAGTATGTATTTAAACACTAGAGCCAGTAGTATGTATTTAAACACTAGAGCCAGTAGTATGTATTTAAACACTAGAGCCAGTAGTATGTATTTAAACACTAGAGCCAGTAGTATGTATTTCAACACTAGAGCCAGTAGTATGTATTTAAACACTAGAGCCAGTAGTATGTATTTAAACACTAGAGCCAGTAGTATGTATTTAAACACTAGAGCCAGTAGTATGTATTTAAACACTAGAGCCAGTAGTATGTATTTAAACACTAGAGCCAGTAGTATGTATTTCAACACTAGAGCCAGTAGTATGTATTTCAACACTAGAGCCAGTAGTATGTATTTCAACACTAGAGCCAGTAGTATGTATTTCAACACTAGAGCCAGTAGTATGTATTTCAACACTAGAGCCAGTAGTATGTATTTAAACACTAGAGCCAGTAGTATGTATTTAAACACTAGAGCCAGTAGTATGTATTTAAACACTAGAGCCAGTAGTAGTATTAAACACTAGAGCCAGTAGTATGTATTTAAACACTAGAGCCAGTAGTATGTATTTAAACACTAGAGCCAGTAGTATGTATTTAAACACTAGAGCCAGTAGTATGTATTTAAACACTAGAGCCAGTAGTATGTATTTAAACACTAGAGCCAGTAGTATGTATTTAAACACTAGAGCCAGTAGTATGTATTTAAACACTAGAGCCAGTAGTATGTATTTAAACACTAGAGCCAGTAGTATGTATTTAAACACTAGAGCCAGTAGTATGTATTTAAACACTAGAGCCAGTAGTATGTATTTAAACACTAGAGCCAGTAGTATGTATTTCAACACTAGAGCCAGTAGTATGTATTTCAACACTAGAGCCAGTAGTATGTATTTAAACACTAGAGCCAGTAGTATGTATTTAAACACTAGAGCCAGTAGTATGTATTTAAACACTAGAGCCAGTAGTATGTATTTCAACACTAGAGCCAGTAGTATGTATTTAAACACTAGAGCCAGTAGTATGTATTTAAACACTAGAGCCAGTAGTATGTATTTAAACACTAGAGCCAGTAGTATGTATTTAAACACTAGTAAGCTTCCATAACCATTGCATGTTTGTTTTTAATTTTTATTTCACCTTTATTTAACCAGGTAGGCTAGTTGAGAACACCTTTATTTAACCAGGTAGGCTAGTTGAGAACAAGTTCTCATTTGCAACTGCGACCTGGCCAAGATAAAGCATAGCAATTCGACACATACAACAACACAGAGTTACATATGGAATAAACAAAACAGTCAATAATACAATAGAACAAAAGAAAACAAAAAGTCTATATACAGTGAGTGCAAATGAGGTAAGATAAGGGAGTTAAGGCAATACATGGGCCATGGTGGTGAAGTAATTACAATATAGCAATTAAACACTGGAATGGTAGATGTGCAGAAGATGAATGTGCAAGTAGAGATACTGGGGTGCAAAGGAGCAAGATAAATAAATAAATACTGTATGGGGATGAGGTAGGTAGATAGATGGGCTGTTTACAGATGGGCTATGTACAGGTGCAGTGATCTGTGAGCTGCTCTAACAGCTGGTGCTTAAAGCTAGTGAGGGAGATGAGTCTCCAGCTTCAGAGATTTTTGCAGTTCGTTCCAGTCATTGGCAGCAGAGAACTGGAAGGAAAGACGACCAAAGGAGGAATTGGTTTTGGGGGTGACCAGTGAGATATACCTGCTGGAGCGCGTGCTACGAGTGGGTGCTGCTATGGTGACCAGTGAGCTGAGATGAGGCGGGGCTTTACCTAGCAGAGACTTGTAGATAACCTGTAGCCAGTGGGTTTGGCGACGAGAATGAAGCGAGGGCCAACCAACGAGAGCGTACAGGTCGCAATGGTGGTTAGTGTATGGGGCTTTGGTGACAAAACGGATGGCACTGTGATAGACTGTATCCAGTTTGTTGAGTAGAGTGTTGGGGGCTATTTTATAGATGACATCACCGAAGTCGAGGATCGGTAGGACGGTCAGTTTTACGAGGGTATGTTTACCATATCTCTCTCTCACACCCAGTTCCGGCCTATTGTATTGGTATGTCTCTTAATAAAGCTCGTATTCCTTCTTTCTCCCAAACACAGGAAACGTGGAGGCGGAGTTGCTCCACACCTTCACCAAGGTGTATAAGTTTGACACCATGCTCCTGCTGGTCCGTCTGGCTGTCCTGACCGCTGTCACCCTGACTGTCCCCATTGTCCTGTTCCCTGTAAGTACAACGAGGCATCTGCTCAAACGCACGCAGACACACACATACACAAGCAGAGACTCGCACACACATGCATGCACACAGACACACATACACAAAACATATGCACACATTCTCACGCATACAATCTATGCAGACACATTCACACGCTGCTCAACACCTAGGTCATTTTATCCAAATGAGATAAAAATGCATTAATTATTTTAATACCAACAAGAGGGTCTCTTTCTGTATTGGCTGAGTGAGTGGGTGTGTTGACACGGCTGGTTTTCTTGCTGAACTTGGTGAAGCACAAACTGTTCTGCTGTGACGTTAGCAGACTCATTATTGGACTTTCAGCAATCCCGTCAATCCAACTCCCCAGGTCCCAAAGGAGAACCAGCCCAGGTTTTCAAAGCTCTGTTTGTCTGTCTTAAGCTTCCTTACAAGAGCACTCTGTCCCTCCTCCAATCATAGTCTCGATCATACTTTAGACGTACAAGCATAAACACAAATTAACACACACACACATACACAGCTTTGAAACAATTACACCCCTACACTGGTCCCCACATGATGCCAGACATATTCAGTCCCTTCCTACTGGGAGACACATAGATGGACACACATCAATAGGCTCAGCATGTGAAAGCACGGAAATGTATTCACTCACTACTGTAAGTCTCTCTGGATAACAGCGTCTGATAAATGACTAAAATGTCAATGTGAAAAAGCAGTGGTACAAGAGTCTTGTTCGTCACAAGCTCTTTAGCCTGGCTGCCAAGGAATACAGTGTAATGTTCACAACTCCCCTGTCTCTCATTTCCCCCTCTCCTCTCAGCAGCACATTGTCACCAGATGCTGTCCTTGCAAATAAATGCAGTTCAGTCACTTGCTACTGTCCTTATTTTGTTCAAGTCTAAGCTGCAGTTTAGCCTTGGTTTCTACAGTTTAGCCTTGGTTTCTACAGTTTAGCCTTGGGTTTGTAGTGTCAGTTCAGGTCTGATACTGTGTTTCTGATCCACTGGTTATTATGTAATCTCCTGTTCATGCTGCCTGCTTCTCTGCCTGTGTGGTGTGTGAGTCACTGAATGAGTGTTGGCCTTGCATGGCATACCTGACCCCCCTATATGGCCGTGGGCTATATTTGACTTGGCCCTAGCCTGGCACAGGAGCCCATAAAGGGCTGAGGGTCTCAGAGGTGTCATGGACCTACCTCCTTTGTAGCCTACAATGAACCATGCATTAGCACTTAGCAGTGCCCATTAGAATTGATCCTCTCAAAGGACTTAGTTGACCCAAGGAACATTAATGAAGATGGTAATATTAAGATTTATGGAATGTTTTTTTCTCCAGTGATCAAAGTGCCATAGAGGGCAACTGCACCACATTTCCACTGTTTACCTACAGTCACTGTAGCTTGCAGGAGTTGGGAGATGGGTTCTTGTGATGGGAGAGACAGTTTTAGGCTGGAAGGGTTAATGGACTATGTGGTGGTGTTACACTGAGCCACCAGCAGAGGGCAGGGGAGAACTGTCAGCCCCATGGCTCTAGTCAGCCCTGCTTGCAAAGAGAGGTGGGGGGAGTATCCGTTTTGTCTGTGGGCTATACTGATACTCCCACATTCTTACACGCCCACAGAAACACTATATATCTCTCTCACACACACACACACACACACACACACAGAGAGAGAGAAACACACACACTCACCAGCGCTCTCGCTGTGGGAGTGAACGCTTCTTTGGTCATGGGAATGTGCGAGTGAATCTCAGTCCCAGTGGAAGTTTACAGGAGATAAGCCCTGAGCAGACAGTGGAAAAACCCTCACTGTGACCTCCACCTTAGAGAGAGGGAGGGAAAGATAAAGATAGAGGGAGGGAGAGACAATGCACTCACTGACTACTGCAGCTGACACCAAAATGCAGTGTCAGAAGGGAGGCTATAGGAACACGCCTAGTGCCCAAATTAATTAAGTTTCTTGCGCACCAAGAGTAGTGGCTAACGGATTGGGTTCAGTCAGTCCCGATGAGCCCTTCCCAGCTACCTAGTTTATGCTTATGGCTAGAAACTTCAGCGAGAATTTGAAACTTGTTGAAATCATTTTGTTTTTATCTGAGTATATATCTTTTTTTATGTAACGTTAGACGTTAATGCCGTAGTTGTACATTTTTGGTCAAATCTACAATAAATGTGCTTCAGCTGTCACCATGGTCTGTTATTGGCTACACTATCTAGCTACCCTTTCCTTACTGTGGCAAGTGCAGCGCAAACTCTCCCCATTGAGCAGTAGATTGTATCCAGATGGTTACTACAAACATTACAAGTTATTTCTTGTCTAGGCTTCTATCCTACTCGGAATAAAATACATTTGGATGGAAGAATTTTGGAGATGGTGACCAATAAGACAAGTTATTTCTCCCATCGACATAATCATCACGTTCTTTAACAGGTTTTAACTAGCGCCATGCTGTTGCCAGGTAGCCAGCATTACCTATCTGTGAGGGGCTTATCGGGACGACTGACTGAACCAAACCCCTTCGTCTCGACATGACTCTCAGCTGCGCCACATACACTTCATGACCAAAAGTCACCGAACATCTCATTCCAAAATCATGGGCATTAATAATATGTTGGTCCCCCCTTCGCTGCTCTAACAGCCTCCACTCTTCTCCACTAGATGTTGGAACATTGCTGCGGGGACTTGCTTCTATTCAGCCACAAGAGCATTCGTGATGTTGGGTGATTAGGCCTGGCTCGCGGTCAGCGTTCCAATTCATCCCAAAGGTGTTTGATGAGGTTGAGGTCAGGGCTGTGTGCAGGCCAGTCAAGTTCTTCCACACCGATCTCAACAAACCATTTCTGTATGAACTTCGCTTTGTGCACGGGGGTATTGTCAAGCTGAAACAGGAAAGGGCCTTCCCCAAACTGCTAGCACAAAGTTGGAAGCACAGAATCGTCTAGAATGTCATTGTATGCTGTAGCGTTAAGATTTCCCAGATTCGTCCGTTGGACTGACAGATGATGAAGCCTGGTTCATCACAGAGAACGCTTTCCACTGCTCCAAAGTCCAATGGCAGTGAGCTTTACACCACTCCAGCCGACGCTTGACATTGCGCATGGTGATCTTAGGCTTGTCATGGCTGCTCAGCCATGGAAACCAATTTCATGAAGCTCCCAACAAACAGTTATTGTGCTAAAGTTGCTTCCTGAGGCAGTTTGGAACTTGGTAGTGAGTGTTGCAGCCGAGGACAGACGTTTTTTATGCACTACATGCTTCAGCACTCTGTGGTCCCATTTTGTGAGCTTGTGTGGCCTACCACTTCTCGGCTTAGCTGTTGTTGCTCCTAGACGTTTCCACTTCACAATAACAGCACTTACAATTGACTGGGGCAGCTCTAGCAGGGCAGACATTTGACGAACTGACTTGTTGGAAAGGTGGCATCCTTCGGTGCCATGTTGAAAGTCACTGAGCTCTTCAGTACAGGCCATTCTACTGACAATGTTTGTCTATGGAGATTGCATAGCAGTGTGCTCGATTTTATACACCTATCAGCAACAGATGTGGCTGAATTAGTTGAATCCACTCATTTGAAGGGGTGTCCACATACTTTTGGTCATGTAGTGTACATCATCCATTAGGGAAAGTGGGATACCTAGTCCGTTGTACAACTGAATGCATTCAACTAAAATGTGTCTAACGCATTTAACCCAACTCCTCTGAATCAGAGGGCACCAGGAGTCTCTGTCCAGCCTCTCCCGTAGCAGAAAGGCTCCTTGAGCAGGCTGTGGTCAAGCACAGAAATGAAGGGAGGCGATGTGAACATAAAGCAAGTACAGCATGTGGAATACATGTTTGGACGCAACCATGTCGATGTGTCTGCTGCCGTGTTCTCTGTAGCCATTGGCTACTGGTCTGTTACACCTGAAAAACTGTGGGGCATATGCATGGCATCTTTTCCAAACACATTAGTCCAGGCCTAGATAACCCATCATCAAACCATTGATTTCCCCCCCTTGACTGCTGCTCAGGCTTCAACAAAGCATCACGCGCACCTCAGCATTTTCAGCGCAGTGAGTTCAGTTCACCGCACAAGCTTGAGGATATAGTTGTGGAGACATAGGAGAGGTGAGATGAAAGTAACCAGTCATGCTGGCATCACGTTGCCAGGTGTCCAGCCCTCTGAATCACGAGACGTGACATGTGAGATCTCCCCTTGAGAGTCCTTTGCTCTTCATTTGGCAGAGAAGCCTTCAGCACCCAGATTAACGTTTGCTTTGTCTCTGAAGCACTATGTCCTTTATTACAAGCAGGAGGGCTGGGCTTGTGTAGGAGGGGCGAGGTGAAAGGGTGGGCTCAAACAGTAAAGAACCTAAAGGCAACAGTAAAGATACTTGGTCATGAACCAGCAGGTTTTAATGAAACAGTGTTTAGATGTGGTAGGCAGACTTGTCCAGTTCCCATGCTCTCTTTGTTTCATGGCTCCTCAATAACAGGAACACACATATTTAAATAACCTCAAGTCAACTGTTCATTTTGATGTTTAAGAAGTCACTTAAAGTGTTCTTAAGTATAACGATTCCTGTTTTCATGAGTCATTTTAATTGACCTACAACATTTGTTTTTGAATGTTGGTGTGTGATATGATCTGTTATGTTGTGATATTCTATGGCCTCATCTCAAGGTGGTTGACCTTTTCTTGATCGTATCTCTAAATAAAGCAGTGGGACCACTTGTCTGAGAAATATAAACGCAGGAAATAGGTCCTTCTATCTATTAACCTTGGTATTTTCTGCTGCTTATGGCTCTGTAATAAGATGGGATTCTGTTTGTGTTGCAGTCACATGTTGATGGTTACATTGGCCTTGTAGTGATGTTATTCTTGTGATGGGGTTGTTAGGTTGCTGCTGAGTTTTCCCCTAGAGGGCAGGTCAGAGAAGGCAAATCCTGTGGTGCGGTGCACAAGCACAATGCCCAGTTGGCTGTGACCAAAAGTAGCCTGCCATGCATGCTGTATTTTCACAGTGACTTCATGGAAAATAAGCTTATAGTTAGTGAGTTAATTATATATCTGCCCTTGTTATTGCTGTAATACACTATTTTCAGGGTCATTTGACTGGCTTTATAAAGTGAACCCTGTCACCTGTCTTTGATAGTGGTTGAATAGGCTTGTTGGATGTGGTGGGAAAGGGTTTAAAATGGGTTTTATTTCTGATGGTCAGTCAATTGAGGATTTAAAACATCTCAAGTTAAAACCTGTCTATCTTATTCCTGACTTTATGGTGTGATTGTTTCTCTTAATCTTGGATTGACCTTTTTGCTCTTCCCTTTTTAATGTCTTCCTCCCCTATGAAAAAAGCAGGGGCAAACCAAGGCGTAGTAATACTATGCCATATATCTAGCTGTAGCTGAAAAGGTTGCAGCATCTTTCTTGGTTGGAGCCCAGGAGGCTCCCTGGTTTTGGGCCATGTTGCTGGCTTTTGGCTGGCCTGGTAGACCCAGGTACCTTAGCAGCGGTGGCACTTTGCCACATATCTCACCCCAGTGGGAGCTGTCATAGCGGGTGGAGGGAGGGAGATGCAGGCAAATATTGCATGGTGCACTCCAAAGGCCCTGCGCAGGATCGTTGTTGGGCGCTGAATAGTTCAGAGCCTTGGAGGCCGGTGGGTAGAAATGTCACGCCCAGGCGCCAGGTTTTCACCGGCCCAATTATGCCATGACTGCTAGGAGAGGGGATTGTTTATTATCAATGTGGGGAGGAGGTAATTTTACCTTGCAGAGTTACTACCACGCCTTAAAATAATTTTGGTGTAAATCTCTGCCACTCCTTCATACATTCTTTCAGCAAGGTGTCAGTGTTGGCCATTTTGGCTCTTGATCCACAACTCAAGAGAGCAGCGCGCCATCAACCCTCCCCAAACAAGTATTTAGACTGAAACATGAACCAGCCGAGTGTCTCGTCTTTCTGCTGTCTAAATGTCTACGTAGGAAAGGTATCATTAGTGAAAAAAGCAAATGAGAGGATTTCAATAAATGGAAAAAAGGGAAACTGTTAATTGACAAGCGTTGCCTGGGGGCAGAACACTCCTATCCTGCTGCCTTCAGTCCCTCCTTCTCTGGCCCTCGGCTGATGCAATCCCAGGGTGCCGTTGCAGGAGGCTCTCCCAGAGTTAATCCTCTGCCTTTTGAATGGCGCTTTAAGCCCCGCCTCCTCAACCTCAACCGGCTGGCCCATAGCAGTTGCTTTTCACCTGATACCCGTGACCTCTCACCCAGTGAAGTCTTTAACTCAATGCCTTGAGCTGTGCAGCTCTCAGCCTCTTAGCTGGTGGCCTCCTTCCCTGCCTGGCTGCCTACTTAGACTCTCACATGCTGCAGTTGACACACTTCAGTCAGCAGCCAACTGTGGGAATTGGCCTGTGGGCTTAGACTAGTTTGCAGACATGACTGATGATATAGTTACCTACTCGCCCTTGAATTTGTGTGTGTGTGTGTGTGTGTGTGTGTGTGTGTGTGTGTGTGTGTGTGTGTGTGTGTGTGTGTGTGTGTGTGTGTGTGTGTGTGTGAGAGAGAAATAAAGACAAAGTGCTGTATTAATCAATACATAAAAAAACACTTTACAAGTGGTATCCTAAGGGTCAACTGATCGTCAGTATGTCGCGGTTGGTCAGACATTATAAAGAGGTTTGTGTTGCAGATCCGTTCCTCCATCAATACGATGCTGTTCAGCCAACGGGAGTTCAGCTGGGTGCGTCACATGCTCATCGCCGCCTTCATCCTCCTGTTCAACAACCTGCTGGTCATCTTCGTCCCCACCATCAGAGACATTTTCGGCTTCATCGGTGAGTCCTCCTCAACCACAGCAGTGGTCCCCAAACCCATTCCTGGAGAGCTACGGGGTGTGCAGGCTTTTGTTCCCACCAAGCACTAACACTGATTGATGTCTTGATGTGGAGGTATTTCAATGAGTGAGGTGTGTTAGTGCTGGGCTGGCTCAAATGCCTGCACACCCTGAGGCTAGTTCTGTCTAAGTGAGGACATTTGTTTAGACAGAAAAAGCTTGATGACTGATGGTGTTCTTCTTCCTGTTTCCCCTCTGCCAGGCTCCTCTGCAGCCACCATGCTCATCTTCATCCTCCCTGCTGCCTTCTATCTACGCCTGGTCAAGTCTGTGCCGATGCGCTCCGTGCAGAAGATCTCGGTAGGTGTGCGGGAAACGATGGTGCACGGACACACACACACAAACACTCAACACAAAATCACATACGGTGACTCACACACAGTACAGCCACTCTGACGCACGCAACATATGACACACACGAAATTAGCACCCATCAACATGCCCATACAGACACACCATAGCTGTTATTAGAACAGACCCCCCACAGCACTTAGACAACACCCTGATTTACAGAGTTACAGCAGTCCCCCAAAACAAGGTTTCCCAGAGGCCCACTGAGATTCCTGGCAAAAAAATATTGCACTGAATGTACAGATATGAACACTTCACACAACCTCCTCTCACAGTGTCGTTATTTTTTTTCCTGATGTCTTTTAGGCGGCCATTTTCCTGGTGGTGGGCATCATCTTCATGTTCAGCAGCCTGTCGCTCATCGTGATGGACTGGATCCACAACCCCCCCGGCTCCGGCAGTGGTCACTAAGACGACCCCCCCTCTCACCTCAAACCCCCTCCCCTGACTGTGCCTTGGGGGTAAGGTCACCGGGCCCGGGGGGTGCCCCCACACATCACCTACAGACTGAGTACGTCAGCGTACTGTAAAGGGGCGGTTCGCTTTTCTCAACCCCCACCCCTTTCCACAAAGTATTACTGGATGGGACTACGTTCTACGACTGAAAAATTTAAGTTCGTTATTATTTTTCTTTCTTGTTGTTGTTGGATGGTTTAGCTCTGTAGAATCCTCCACAACAGGGGCTCGCCGAAAGGACACGAAGTAATCAAGGAGCAGCAACGCTGCAACGCTGTGGCTGTTGCTGCGCGCCCTGCCGTAGTTGTCTAGATAGCCCATCATCTCTACTCTGTGATATTCCCTGAGAAGAGGAAAAAATACAAGCAGGGACCTCAACCATTAAATGGTCTAGAGAACCCAAAGAGAACGAGAACTGATCTGAGAGCTGCCACTATTGGAGCTGGTTGTTATTGCAGGTGTGGCTTCAGGGCAATGGGCTCTGCACACTTGAAGATTAGAGAGAGATGTGGGATAAGGGTTCAAAAACAAAGAGCACTTTTAGCATATGTTTCAAGTGTTAATGTATTTTTAACACATCCAGACACACAAGGAACACACACACATACAGCACGCCATCTACACTAATTGGAGCTATTTTGCTTACTGTCAAAATGTATTTTTGTACACCTAGGGAAAAGAAAAGTCGATGTAACCGTACATAGGACAGCTGTAGTATCTTTTTCCGAGCTAGAGCCTGGAAAAAGTTGTTCAGAATGATATTTGTAAACTAGGTTTTGTAAAGTAGTTTCTATTTTATTTTATACTCTCACAATCAATCACATCACCAAAGTTTGCACACACATATTTCTCAGTGGCTAGTGTGTTGCTCTCAAAACATCCCTTCACAGCAATCATCAGATCAGACGTTAGCAATCGTACACATTGACAGACACATACACCAAGTCAACATTTTCAGCCATGTCCATTCTCCCAATCAACACTTAACGTGATGATCAACACACACTGTCAGCCATTTTGAAACTGCCCAGTTGACTGAGCTTCAAACAAGAGACTCCATTCATTCAGTGTTATTGTCGCAGAGATTTGAATGTACCGGTACTTGGCCAAACGTCTACTGATCTACTGAATGACAGTTTACGTGTTTCTTTCTTTGCCTTCTTGTTCACTCTTGTCCAATGTGTCACACTACAGAGCCCTTGGGTCAATTGCAGCGAACAATTCCAGGAGATGAGCTCATGTTGATGGCTTGAGATCATTTTCAACTTGTAACTCCATCTCTTACTAAACTTCATGTGAAGTGAACTGTGCTATGAAATACAACTAGTGAACGCTAGTTTCAGTGAAGAGGAACAACAACAGAACTCTATGAGAGTTAAAGAAGGTCTACTGGCAGTATACCATACAGGTTATTTAGCTGTTTGTGTTGGCACAGTGATCTTATAACCCATGAGAATGTTTTTCTTCTATCCCAGTGTGTAAAACGATATAACAAAATTCAATTGTGGGAAAAAAAATTGTGGGTAAAATAAGCAATGGATTGAACCTCCAGACTGTGCTGTTTCTGAGATACAAGATAAGTTATTTTATCTGTGTTTGCAGTTCACACCTTAAAGGGGAAATCTGCAGTTGCTACATTTTTGGACTTGTAAATTAATGATTTGTACCCATTGATTCTTGAAAAATATCAATTGTGAATGCCTCAAGAGCTTAGTTTAACCGTCGTACCCCATCAGAACCCAAAATATATGATTGGTTTACTCCAATGTTTGTAAACAACATAAATGTAAACAATATATAGCCTCAAAACATGGTTAAAACCGTAATTTTGATATCATGGATGGTCAGTCCTTGCATCCGTATATCTCAACCTTTTTCTGGAACAGACGGGGACAACACTTTGTTATTGCTTCAACTGCTGATTGCCCCTTTAAGTTCAATATGGGTCATAATGTCAAATTTGGAAAATATTAGAGAAATTAAATGCATCCACTGTTACTTAGCAGGCTTGTCATTTGGTGATGTTTTTTTACCAGCGATTTGTTTATGCCAGATTGCTGCTGATAGTAGAGTTAACATAAACAGTATGTGTTTATTACTGTAATTGTGACTCGTGTTACTGTAATTTACATAATTTCAACGGACCATCATTTCTTAAAATGCCCTAATTAATTAACACCACGATAAATGAATTTCAAAATATTGTGCCGTGCTGAAAAAACATTTGTCAGTAGGTGGCTACATTAGCAGTTTGCATTCGAAGCATAGAGTACCTGTTTTCTTAGGTGTTAAAGCAGATACGTGTTCCGAATGGATCCAGCCAGAATGGACAACATTTACAGATCCTTTGTGGATCTACATATGCATGAAACAAATTGATATTTCAAATGAAATGGTATAGAGTGTGCATGTTTTGGATTACAAACATGGTCTTTTCTGACAACTTGTATATGCTTTGTAAATAATCTTATTATATGGTACTCACTGAATTATGTGTGTGGGGGTTGTAAGGGATTTTACCAGAAGTCTTCTACAATGTTATTTTAGTATTCAATGTTTTTGATTTTGCTCTATGATGATATTTCTTTTTTTTTATGGAAGCTTGTACATTTGTAGAAAATCTCTACCCCTTTTCATTTCTTTATAGTTACATATCTGGAGGACCTAGACCTTGAATTAATGAATGGTTTGTCGGTAATGTTGTCCGATTCCTCAGTCCTACAGGGGCTGCAGGGTCCAAGTAGAATGTCAGTGTTGATGTCTTGCGAGACTTGGGTAGATATTGCCTATGTTGAGCTGAAGTATTTGATTCATGCCATGCGGGTGGGTGCGCTGTCAAGAGATCAATGACGTTCAGATCACATGCTTTTAGTAAGAACCACCCTACAGTCACATTTGAGATGCGGTCTGCATCGATAGGGGCTGCTGGGTCTTTGCTGAAATTCCTCGTCAGCCTCAGTTACTGTATGTGAAGATACATTTCATGAAGTGTATTGACAAAAACCTTACTATTGTGTGAGAATACAGAAACCAACCTTTGACTTAATAATTGCAAACTTCAGTTCATCTAGGGAGCAAACCTTAGGGTCAGGTACGGCACCAGATGTAAGACCTTGGTCAAAGTGATTTTGTCATTCGTTTTTTAACATTCAAAAGGGGCGTGTTTTTTCCCCCAATGAAGGACTAGAGCGGAGAGCACAAATGTTGGGGTCTCAGACACTCAAGAAGGGGGTCGGGGAGGGGCTCTTTCAGCGCTATGCCCTCAATATCACTCAGGTACAACTTTAGACTGTCGTACCATAACATGCTGTAGTCATGACCGTTGACTTTAATATACGTTAAATGACCAAACACTCTGGCATGCAAACTACATGTCATGCGTTTGACAACGTAAAGTAGGATTCATGCCGGAGGGTTTAAGTAATGTGTTACCCCAAAAGCATCTGCCTTATCTGTAACCTGGCCCGAAAGAAGCACTGGGTCAGCATCAGTGTCCTGCCGTTCAGTGTCTGCTTCCTGTGGATCAACTAACATTCAATTGTATATTTGCCTGAACAAAGGGGATTTTTGTATCAGTGAAGCTGTTTCAATATCATGTAACATGAACAATAAAAATGTGAAATAAACTTGGCTGCATCTCCCTGCTGTTGAAATGAGGGAAGAACAAGGACTTGTGCCTAGAGTCCACCAGATCAGAGGCAGTAGGGATGACCAGGGATGTTCTCTTGATACGTGTGCGAATAGGACCACTTTCTGTCCTGCTAAGCATTCAAAATATAACGAGTTCTTTTGGATTTCAGGGAAAATGTATGGAGTAAAAAGTACATCATTTTCCTTAGGAATGTATAAATAGTCAAGTACAGATACCCCAAAAAACGACTTGAGTAGTGCTTCAAAAGTATTTTTTTTAACCTGAAGTACTTTACACCACTGAATAAGGGACCTCAGGTGTTTGTGGTATATTGCCAATATCCCACAGCTAAGGGCTGTATCCAGGCACTCCGTGTTGCGTCGTGCATAAGAACAGCCCTTAGCCGTGGTATATTGGCCATATACCACATCTCCTCGGGCCTTATTGCTTAAGTAGTACCCGGAATAAACTAACAGTGCAAAATTCTCTTTTGCACTGATTATTATAGCTACTGAAAACACAACTTGATTTTTTAGTAATGTGTCTTATAAATGCCTTGACCAGTTTTAGTATAATCATTTGAGTACCAAAACTCTTTGTAAGTATGTGAAATATTGTTATTTTTTTTCAACATTGACAACAAGGTCTAATTCATTTACATTTTATTGAACCTCAACTTATAATATTTTCATTTCATTCCTTCTCTTCTACAGCTGTAGTGTTGATGCTATTTCATCATTATCTCTC
This sequence comes from Oncorhynchus kisutch, assembly GCF_002021735.2. NCBI lineage: Eukaryota > Metazoa > Chordata > Actinopteri > Salmoniformes > Salmonidae > Oncorhynchus > Oncorhynchus kisutch. Next base: position 3,213,972 of record NC_034182.2, read on the forward strand.
AAGCTCCGTGACAAATATGCAATATGTCTAATGGACGTGCGCACTTGTTTGGGGTTATATCTACTCACCAAATCCCCTCTCTCCCTGCCCACGGCTGGTGTTACGTAAGGTGGCGACGATGCCTGTGACCGACTTGATTTGGGAGCAATTTTGCTGGCATAATGACATAGTGCAGACTGGCCTGTCCAGAAATATACCTCTATCCTGTCTATTTAACATCCAGCCCTGACATCTAGCACCCACTTGTCATGTTCCAGGACTGGTCACAGGCTGGTGGGAGCTAGGAGGTGTTGTCCTCTACCCTCCACCTTACCAAAAACATCTAAGATCATGAATCAGCCTTCAAATGATGAGGAGCAGGTTGTGTTTAAGACACTATTCTGGCTGTACAGTAGCTCAAGTGCATTCAGTTCATGGTTAATTATGAATGCTATAAATGTTATTTTATTTACACTATGAAATTTGGGGAAATACCATAAGTAAATTCCAAGAAATTGGGCTATGAAGCAATACCACTAAATGTTGTAGTAAAATATAACTGTAAAAAATAGAATACTACTTTCTTGAATTATTACATTTGTTGGGTGTGTGTGTCTGTGTGTCTGAGTGTCTGTGTGTCTGAGTGTCTGTGTGTCTGAGTGTGAGCACCAGCTCATAGCCTCACTCCGGATGCAGGTCACACTCCTCTGCATGGTTCCCTGTGGATCTGGTTACATAACGCCTCTGGATCATCCCCTGCCTCTACCATCCCCCTCTCTCTTTCTCCCTCTATCTCTTTATCCTCACCCTGTCCCACCAAGGACACATACTCACCTCATTTCCAGTGATGCACTGACCCTCCTTCTGTGTCCTTCTATGACACTGTGATACAGTAATTCATCCAATGAGACGTCTCAGAGATTTCCTTTCAACACAGAAAGGTCTAGGCCAATGCCATTTCTGTTGATATACGGCTCTGGTCTAGATCATTCCATATACAGTAAATATGCTATACCACAATAGTGTGTTTGTTGAAGAGGTGAGTACAGAATCCTCCGTAGTAAGGCTTGTGTAGCACTGTCATAGCAGTGACATAATATGCATTATATGCAGTCATGAACTCTTATGACAGATGACTTAAAGTGATTCTCCAGAACTTTTGTGTAATTTCAGCCAGTAGTTTTTAAAGGGGTGCTCACGAGCCAAAACGGGTCTCCGTTTTTTGTGTACTACGTCATCCAGTTATGTATGATATGTTACGTCCTGCAAATTCACATGATATGTTACATTTGTACAATATGTTGTGAAATTGTTGTGCTTAAAATGCCTGACTGCATCTTTAACACTATGGCAGATGTCAGCTAATTGACCATCTGTAAGTTTAGCCAACTAGCTTAGCAAAATAACGGTTTGTGTCACAACTGAGTCAAGTTAGTTGCCATGAGCTGACATCAGCTGTCATGACTTCTTAGGGCATCTTATGCCATTGTTTTTTTATTTATTGCATTTTTTAAAATGTTACCTTAATTTAACTAGGCAAGTCAGTTAAGAACAAATTCTTATTTACAATGACGGCCTACCAAAGGCAGACATTACAAAGAGGTGATGAGGTGCAGTGTTACCATTGAGGATTAGTTCCTCTATGCCTGCTGATTCCATTTCCCATTAACCAACAGCACATACATCAATATCTCATGGCAAAGAATCAGTAGGAATTGATTGTAGCCGGCAAACTGACATATTCCCCGGAAACGGAGCCATGGTGTGTTGGAATTCAAATGCTGTATACATCTAAGACACATGCTGATGCAGATGCTATTTGAGGTTGTGTACATGTGAGTCCCATATAGTGAGCTCCAAAAGTATTGGGACAGTGACACATTTTTTGTGGTTTTGGCTCTGTACTCCAGCACTTTGGATTTGAAATGATACAATGATGATTGTGGACTACAGGAAAAGGAGGACCGAGCACGCCCCCATTCTCATCAATGGGGCTGTAGTGGAGCAGGTTGAGAGCTTCAAGTTCCTTGGTGTCCACATCACCAACAAACTAACATGGTCCAAACACACCAAGACAGTCATGAAGAGGCACAACAAAAACCTATTCCCCCTCAGGAGACTGAAAAGATTTGGCATGGGTCCTCAGATCCTCAAAAGGTTCTACAGCAGCACCATCGAGAGCAACCTGACTGTTTGCATCACTGCCTGGTATGGCAACTGCCCGGCCTCCGACCGCAAGGCACTACAGAGGGTAGTGCGGACAACCCAGTTCATAACTGGGGCCAAGGTTCCTGCCATCCAAGACCTCTATACCAGGCGGTGTCAGAGGAAGGCCATAAAAATGGTCAAAGACTCCAGCCACCCTAGTCATAGATGTTCTCTCTGCTACAGCACTGCAAGCTGTACCGGAGTGCCAAGTCTAGGTCCAAGAGGCTTCTAAACAGCTTCTACCGCCATAAGACTCCTGAACATCTAATCAAACAGCTACCCAGACTATTTGCATTTACATATTACCCCAATTACCTCGACTAACCTCGACTCTGCACCGGTTCCCCCTGTATTTTACTGCTGCTCTTTATTTATTTATTTAATGTATTTTTTTCTTAAAACTGCATTGTTGGTTAAGGGCTTGTAAGTAAGTGTTTCACTGTAAGGTCTACACCTGTTGTATTCAGCGCATGTGACATAACATTTGATTTGATTTGAACTACAGTGCTGACTGTCAGCTTTAATTTGAGGGTATTTTCATCCATATTGGCTGAACCCGTTTAGAAACTACAGCACTTTTTGTACCATAGTCCCCCCATTTTAGGGGACCAAAAGTATTGGGATAAATGCAGTTATATGTATATTAAAGTAGTCAAAAGTTTCGTATTTGGTCCCATATTCCTAGCACTCAATTACTATGTCACGCTTTGGACTTTACCAACTTGTTGGATATCATACCCTCAAGACATGCTAACCTCTCCACATTACAATAACAGGGAAGGTTGGCATTTTGGGGGGGGGGGGTATGATATTTGTAACATTCTCATTCATCAATATTCACAATGAATTCAATACCTTTGGAGCTCAGTGTAGTTGCGTTGCCTTTTCACCATAGACAACATGACATTAAAACTCGTCTTCTCAAACAGTACAGTGCCCATTACAGGACTGGCCTTTCACTTCATATACCAGGCAATTTAGACAGTCTCCCCTGTAGTTATATTGCATGGCTATTATGGTCCCAAACAATCCATGTAACTACAAGGTTCCATAATTACTTAGCGTGTGTGTATGTAGACTTAATTGGGCCCCGCCCGGCCACTGACCACACCCATATTCACTTAAATAGAAGTTTATTATTCATCAAAGTTCTTGTGGACTAATTATTTGGATTACTTCATACATTCTCCAGTAACTTGGTTGGGTAAAACATTTTGACATTCAACGCTGCTGGATTGAATTGTGCCTATTTTGGGGGATTTCTTCTTTCTAGACATTGGATTTTGGGTGTCATCATTATCCCTGCAAAGTTGAAGATCTTTGGCTGTTACCAAGGCTGTGTTTATTTAATAGCTACTGCGTTTACAGGCAACTCTATACCTTGTGCACACTCTTAATAACTTAACCTGGATCAGTTTGTTATGTTACACAGACTGCCATGACTAGGTAAATAAAGGCTTGGCTACCCTGTACTTTTGTCTTCACATCCTCCACATCTTCCGCCTCTCTTTAACCCCTCCCCTTCTCTCTTTAACCCCTCCCTTCCTCACTGTAACCCCTCCCTTTCTCGATTTAACCTCTCCCCTACTCTATTTAACCCCACCCTCTCTTTAACCCTTCCCTTTGTCTTTTTAACCCCTCTCTTTAACTCCTCCTCTCTCTCTTTCTTCCACGTCCACTTTCACCCACTGCTCTCCACTATTCTCTCACGCCCTTCATTATGTGTTACAGTTGCAGTCAAATATATTGGCACCCTTGCACTTTACAATGATGTGCAATGGAGAGGAATGTTACATTTTGTCTTTTAGAAAGTGGTTGAATGGCTATTTTTACCCTGTAGGCATCTGAAATGTACCACTGGTGAGATAAGTTACACATAGATGAGAATCACTTACATCCAACCAAATTCATGAAAATTTTTAATAGTTTAGTCCAGGCCATTTTATCACTCCTTTTTTTTCTTGGCCCTGTGCAGTTGCATATCAAACAAATACATACAGTATGTGAAATAAATAAAAATCAACTTGTTTTAAAATAAATAGTGAATTGTGCAAGGGTGCTCATATATTTAACCACAGCTATTTTTCTTATACCTCATCCCTCCATATCCCTCTCATCCAATTTGTCTATCCTCTTTTCCAATGTCCCTCTCCCTTCCTAACTTCCTCCTTTTCCACTTTAACTTTAGACATTCTTACCCTTTGTGCCTATTTATTTTCTTTACCCCTAAAGTTTCTCTCCCTTTCTCTACCTTCATTTCTTCTCACTCCTTCCCCTCCCTCCCTCAGATCATTATTTTATGAGGATTAACAGTCCTGCACGGTGGGGAGAATTCCAGGAAAACTGTCACCTTTAATAATCCAGTGTCCATGTTTGAGATGCCCTCAGTCAGATCGCTTAGTCCTGCCACTCTCGTGTGGCCTGCATTAGGAACATACCGTATGTAATGGAAACGTCTGGGTCGTATTCACTAGGCACCAAGTGGAAGAAAACGGACTGAAACAGGGAGGCACTAACCTAAACTTGTCCAATAAAAAACTTTAGTTTTCATTGCAAAATGTGTTCCGTTGCGGTGCGTTTTGCTACGGTTTGCACTAATGACCCTGATGGACACAATCACAGACTAACTGGAGCAGTTCAGTTTCTCCCACTTCTGTTAACGTTTACACAAAGGTTGAACGTCGGATGTAGGGTTGTCTGACAGCGATTATTTGTTTGAGTTTGGACAACTGTTGTGATGACGGCCTGTCTCTCTAGTTCTGTTAGCTACAACTGCTGAAACGTTTTCATCAGCTATTTTGGAGATATCAGTGATGATCAGTTATTTTAGATATAACAGTTGAAATGTTATCATTAGCCTTTAGAGATATCAGTCATTATGATCAGCTATTTTAGTTACTTATAGCCTATACTGTATACTGTATAAGCTATTTCAGTATACCCCATTTTATCTGTTTTGGTGGAGTTCAATGGTTTACTGCTCCTACGTCCTTTACTGGAAGTTGTTGTGTCACACACAAGTGGTGGTCAAGACCCTGTAAATGGCGATACGGTGAGAGAAGCGGCCGCTTGGTGTGAGAGAGCAACCTTTGACCACCACCTCCACTCAGAATGACCATGATTCTGACCTCTCAGGAACCCTTCTAACTGGTCAACATGTGATTGACAAATGGTCCAATCACAGAGACACAGGCTAAGGTGTAATGAGAGCCCATAGGCACTTCCATGACTATAGGCTACAGATATGTAGAAATAAAGTATTATTTGTGCATGAAAATCCAATGCGATGACATTGCCTCCAATGTTTACTGTTGACTGTTGCTAAACGAGTCTCACATGCATCAGACTCTGGAGGTCAAGGCAAGCAAACCGGCTTGCTTTCCGTGTTTCTAAATTTAAGTACAACTCAAATGGAACCGTGAATGAAGCAGGTTTGGGCAATGGCCTTGGAAACTAGGCTAGTTGGCCAATTCAATGCCACAGTCTTGACACATACAGTATTGTACGTAGGCAGCGTCTGTCTGAAATGTTAGTATACCAGTTGATGGTCACAGTATGATCCTAATGTACCAGGACAAAATGTACAGCACCAGGACAGAAAGTCTTCATGTGCAGATGATGGCCTTTATATATGCTGATGTACTGGATGTCCTAAGTATTAAAAGGACCTCAAATCCTGAAGTTGATCCCCACTACGGTCCATCACAGGAGCATTCTTCAAGTGGTGCCTGTATGTGCCCCTTTTTGTCACAAACAGGAAATAGATTCATTCATTCAGGCTTTGAAAGTCACTGAAAATGATGCAACATGGGTTTTATTGGGGTTTTATTGCGGAATCCCGTTTATTGCTTCCTGTTGATAAGATACACAGCCCTGAAAGAACGTGAGCATTTCCCAACGACATTCCTAACACAGTGATAAGCCATCTCGTGCAGCAGATTGCTCCCACCTAAATCAATGGTTCAGTCCAAAGGTAAGATTAAAAGAAACCCTTGACCATAGAATGGTCTTCGAGACACTTTTCAGACCGCTATGTACAGTACACTTTGTTGTTATAATGTGACAGGACAATAGTCTTTGACAGTATATCCTGTGACCAACTCATACCATGGAAATTGATTGTATTTGTATGATCCTGCCAGCTCTTAGGAGAGAAAGAGCACTGTCCCAAAAGGAAGTATCTATTTAGGTCATTCCCATTGTCTGACAGACTAGCGCTGGATAGGAGTGACACCACCTACCGGAAGACAGTTTATTTATTTTTTAGAGTGCATACATTTTTGTACTGGTCCCCCATAAGAATCAAACCCACAGTCCTGGCATTGAATGTGCCATGCTCTACCAACTTAGCCACACGGAACCATAATGGGTCATTCCTAACGGAACCAAGCACGTAGCTTTTCAAGCCAATCGCTCTATATTTTAGACTTACTTTATCAATAGCTACATTATCTGAGGTAAAAATCAATGATTGGATTGGTATCAGGATGCTGGACGTGAGTTGACAAACTTTATCTGAAAAGTGCTCGTTAGCTAACCGTATCTTTCAGGTGTGAACTTCAAAAGCTGTTCACTTGTTATTTGGTGGCACTGTTTGTTTTTTGGGAGGAATGTAACAGCAATGTTTTCAAAAAGTAAACGCAGAGTCATCCGGAGTTGCGATAGAGTGGCCATTGATGTTCTCTCCAGGTGTAAACCTGAGAGCATCAGAGGGAAATGACTGTGCAGGAAATAAATTACAGTGCCTTGCGAAAGTATTCGGCCCCCTTGAACTTTGCGACCTTTTGCCACATTTCAGGCTTCAAACATAAAGATATAAAACTGTATTTTTTTGTGAAGAATCAACAACAAGTGGGACACAATCATGAAGTGGAACGACATTTATTGGATATTTCAAACTTTTTTAACAAATCAAAAACTGAAAAATTGGGCGTGCAAAATTATTCAGCCCCCTTAAGTTAATACTTTGTAGCATCCACCTTTTGCTGCGATTACAGCTGTAAGTCGCTTGGGGTATGTCTCTATCAGTTTTGCACATCGAGAGACTGAATTTTTTCCCCATTCCTCCTTGCAAAACAGCTCGAGCTCAGTGAGGTTGGATGGAGAGCATTTGTGAACAGCAGTTTTCAGTTCTTTCCACAGATTCTCGATTGGATTCAGGTCTGGACTTTGACTTGGCCATTCTAACACCTGGATATGTTTATTTTTGAACCATTCCATTGTAGATTTTGCTTTATGTTTTGGATCATTGTCTTGTTGGAAGACAAATCTCCGTCCCAGTCTCAGGTCTTTTGCAGACTCCATCAGGTTTTCTTCCAGAATGGTCCTGTATTTGGTTCCATCCATCTTCCCATCAATTTTAACCATCTTCCCTGTCCCTGCTGAAGAAAAGCAGGCCCAAACCATGATGCTGCCACCACCATGTTTGACAGTGGGGATGTTGTGTTCAGGGTGATGAGCTGTGTTGCTTTTACGCCAAACATAACGTTTTGCATTGTTGCCAAAAAGTTCAATTTTGGTTTCATCTGACCAGAGCACCTTCTTCCACATGTTTGGTGTGTCTCCCAGGTGGTTTGTGGCAAACTTTAAACTACACATTTTATGGAAATGGATTTCTTCTTGCCACTCTTCCATAAAGGCCAGATTTGTGCAATATACGACTGATTGTTGTCCTATGGACAGAGTCTCCCACCTCAGCTGTAGATCTCTGCAGTTCATCCAGAGTGATCATGGGCCTCTTGGCTGCATCTCTGATCAGTCTTCTCCATGTATGAGCTGAAAGTTTAGAGGGACGGCCAGGTCTTGGTAAATTTGCAGTGGTCTGATACTCCTTCCATTTCAATATTATCGCTTGCACAGTGCTCCTTGGGATGTTTAAAGCTTGGGAAATCTTTTTCTATCCAAATCCGGATTTAAACTTCTTCACAACAGTATCTCGGACCTGCCTGGTGTGTTCCTTGTTCTTCATGATGCTCTCTGCGCTTTTAACGGACCTCTGAGACTATCACAGTGCAGGTGCATTTATAGGGAGACTTGATTACACACAGGTGGATTGTATTTATCATCATTAGTCATTTAGGTCAACATTGGATCATTCAGAGATCCTCACTGAACTTCTGGAGAGAGTTTGCTGCACTGAAAGTAAAGGGGCTGAATAATTTTGCACACCCAATTTTTCAGTTTTTGATTTGTTAAAAAAGTTTGAAATATCCAATAAATGTCGTTCCACTTCATGATTGTGTCCCACTTGTTGTTGATTCTTCACAAAAAAATACAGTTTTATATCTTTATGTTTGAAGCCTGAAATGTGGCATAAGGTCGCAAAGTTCAAGGGGGCCGAATACTTTCGCAAGGCACTGTAGACTAGAGACATACAATGAGAGGCGTCTACAACGCACACATTCTCTCCTTCTTTATAGCCATAATGTGTCAATCATAGGTGATCCTAGACCAGTAATTAGGTTATTGCATGTTTTTCCTTGACATAATGCTGATAGCTAGTGTGTTTAGACTGATATGTTCATTATGGTTATGTAGGCTGAAGGGGAATGTTAATGCCAATAGGGAGGCTTGATAGCATTGTGCTCTGTCACAGGATATGCAACGCTTGGTGCTGCCACATGGATCTTCCAGGAAAGTAGCAGTAAAGCAACTAGATGACTGTGGAACCAGGCCTATATCTATATAATGCTGTGGACGGAACCATGATGTTATGACATGAGGGTTTGTTGTGTTCCCAGACGCTACCGATTACTGTCCACTGTGCCAACCTCTAAGGAATGGCACTGTCGCGTCTTTGGCTATGCCGGATTAAGTGATATGACATGCTATTCTATAAAATCATTTATCTGTAATTAATATTACCTGATCAAGCTAATCATGTAAATGTAATTAACTAGAAAGTCGGGGCACCACAAAATAATGTTTATCGAGATGTTATCTTCTGAATAAACTCTTAAAGACCTGGTAATCTTTTACTTCAATAGCAGTCAATATTTCATCGTCACCTTATTCAGTCTCATCTGAAAGTTGTAAATTCTTAGTTATCTTCACGAACCCTGGCTAACAAGTAAAAAAATGTTGGTTTAATTATTTATTGACTAAATACCTAAATAACCACACAGATATACATCGACACAGAATGGATCATACATTGATTACAAATTATGTCATAAAGGAAAACGTCCCTTGCGGACGGAACAGATATGACGGCTGGTTACACAAAGAAAGGGGGTTGGGTTCTGAATGAAAGAGCGGGAAGACTAAGGAACAAAAAGGTTTTGTGTCTCTATCGGGCCGTAGACAGCTATGCTATTGTAAATACAGTATCTTATGCATTCTAAATAACTGCCCATTTGGAAAAGGAAAATGCAATAAATATTTACTCTGAGCTGCGCTTCGTTAGATTGGTTGTAGATAGAAGGCCTGGTTGCCCAGCAGGGATCTCTTGTCCTCTGAAGAATTTCTCTGGTGGTAACCTGGATACGTTGTAGTATCGTTATGTGTGTTAGACTGGATACTTCGTCCGTCCTTTCCTTGCCCACTTTTGCAGCGGCTGCTGCTAACTCAACGGCTAGGAGGTATCACTTCTGAAGTACATAAGAGTTCAAAGTTCATACCAAGTTGCCATACCTTTAAGCTCGTGCTATATTCTGGCTGGTATAGTCAAAATTCATCCTTTCGGCGTGTCGATCGTCACCTTTACATTGAACACGATGCTAATTTTGTTAGGTTATTATCTGAGCCCTTTAAACATAGGTCCGTCGTCCTCACGTCCTCGGAACAGAAAGTTGGATTTTCGTCAACGGGCTTATATCGGGGTGAAGAGAATGGTGTTTCATAGTTTACAACCAATGTCTGTTCACTTGGGCGGTGCCTCTGAGTGAGCAGAGTTTCTCTATGACAAACCGTTTTCTCATTTAAGAAGCTAAAATTACATTTCATCTTTTCACAAATAGTTTCATATTCAAACATTTAAATTGCACAATAATTCCATGTGAATCTGATAACTAGAATGTGTCGACTTTCCAAGATACAGTTTATGTCATCCTGTCATTAGTAGTAATGTCTATGACAACAACTGATCTGAGATCATATTCATTAAGTACCAATGCATATTTTCAACTGGTTGGATTACCGAAATATGGTTCCGTTTCCCACCTTTTGATGTTACCAGACTCTCTATGTTACAAAGGCTTTACAAGAGTCAACTCTATAAAGTAGAGAGAGAGAAAAGGGGAAAGGTATTTATGGGGGTCATAAACCTCCCCAACCGGCCAACGTCATGACAGCACCAAAAGGGAAACATTTTAAGATATACTTGACTTTTCATCTTTACCCTCTACTGTCATTTAAGTAACTGAATCCATCTTTGAAAGTAGCTAAAGTTTTTGCTTTTTGGGGAGGGAAAACTGCAGGTAGGGTCCCTATACTTGCTAGGTCATGCCTGAACACATTTTTGGAGACAACATTCTGACAATCAATATGTTGTTGTGAGAAAAACGATCGAAAGACTTATGATGACAGCTAAGTTTGTGTGTGAACAAGTTCCTATTTTCCTACAGCACATACCAAGAACTTGAGTGAATGTGAGTGCCTATGTAATAATGAGACTGCACAAATAAACTGTTTCTACCCCCTGCACAGCGGTAGAGATCACTGGCAGTGTGTATCAGTATCTCATATGATCTATCTCAGTGGGTGGGTGAACGGACACTGTAGACTTATATAATCAACGTTGGACACAGAAACAGACAGTCAGAGAGCCAGTGGGGTCTGTGGGGTCTGAGGAAGAAGCGCCTGAGTGGAGAGAAAGCTCCAGGTTTTCATGGGTCCCTGACCCCTATCAGATTCCACAGCCTCTCCTGACCCTTCCATAACTGTGCCGACAGGCCCCTTGCCACCTGGTAACCCACCTCTTCTTTCTCACCCCTCCAGAGGTTCACGCAACTCAAGTCAACCCAGTTCTCTTGGCTCATCTTGGTTTTAGAAGCACTTGATGGTCGTTGCAATCCATACTTTTTGGTTCTTCCAGACTATGTTCTGATTTTCATAGTCTTCCTCAAGGCAGGACATGAATAGTCACATATGGTATCCTCCATTTTGAACTAATAGCTACAGTCTCACTACCAAGTCTGCAAATGCTGCTGGAATCGGTAGGACTCAACAATAATTTATGACTGAACAGCATTAGGAAGTGAAGTTTTAGAATGAACCCCCAAGTAAAGAAACAATCATGAAATTCCAAACAAAACTCTTATCAAAGTATGGTCCACTGTAGAAGTTCAAAGATGCTAGCTTTGGTAAGCCATGAAAATGCATAGTCACAATCCTCTTCTTTTTTCTTTTTTTTTTTTACTCCTGAGCCCTTTTGTCAATTACATTTCTGCATAGAATTTTACTGTATCGTGCTTATCAGTCTTTCTACAATAAAATGGAAAAAAGAAGTGGATAACGTAGCTTATATTAGAGTTTACTAGAGTTTAAATATGGCTGAAAGTGGGTTTAGGTCCCACCTGGCATGTGGAAAGGAGGCAGGGTGGAGTGTCTGTGTGTGTCAGGAGCTCCTAGTGTGATGGCCTTGTGAGTAACGTCCACAGAATCTCCTCTTGAAAACCATGAAGGTCAGAAACCAAGGAGAAGAAGAAACAACAAAGATGGGAATATGTCTTATATGGGTCAACCTGAAAACACTAGGAGGTTGAAACAGTCTCCACTGGGAGGTTCAAACAGTCTACACTGGGAGGTTCAAACAGTCTACACCTGGAAGGTTTAAACAGTCTACACTGGGAGGTTCAAACAGTCTACACTGGGAGGTTTAAACAGTCTACACTGGGAGGTTCAAACAGTATACACTGGGAGGTTTAAACAGTCTACACTGGGAGGTTTAAACAGTCTACACTGGGAGGTTCAAACAGTCTCCACTGGGAGGTTTAAACAGTCTACACTGGGAGGTTCAAACAGTCTCCACTGAGAGGTTCAAACACTCTCCACTGGGAGATTCAAACAGGCTACACTGGGAGGTTCAAACAGTCTACACTGGGAGGTTGAAACAGTCTACACTGAGAGGTTCAAAGAGTCTCCACTAAGAGGTTGAAACAGCCTACACTAGGAGGTTGACACAGTCTACACTAGGAGGTTGAAACAGTCTACACTGGGAAATTCAATCCGTTTACACTGGGAGGTTCAATCAGTCTACACTGGGAAGTTCAAACAGTCTACACTGGGAGGTTCAATCAGTCTACATTGGGGGGTTCAAACAGTCTACACAGAGGTTCAAACAGTCTACGCTGGGAGGTTTAAATAGTTTACACTGGGAAATTCAATCAGTTTACACTGGGAGGTTCAATCAGTCTACACTGGGAAGTTCAAACAGTCTACACTGGGAGATTCAAACAGTCTCCACTGGGAGGTTCAAACAGTCTACACTGGGAGGTTCAATCAGTTTACACTGGGAGGTTCAATCAGTCTACACTGGGAAGTTCAAACAGTCTACACTGGGAGGTTCAAACAGTCTACACTGGGAGGTTCAAACAGTCTACACTGGGAGGTTCAAACCTACAATACATTCACACCACTCTGTAAGTAGGTCATTTTGGAATTATGACGGATATACTATCAGCATCATGTCATGAATCTGCCTCCATGTTTTATGTAGGAAGTTGATGGTCATATTATTTGGATGCAATTCACATTACTATGATTATTATTGTCCATTTACATTTCTTCACGTTTCTCAACAATAAAACATTAAATTGTCTTTTTTGTCACAATCCATCACCCACGTTACACAATTACTTTAACATTTATCATTAGAACTGTTGTGCAAACCACAAAGCAACCTTTTAAATGTTTTCTGTTCATATTTTGGAAGCAAAGTGAGCACTTAAATCAATCATAGACAGGAAATGAATCCAACATGCCAATGTTCAGCTCTAGTAAAACACTCACTCAATTAACCCATGTCGGCTTGTCAACACGTCTTTTCCAAGAAAAGCATGTCTACTCTAAAGGATTGTACTGCTCAAATAAAATAAAAGAGTTGTTCAACAAAAAAATGACATGTAAGCAATGAGAGAACAGGAAGTGTTGTCGATAGAAATGTGTTCAGAAGTGATTTGAAACTAACCCCAGACTAATGTGGTGCTGTTTTCATTCTGTCTGATGTGGTTAGACACTGTCTGACTCTGTTGAAGAAAAGAGCACTAACCATTTGCAATGAGGAACTATTGGTCTACTAGTTGTAGAAATAGTAGTAGTAGTCCGGTCTGATGTTTACGCCACCATTTTAGCCACTGTTTCAGGCAACATTTCAGCCACAATGAAAAATGTGCTTGATTAACATCACAACACCACATTTCCTTCCTCTTCCCAGAAGACACTTGAAAACACCTCTTACAGTTCTTCATGAGAACATTTTTTTTTAAATCTTCTCAAATGCTGATGCTATGTCAGACAGGAAGCTGTGTCATAATGCCCAACTCATATCTGTCCGCTTAACCTCCTGTCTTCCACAGGAAATGGTCATGGAGATGGTATTTCACAGCACTTCCGGCATGGTGCACTGCGACAATGCTGTTGAGCAAAGAGACCAAAATCATGCAACAACGACTGTGAGACACTAACTTTGACTGCCGTTGCTGTGGCAGAGGGAAAACAGTGCACTCATCTGTAAGTAGACCGAGTCTGCATGTCTTCTTCACAGCCTTGTCTCAGTGTCTCTGTTGATGTTTATTTCATGCTCTACCACTTGTTGAGTTTATCACTTCTGTGTATAATTACCTCAGCGTATGCTGTTGGAACTTTGCAAGTCTCAGAGTACTTTCTCTAACACTTACATCTTAAGCCTGTCTTTCTAGTGTCATCTTAAGCCTGTCTTTCTAGTGTCGTCTTAAGCCTGTCTTTCTAGTGTCGTCTTAAGCCTTTCTTTCTAGTGTCGTCTTAAGCCTGTCTTTCTAGTGTCATCTCAAGCCTGTCTTTCTAGTGCCATCTTAAGCCTGTCTTTCTAGTGTCATCTTAAGCCTGTCCGTCTGTCTCTCATTGAGTCTCATTGTACGCCTCTCTGTCTGTCTCTGTCTGTCTGTCTGTCTGTCTGTCTCTCTGTCTGTCTCTGTCTCTGTCTGTCTGTCTGTCTGTCTGTCTGTCTGTCTGTCCGTCCGTCCGTCCGTCCGTCCGTCCGTCCGTCCGTCCGTCCGTCCGTCCGTCCGTCCGTCCGTGTGTCTCATTGAGTCTCATTGTCAGTGGTGTAGTGGTGCTTGGAGAAGTGGGTATACTCTAATTTTGCCTATCAATTTCCTATAGTTGTTTTCACTCTCAAAATTACACTTTTTAATAGAAAAACTTCAGAAATGTGAAGTTTGAAGTCTATAACCGGCTACTGATGTCTTTCAATTCTATGAGCTGCTCCATGCGTCAACAACAAGTTGAGAGCTGTGTGCTCTTGCTGCCTGATATTCTGCTAAAACTAGCTATGTGTACAGTGTGAATGTGAATAGCCTATATTCACATACTTTGCGATTGTGTAGGCTACTTTGTGCATGATTTCACAATTGTACTACATAATTGATATGGTGTTTACCTTCACGATACTACTTTGATACACATTAGTGCGGATTAAGAAGTAATATGCAATTCCCACTGAAAAGAAAGTGGGTATACGTCGTATAGCTCCCACTACACCAATGCTCATCGTAAATCTGTCTCTCTATCTCTGTCTTTCCCCACCTAAGTACATCGTGTCCCAGCGTGGGCTGCAGAGAATGTTGCGACTGACGTGCCCTGATTAGTTGTGTGTGTACATGTGTGTGTATACCCTTGTGTGAGTATATGTGTGTGTGTCTGGCCACCTTTCCCGCTCCTGATCCCCTTAATCCTCTCAGCCACCATGGCTCAAACAGCCCTGCATTCCCGCAGCAACACCATTTCCCTGAGTTTCCCGTCCGGATTGAACCCAAACCACCCCCCACCACCCCGGCTCCCACCTCCCCTTGCTCCCTCCCTCCACCCCTCCATCCCATCACATCACACACTGATGCAGAGATGTCAGCGGGTTCACTGCGATGCAGGAGGGCGATCCCATCCCAGGAAATCTTCATGGAAAGTTTCGAAGAGCCTTAGAGGGAGTGGCCTACTCTTACCCAGGCCCCTCGGGGCAGTGATCCCCCCAATTTGTGCTGCTGTTATAAAGAATGCACCTCTAAACCACTTTCCCACCACTAAGAGGATTACCAAGGTAATGCTTCATATCAAAAAGATGCTAAGGCCGATCTAGCCGCTGGGAGGCTGAATTTAATTATAAATATAGAAGATTGGTGTCAGACTTTTCGAACTGGACATGGACGCCACTGTCCTGTACTGTGATGAAAACCTAATGTATGTCCACATGACGGTCAAGACCATGTTGCAAACCATGTCAGTCCACAAACATAACTGATACTGTAGTAATCACTGTAAAAGCACTTTAGCCTGCATAAGTATACCTTTTCAAATCACCCTAGTCTAGGTCATATGCTGGGAGAGATAAGATGGGTGGAAGTAAATGACAGTTATTAGCATAGAAATTGAACAGGATGGAAATGAATATTGAATATAGGATGCTTAGCCCTGGAGTCAATAGTCAAAAAGTCTAAATGTGTTCTATAATGTCCATGACCTAATGTACAGACCTTAACATTATAAATATACTACACATTGTTTTTAAAACTCTTTACTGTATTGCTGTTAGGTATCGACAACCAGTTGATGGTCCATTCTGTAAAATAAAACTTTTCCACTGCGTCAAATGATTCTGCCTTCATTTTAGCCGTCATCCCACATGACAGACTGTAGTGTTGGTGTTGTGGGTCCCCTCATGCTTTGGTTTTCCACTCTTTGTGATGGTGTTGATGTAGGCAATGTTTACGCACTCCTGGCCGGCACAGACATCATGTCCGATTAGGATCAACTGGTGCGTGTGTGTGTGTGTGTGTGTGTGTGTGTGTGTGTGTGTGTGTGTGTGTGTGTGTGTGTGTGTGTGTGTGTGTGTGTGTGTGTGTGTGTGTGTGTGTGTGTGTGTGTGTGTGATACCAAAACAAAACTCACTTCCTCTTTGGTGACATGTTTGCCTTTCAGTCTGATGGCTACTAGCCCTTTGTGTGTCCAATGTGGAATGGCACTCACTAACCTATTTTCTCCCCTCTAAACATGACAAACGGTGTTCAAAGTAGTACATCCTAAATGCCCAACATCACCTCATCCCTGAAATGTTCATGTTTTGGAAAGCATTGCTTCGGTCACCTGCAAATTAAATCAATGCTATGTCTGTTGTAGAATTTTTTTTAAAATAATGAACATTTTACGTAACAATTTGAGCTTCTACTTTTACAAATACACCTTTCCAGAAAGTCTCTCACCGTTGCCACTTGCTATAGACCACCTTCTGCCCCCAGCTGTGCCCTGGACACCATATGTGAATTGATTGCCACCCATCTATCTTCAGAGCTTGTGCTGTTGTTAAGTGACCTAAACTGGGACATGTTTAACACCCCGACCATCCTACAATCTAAGCTTGAAGCCCTCAATCTCACACAAATTATCAATGAACCTACCAAGTATACATTCTGTATACTTCTGGCCCTTCCGTGGACATGTTAATTATCCTCCAGATGAGCTTCAATGCCATACAACTCTCCTTCCGTGGCCTCCAACTGCTCTTAAACCGATCACTGCTTGCCCGTCCAGCAACACTACTCTGGACGGCTCTGACTTAGAATACGTGGACAACTACAAATACCTAGGTGTCTTGTTAGACTGTAAACTCTCCTCCCAGACTCACATTAAGTATCTCCAATCCAAAATTAAATCTAGAATTGGCTTCCTATATCGCAACAAAGCATCCTTCACTCATGCTGCCAAACAAACCCTCGTAAAACTGACCATCCTACCGATCCTCAACTTCGGTGGTGTCATCTATAAAATAGCCTCCTTAACGCCACTCAACAAACTAGATGCAGTCTATCACAGTGCCATCCGTTCTGTCACCAAAGCCCCATACATGACCCACCATTACAACCTGTACGCTCTCGTTGGTTGGCCCTCGCTTCATACTCGTCGCCAAACCAACTGACTTCAGGTTATCTACAAGTCTCTGCTAGGTAAAGCCCCACCTTATCTCAGCTCAGGTCACCATAGCAGCACCCACTCGTAGCACGCACTCCAGCAGGTTTATCTCACTGGTCACCCCCAAAGCCAATTCCTCCTTTGGTCGTCTTTCCTTCCAGTTCTCTGCTGCCAATGACTGGAACGAACTGCAAAAATCTCTGAAGCTGGAGACTCATATCTCCCTCACTAGCTTTAAGCACCAGCTGTCAGAGCAGCTGACAGATCACTGCACCTGTACATAGCCCATCTGTCTACCTACCTCATCCCCATACAGTATTTATTTATTTATCTTGCTCCTTTGCACCCCAGTATCTCTACTTGCACATCCATCTTCTGCACATCTACCATTCCAGTGTTTAATTGCTATATTGTAATTACTTCACCACCATGGCCTATTTATTGCCTTAACTCCCTTATCTTACCTCATTTGCACTCACTGTATATAGACTTTTTGTTTTCTTTTGTTCTACTGTATTATTGACTATGTTTTGTTTATTCCATGTGTAACTCTGTGTTGTTGTATGTGTTTAATTGCTATGCTTTATCTTGGCCAGGTCGCAGTTGAAAATGAGAACATGTTCTCAACTAGCCTACCTGGTTAAATAAAGGTGAAATAAAAAAGTTAAAAAGTAAAAAACGCAAAAATGAGAGACATAGAAATAGCACACAGAACAGATCTGCCACTTCTTTTACTTGCATTCAATGAGAATGGCAAATCTATAAGTCACATTTCTATGTGAATTTGGTCAGGTCCCCCTAAAAGTTACATATTGCAGCATTAAGTAGTTAAAAAAAACTGTCTTTGAACCGTTGTGCAGTGTAAAGGAACCTCAGCTGCTCTCAGTTGTGCTACCAACTATGTGGTAGCGTCCTCAGTTACCCCATAAACATGGTGACCCCTGAAAAAGTTCAGTAAATCTCCTGAAACTGCCTCTGGATGCCAACAAGAGCAACAAATGCCCTTTACTTGACAGGCAGAATTTATCGTCTTTAATTTACTTTCAAAAGGCATCCAAATTGAAATATCCCCTACTTAGATGAACCTTTTCGGAATCTGAGTTTTGGGAAGGTGGATAAAGGCTTGGAGTAGGAAAATCCTTCATTTAAACCCAGGGAAAATGAAAAGTCTTTATAAAACAGAGAAGGAGGGGGCTCTCGTGCTAGCCAGCTATGTGCCAAGGTTAGCGATCGGACTTCGAAGCCAGTGAGTGTGTGTACGTGTGTAGAGAGGGGGGAAAGGGGGGGGGGGGAGGGGGGAGAGGGGGGTGCCATGAATGAGTCGGATGCATTGAGAATAACTATTTATCTAGTATCCTTGTGGATAAATGGGTTACATGATAACGAAATGGGCCCTCTGCCAAGACAATGGGGAAATGATCAATGGCGTGGACATGGGGGTGACATGGCTGTTCTACCCCTATTGGCTGCCATGAGGGTAACAAACACATTGCAACAAGTGGCACATAAATGATATGCCATTTTGCTCTGTGCGAATAAGGGGTTGGAACCGAAATGATTTCCCAATCGTTTCGTTCTGAACAGAACCACATCATTTTTCTCGTTTCGTTCTACTATTCCGACCAGCAAATTAAAGTTCTGAACCGTTTCGAACCCCAAACAGTTGTGGTTTATATTGTTCCTTTCCGTTCCTTTTTCAACCTGTGAAAGCAACCGTTTTTTACATTTAGATCATTCAATTACTTCACAATCAGTGCGGATTGAGCAGGCGAGCTAGTTATTTACATGTGTGATGGACAGACAAGTGTAGCCTAATTTATGGCGCAAAATGCAACTGAAATTTTGCAGGTGGAGAGAGTGACAAAGGCTTGAGGAGGAGGCTTGAAGCACGGACATCTTGTTATGACATGCATTATCTGAATTAGGTCCACAGAATTATACCTGGGAGGAGCTGATTTTATGGAGGGTCTTTGAATGTCATTTGATCTAGCTAGCTAACAAGCTTGTGTGTGCAGAGCAGCTGCATAATTAAAAACACGTCTTACTTTTTTGTTGTTAATAAATCCTATGTGAAACGTGATGACTAGGCCTATAGTATCCTTAACTAGCACTGAAAAGTAAATCCATTCTTCTCTTGCTAATAAAAAATCCCTTTGCCTATCTTCTGAATCAAGCGTGTAACATCAGTACAGTAGCCTGGGGGAGGGGCAGGTAGACTGAACATGCACAGGCAAAGATTTTCAGCTTGCAAGCAGGCACTAATATGTTCCTGAGTGGAATTAAACCAAAAGCATCTCTTACAGTAATATACTATATTTGCACTTCATGCAGATACTTTTAACAGTTGCAGTTTTATTTATATGATATTAATGTGTAATAATTCATATGAATCCATATTATTACAAAATATATATATATACAGTACCAGTCAAAAGTGTTGACACACCTACTAATTCAAGGTTTTTCTTTCGTTTTTGCTATTTTCCTACATTTTAGAATAATAGTGAAGACATCAAAACTATGAAATACCACGTAGTAACCAAAAAAAGTGTTAAACAAATCAAAATATATTTTATATTTGAGATTCTTCAAAGTAGCCACCCTTTGCCTTGATGACAGCTTTGCACACTCTTGGCATTCTCTCAACCAGCTTCATGAGGTAGTCACCTGAAATGCATTTCAATTAACAGGTGTCCCTTGTTAAAAGTTAATTTTTGGAATTTATTTCCTTCATAATGCATTTGAGCCAATCAGTTGTATTGCGAAAAGGTTGTATACAGAAGAAAGCCCTATGTGGTAAAAGACCAAGTCCATATTATGTCAAGAACAGCTCAAATAAGCAAAGAGAAACGACAGTCCATCATTACTTTAAGACATGAAGGTCAGTTAACCTCTCTGGGATATTCGGGACGGAGTGTCCCACTTCGCCAACAGCCAGTGAAATTACAGGGCGCCAAATTCAAAACAACAAAATTCCTCAAACATACAAGTATTTTACACCATTTTAAAGATAAACTTGTTGTAAATCCAGCCACAGTGTCTGATTTCAAAAAGGCTTTACGACGAAAGCACACCAAACGATTATGTTAGGTCAGCACCTAGTCACAGAAAAACACAGCCATTTTTCCAGCCAAAGAGAGGAGTCACAAAAAGCAGAAATAGAGATAAAATGTATCACTAACCTTTGATGATCTTCATCAGATGACACTCATAGGACTTCATGTTACACAATACATGTATGTTTTGTTCAATAAAGTTCATATTTATATCCAAAGATCTCAGTTTACATTGGCGCTTTACGTTCAGTAGTTCGAAAACATCCGGTGATTTTGCAGAGAGCCACATCAATTTACAGAAATACTCATAATAAACATTGCTAAAAGATACAAGTGTAATGCATGGAATTTTTCATCCACTTCTCCTTAATGCAACCGCTGTGTCAGATTTCAAAATAACTTTACTGAAAAAGCACACCATGTTGTGGAGTCAACAGATGTCAGAAATAGCATTATAAATATTCACTTACCTTTGATAATCTTCATCAGAATGTACTCCCAGGAATCCTAGTTCCACAATAAATATTTGTTTTGTTAAATAAAGTCCATAATTTATGTCCAAATACCTCCTTTTTGTTTGCGCGTTTAGTACACAAATCTAAACTCAGGAGGCGCGGGCAAGTCCAGGCAAAAGTTCAGACGAAAAGTCATATTACAGTTCATAGAAACATGTTAAACAAAGTATAGAATCAATCTTTAGGATGTTTTTATCATAAATCTTCAATAATGTTTCAACCGGAGAATTCCGTTGTCTGTAGAAACGCAATGGAACGCAGCTAACTCTCAAGGGAGCAGGCGAGACTGAGCTAATGGCACTCTGCCAGACCCCTGACTCAAACAGCTCTCATTCTCCCCTCCTTCACAGTAGAAGCATCAAACAAGGTTCTAAAGACTGTTGACATCTAGTGGAAGCCTTGGGAATTGCAATATGACCCCATAGACACTGTATATTCAATAGACAATGACTTGAAAAACTACAAACCTCAGATTACCCACTTCCTGGTTGGATTTCTTCTCAGGTTTTTGCCTGCCATATGAGTTCTGTTATACTCACAGACATCATTCAAACAGTTTTAGAAACTTCAGAGTGTTTTCTATCCAAATATACTAATAATATGCATATTCTAGCTTTTAGGCCTGAGTAGCAGGCAGTTTACTCTGGGCACCTTTTTATCCAAGCTACTCAATACTGCCCCCCAGTCCCAAAGAAGTTAATGTGGAAGATTTCAATAACTTTAAAAGATTCTTCAAGTGCAGTCGCGAAAACCATCAAGCGCTATGATGAAACTGGCTCTCATAAGGCCCGCCACAGAAAAGGAAGACCCAGAGTTACCTCTGCAGCCCAAATAAAATCTTCACAGAGTTCAAGTAACAGACACATCTCAACATCAACTGTTCAGAGGAGACTGCGTGAATCAGGGCTTCATGGTTGAATTGCTGCAAAGAAACCACTATTAAAAGACACCAAAAATGGGCCTCCCGGGTGGCGCAGTGGTCTAGGGCACTGCATTGCCGTGCTAGCTGTGCCACCAGAGACTCTGGGTTCGCGCCCTGGCTCTGTCGCGACCGGGAGGTCTGTTGGGCGACGCATAATTGGCCTAGCGCCGTCTGGGTTAGGGAGGGTTTGGCCGGTAGGGATATCCTTGTTTCATAGTGCACCATGACTCCTGTGGTGGGCCGGGTGCAGTGCACACTAATCAGGTCACCAGGTGCACAGCTGGCTTCTGGGTTGGATGTGCGCTGTGTTAAAGAAGCAGTGCAACTTGGTTGGGTTGTGTTTCGGAGGAAGCATGGCTTTTGACCTTCGTCTCTCCCAAGCACGTACGGGAGTTGTAGCGATGAGACAAGATAGTAACTACTAACAATTTGATACCATGAAATTGGGGAGAAAAGGGGGTAAAATTCTACAACAACAAAAAAGACACCAATAATAATAAGAGACTTGCTTGGGCTAAGAAACACAAGCAATGGACATTAGACCGGTAGAAATCTGTCCTTTGGTCCAAATTGGAGATTTTTGGTTCCAACCGGCGTATCTTTGTGAGACGCAGAATAGGTGAACGGATGAGAGCCGCATGTCAAACTAAATCAAATCAAACTTTATTTGTCATGTGCCAAATACAACAAGTGTAGACTTTACTGTGAAATGCTTAACAAGCCCTTAAACAATAGTGCAGTTCAAGAAGAGTTAAGAAAATATTTACCAAGTAGACTAAAATAAAAAGTTATAATAAAAAGTAACACAATAAGAATAACAATAACGAGGCTGTATACAGGGGACATGTGTGGTTACCATCATTATGCATGGAGGACGAGGTGTGATGGTGTGGGTGTGCTTTGCTGGTGACATTGTCAGTGATTTATATAGAATTCATGGCATACATAACTAGCATGGCTACCACAGCATTCTGCAGTAATACGCCATCCCATCTGGTTTGCACTTTGTGGGACTATCATTTGTTTTTCAACAGGACGATGACCCAACACACTTCCATGCTGTGTAAGGTCTATTTAACCAAGAAGGAGAGTGATGGAGTGCTACATCAGATGACCTGGCCTCCACAATCACCCGACCCGAAATGCAATTGAGATGGTTTGGGATGAGTTGGACCGTAGGGTGAAGGAAAAGCAGCCAACAAGTGCTCAGCATATGTTGGGAAGTCCTTCAAGACTGTTGGAAAAGCATTCCAGAGGAAGCTGGTTGAGAGAATGCCAAGCGTGTGCAAAGCTATCATCAAGGCAAAGGGTGTCTACTTTGAAGAATCTAAAATCTAAAATATATTTTGATTTGTTGAACACTTTTTTGGTTACTATATGATTCCATGTGTATTTTCATAGTTTTGATGTATTCACTATTATTCTACAATGTAGAAAATAGTAAAAAAAAGTTTAAAAGCCTTGAATTAGTAGGTGTGTCCAAAACTTTTCACTGGTACTGTACATATACATATAAACTCAGCCAAAAAAGAAACGTCCTCTCACTGTCAACTGCGTTTATTTTCAGCAAACTTAACATGTGTAAATATTTGCATGAACATACGATTCAACAACTGAGACATAAACTGAACAAGTTCCACAGACATGTGACTAACAGAAATTGAATAATGTGTCCCTGAACAAGGGGGGGATCAAAAGTAACAGTTAGTATCTGGTGTGGCCACCAGGTGCATTAAGTACTGCAGTGCATCTCCTCCTCATGGACTGCACCAGATTTGCCAGTTCTTGCTGTGAGATGTTACCCCACTCTTCCACCAAGGCACCTGCAGGTTTCCAGACATTTCTGGGGGGAATGGCCCTAGTTCTCACCCTCCGATCCAACAGGTCCCAAGACGTGCTCAATGGGATTGAGATCCGGGCTCTTCGCTGGCCATGGCAGAACACTGACATTCCTGTCTTGCAGGAAATCACGCACAGAACAAGCAGTATGGCTAGTGGCATTGTCATGCTGGAGGGTCATGTCATGTTGAGCCTGCGGGAAGGGTACCACATGTGGGAGGAGGATGTTTTCCCTGTAATGCATGATCCTCCACCTCCAAATCGATCCCACTCCAGAGTACAGGCCTCGGTGTAATGCTCATTCCTTCGACGATAAACGCGAATCCGACTATCACCCTGGTGAGACAAAACTGCAACTCGTCAGGGAAGAGCACTTTTTTCCAGTCCTGTCTGGTCCAGTGATGGTGGGTTTGTGCCCATAGGCGACGTTGTTGCCGGTGATGTCTGGTGGGGACTTACAACAGGCCTACAAGTCCTCAGTCCAGCCTCTCTCAGCCTATTGCGGACAGTCTGAGCACTGCTGGAGGGAATGTGCGTTCCTGGTGTAACTCGGGCAGTTGTTGTTGCCATCCTGTAGCTGACCTGCAGGTATGATGTTCGAATGTACCGATCTTGTGCAGTTGTTGTTGCACTTGGTCTGCCACTGCGAGGATGATCAGCTGTCCATCCTGTCTCCCTGTAGATCTGTCTTAGATGTCTCACAGTACGGATATTGCAATTTATTGCCCTGGCCACATCTTTCTTTCTTTTGGTGTTTCTCCGAGTCAGTAGAAAGGCGTCTCTAGTGTCCTAGGTTTTCATAACTGTGACCTTAATTGCCTATCGTCTCTAAGCTGTTAGTGTCTTAACAACTGTTCCACAGGTGCATGTTCATTAATTGTTTATGGTTCATTGAACAAGCATGGGAAACAGTGTTTAAACCCTTTACAATGAAGATCTGTGAAGTTATTTGGATTTTTACAAATTATCTTTGAATGACAGGGTCCTGAAAAAGGATATATATATATATATATATATATATATATATATATATATATATATATATATATATATATATATGTATATATATATATCAGAGACAAAGAGGCACAGTCTAAAAGTAGATCTCCTTTGCTATGCCTTTTTGTTGCTTTACTTTCAAGGTAGTCACTTCTTTTCCGAGAATGTGAACAGGAAATGGTTGATAAATAAAATATCTCTCACCTCTTGCAGCCAATCAGCTGACAGTAGGCTATTGGTTTATTAGCACACCACTGAACTAGAATACTCAGCAGCATTTTAATTAAGGTGGTAGAAATGCTTTAAGCTACTCATACAGGTATTTGGGACAGTAACAGCGTACACAGGTGATAAACCAAACAATTGTTTATACTATATTGTCCTATAGAAATACATAATTGGATGCATTCCATCCAAATCCATTGACAGACATTGACAACATTTAGGCTTCACACTCTCGTATATCAGTCAAAAGTTATGTTCATTTAAGATAATTTCCACTCCTGAGGTGCCTACCCCACGGCCTGTGTCTGGACGCGTTAGCTTAAATTATGCGTTAATGTAGCATGGGGCCATGGCGAGGCTGGGGAATCGGCCCAAATCCAGGCCCTGCTCCACTTTCCTGATCCGTCTTAGTTTGGCAGGGTCACTCTAAAGCCCCAAACAATGGCTCCCACAGACCTATACACAAACTAACTCATGTGTGACTGAGAGGGGAATAATGTGTGTGTGTGTGTGTGTGTGTGTGTGTGTGTGTGTGTGTAGTGTGGACATCTGTGTTGCTACATTTTGGTCTATAGGCTGGGAGGCTGTTCATACGTACACAGGGTTAGTATGTTTTACATTGTATACCGTTCTACTATCACATGGAAATGAACCTGGCACAAATAGTGGACGTTGTAGACGAGTGGTCCTTTAACAGTAATATCTCCTGAATAAGCAACTAACCCTAACCACTGAGGTCCA
The DNA here is from genome assembly GCF_002021735.2 of Oncorhynchus kisutch. NCBI lineage: Eukaryota > Metazoa > Chordata > Actinopteri > Salmoniformes > Salmonidae > Oncorhynchus > Oncorhynchus kisutch. The sequence goes on from NC_034182.2 coordinate 3,239,552, forward strand.
ACTGGTCTCATACCACCAAACAACATTAACTTTGTTCATCTGCAAACTTGTTCTCAGAGATCCTTATTTTCTAACAGTGCCATGGGTTCATTTGTATTTGTGTCACAAGTTCATGAAGCCAAAGTAAAGACCAGAAGGCTAGACATAAAGACTGCTCTAATATGGTTGCATAATGAATGGAAACGGGGTCTCTGTTACGAAACTGTGTGATTTCACCTCAATGTCAGACACCCCAGCTGAATCAATCTAAAATGTGTAGCATACTGAGAAACATTGACCCTGCTACGGACAATAATAAAGTGATAGCCTAATACATGTGTAATAGCCTAACATGTATGGGCTACAATGAAGAAACAGCTGTGTGTGTGTGTGTGTGTGTGTGTGTGTGTGTGTGTGTGTGTGTGTGTGTGTGTGTGTGTGTGTGTGTGTGTGTGTGTGTGTGTGTGTGTGTGTATGTGTGTTTGTGTGTGTGTGTGTGTGAGACACAGGTAACCATAACAAGAAGTCAGAGCCTGTGTGTGAAGTAGGGGGTAGCTTAGTGTGCTTAGAAAGAGTGTGTAAACATAACTTTAACAGCATGCGTGAGAGAACCAACGCGCTGCTTAGACTCGCAAAGGAGCAGAGTGTGAACCTAAAGCCGATGTGAGGGAGTCACTTCATGACAAGGGGATTGGGATGACACGGATTCCTGGCGCGCTCACTGAACCGTCGTCACATGATTCGTTTGCGTACGTTAATCTTCTTCATACTGGGAGGTCTTCTTTGAAGCGTTGGTCGCATTTTAAATTCTACTGACACACAATCTCGTGCTTTCTCATCAGTTAATCGTCTGGTCAATTTCATGTCCGGGAACCAAGTAAAAACTGTCCAGAAAAGGAGCCATGGCCTAATTATCGGGGTGGGTTAAACCAAAGGAATGTAGGCCTAGACTACTATGGGCTATAGTATAGACTATTGGCTAGGCTATTTATTATCTTCTCAGTGCAACACACAACAAAAAACTAACGAGGACACAGTGATCCAAATACATGATCTGAATTCAACTTTTTCCATGAGCAGAAATCAAGATAGTCGAATGCACATTGTGAAGGGCATTCAGAACCATCCCCTTTACTGGACCGTGTGTTTGTACACAAACCGCGTCATTCATTCTGGTGTGTGTGAAGTCTATGCCTGTCGCCAAGGCAAAAAGCCCCTCCCCTTCCTCCTCGGGCTGATGCAACGCTGGATAGATATAAAGGTGCAGACAAACCCCACCTCGTTTAGAACAACGTAAATTCAAGTTGCGTATCACATCGTTGGCAATTTGATTTATATAACATCTTAAAATAAATGATAGTTTAAGCTATTCTTATACAATTGTATCCACATTGTAAGTTATTTTCCTATTTAATTGGGACAATTGAATTGTATCTTAGATACATTTATTGTTACTGAATAAAACTTCAAGGATAAATAGTTTCTAGTAGAATATTGGAGACATTCAACGGTGAAGGAATTGTTTCAAATTAAAATTGAAAAGGATCGCTACTTTTTCATAGGGATTTTATTCGTTTTCTCAAAGGTAAGATTCTGCCTGCGCCGCATCTTTTACTGTCTTCCAGGAAATATCCTGTGTTACCGGGTGTAGGCTAATTAACTTGTAATTCTCTATAAACTATACATTGTAATTTACAATTATATAGGCCTAGTAAATGGATGTATTGTTAATAATTAAGTCTATTCTATTGGAAAATAGGTTAAATAATTAGCCTATATATTGTGTATTGAAATAGCGGGCCGATGTATTTAATCTCTTGCAGGTTATTTCCCTAGTCAATTAGCCAAGATCAATTAGGCGCAAAGATCAGATTTATTAGGTTATAGATGTGTTGTTTCTGTATTCTTTATAATATTTATGATGCTATGCTATAGGCCTAGGCTACACAGCGCAATGGGCCAGACTCACAAGGAGATAAATAAATAGCACTGACGCTGTAGGCTAGTGGGCTATATTATTTACAGAGGAATGTCGGGGCGGTAACCAAGAAAGGAATGTAATGGATTTGATGGTTGAGTCTTTCCCTTATTTAGGATATTTGTAAATAAAAGACATCAATGTCCAAGAAATGATGCAACCCAAATGAATGCCTGTAAGCTACAGCTGAGGATATCTAAAAGAGATATAGGACTACAGCTCTGCGCAAAATGGTGCCATGCCCATAATAGACAAGCACGTGCCTTTTGTTTCCATCAGTCAGTCATGGAAGAAATCTTATTAAATGGAGCCCAAAATCTAATTATTTAACAGTCCCATGCCTATAATGTTTTAGATTAGGCTGTGCTCTATCATTTAAAACCCTAAACTAATAACACGATCTCACATTCTGTTTAAATAAACGGGATTTGTTAGTTACATTTATCGTCCTATTACAATGTCCTTCTTATTTAACACGTTGAAATTGGAGATCAAAAGACTGGCGCAATGCTTTTGTCATTCATATTGGGAATGTGACGCTGCGCTGATGTGGATAGACGCGGGTGCCGGGCGGCTGGTATTTTTCCACTGGCTCCCGGGATGAGTCAACCCCCCTTCGTCTGGTCACATGACTTCAGATTTATGAGGTAGCTGCAGCGCATTGAGTAGCCTAGTCTCTCCCTTTCTAATATTGATTATTCAACGTCCCTGGTAGAACTCACGGTCATATGAAAGAAGAGAGTTGGAATGGCACAGGCAAGAAGTTCACAAATAAACACAAATTGATTCAAGGTTTTCCGCTTGTTTATTTTTATAGCATGAAACAGGCCACTGCAAAAACAGAGATGAGCCGCTTCAACATTTCCCCGGATGAGGATAGCAGTATCAGTTCCAATAGTCATGAATACAGTTCCTGTCCAACCAAGAAGGTTCCTATTGACAGGTGAGGCACTGCAGCCTGCTGGGTCTGAAGATGCTCTGCAGTAGACTTATGCCTGTGTTTCTAACCGCAGAAATGTCATCAACTTGCTTATTTTTGTAGGACTTGTATTATGTTTGTTTTAAAGGCTGAATTGGAATGGGATTAATCCATTAAATAAATGCTTTATGCATGTTTGATTTCCAGTCAATATCCCGATATGGATGCGGAGAGTCAAAACTTCCTTCCAGACTACCACCTGGACAAGAAGAAGTATGAAACAGATTATGTAAGTGCTGGACTGATAACATATAGGTTACCCAATTTGAGGCTTATGGTTTACTGTGCATTTATCAGAGTTTTTTTTTTCTAACTGGGTATATTTTACTTTATTCTCAACAGCATCCGGGCACCGCCTCTTTTGGAATGTCAGTCTTCAACCTGGGCAATGCTATCATGGGCAGCGGCATCCTGGGTCTCTCCTATGCCATGGCCAACACTGGCATTGCACTCTTTGTGTGAGTACTGTTCTAGTGATCCTGTATGCTAGTGTCAGACTTGGGTTTCATTGAAATCAATTGCAGATTATTTCTAATACTGCATTGCTTGCTGTTTGGGGTTTTAGGCTGGGTTTCTGTATAAGCAGTTAGTGACAGCTGCTGATGTAAAAAGGGCTTTATAAATACATTTGATTAATGAAGAAAAACTGCACTGCGGGTTCAATCAGAATGTTCACACTGTGTCATCCGATGGCAATGTCCGCAGCTTGCAAGGTGTGACGACGAGCTAGTGGTGTCTGTTTTAAAGCAGTTGACACCAATGATATATCCCAGGATTGCTGATGCCACCGGTCGGTCATATCGGCAGTCCCCAGAAGGCGTAGTCCTCCATAGGAATGAATGGAATTCTATAGTATTTGAATACAAATTTCCAAGGACAAAATTACATGTATTTAAGTATTTTGTTGTTGCAGTGGGTACAGTTTTTTTCAAAAAATTATACTTTATGGAAAAACATTGTAAAGAATTTTTATTTTTTTATGTTTAGCTCACATTTCGATTTAGCATTTTGGTGTCAGTAAACTAATAAATGTGGCAAAAACAAATATACACATTAATACATTGATTTTATAGCTTCCAAAATATTTTTTTGCAATGGTGGAGGGTGGTGCCAAGATGAAGGCGCAGTGGCTTCAAAACAGCACTCCCTGTCAGTCAACTAGCATATATATAAATAATTGGAATGGAAATACACTTCCACAATTGAAATGGGGCTCAGCTTTATGAATCTGGGAAGGAGGTAGTAGGAATTAGGAGTGACAGGTAGCCTAGCGGCTAAGCGGGTTGGGCCAATAACCCAAAGTGTGCTTGTTCGAGTCCCTGGGTGAAAAATCTGTCGACGTGCTCTTGAGCAAGACAATTAACCCTAATTGCTCCTGTAAGTCGCTTTGGATAAGAGCGTCCGCTAAATAACTAAAATGTAAGTCAACATCACATTGAATACAATATAGAATATCACTATGTTGCTAGTGTGGAAGATAGTTTGTGGAACTGTCTTGAGTCTGAATGCACTCAGTCATATCAGAGACAATACAGCACATTCTAAACTTGGCAGTGTGATATACCACCAGGTAGAGCACAACAAGGTCACACATCTCAATATGTACCAATGTGAGGCATAGATACTGTACATACAACCAGAGCACAGCATTTATCCACAGTCTACTGGAGATGTGTCCTTGTCTAAGACAGGGCATTGGATAACCCTGAAGGGAGTTAGAGTAAGCTGGTGAGTACAGCCTACAGAGATCAAAGCTTATGCTACTGCAGGGCACGGTAGCTAGTAGCCACGCAGGCCAGTGTTTACGAACAGTGGGCGTACGAGTGTGAGCGCTGTGGTTGGGTGTGTGGCGCACTAGCATCAGGGCCTTTCATGTGGGCCAGTCACTCAAAGCCGGGGGGAAGCCGCTTAGCAGCGCTAATCTTTCTGCGAGGGGGCCAGAGATATATAAAGGTGTAAGGTACGGGAAACGGGCCTCACATGAGATCATTCCAGTAGACTCTTCTTCTTCTCGCCATTACACTCATTGCACATCATTTCAAATGACCTTTAACCTAAATCCAATGACATGGTGTCATTTTTTTTGTTGATTTCATGTTAGTTGACAAATCAACCAAATGTAAATCAAAACTAGATGTTGAAATGACTTCTGTGCCCAGTGGGTAGCCAGTTTGAAGGGCCACTTGCTCCAACAGCTTATGCATATGAATTATGAATATAATACCTCTGATTATTAGTGTAGCTTTGTGAAGTAGGAGAAATTCTGTAAAATATATAAACCAGACTGAAAAACCTTTAGTGATTTGGCTTATGCATTTCCGTAACATACCTTCTTCTTCAGGGTATAAAAGCCTCTGTTTAAAAAAGATCTTTGTTTGCAAAAGGTTTCCACACCATGGGACTTGCAAACACTTCACTGTTGGGTAGATTCAGTATTTACAGAGTGAAAACAATTACCTTGGGGTCATCTAAGGTATATTTGAGGAGTCAGTGAAGTGCATATGACGTGATGAGATGTAGACTAAACTATTATGGGCAGAAGTGTAAATGCTGACAAGTAAATCTTGGCCATGTTCTGTTATAATCTCCACCCGGCACAGCCAGAAGAGGACTGGCCACCCCTCATAGCCTGGTTTCTCTCTAGGTTCTGGCCTTTCTAGGGAGTTTTTCCTTACCACAGTGCTTCTACATCTACATTGCTTGCTGTTTGGGGTTTTAGGCTGGGTTTCTGTACAGCACTCTGAGATATCAGCTGATGTAAGAAGGGCTTTATGAATAAATTTGATTTGAAGTAGCTGAGTCGACAGAGCTGTGCTCGGATATAGTCGAGTAATCGTCTCTATACCACTGTGTTGTGGTTCTTAAGTTGTGTGAGTGAAATGATTTGCACAAAGCCTTCATAACGTGAACCTAGCTCATATCTCTTAGAGAATTTTTCTCAGTGGGACAATTGCTACTATTAATACAGTGAGACAGTTTTAGCTCTGCACAGCTTGGCTGCTAGATAGAATATCCAAACCTGGAGCCCATTGTCCAAATCACATCTCTGTATCTGGATTGTGCATAGCTGTGTTGCATCAAAACTGTCCCCATGACAGGGTCTTTGCAGATCAGCTCACAGACAGAACCTATTGATCCCTATGTTTGGGTGCTACAGTACAGTAGAGAAGGTCACTTGTGTGTCACTTCCCCAGCCTCAACATGGTCAACATGAGATGTGTCCTTGCGATGGTCAGAACACATTTTCCATGTGAATTTAAGCCCTGCGTTGACATTTGGTGAGGTTTGTCTTCACGTTCAGATGGAACCATTGGGAGATCAAGTCAAAATAACATGTTTGAATTGGGACTGGTGAAATGCACCAAACGGAAACAAAGCTTGTTCTTATCCAATGTGCACTTATCAGTAGTCAACCGTGTTACTAGGTGTCAGTATGGTTAATACCAGTCGATAATAGTCCTTACCAGTCTTGCAGGCCTGGTTCCGTACCTTTACTCAAGATACAATGTTCCTCTTCTCTCCACAGAATTCTACTGGTGGCTGTGTCCATCTTCTCCCTGTACTCTGTGCACTTGCTTCTAAAGACAGCCAATGAAGGAGGGTCGCTGGTCTATGAACAGCTGGGTTACAAGGCCTTCGGGATGCCCGGGAAACTGGCTGCATCCATCTCCATCACCATGCAGAACATCGGAGGTGAGAACTAAGGACACTTCAATGGTCATTCAGAAAGACAGATCAAAGTCGAGGAGACAGTCTCATTGATCCACTAGGAGTTGACTATGTGGAAAAAAGTCCAAAGTCTAAATGTCAGTGATGTCACACATAGAAAAGGAAGAGCAGCCAAATAAACCAAATGGTTCTGTAAATGTTTACAATAAATATTTGCAAGGGTACTAGACTTTCCAATGGAACAAACATCCCTTTTGCGAACCAATAGGCCTATTCATCCTTGGTTAGTGCTACTAGAACATTCTCAGAGATGTCTGTTTTGGAACAAAATAAGGCATGTTTTGATGAAAAGTCACTGATTCACAATATGACTTTGACCAACCGTGACTTTGCTTTTACCTTTGCAGCCATGTCCAGCTACCTCTACATTGTGAAGTACGAGCTGCCGATCGTTATCCAAGCCTTCATGGGAGCTACCAACGGGTAAGCAGCTTTGTCTCTAGATTCTGTGTGTCGGTTGGTGTGTGTGTGTCTTTTAGTCTGCTGTTACTTTGGTTTGACAAATGGCCCATGGTTGTTTTTGAGCGGTCGACCCTCGAGGTGAAGTAGTGACTTTGGTGTCATTCAAAATGGCGGCGGGTTGTTTTTGAGTGCTGCGCTGGGAAGATGTGAAGAGGCCTCTTTGTCCCTCTCAGCAGAGAGGGAGAGGAGGGAGCAGGGACGGTGTGTTGTCGGCGGCCGTTCAAAGGGTCCTTTTAGAAGAGCCAGTGCCGCACAGAGACAGACCTCTGGATGAGCTCATTCAGACCAACTGGCCCATCAAACATTCATGTAGTGTTGCCAGCATGTAGCTAGACCACCCTAAGAGCAGGCTGCTATTTATGTGTGCATTGCAGACATTCTGCCATGTTTGTATTTTACAACAACAGTCAAACGAGAAACGAACGCTACAATAGCTTTGATATAGGTCATATTTCTTCACAAAAGCTAGATAAATGTTGGGATATGAATGTGTGTAAGTGTGTGTGGGCGTAACTGTGTGTTATTATATTAAACTGTGTGGTGATATGTGTGTACAGTGTATGACGAGGTCTTGTCTCTCCTGTGCGTTTCAGAGAGTGGTATGCGAACGGGGACTATCTTGTGATCTTGGTGTCAGTTGTCATCATCCTGCCACTCTCACTTCTCAGGAACCTTGGTAAGACACAATACAGAGTGTGGCACTTGACTTTGTGTGTGTGTGTGTGTGTGTGTGTGTTGTAAAATGCAGCACTTGTGTAAAATGTTGTGAAAGGGCAGGGGATGGTGACGCACTGTGGCAACGTATGTGTGTAGTAGAGGCCAGAACAGTTTGTTTACATTAGATTCCTTTTTGACTGATAAAGTTAATATATTGCCTTAGAAGAGTACATTCTTATTCATTGTAATATAGTTTTAATATGTTATAACGGATATTACACAGTTGTTAGTATATTTCCTATCTTACATTTCCACAGTATATGAAGTACTCAATAGTTTTCTCTCTCTGTTACCTTACTTCAGGTTACCTTGGTTACACAAGTGGTTTCTCCCTGCTTTGCATGGTGTTCTTTCTGATTGTGGTGAGTCAACATCCTAAACTACTCTGCTGTTATGGTCTTTACAGTTCAGGTTATTGTAGTGAATGGCTCACCTACAGATATGATATCTTAATTTTATAACTCTGTTGTAAAAGATAATGTTCCTGCACAGTAGGAAATGCAAATGTTAGTGTATTTAAGGTTTAAAGCGGCTTCTAAAGTTAATCATTCCCACTTTAATACTGCCAATCTTGATTTATCCTAACTAAAATGTATCAACCACATCTCCATTCATTATAATCCATACAATATTTTGCATTTCCTGTCACTGCAGGACTATTTCCCTGCAGTGAGAAACTGGTCAAATTAAGATAGAACACCCGAATAACTGTGACACATTGGTTTACAATTCTGACCTGCTCACACTAGCCGGACCATTAGCAAGCATTCTAAAAGTAATCCGTTTTAATCTGTAGTAGTTATAATATTGGCAATTAGCAATGTATGTAGCCAATAGTCTGTACCTTTTGTATGGGAGTCTAAATGGGCTTGGTTTCTTTTCCAGGTGATCTATAAGAAGTTCCAGATCCCGTGCCCTTACGTCCCTAACATGGACGTGATACTGAACGAGACGGTTAGCAAGGTTCTGAACAACACGATGGGCTTCCTCAACACCACCGCCGTCATCTACAACGAGGACGTCTGCACACCCAAATACTTTGTCTTCAACTCTCAGGTGAGAAATGGACAGATATGTTGAGTGGTAAATCGATAAATAGAAAGAGAACTACTTAATGGATGCCCAAGTGCTTTCGTACTTGTCTTTATGTTTGTTTTTTGTGTGATCTAATGGTTTTTTTTGTGTCAAATGTCTAACGGTCTTGTCTAATGCTCTCCTTCAGACTGTGTATGCTGTTCCTATCCTGACGTTCGCCTTTGTCTGCCACCCCGCCGTGCTGCCCATGTACGAGGAGCTTAAAGAGTGAGTCTATCGCTGTTTACCCAGCTGCCACGTTGTCAAGGCTACACACACACACACACACACATAGTTTATAGCTGTAGTACTTGTGAAGGAAGAAAGAGAAAAGAACAGTGGTTCTGTGTTGTCTCAACCTCCTCTTCTTTCCCAGTCGTTCCCGTAGAAAGATGCAGGGCGTGGCCAACGTGTCTTTCCTGGCCATGTTCATCATGTACCTGCTGGCTGCTCTCTTCGGATATCTGACCTTCAACGGTGAGCCACCCCCGCCCCTCTTAGAAACATATTCATCCATTTTTTAACAGTCGGATACAAAACTAGTTTGAGCAGGAAACAGTCCGTTTTGGGCTCATTACAACCAGTTATGCAAGTACTGTCCCCCATGAGAAAACAAGACACAGAATCATCTGTCCAATACACCAATGATCCTGTATATTTGTTATGGCAAGGAAATCGCAGCAGGTGTCCAGCCATGTTCCAGACTTCCCTAAAAGTATGGCTACGCATTGGCCCTCGTTAGCAAGGACGACATGACATGACGAAAATGAATGAACTAGGGTGTGAAAGTTACGCACAACCTTGAATAATCTAAACTGTATTACAATTGACCTCTCAATCTCAGTTTGATTGGGCTGGACATGTAACATGCAGGTTACAAAGACATTTCTGAACGAACACCAATAATACAGCTAAATGAGTGAATGTTTACCGTAGGGGTTATTATAGAGCATTGCTGACCAGGGTTCGATACCCAGTTGGTCACACATGGGCCCTATGTCTGGATATCTGAATATCTGAAAGGTGTGGACTCATCAGGCTAAGGGAAATTAATTGAATATGTGGCTTTATAAGTGAAAGGAAACAAGCATAAATTAAATGACCGTATTGGATTGGCTTTACAGTGAATGTGGAGCCCGAACTTCTGCACACCTACTCCAAGGTCTACAAGTCTGACGTGATCCTACTCATCGTTCGTCTGGCCGTGCTGACAGCTGTCACCCTGACTGTCCCTGTGGTGCTGTTTCCCGTAAGCCTCACATCTATCTATCTATCTGTCTGGCTGGCAGCTTGTCTGTCTGTCCATTGTCAAGTTCGGCATTGCCACCATGTTGACCTTGGTCCCCCGTCTCTGTCTCTCTGTAGATCCGCACGTCGGTCAACCAGCTACTGTGTGCCTCCAAGGAGTTCAGCTGGATCCGCCACACCATCATCACCGTGGTTCTGCTGGCCAGCACAAATTGTCTGGTCATCTTCGTCCCCACCATCAGAGACATCTTCGGCTTCATTGGTGAGTGAATGTGTTCAGTTGGTCAGGTGCAGTTCACAGAATCTAGAAGTTGTGATAGAGAAAGAAAAGAGGTGAACATCCCCACTGAGCCTGTCATCTTCCTCCTCAGGTGCATCTGCGGCAGCCATGTTGATCTTCATCCTGCCCTCGGCCTTCTATATCAAACTGGTCAAGAAGGAGCCCATGAAGTCTGTGCAGAAAATTGGGGTAAGAAAAAACCCTGCTCCTTTTTGATCCATGAATTGATGTGTTTGTGGGTGTTGTGGTCTGTGACTCCTGGCAAGGAGCAGCAATCATAGAGTGGAGAAGAAAGCCTTGTTGTGCTAAAAGCCCAACTGTCTCGTCCTCCCTCTCTCTCCAGGCATCCATCTTCCTGTGCAGTGGTTTCTTCGTCATGATCGGCAGCTTGACCCTCATCACCCTTGACTGGATCAACAACGCCTCACAAGCCTCCGACGGACACTAGGATACCTCATCCACCGGGGGGGGGGGGGGACCACACCATCCGCAGCTCAGCCGCTAAACATCTGACCGCTAAGACTGCTACCCAAGAAGAAGAAAATGACCTCACATACAACAATGTTCGGCTTTGAACTCTAAGCAAGAGACTATACCATTCCAATGAGAATGTACTGAACTTTGTACAGTATGCGGTTAAGCCACACAGGTGGTGATGATCTTTTTTCTTTTCGTTGTGCTTTCTTTGTTTTGTTTCCCGTTTTGGGCGTTTTCTCTTTTTTTGTTATTCTGGTACAGTTGAAACATTTGACTGTGCCTCAAACAGGGATGGTGTAGTTGTAGAGTTCCACTGCAGCTCATATTCAGGTACTGCGTGTGAGCTCAGCTTTTTGGGCACGGCGACAACTTTTCTCAACCGAGGCCGCACGCAACCGCGGACATCCTGGAATCCCAGAACTCATTACAAGTGGAGAACATGACAGCAGACTCTACTCGACGTGAATAATTTAGCGTTCAACTTCTTATTTTTTAAAACATTGCCAAAAAAGGTATTTGTAATATGTGTTTATATATTTAAAAAGCACTTAATGTTCAGCACACTCGTGAGGAAATTGTCTGTTCACGGACTACTAGACCGCTTATCAGTATTTGTACCAAGGCTGTGTGACCTAGCTAGTGGTGTCGGCTTAACTTGTAAAATGCTTAGTATGAATCGACGAAACCTGCCTTCTCAAAACCCCACACTGGAAGTTGCAAAAGATCTCTTAGGAGAAATCTCTTTTAAAGAAATGTATTACGCATTATAATGTATTGAAGACCTTGTTCAAATCTTATACAGCGATGACACTACTGCTTGTAGATGGGGCATGCTCCCTGTCAAATCCCCCAGATGCTAAGGGGAGGGGGACGTTACACTTTTTTTCTTTAAGGAAGAATATCTTGAATTTGACCACATGCGTGGTTGTAATGTACCTGTTTACCTTGCAAAAATAGTTTGTTTTTGACTGTTTTGAGACCGCACATAACCAAACGTCACATCAACGTTACATAATGGCTTCCATGCAGAACTGAGGGAAGGCGGAGGAATGTCGTGTGAGCTGCTCAGTGTATCTGTCAAAATGTCAGTGTTTTTCTAACGGTTGGCAGCTTCTCCTTATTAAACATAACCGTAGTTACAAAAAAATAACGAAATGATTGATAAGGATAGTGTAGAGTTGGCTTGTCACCTCGTCACAAACACGAGGCGGGCGGCTCACTGCTTCCAATGTTAACCTCACACATCATCCAAACTGTTATTGTCCTGCGATTATTTATGGAAGAACATGAAATCAATGTAATTTTATCTATTTTACTATATTTATATATTGTACATATATGTGTAAATATCTATGAGTTGAACTACTGTATATATGCTCTGTTTTGTTTAACCTTCTATTGGCATTTCACTAAAACTAGAGCTGTAAAAATAGCTGGTGAATTTGGTCTTTATCAATTTACCCCCCTATGATTCAGTATGGAACTGTTCCCTTTCATTTCTGGAACCATAGTGAGAGAGTTTTCCCTCTTCCACTTGCTGTAATTCTGAAAGACCATGTTTAAAGTGGAACCTACCAAAACATAGTGGCAGTGGTCTTTGTGTAACACACTTCACACTTGTTCTATTTGTGACCCTGATAACCTGTTCTCTCATGCTTTACGCACGTCTTGGTTAGAGAGTATGTGAGCCATCTCTTGACCTCAGGAGCAGAGGGCATCGCCCACCAGTGTTACACTCTTGTTTCAATGAAACACTATGTACATCATGTAATTATTGTCAAAATAAAGTCAAAGATAATCCCACACATTGTCGGGTCTTTATTGTGTCAGTTCTATTTTGCAGACCAGCTGATTGTGGTGTGGTTTTGCAGGGAGCCCACCGTATGTTGGGAAAGTGATGGCAAGTCCTTAGACAAAGAACTGGAACCCCTTCAATTTTGATTAATAAACTGCACAAAAACACAAACAATTTCAGGAGAGAATATTACATTGTCTAAATATTGTGGTGGGAAATGATGCATTTTTTCAAATGTTGGCATGAATGAGATGTATAGTCCAGAATCATAAGTCCACCAGTGTTTGGACAGTGAAGTATAACTCCGGCAATTTGGGATCAAATGATGAATATGAGGTGACAGGAAGACACAACCTTATTCTAGACATGATGTTAAAGTAGTGCTGTTGATTGGATTTGAACAGCCAAAGATGTGTAAGACACATCTTTACTCTGCCTTGCTGAAATAAATAAAAGCACAACTCATGCAAATGACCTCATTAACCACGTTTCCATCCACCCTATGAAAAAAAATCACGACAGCTGTGATGGAAACAGGAAGTTTCGATGCAATTTTATAAATGTTGAGAGATCATTTGTTTATTCGACATGGTGGAATCTTTTTGCATCTTTAAATTCAATTATGCGAGAAAAGGCAGTGGAAACGACTTCACGCGCAAATATTGATGTAATAACAATCATTCACTGAACTATAAACCTCAACTAAATCTTGTAATGAATCATGTTGAAATTTAGCAAGTTAAGGAGACTAAACTGCTTGGTGTAACCCAGGAGGGTAAACTGTCATGGTCAAAACATATTGATGCAACGGTAGCTAAAATGGGAAGAGGTCTGTCCGTATTAAAGCACTGCTCTGCTTTCTTGACACCACTATCAACAAAACAAGTCCTACAGGCCCTAGTTTGGTCATACCTGGACTACTGTCCAGTCATATGGTCAAGTGCCACAAGAGGGCCACAGGCAAATAACAATTGGCCCAGAACAGAGTGTCACAGCTGGCCCTTAAATGTACATGCAGAGCTAACATTAGTAATATGCATGTCAATCTCTCCTGGCTCAAAATAGAGGAGAGATTCACTTCATCGCTTGTATTTGTGAGAAGTATTGACATGTTGAATGCACTGAGCTGTCTGTTTAAATGACCAACACACAGCTCAGACACCCATGCATACCCCACAAGACATGCCACCAGAGGCGTCTTCACAGTCCCCAAGGCAAGAACAGACTATGAGAAACGCACAGTGCTACATAGAGCCATGACTAACTACATGGAACTCTATTCCACATCAAGTAACTCATGCAAGCAGTATAATCTGATTTTACAAAAATCTGATTAAACTACACTTAATGGAACAGCGCGGACTGTGAAGAGCCACACACACAGGCACAGACACAAGCATATACACACACACGCTAACACAAGTACTCTACACACATTACGTATTGTAGATGTGTTGTAGTAGTGCGTGTGTGTATTAATGTGTGTATATATAAATTCCCGTAATATTGCTGCAGCAGCGAATGGGTATCTATAATAAAATACCTATATTGAAATCAACCTGGAGTCACGCGATGACATGAGTAGTCATCCCGCTATGAAATAAATTATGATGAACTTTACAGGGTGGTGAAAGTGCACGGACCGGTATGAGTTTGAGGCTCCTTTCCAATAAATATCGAGGGTCTTATTCTGGTGACATGATGAACTGCCGTTTGACAAATAAAAAATTATCGCGTTTATCTATGTATTGTAGACTAACCTACCCGCACAGTATCTGCGAGCTGTTTAGCGAAAGGGCATGTGCCAATGTAACAGTATTGCCCCTACCTGGGCTCGAACCAGGGACCCTCGGCACACATCGACAATAGCCACCAATCGAAGCATCGTTACCCATCGCTCCACAAAATCCGAGGGACTGTTATGGGTGTAACATTCAAACAGGGACGACACCGATTGAAACGCTATTACCCCGCACACCGCAAACTAGCTAGCCATTTCACACCAATACCAGACTGGGCACATTTCCTATTTAACGCAACACTTTTTGTGTAAAAACTATTGGTATAGATGAAAATGGATAGAAACACATTGAACAGTACATTTTTATACGGTACATGAGAACTTAAGCAAAAAATAGATAAATTGTGTGCACTATGTCAACACGCCAGTGCGTTCCAGACACAGTATTTTATTTTGGGAGCCCTAAACCAGATTTGGTTGAGGGGCCTCCCCACCTCGCAGCAAAACATTTTAGTGGCCCCCCTGTGAGGGTGGAGAGAAAAATATAAATCTACACATTTTGCCATGGGGCGTATATAAAATAAATTAAGTTTAAATTTCCTGCAATTCTACCCATTTTTCCATAGGGTGGAGAGATATTTTGGCAGTTTTAAAGCAAATTTTCGGCAATTCTACACATTTAGTAATGACTTATGCCATGTTAATAAGATATCTGAGTGAGAATGACTAACAAAATCAATGGGTGCCTCCTGGAGGTAGGTATTCAGCCATGATTACTACAAGTTTAGATAGCTGGCTAACTACCAATAAAAAAATGTTTTGATGACATGGCTAGTTGAGTGACTGTTGGTAGCTGGGTTTCCGTCCAATTGGCAACAGATTTTCATGCATATCTTCTAAAATCGGCATAAAAACAATATGTGCATTTTCTCACCAGAGATGTTTCCATCAAATTGACTTGCTGTAGAAAAAAGGCTGTGCGTGATGATGTATTGCACATAAAAAACCTTTTGTGGTTAAATTCCCATGTACCAAATAAAAAATACAGTAAAATGGGTTTCCATCACATTTTCAACTCTACTGTTTTCTCACAACAAAAAACTCTGGTTTTGGCACGTTGTGCACCAGGGAAAATCTGATAATGACACAAAATGTTTTTGTTTCAATTGTTAGTAAATATATGTAAGACAGTTATATTGAAAATGATATGTTTCATATTATCGTAGAACACGCTCAGCACCATGAAAACAACTTAGAGCCAGGAGTCATGGTTTAGTGACATATTTTAAATGTCATAATACAAATTAAAGTATTCAAGCTGCTTAGGGAATTACTTAAAATATGAACTAAATATTATAAATAATTTACAGGAAATAGCTGTCCCTCAATTTCATGTCACTGGTGTTACCCTTAATAAAAAAACACCACTTTGAAAAAATGACACATCCTTGTCAACTTTTTCCTGGGTCAAAGGTTCATTAGAGGCAGGGCTGTTTTAAGAGCACATGGTGAGTCTGCACTCTCTCTTCATATTAGCAATTTGATGATGCAAAGATGTTAAATCAAATTAAAAGAAAAAAAACCTTCACTGGTGTTATAGTTTATAGTATGGGGAAAGGAAATATGATTGATATAATTGATCCAATCATATTATTAAGTGATTTATTTACAATTTAAGAAGTGTGGTTTGAGCTACTGTGGTCCCCCATTTTAGATATGCCATCTTGTCAGCAGATTTGTCACCGGTGTTACGTCCCTGGTGTTACCAGTGACTTGACATTAACACCAGTGAAAATCAATCACACTGATAACGTTTTATATCAACATAAGGTTTTATACTGTTTCAATATTGTGATCAAATCAAATCAAAATCAAATCAAATTTATTTATATAGCCCTTCGTACATCAGCTGATATCTCAAAGTGCTGTACAGAAACCCAGCCTAAAACCCCAAACAGCAAGCCCAGACCGCGCAGAGCAGCCGGCATTACAAAAACAACTTACTTATTTAAAGGATTTAGAGAGTCAAAAAAGAAAGAGAGTGAATGATCTCACAGAAAGAGGAACAGGACAGTAGCGAAAGCAATGTCAGGTCAGTCAGAAAAACACAGAGAGATGTTGAGAGCAGGAGAGAGAGAGAGCACTTCTTTTGCAGGGAAAACCCCTTTTGGGTGGTGACACCGCAGGAGAGAGACTGAGAAACTTGCCAGTGCAAGACTCCTGAGAACTTGCAGTTTACAATGGATAAAATGCACAAACTTGGTCTTTCACAGTCCAGCAACCTGGAGGAGATTGCAGATAGCACAGTTTGTAACAATTCAAAGGCACAAGCCAAGAATGTGAACACTCCACCGGCTAGACAGAAATCCAATGAAGAGGTGGAGTGGGGGGCTCACTAAAGTGGACAACTGACCTTGGTCCACCATGTGAAAGACAAAGGATGCAATGTCTTTCGATGAGTAGGTAAGGGACTCTGGCACTCAAATAGAGTTATATTATGTTAGTGAGGAAGAAGTGGAAAGTAAGGCACAGACGATTTATGGAGTAACCATAAAAGGAACCATACGAATGCACCAGGTTCTGAGTAATCACGCCTGGCATCCTAAAATACAAAGACATAAGTCGTCTCTGCCATGCAGCGCAAAGCATGTGGGATTGCCCATGTCATGGACTCCAAGAAATCACTCTCCCGACAGTGTCACTCTCCCGACAGGGGTGCATTGTGAACCACGATGAATACCCTGGGGTTATACTGGAGGTCAAAGAACATAATGTCAAAGTTAAGTGCATGCACAAGGAATGAAGTCAACAAGTTCTTCTGGTCAGGCCCAAGAGATGATATCAACCGGTATGGGGATGACCACATTGTGTGTCTGATGCCAAAGCCAATGCCAGTGAACAAAAGATCAGCTCAGATTGGCCACAGTATATGGAAGTACTTGGAGGAGCACCTGAAGAAGGCGGCGTCAGTGGTTAGAAAGCAAGGGAGACTGGCTGGGAGATGCTAACAGATGGATGTGATACAATAGCATAACAAAGACAAACATATGGACAAACTTTTCTAAAGACAAACAAATCAAGTAAAAGTGAAGTTAGTATGGGAAATAATTAGTACAGGAAAAGTTAGTACAGGAAATAGGCCTGTTCCATGAACATGTTTTACTGCGTACAATATGTCTATATCCGTGCTTTTGGGAAAAGTTAGTCTTAGTTTACATTCAATGTTGTGTTTCTACAGTTCTATTATACATATTTTATTTTTGTACGACAATGTGTTAGGGAATACATTTGAGGCAATAGGCTTAATCTTTTGGTCTTAATCTTTGACCAATAACATTAATTTTATTGTTCATATAAAATCAACACATTCTAACATGATTTATATATATTTTTTAATTACTAAATTGATCAAATTTGTATGAAATAATTTATAATGTTAATGTCAATGGTTTCACATCGTGTCACTGGTGTTACTGCATGGATACTTGTTAATCTTTATCTACCCAACTGCTGCTGCATTCATTAGTAAGCATTTTAAGGAAATGATAATCACATTTTGATGACCCAACTTCTATTATTTCGGATGTTACAACACAAAACACGTGGTAGAAATATAAAAATGTCACACACTAGAACTTTCTACATACAGGTTTAAAGTTAGTTATTACAAATCTACTACAATGTATTAATATTTGCATTAACCTTTTGTCTTTGATTATCTACGCAAATTAAAATGTGAAATTACATTCAGGAAAGCCTGAATTGTCATCTAAAATATAGGGAGCACCAGAGACGACAAGGCAGCACTAGCATTTTTTTATGTTATGTATTACAGATATTAAATGTAATTAAACTGGCATGCATGTTGATTTACAATGGGTTAACTATTATCTGACAAAGTTTTATTTACAACAAAAAAATTTGCTCTTCAAAATCCACCATTTCCGTAGAATCACCCATATAGCCTACATGATGAGATTGTTATTATGATGGACAAAAGAGCGAGATTATTTTTGTCAAACGGAAGCCAAAAATCAATCATCATGTCACAAGAATAAATCCCTCGATATTTACTGGAAAGGAGTATCAGTCATCACCTTGTTACGTTAATCATAATTTATTCAAATCTGTAACCTGATTTCTTTCCGGACGAGTCCTAATGGGAGGACCATACATGTCATCGCGTGACTCCAAGTTTACCTCGATGTTCATTAAGCATATCAATATTTGCGCAAAAAAAGCGTTTCCACCGACGTTTTCGTATAATTATTTTACCAACACAAAAAGATCCCACCTTGTCCAGTGTATTTTTTGCCGACATTTGGAAGTTTTACCGAAAAATTATGTTTCCATCTAGCCTGTCATGACATCTTTTATCCGACATGTACTTTACTCGCATAAAAAGGTTGGATGGAAACCTGGTGCGTGTCCGGATGCACAACCAAATTTCGAAATTGCACCTGGCGTATTCTACAATTTTTACTAGATTGAGACCCCGGCCTAAGCAACCGTTTATGTCGCTTATAACTGGAAAAGGCACTGATTGCCAATGTTCTGTTGATTGTCATGTTAACTGTTCATATCTTTTCTATGAAATGGTGGGTTGATTTAAAAAAAAAAAACCTGACAATGGTTTTGACAAGCCTGCCCTGCTGGTGAAACTAGTGAAGCACATTTTCAGGTTAACAAGCAGTGCATTGGACTGCTTTTGTGAAACATTGGCAAGAGGGTCTTCATGACCATAACAAAATATGTCTGTCAGGTGAAAGTGACAAATTATGCCCTTTAAGTGTTAAGAGCTGTGTGAAATTTCAGTCTGTTTTGGTGGGATGGCTACCTTTCAGTTTTCCCCTCCCCACACAAACCTCTCACAGACAGTCCTAGTTAAATTCTTGATTGAGAAATTGCTCTTTGCCAAGGTATTTACATACATTTTCTTACAATTTTTTTTATTGAAAACAACCACAGTAACAGTAATTGTTACCCAGAAATTATTTGATAGAGAAAACAGCTGCATTGGACCTTTAAAAAATATAAATTCTGATGTTAAAATTGATGAATGGGGTCAATAACTTTTCCATGTATGACCACAAACACACACACATAGCCAGACATGAAGCAGCTCATTTATTTCATTGCTCTCTAGTTATTTTGCACGTTTACGCAGCACATTTAACAAGTAAGGGACATGGCCGTTTTCACCTGATCTGCCAGACCCATACCGTACGCTACAAATTCACTGCTGATTGGACAACTGATCACCAACTCTCAACCAATGAAGTCCCTGATACAATTACACTCAAGCTTTGAGCTGTGATGACTAAGGCCGAGTTTACACAAGCAGACCAATTCTGATATTTTTCGCACCCTCTTTTGACCAATCAGATCTTTTCCAGAGCTGATCTGATTGGTCAAAAGACCAATTAGTGGAAAAAGATCAGAATTGGGCTGCCTGTGTGATGCAGCCTAGAGAGTCATAAAGGCAATGCACATTTACCTAGGCTTTCTCCAGAATAATCATAATATAATATTTATAAAACAAAAACAAAATGAGAAACAATTACAATATTTTTTAACTAAGAAGTCATTAGGAGGTCCCCGGTGGAGAGAGGGAGAAATTCATCATACCAGCTGGCTCCACGAGAGGGTGCTCTCCTCTGTACTACCCATAGCACCATGTCCATCTCACCAAAGAACAGGTGCTAACCTTACTGCTCCAGCTACTCTGGGCATCTATCTCATAGTAGTTCCCAAGCCACAAGATCTACTTGAAATAACGGTCTTCTCACACTACAGTTTCCGATTGGATTATTTCTAAACAAAATATGAAATCTATAGAAAAATCTTCAAGGTAAAGTAAGAGATATCAAAAGTCGGGCTCCAGTCTGTCAGCCGGGAGGCTGTTACACCTGGTAGAAATTGCACTTAAGCAGATGGGCTGAGACCGTTTCCCCCTCAGCAGATGTCAGGGTTCATTTCTTGCGAGCGTGTTTGTATTTGTCCACGTAGGCCTTCACCAAGTTTGCCACTTTTCCAGAGTTCACCTCTCCACTCTTGCTGTGGCAGACCTGAAATATAAAATGCCCTCAGGAAATCAAAAAATATAAACAGACCGTTTTGATTTCCTAAAAGCTACATGTACTCCTAAAAGCTAAGTTCAAATACCAATGTCAAAATGTTACTGGAGGTTTATAACCACTCACTTTTTCAACTGCTTTGCGTACAATCTCCTTGTACTCGTCCTTGGTGATGTCCTTGTTTTGGTAGTAAGGTTTCATGGCTGCTTTCACTTCATTGACAGCTCTCTCATGGATCTGTTGTTTCCAAAGCAGATATCAAGTTAAGAAATCTAGTTCTAATCTAATAAAAGGATCATTAATTATCTGGGTCAGAATGCAAACACAAATCATTAACTAGCAAAGTAGCTCTCCACAGTATATACAAAACAGAAAGTATAGGAAGCCACTTGAGAATAATACCTGGTGCTGTGGTTGTTATTCGTGGCGGTGACATTACCTTTTCTTTCTTGGAGCTGTCTGGGGGGGCAGCCCTGCTGTGTTGGGTGGTGGAGGATGGCATGGCCATGCTGTGGGCCTGGACTGTGTTGGCGCCACCTACTTTGGTCATGGTGGGTATGAAGGGGGCTTTGCCATGGCCTGCCATGCTGCTCATCATCTGGGAAAGAGGCATGGAGGTATTCATGAGGACAAAGTATGAGAGAAGTGAAAATACTCAAACAGATTGCTTGGGTCCAGAAGATTATATTTTGACAAAGGATGCAAAAATACTCCTGTCTTTACCTGTGTTGTGCGGCTATCTGCCTGTATGGCCGTCATGCTGCCCTGCTGCATGGGAGGTGGTGGTGGTGGTGGTGGTGGGAGGCCCTGGGCAGCTGTCACAGGGACCTGCAGGAGAGGCACTGAGGAGTGGTGGTGCATGGGGACCTGAGGAGGCATCCCGAAGGGGGGTGGTTGCAGGCTGACAGGTGGGCCTCGCGGGCCCATTGGGTAATGCAGGACATTCATTTGGGGAGGCATGACGTTCAGGGCGGGTGGAGCTTCTCCACCCGCATTGGGCTGGGCATTGTTCTCACTCTGAGCTGGGTCTGAATAGACAAAAACAAATATCAAGAATAATATTAGATTACCTAATGTACATTCTGGGCTTTTATTAAGATTTACATTGGTGGCAGAAGTGGGATCCACATCAACTGCGCAACAGGCATCAGCAATACCATTTCGATATGCACAGTGAAACTGGTAACAGTAATGAGTGCATACACTCCATGGCACACAATCGAAGGGTTCTGACCTGCTGTTGACGTCTCCTCCTGCCTGCTCCAGCTGCCAGAGCCTGCACCTCCCCCTCGATCTCTCCTGGAGTAATAGTTCTGCACGTCTGCCGGGAGTGTCCTCCGCACAGCCCAGCTGGAAGCTGATGACCAGCCAGAGCGGTCCATCATCGATTCGCCCATCTCAGGCTCCTTCCTGCGGCCGCCACGGTTCTCGTTGAATCGGCTGTACGCGTCGCTCCCTGAATTGTTTGAGGTCCCTGAGAATGTGTTTCTGGGCTGCCAGCGGTTTTCTGCCTGCTCCCCCTGTTGGTTGGAGGTTCCGTAGGCGCCCCGGCCTCGTCCTGTGCCTCGTCCACGATCTCCACCCCAGCCTTTATCTTCCCAGCGAGGCCCACTTGTCACCCTGGCCTCTGTGTCAGCACGCGCCTTCTCAATAACCCAGTCAGGATTTTCCCTGCTGGGGGAAACATCTGCAAAGCCGCCGTTTTCAGAGCGGCCCGCATCTCTGGCTGGCCTCTCTGGGAAATTCCTTCGAGAGGGGTCGCTGCCCGGCCCAGCCCTCCATCCATCTCCAGTCCAGCGATCTCTCTTCCGTGGTGACTGTCCCCCTGAGTCCGGGCGCTCCGGGGATGACCCTCTTCGGTAGGACCTGTTTCTGGACCTGGAACTAGATCTGGAACGGCTCTTAGAGCGCTTCCTGTTTTTCCTCTCACGGCTACGGTCACGGCTACGGTCCGTCCTGGGGGCGTCCCTCTCAGCGTCCCGTTCCCTGCTGCGGCTGCCCGTGGCCTGGCGCTCCTTGTTGCGCTCCTGAGATCTGGAGCGCGACCTCCTCAACGTGTCCTGCTTCGACTCTCTCTTGGGGGACCAAGTGGTGGCAGCAGAGTGGAAGCGTGACTTGCGCTGCCTGCCATTCTTCCTTTCCTCTACCTTTTCCTCTCTGACCGAGCTCTCCCGCTCCTGCCTGCTACCATTCCTCTTGTCTTCCGGGGCCTGGCTTGTGGACTCGTGAGCTGTACTTTCAGTCTCTTTTGGTGGATCAGAGGCCAGGTTGGTGCTGCGCTCACTGCTGGGTGAATCACAGTCCATTGGTATTGCTTCTGTGTCATCCTCAGACAGACCGTCCTCTTTGCTGCCGGCTGCTGGTTTTTCATTTATGACATCCTTTGGATCATGCCTGTCCTCCTCGGACATTTTTGCTTCTGAGGCGCCTAGAACTCTCTGGGACACATTACCGTCTGGAGATTCACAACGATTTGAGCCAGTACAAGATTCAGGCTCTGCAGTGGGGCAGGGAGAGACCTCTGCTTTCTCCTCCTTCACTGAGGCTTCATCATCTGATTTCACTTCTGTTGGATCGTTAGTGGCTTCCACAGCATCAGCATCTTCCTCCCCAAGTTGTCCTGACTGCCCAGACTGGGGGCTCTCCAATGGTCTCTCTGGTGAGTTGGAAGAGGTGGGTGAGTTGCTTTTCTCTGGGTCTTCTATTTGGTCCGGGTGTTTCTCCCCTGCACCTTGGTCCCTGTCGGGGGAGAGCCCAGGAGTATTCAGCTCTACATCTGACGACGGTGACTTCCGGTCCTCTCCCTCACCATCCTCCTCTTCTTCTTCCTTCCCATGTTCCTCTTCCTCAGAAAGATAATCTTCATCTTCGCATGGCTGGTCCTCAGTGTCCTTCAGGGCATCACACGCAGAAGGTTCGGGACGGCCTTCCTCCTCGGTAGGGCTGGAGGTGCGCTGCACAGCCTGTGGGCTCACTGCAGTGTCTGAGAGCTGCTCCCTTTCCTCTACCTCTTTCCTCTGCTGCTCGAATTCCTCCTCCTCCTCCTCTTTGGCTTTCTCTTCCTCACTTCCCGATGGACTACTGAGGATGACTTTGGAGGCCTTTTTTCTCACTTGGGCCTTCCTCCTGGCGCTGGGCTTTCGCTGAGCTGCCCATTTGCCCATCTTCTTACCAGCTGCTGCGGTGCTTTTGCCCGCTTTTGTGGGTGGGTTTGTGGAAGTGTCGGAATCTGAAGAGTGGGACTGCGAAGATGCAGGGTCTTGTGTAGGAGCTTGTTCCTCAACCCTGCTGTGGCGGCCAGAGCGCCTAGTCGTCAAGGCCTCTGTCTGTTTGGAGGGGCCTTTGGAGCCAGATCCACGTGTGCCCTTCTTCTCCTCTCCTTTGGGGCAGGTGACTGCGCAAACTCTTCCCTGAAAGACTTATTATGAGACATAATCATGAATATTAGAAGTATTGTGAGAAATCTAAATGGTCCAATGTTGCATTAAAATTAGGCATAACCTATCGATTAAAGGTTTGGATTTGGTGCCTTCACAAAACTGAACTCCTAATGCCAGGGTACTGCACAACCCACACACATGATGGAAATTATTCAGAAAAAGTAGCTTACTGCCACAATGTAGCTTCATGTAGCCAAGCAGCTTACAGTTAGTCACCTTTCGTGACCTAATTCAAACTCAGTGATTCAAGTTAACATTTATACCGGCTTTTGGGAGGGGGGAAAACCTGAGAGGGTTCATTTGAACAGACTCAATAAATGGTTGATAAGACTCACCAAAATGCCCCGAGCCGAGAGGTGAAGCAGTAGTAGAGAACGGTGAGAGGGGTCTCAGAGGAAAGGGGCTGCTACTCCACTCAGAGGTATGGAACAACTGCCTGGGAGGGAAATATCAGATCAGAGCTCTACAAATTATGCTGACCAATATTCACTCATACTGTCAAAAATGCACTCAAAATCCCTTTCTATTGAAAAACTCTCACCCTACAACCTCTACCTACAATATATACACACACTCCATCTACATACATTACTTGTGTGCGGACCAACTCACCTCGAGTTGCCACTGGCAGGAACGGGTACAGCAACAGGCAGAAATGGGCAGTCCTGTGTTTTGCGGCTACACTGTTTACAGTCATCCTCAGACGGCTCCTCCTCGGGCGCCCAAAGGGGCTCTGCACTGCAGAGTAGACAAAGGACACAATATACAAACACAGAACAAGGACATCTTTCATTGGTTGTCTTTAAGTCAAAAACACAAACTTGAGACAGAAAGAGTCTACCTATTTCAACTTTGTTAGGACAATGATGATTAGAACAGGGTTTCCAACAAATTGTGAAGTACCATAAGAAGTAGTTACTGTGTCTCTGCTCGGTGAGCTGCAAATCAAAACGTTAACAAAGTGGCCTACTCACATGCACTGTGTCATAGTCCCCATTGCTGTGCCTGTCTGGGCCGCAGACCAAGAGCACAGAGGTCCTCTCACCTGGAAAAGAGAGAAACCCGTTCAAAAGGAGGCTTGGCTGTTGCAAACACCAGACAAGCGCCCAGTGGGAACACATAGGTCGATGAGGACAGGGGGCCACGTTGATACTACTTATTCTATGCCAGAGTATTATCGAAAACTCTTGGCTGAGCAAACTCAAACATGGGAAAGGCTAGATCTGCTGAACAAATTTCTAACCAACAATCTAAAATTAAATGTTATGTCAAAGGCGGTGAATACAAATGGTGTAGATTATACCGTGAAATGCTTGCTTACTAGGCCTTCCTAACAATGCAGAGTTTAAAACAAAGTAGTAACACAAGAGGAATACAAAATACACAAAGGCGATGTATACAGGGAGTACCAGTACCAGATCAATGTGCAGAGGTATGAGGTATTTGAGGTAGACATGAACATGGAGGCAGGGTAGTGACTAGGCATCAAGATAGATAACAATAAGAGTATAATAAAGGCCATAATAGCAGCAGCAAATTACGTGTGTGAGTAGGCATGTGTATGTACAGTGCATTCGGAAAGTATTCAGACCCCTGGACTTTCTCCACATTTTGTTACGTTACAGCCTTATTCTAAAATGGATTAAATTGTTGTTTTTTCTCTCAATCTACACACACACACACACACACACAAACACCCCATAATGACGACGCAAAAACGGTTTTAGACATTTCTGCAAATGTATTACAAATAAAACTGAAATATCATATTTACATAAGTATTCAGACCCTCTACTTTGGCAGCGATTACAGCCTTCAGACGTCTTGGGTACGAGGCTACAAGCTTGCCACACCTGTATTTGGGGAGTTTCTCCCATCCTTCTCTGCAGATCCTCTCAAGCTCTGTTAGGTTGGATGGGAAGTGTCACTGCACAGCTATTTTCAGGTCTCTCCAGAGAAGTTCTATGGGGTTTTTATTTTATTTTTTATTTTACCTTTATTTAACCAGGCAAGTCAGTTAAGAACAAATTCTTATTTTCAATGACGGCCTAGGAACAGTGGGTTAACTGCCTGTTCAGGGACAGATTTGTACCTTGTCAGCTCGGGGGTTTGAACTTGCAACCTTCCGGTTACTAGTCCAACGCTCTAACCACTAGGCTACCCTGCCGCCCCGGGTTGATGTCCAGGCACTGCCTGGGCCACTTAAGGACTTTGAGAGACTTGTCCCAAAGACACTTCTGCGTTGTCATGGCCGCGTGCTTAAGGTCATTGTCCTGTTGGAAGGTGAACCTTTGCCCCAGTCTGAGGTCCTGAGCAGGTTTTCATCATGGATCTCTGTACTTTGTACCGTTCATCTTTCCCTCGATCCTGACTAGTCTCCCAGTCCCTGCCGCTGAAATACATTCCCACAGCATGATGCTGTCACCATCATGCTTCACCGTAGGGATGGTGCCAGGTTTCCTCCAGATGTGACGCTTGGCATTCAGGCCAGAGTTAAATCTTGATTTCATCAATCTTGTTTCTCATGGTCGGAGTCCTTTAGGTGCCTTTTGGCAAACTCCAAGCAAGCTGTCACGTGCCTATTACTGAGGAGTGGCTTCCGTCTGGCCACTCTACCATAAAGGCCCGATTGGTGGAGTGCTGCAGAGATGGTTGTCCTTCTGGAAGGGTCTCCCACAGAGTTCCTCTGTGGAGATCGTGGATTCAGAGCTATCTAATAGAACTCAAAGGGTTTTCTTTAATGGAAGCATCTCTAATGTCAAACATGTAAAGTGTGGTGTACCGCAGGGCAGCTCTCTAAACCCTCTACTCTTTTCTATTTTTACAAATGACCTGCCACTGGCATTAAACAACGCATGCGTGTCCATGTATGCTGATGATTCAACCATATACGCATCCACAACCACAGCTAATGAAGTCACTGAAACCCTTAGAGTTGCAGTCTGTTTTGGAATGGGTGGCCAGTAATAAACTGGTCCTGAACATCTCTAAAACTAAGAGCATTGTATTTGGTACAAATCATTCCTTAAGTGCTAGACCTCAGCTGAATCTGGTAACGAATGGTGTGGTGGTTGAACAAGTTTAGGAGACTAAATTACTTGGCGTTACCTTAGATTGTAAACTGTCATGGTCAAAACATATCAATTCAATGGTTGCAAAGATGGGGAGAGGTCTAGTCGTAATAAAGAGAAGCTCTTTTTTTGACACCACACTCCAAAAAGCAAGTTCTGCAGGCTCTTGTTTTATCTAATCTTGATTATTGTCCAGTCGTGTGGTCCAGTGCTGCAAGGAAAGACCTAGTTAAGCTACAGCTGGCCCAGAACAGAGCGGCATGTTTTGCTCTTAATTGTAATCAGAGAGCTGATATAAATACTATGCATTCCAGTCTCGCTTGGCTAAGAGTTGAGGAGAGACCGACTGCATCACTTATTTTTATAAGAAGCATTAATGTGCTGAAAATCCCACATTGATTGCATAGTCAACTTACACACAGCTCTGACACACACACTTATCCCACCAGACCTGCCACCAGGGGTCTTTTCATAGTCCCCAAATCCAGAACAAATTCAAGAAAACATACAGTATTATTTAGAGCCCTTATTGCATGGAACTTCCTTACATCTCATATTGCTCAAATAAACAGCAAACCTGGTTAAAAAAAACAGAAAGCAACACCTCGTGGCACATCACCTCTCCCCTATGTGTATCCATTGATTTGTAGGCTACGTGTGCCTTTTAAAAAATGTATGTAGTTCTGTCCTTGAGCTGTTCTTGTCTAATGATGTTCTGTATTGTTTCATGTTTTGTGTGGACCCCAGGAAGAGTAGCTGCTGCTTTTGCAACAGCTAATGAGGATTCTTATAAAATACCAAATAAAGGTCTGCCAGAGTGACCATCGGGTTCTTGGTCACCTCCCTGACCAAGGCCCTTCTCCCCCGATTGCTCAGTTTGGCCAGCTCTAGGAAGAGTCTTCATGGTTCCAAACTTCTTCTATTTAACTTCACTAGGGTAGGTGGCAGCATTAAAGCATGCCCAAATTATACTGCCTGGTACTGAGGCCCATAAGCTAGGATATACATATAATTTGTAGATTTGGATAGAAAACACTCTAAAGTTTCCAAAACTGTTAAAATAATGTCTGTGAGTATAACAGAACTGATATGGCAGGCGAAAACCAGAGGAAAATCCATCCAGGAAGTACTATTATTTTGAAATGCTGGTTTTCCATTGAAAGCCTATCCACCATACAAAGACTTAGGACCCAGTTCACGATCTCTATGGCTTCCTCAACATGTGACCAGTCTTTAGGCATTGTTTCAGGCTTACTCTGAAAAATGAGGGAGATACACCGCTTTCAATGAGAGGACAGTGGAAATTTCCATCCATGAACCAAGCACGTGATCGGGAGCGTGCATTTCTTGTTTACCTTTTCCATTGACAAAGCTTTAGTCCGGTTGAAATATGATTGATTATTTATAACAAAAACAACCTGAGGATTGATTTTAAACATTGTTTGACATGTTTCTACTATCTTTTATAGTACTTTTTTGACTTTTCGTCTCGGTTTTGAGAGCGAACATTGTGCCTTTGGGTTTCGGAACTAAACGCACCAACAAAACAGAGGTATTTGGACAAAGTTTAACTATCGAAAACATCTGGTGGGAGTGCCACCAGATGAAGATCATCAAAGGTAAGTGATTCATTTTAATGCTATTTCTGACTTTTGTGACACTCTCCTTGGTTTGAAAATGGCTGTATGGGTTTCTGTGGCTAGGAGCTGACCTAACATAATCAAAGTGTGCTTTCGCTGTAAAGCCTTTTTGAAATCTGACACAGCGGTTGCATTAAGGAGAAGTTTATCTGTATTTTTATGTTTAACACTTGTATCTTTTATCAATGTTTATGATGAGTATTTCTGTTATTTGATGTGGCTCTCTGCACTTTCACCGGATGTTTGTTTGAGACAATGCATTTCTGAATATAAAACACCAATTTCAAATGAGGTTTTTGGACATAAAGACTAACTTTATCGAACAAAACACACATTTCTGTGTAACATGAAGTCCTGTGAGTGCCATCTGATGAAGATCATCAAAGGTTAGTGATTAATTTAATCGCTATTTCTGACTTTGTGAGCCCTCTCCTTGGCTGGAAAATGGCTGTATGGTTTTCTGTGACTAGGTGCTGACCTAACATAATCGTTTGGTGTGCTTTCGCCGTAAAGCCTATTTTAAATCGGACACTGTGGCTGGATTTACAAGAAGCTTATCTTTAAAATGGTGTAAAATACTTGTATGTTTGAGGAATTTTAATTATGGGATTTCTGTTGTTTTGAATTTGGCGTCCTGCAATTTCACTGGCTGTTGTCGAGGTTGGCCGTCCCACTTGTACCAGAGAGGTTAAGAATGATGGAGGCCACTGTGTTCTTGGGAACCTTCAATGCTGCAGAAATGTGTTGGTACCCTTCCTCAGATCTGTGCCTCGACACAATCCTGTCTCAGAGCTCTACGGGCAATTCCTTCGACCTCATGGCTTGGTTTTTTTCTCCGAAATCACCTGTGGGACCTTATCTAGACAGGTGTGTGCCTTTCCAAATCATGTCCAATCAATTGAATTTACTACATTTGGACTCTATTCAATGCAAAAATGTCTAAACCTGTTTTTGCAAAAATGTCTAAACCTGTTTTCGCTTTGTCATTATGGGGTATTGTGTGTAGATTAAGGAAAACAATTTATTTAAACAATTTTAGAATAAGGCTGGAATGTAACAAAATGTGGAAAATGTCAAGGGTTCTAACTAAATACTTTACGAATGCACAAATGTATTTGTGTTTGTATTGTGTCGGTATGCGTATGTAGTGTGAATCTAACACGAATCTAGCATGCTAAAAATAACGTTTGTTTCTTAGTTGCATCGCATGCATTACATATCTTCACAGTTGGACTCTAAACCCATAAAATCTTGCATGAACCGTACATATGATTTGTTATGAAATAGATGCCTCTACAAAGGGGTCTGAAATTACTAACCTTCTTCTTGCTCAACACAGAGGGGTCATCATCGCTGCCTGGGGAACACAATTTATCTTGTTACATCGGAATAAAATGCCAATAAAATGCCAACAAATCAAGGAAAGATGATTTATATGAGGAGAATAAGCACATACATTTCCGAATAAGGCCTTTGGCTTCTGATGTCCTCTCAGTCTTCGGTCTCCTCCATCTTCCTCCTTTTTTCCTTAAATATAAATGTGGTTTTTACATTTGTCATAAAAGGTGGCATGCATTGAAACGTGTGGCTTTCTCGTGAATTCCTTTAGCAAAATATCTTTACATTAACAGACTTACACTTGGCCAGTTTATTAGGTACACCACCCCGTTCACAAAATTGGTTTGCTGCTACAAACAGTGAGTCACGTGGCCATGGCTTGCTATATAAAGCAGGCAGACCGGTATCGAGGAATTCAGTTACTGTTCGATTGAACATTAGAATAGGCAAAACAAGTGACCAAAGCAACTTTGAGCATGGTATGATCGTCGGTGCCAGGAGCGCCGGTTCCAGTATCTCAGAAACGGATGGCCTTCTGGGCTTTTCATGCACGACAGTGTCTATGGCAGGGATCATCAACTAGATTCAACCGTGGGCTGATTTTCTTTCTTGGGCGGCTGGTCAGGGAACCGGAACAAAATTACAAATTTGTAGACTGCAAATTAACTGCAAGAATCCCAAACAGATATTTGATCTGGTATAGTGTTTACAGAGAATGGTGTGACAAACCAAAAACATCCAGTCAGTGGCAGGTCCTGTGGGCAAAAACAGCTTGTTGATGAGGGGTCGAAGGAGAATGGCAAGAATCATGCAAACATGCGGGCCACAAACAGGCGAATAACGGCACAGTACAACAGTGGTGTGAAGAACGGCATCTCAGAACCCACAATTCGTTGGGACTATTTTCCTGGCACACATAAGGTCCCTTGATAGCAATTGAGCAATGTTTCCATGCCCCGAAGAATTCAGGCTGCTCTGGAGGCAAAGGGGGGTCCGACCCAGTACTAGATGGATGTACGTAATAAACTGGCCACAGAGTATATTTTTAAATAATTGTCAACATATTAACACCATGTTAAGGTGGAGAAACAACTAGCAGGTGGGAACAGAAAGAGTTGGCTGCTACTATGCAAGAGATTGTTTGTGGGGAAATTACCGCTGCCCTCGACTTGCAATTAAAACCGGTAAATTAATCTCGTCATTGCTCACTTCTAAAGTGGATACCTACTCAACTAATCAAATGTTCTAGCTGTCTTGATATCCTAGCAATAAACCATATTGATATAGCAATGCTCCAAGAAATAATAACCATCTTGGTTAAGGTGAAGACCAAGAAGACAGAATCACTTTCCTTAAACGTATCCATAATGGAAAGAAAATTGCCTTTATTGATGTGTATGCTCCAAATTTGTTTGAGCCCAAGTTTTTTGATTCTCTGAACAGCCTATTGTTAGAATGAATTGAAATCCAACTAGTTATTGGGACAGACATGAATGCCATTTTGAACATGTGGGACAAATCTAATAAAGACCAACTACAATCCACATGTAACCTAGGCCCGCCAACATATACTCTCTGATTACAACCTCAATGATGCCTGGTGAGCACATACTCCTAAAGCAAAAGAGTAGACTTTCTCCTCAAACAGAGTACTCAATTTTCTCTTAACTAAACCTTTATTTTCTAAAATGAAGAAAATAGAAATTCGACATACTGTGCCTTCAGAAAATATTCAGACCACTTGACTTTTCCCACATTTTGTTACGTTACAGCCTTCAAAAATGTATTAAATCATTTTTTCCCCTTCATTAATCTACACACAATACCCCATAATGACAAAGTGAAAACAGTTTTTTTTAAACAGCCCATTTGCTATGAGACTCGAAATTGAGCTAAGGTGCATCCTGTTCCCATTGATCGTCCTTGATGTTTCTACAACTTGATTGGAGTCCACCTGTGGTAAATTAAATTGATTGGACATGATTTGGAAAGGCACACACCTGTCTGTAAAAGGTACATGACCGCCCGCTTAGAGTTTGCCAAAAGGCTTCTAAAGACTCTCAGACCATGAGAAACAAGATTCTCTGGTCTGATGAAACCAAGACAGAACTCTTTGGCCTGAATGCCAAGCGCCACATTTGGTGCCAGCATCATGGTGTGGGGGTGTTTTTCAGCGGCAAGGACTGGGAGACTAGTCAGGATCGAGGGAAAGCTGAACAGAGCAAAGTACTGAGAGATCATTGATGACAACCTGCTCCAGAGTTCTCAGGACCTCAGACTGGGGCAAATTTATTTTTAATAAATTAGTAAAAATGTCAACCTGTTGTTGCTTTGTCATTATGGGGTATTGTGTGTAGACTGAGGTTAAGTTAATGAATTTTAGAATAAGGCTATAACGTAACAAAATGTGGAGAGAGTCAGCTGGTCTGAAAACCTTCCGAAGGCACTGCATGAGCTTGTCTGATCATCACCTTTACTTCAAATGTCAGAATTCTATGGAATGCCATCAAAGTTTTATAAAAATGTATGCAACTGCATTTGCATCTGTGTTGAATAAATCACAAATGGGAAATGTTAACTGCATTAGATCGTTTTCAACAAACCCTTTTTTTCAGACCAGGTAGCTATTACTATTTCCAAAGTCAAGACACAACTTAATTTATTGACAAGACGAAGCAGAATTTGCCATCCATCGAGTTAGACTCAACCATGATGTCCATGGTAATCGTCCCAGTCATTTACTGGCCCAAAAGCTAAGCCGTAATGCTCAATTAGCTGATATAGCAACTATTGCATCTGAAACAGGGGAATTACTATCAGAATCCAAACTAAGCCAAGATTCTTCTAAAAATAACTGTACATCTCAATGTAACGGCAGGTTTACTATGTAGAGGGCCTATAGGCAAAGGCGAAAGACTAAAAGGCCAATAACGGCTCGGCCGTTCTCTATGATGTACTCCATCTCTACTTATGAAATCTCAAACATTTGGGAGTAGATAAGACCATTGCCAGAAATTTTAACAGAACGTTCAATCCAACCTCAGATTAACCAGCAGAATATATATTGTCAATGAATATTGCCACGGCTGAATTTCTGTAGTTGAATGCTTCCCATGTCTCGCCCTTCTGGCTATTGGGATAAAATTCAGTGTGGTTTCAAAATTAATATGGCAAGGTAAGCGATCCCGGTTAAAATTAACTTACAAAGAGAGAAATACGTGGGAGGATGAAGTGTACCAAACTTTAAAATGTATTTCCAGGCACTAGCATTTCACACCATCCTAAATTGGTTTAGACATGATTCCTCCAACCCCTGGCTGAGTATAGAGAGAAATATGGTATATCACATTGCCCTGGAAGAGACTCCTTTAAAAAAATAAATATGTACAAATTAGGTCATCTATGCCAATGACAGGATTTATAAATAAATTATCTGAGTCCCCAAAAATATTGAATCTCTATAATATATAAACAAGTTTTGGAAAGCTCATTCTGTGCTCGCCATTAAAAAAGCATGATCAAAGACCTGAGTGAATCTGAACAACCATTTAACTGGAATAGAATATGGAAAAACATGACCTTGGTGTCCTAACCATGAACTTATACATTTTAAGTTGCTATTTAACACCAATGAAAAGGTATGATGAAATTGGCCCAACTCCCAACTAGGGTTGTAATGACCGCAGTTAAATTCGATGTGACCGTGGGGTTCTGGTAATCTCCTCTTTTGTAGTACCCAAATCGCTAACGACCATTAGGTTGCTAATGGCCTGGTACTCAGGGCTGTATTGTCACTCTAACCACTGACATCAATGCAAATATCGAAAATCACATCAAACATCATTAAAACAGTATCATGCTTTTAAACCTCACCATTAGGCTACATTTTTTGGACCTCACTGATGATCAATTTGAAGAAAGAAGTTCTTCAAATTGAACATGGTCGTTGTTTCAATGTCAAACAAGTAAATGGAGAGTGCTTTCTAAGGTGATGATTAATTCAAAGCATTTAAGACGTTGCATGTAGAACACCCATATGAATATTAGAGCCTATGCATAGGCATATGCCTTTATGAGCCCATACCCGAAAAAAATACCCTGAATTAAAATAATTACTGTGCTGTTATACAATACATTACGCACAGCAGAAAAAAATATTTTATAAAAACCCAGATTTAAGATGTCTTGGTACATAATTGGTCTAGACTCCCAACCATTTTTTGGGGAGTTATCGCCTTGGAGTGTGGACTATATTATTATGCATACTGGATGGACTGGTTACCTTATGCTACACTCCAAACTATCCATGAGTCTGGGAGTGAACGTATTATTCCTAGGCGATGCTGTTGGTTCATTGATTGTGCAGGTGGCTTACAGAATTAGCCTACAATTATAGTGACTTTGTATTTGATTTTGAATAGCCTAGTAATAGGGTATGTTTAATATATTCATAATAAATAGGCTGACATTAACTTTAGCTACAGAATAGATCACCATTGTGTGTTTCCATCTCCTCCCCTCTCTCTCCTTCATTCCTTTCTCAAGCATGCAGAGATAGGGGCTGTCAACAGTTTAAATATGTTTCTTTGTTATCGATGTTCATGAACATATTTCACTTAGTTTCCCAAATTAAGCACTGGGTAGCTGCAGGAACATGGTTGGAGAGCCCTTGGCATACATAGTTTGTGCAGTATATCACCTGTCACGCAGTGAGGATGCATTCTCTTCAAAGAGTGGTTAATCCACAAAGTGAAATAAGTGTTCTTATAAACCCAGACATTTCTATATGTAATCCCGTGTGAAGGCAGGATTTTGATGGTTGCCACTAAAAAGAGGAGGATCCCAGCTGCTACTATATTTATTTCTCAGCTGCTCTGCTATAAAACAGGAATAGCTTACCGTGCATAATTTAAAATGTGGGAACGTGGCCTTCATTCGCTATTTGAGTGCATAAGGATGACATGTACATTTCCCCCTCCCCCTGTTCCTACCTATTTGATAATGGACCATTCTAAATCAAAACAAATGTGACATATTAGTAAAGACAAATTTAAACTGAAAATAGTCTGGTGGGTGAAAATATGATCACTTGATGAGATAACAGGGTGCGCGGCCTGAGGCAAAGAAGAGTGCAATCTTTTTATGCAACTTTTTCTAATAGAATAGCCTAGTCGCATCATGCAGTCCACATGTTTTGATTTCTAAGACATTATAAGGTTTGTATCAGTCACAACTAAATTCGCCAAATAACTACAGATAGAGATATGGGGGAACTGACACCCAACCTGTGTTGCTAGGCAGGATGGGAAGGTGGGGGGCAGATAGAAATATGGGGGAACTGACACCCAATCTGTGTTGCTAGGCAGGGTGGGAAGGTGGGGGGCAGATAGAGATATGGGGGAACTGACACCCAATCTGTGTTGCTAGGCAGGATGGGATGTATTTCTTAGTTTTTAATCCTTTAGAGTACAGGTACATGTGGTATAAACTAAGTGTGTAAATTAACATGTATATTGTACCTGTAACACCTAAAAAATGTGGTAAAAAATCTATATAATAATGCACCGCAAAGTGACTGCCATTAAGCTGCACACCGTTTGAATGCTCTCCAAGTTTAAAGACAACGTTTCGACCAAGGTTCTTTATCAGGTTAACTGTGCAGCAAGGCAACCCTTTCACAAACACAAGACCTCTACTCACTTCAACAAACAGCCACTGGCTTCCGGGTCTGTGCAGCCACACTTCTCTGGCTCTGATTGGCTGACTCTCTTCTTCACAGGAACCTGAGATTCACATCACAACTGAAGTCAAAGCACGTACATTCTTCTTGCATAGTGACCAAAGCTATAATGTAGCTTCTGATGTTTAATGACATGCCATTTACAAATTGTGAAACAGAAGGTAGAGCCAGCAGAGAAACCCCTGTTTACCGTCACACATCCCAGCACAGCATCACGTTTGTAGACAACATTGAAAGGCTGCCTGTCCACTGGGCAGGATGGAACTGCCTGCAACTTTAACACAGAAGAAGAAAAAAACATCAGTCCAACACATCTTAGCCATGTATAGTCTCCTGAGCCTCACCGGGAGTAAGACCATGGCTTATCACAACAGACAACTTGCCAGTTGCAGCACTATCGGTTTCCACAGAGGGTGATGTGTCTAGGGGGTAGGACAGATATATGGTGCTTACCTCTGCCCATCTGAGGAGGCAGCTGAGGCAGAATACATGGCAGCAGCTGTCGGGCATGGCCAGGACACAGCGGCCCAGCGCACCCAGGCAGATAGGACACCGCTCTGCCTCTTCCGGCTCCGGGTCTCCCTCTGGGGTCTGTCCGTCTGACAACCAGAGAGAGATGGCACAACAGCTTGTCATTCAAGAACAAACTTGAGGGTAGAGACTTTGAAATGAAATCATCACGCCAAAGCCCATTGAAAGATCTTATTCATGATGATTGGCTGACAGTTACTTACCATTTCCCGATTCACCCGTCATCTTTGGCACAGTGTTGCTTTGTCCCTAATGACCAGATGACCCCTGGAAAGAAAAATTTATGAGAGATTGTTGTTAACCTCTGCGCACCGAACCTTCAACAAAATACGGTTGTTTTGAAAGCCTAGAATCTTGCTAATCCAACTACGTTGTCAGATTTAAAAAAGGATTTATTGCAAAAGAATACGATGCGATTATCTGAGGATAGAGCCCCATAAAAAAAAAACTATTTCAACCAGCACAGGCGTAACAAAATCACAAACTGCAATAAAATAAATAGTTTACCTTTGACGATCTTCCTCTGTTTGCAATCCCAATGCTCATTGTTAAGTGAAAAAGTGAAATGGAACAGCACTTTATGTTCCCTGTAATCTATATACAGTGCCTTGCGAAAGTATTCGGCCCCCTTGAACTTTGCGACCTTTTGCCACATTTCAGGCTTCAAACATAAAGATATAAAACAGTATTTTTTTGTGAAGAATCAACAACAAGTGGGACACAATCATGAAGTGGAACGACATTTATTGGATATTTCAAACTTTTTGAACAAATCAAAAACTGAAAAATTGGGCGTGCAAAATTATTCAGCCCCTTTACTTTCAGTGCAGCAAACTCTCTCCAGAAGTTCAGTGAGGATCTCTGAATGATCCAATGTTGACCTAAATGACTAATGATGATAAATACAATCCACCTGTGTGTAATCAAGTCTCCGTATAAATGCACCTGCACTGTGATAGTCTCAGAGGTCCGTTAAAAGCGCAGAGAGCATCATGAAGAACAAGGAACACACCAGGCAGGTCCGAGATACTGTTGTGAAGAAGTTTAAAGCCGGATTTGGATACAAAAAGATTTCCCAAGCTTTAAACATGCCAAGGAGCACTGTGCAAGCGATAATATTAGTATCAGACCACTGAAAATCTACCAAGACCTGGCCATCCCTCTAAACTTTCAGCTCATACAAGGAGAAGACTGATCAGAGATGCAGCCAAGAGGCCCATGTTCACTCTGGATGAACTGCAGAGATCTAGAGCTGAGGTGGGAGACTCTGTCCATAGGACAACAATCAGTTGTATATTGCACAAATCTGGCCTTTATGGAAGAGTGGCAAGAAGAAAGACATTTCTTAAAGATATCCATAAAAAGTGTTGTTTGAAGTTTGCCACAAGCCACCTGAGAGACACACCAAACATGTGGAAGAAAGTGCTCTGGTCAGATGAAACCAAAATTGAACTTTTTGGCAACAATGCAAAACGTTATGTTTGGCGTAAAAGCAACACAGCCCATCACCCTGAACACACCATCCCCACTGTCAAACGATGTGCAAAACTGATAGAGACATACCCCAAGCGACTTACAGCTGTAATCGCAGCAAAAGGTGGCGCTACAAAGTATTAACTTAAGGGGGCTGAATAATTTTGCACGCCCAATTTTGCAGTTTTTGATTTGTTAAAAAAGTTTGAAATATCCAATAAATGTCGTTCCAGTTCATGATTGTGTCCCACTTGTTGTTGATTCTTCACAAAAAAATACAGTTTTATATCTTTATGTTTGAAGCCTGAAATGTGGCAAAAGGTCGCAAAGTTCAAGGGGGCCGAATACTTTCGCAAGGCACTGTATATGTTTATTATACCTGTTGATACAGGGCTCATATGTGAAACTATTCTAACTGAACATTTTCTTTCACAGTGACACTGACTCTGAATGGAAGACCCCAGTGCCAAGGTGTCCATCCCCCACTGAAGCTGGTTCATCCAGCCGGACACCTGTTGTCTCCGGCTCCACACCTCCCGGGCCATCTAGAGGTGTGAAGGCACTGACAAAGAAGCGGAGGAGGGGAAGTGTGCCACCTGCTAACGAAGGGACAGAAGGGCGTTGGCACACTGTCCTAGAAGATGATGTGGAGCCACCTCAACCAACATTTAGGCCAAAAAGGAAGCCAGGACTTCAGGTGAACATGACATCAACTTACAGCCCCCTTCAGCTTTTTCAGCTGTTTTTCACCCAATCCGTTGTCGATTCGCTCGTGTCTAACACGAATAAGTATGGGGAGAAGAAGCAAGCAGGCAAAAAGGTAGCATGGAAGCCCATATCCATGTCAGACCTTTTCTGCTAACTTTCACTGGTCGTCTACATGGGGCAGGTGAAGCAGAAAAGCCAGAGGGACTACTGGAAAACATCATCTCTCTACCAACTACCTTTCCCCATGACCGTTATGTCTTGCAAAAGGTTTCTGGTTATCGCACAGGCGCTTCATATCAGTGACCCAAAGGTTGATGAAGCAAATGACAAGAGAGGCACAGCAACATTTGATAGACTGTGCAAAATAAAACCTCTCTACTACAGCATTGTTGAGGCCTGCAAAACCTACTTTCAGCCAGCCCAGAATGTGTCAATAGATGAGAGGATGGTAGCCTCAAAGGCCAGAATTGGCCTCAAAAGGTACATGAGAAACAAACCAACCAAGTGGTGTTACAAGCAGTTTGTGTTGACTGATTCTGTGTGTGCCTACACATGCAATTTTTTTGTCTATGAGGGGAAGAACAGTTTTGCTACCGGTAAGGGACTTAGCTATGACTCTGTAATGCATGGAGTTATTGGATTTTCAACTGCTAGGGAAGGGCTACAAACTGTTTGTGGATAGCTTCTACACAAGCCCTACCCTGTTTGCAGACCTTAGGAAGCGGGAAGTGTGGGCTTGTGGCACCATTCGTACCAACAGGGTGGGCTTTCCGAAAACGAAGGTGAACGACATGCCTAAGCGGGCTGAGCGGGGGACCATCCATGAAGATGGCCTGCTTTTTGTAAAGTGGATGGATACCAGAGAGGTGGTGATGTGCACAACAATCTACAAGTCCTTCAGTGGGGATCATGTCGTCAGATGTGTGAAGGACGGTGCCGGGGCATGGACCACCAAAAATTTCCCCATTCCATCTGCAATAAAGGACTACAACAAGAGCATGGGAGGTGTGGACCTGTCAGATGCGCTGATAGGCTATTACAATGTTCTCCATAAGACGATGAAATGGTACAAGACGTTCTTCTATCATTTCATCGACATTGCTGTGGTGAATGCATTCATCCTAAACAAAGAAATGGCTAAGAGCTGTGGAAAGCCCTTCCTCTCACCTCAGAGAGCTGCTCATCAAGGAGCTTGCTGGCTACAGCACAACTGCACCACGTTCTACCTACTCTACCTCTGTCCCTTCTGCCCCTGCCACAAGTGTTTATCTGCCCAAATTTATTTCTGCAGGTATGGATGTGCCTAAGGGCCAAAAGGGCACAGCATGGAGGCGTCACTGTGTTGTTTGCAAGATGAAGTCCCCCATCACCTGCACCACATGCTTGGCGACCCTCTGCTTTACAAATGGCACCTGGCATCAGCAGCACAATATTGTGTAGATCTTTGGCAAAGTGGGTGGGGTTATATCCTTCCTGTTTGGCCCTGTCCGAGGGTCTCATCGGATGAGGCCAGTGTCTCCTGACCCCCCCTGTCTCAGCCTCCAGTATTTATGCAGCAGTAGTTTGTGTCGGGGGGCTAGGGTCAGTTTGTTAAATCTGGAGTACTTCTGTCTTATCCGGTGTCCTGTGTGAATTTAAGTATGCTCTCTCTAATTCTCTTTTTCTCTCTCTCGGAGGACCTGAGCCCTATGACCATGCGTCAGGACTACCTGGCATGATGACTCCTTGCTGTCCCCAGTCCATCTGGCCCTGCTGCTGTTCCAGTTTCAACTGATCTGCCTGCGACTATGGAACCCTAAACTGTTCATATTTACTCGAGGTTCTGTCCTGTTGCACCCTCTACAACCACTGTGATTATTAGTGTCTGACCCTGCCGGTCATCTATGAACGTTTGAAAATCTTGGCCATGTTCTGTTATAATCTCCACCCGGCACAGCCAGAAGAGGACTGGCCACCCCTCCTAGCCTGGTTCCGCTCTAGGTTTCTTCCTAGGTTTTGGCCTTTCTAGGGAGTTTTTCCTAGCCACTGTGCTTCTACACCTGCATTGCTTGCTGTTTGGGGTTTTAGGCTGGGTTTCTGTACAGAACTTTGAGATATTAGCTGATACCATTTTGGTATTTTGTATATAGTTATTTGTTTCAAAATGTATACCTTCACCAATTTGGCCACTTGGGCTACTTGTCTGGGACACCTGGGTGACTTCATGATAAATGTGATGTAGCACACTTGTTTTGGAAGTTATCATTCTGAAACTTTGCACAAGTACTGTTGCCCTCTTATGTTTTTCACTGAAATTGTCCCCATCATCCTATCTGAATGTTTGTTTTGTCTTGTTCATTTTAAAGATGATGCTAACAATAAAAATGAAAAAACGTATGAACCAGATCTATTGTGTTATATTCTACTACATTCAATTCACATTTACACAAACTTCTGAGTGTTTTCTTTCAAATGAAATCAAGAATATGCATATCCTTGGTTCTGAGCCTGAGCTACAGGCAGTTAGATTTGGGTATGTCTTCAGGCAGAAATTGACAAAAGTAGGGGGTAGCTCTATTAACAACCCAGTCACAGTGCCATCACTTAATTACATTAAACCAGAGATCTGTGTGTGTAACCAATTTGTCAAGCAAGTTTTCCATTGACTTTAATGCATTATTTACACAATGGCCAACTTAAGAGTCTATCGACACACCTGTTTGTCAGTTTAAGTAACAATTTATTACATTTTTTTCATCTGTCATTTTAAACTAGAGATATCAAATCAAATCAAATGTATTTATATAGCCCTTCGTACATCAGCTGATATCTCAAAGTGCTGTACAGAAACCCAGCCTAAAACCCCAAACAGCAAGCAATGCAGGTGTAGATATCAGTTTTTTTGCATAGCTTGCGTCGCAATCCACCGCATCCGCCTGTCGGCCTTCCACATCTGCGGTGGAAGGTGGCCGAGCTATAGCGGTGTTTGTCAGACTATGAGACATCCCAAAAATCTGTCTTCTCACAAAAATGTCTGTAGCGTCCGAACGGCCGACAAACTATTATGACTGCTCCACGACCCCCACAAGTGTCACAGGACTCGTCTGAAGGTAACCAATACAAACCAATGGAAGTATAGAGGTACTTTTGTGCCAACAAATATAAGGGGTAATTATGCATCCAAAAAAAACAAAAATATTTCATGAGCCTTCTTATATCTCCTAGATATAGGACAGACACTTCAAAATCTTATTTCTTATGATTTATTTTTGGACTGTCTTTTATGAATGTGTTACTCAATGCGTTTCTATGGGTTATAGTATTAAAGGCCAAATTCAATATTTTATCAAATAATTGACAAGTTACCCAACTTCTTCAGATTCTCATCAGATCGTCCAAAAAACCCGCCAAGGTACCTAGCTAAGTCTAGCCAACCCTATTTAGATGTATGCAATACTTTTTAGCTAAAATACAGCAACGTTACGCTAGCAAAATTATTTTTTGGTTTAATATAGAATGATGGTGATGTTTTTGAGATCAAGTGATGAAATTAAACTGTCTTCAATTTTAACTTAACTTTCCTGCATTTTGGAGTAGAATGTCCTTTTATCACTAAGCGTTTTATTAGGTCCCACTGCTTTAGTAAGGACTAATCACTTGTAAGTAATTGTAAAATACAGTTCTGGAGGTTGTATTTTTTTCTGATATATTCTCAAATGTATCTACCCCCTTGTCTGAACATCTGATGATACCTGGTCAGCCCATAATTGAAATGCATCATCGATCATCCTTGGCTTAAAGTCGCCATCCATTACAATTTCTCGCAGGTAGATAAGGTCTGTTTGGAAGGCTTTTTATTTTGGTGATCTTTGTCCAGACCTTTATGGTGTTATTTATACAGGTATTTTATATATTCCTAGTGTGTGCATTGATTATCTTCCTAAACATAGTCGCACCTACTGGTTTTTCCATTTGGTGGATTCCATTTAGCTGTTGATGCCGGGTTTATCCAAACAATTATTTTAGTTGGGCGGCTATATAATAACGCATTAGGTTTGGTGATGCTAGTCCCGCTGCTTATTTACATTGTTTCAAAATCAATAGGTATTTCAGTTCATTTTGATCCCATTTAAGTTTAAACTTAGTTTTGATGTCTTGGGATATTGGTTGACCTACAGTAATTGGTTCTGATTTCCCTGTATTTAGTCTGTATCCAGATAGGACACTATGGTTTTATTGCATCTAGTTAGCATAAGCTATTTATGTTTTTTCTTGAGAGCGTGCTCCATTACATTATGAATATTTTTACTTAACTAGGCAAGACCGTTATGAACAAATCCTTATTTATAATGATGGCCTAACCCGGACGACGCTGGGCCAATTGTGTGCCACCCTATGGGACTCTAAATCACGGCCGGATGTGATACAGCCTGGATTTGAACCAGGGACTGTAGTGATGCCACTTGCACTGAGATGCAGTGCCTTAGACCGCTGCTCCACTCAAATTAAATGTTAGTCTAACATTAATTTCTCAGAAGTCTGCTGGACAAACCCCATTTGGTCAGAGTTTATGATATCTGGGATTATATTACTGAATCTATTTGCAATAATTTATGTAAGCAATTTTTGGTCGCCGTTCAGCAACAATATTGGTCGATACGATGCACATTCTGCTGGATCTTTACCTTCTTTATGAATAACAGTAATAATAGCGGAGTTACAGGTTGGTACGTACTCTATTTTTGAAGAAGAAGCATATGACATTATCATGCCTCGAAGCACTGCTTTGGCCCCAACCATGCCATTATGGTAGACCTCTCCATCATCATTAATCTCCAGATATTGTTTCAGTGTTGCCCTGATTCTATTCTTAAATTCTATGTCATGAAAAGTGAATTATTTAAACTACAGACTGTCAAGCCTTTCTTTGGTCATATATTTAGTTTCATACTTAGCATGATCCGATATTTCAATTGGTCTAATGAGGAGGTTATTGACTTTGGCTAGGCCTGTTTTTAAACATGAAGAAATAGTCTAATCTCGAGTATATTTGTTACGTGCTTTAAAATAGGTGTAGAGTTCTACAAACATCTATCAGACCCACCGCCAAGTCTGCCCTTCTTAGTGTCACTGCAGCCTTCTCTGCCTTGTGTTTATGTTGACAATCTAACAAGGGATTCATGAGAAGGTTGAGGTATCCTCCCATTACGATTGTCCCTTTTGGCGCCATGATAAGTAGGTTAAGCATTTTGGATATAAATGTGGGTCCTTGTTCGTTTGGGTTATATACATTTAATGTTATTTCCGTGCCCTCAAACTTTCCATTTACTAGTATGTATCTTCAGTCTGTCTACAATGGTTCTTTGTGTAAAAAGGGATATTATTTTTGGTCATTAATGCTACCCCTCTTCTTGCTGAACGGTAGGAAGAGGAAAACACTTGTTCTGATGCCAGATGTTCTAATTTTCTATGTTCTTCTTTAGATGTGTTTCTTGGAGAAAGATGATATCACCTCTATCCCTCTTCAATTTTACCAATATTTTTTGTCATTTTTTAATGGGGCTATTAAGGCCATTTACATTAAACAAAGTAATTTTTATTTCAACAGCCATTTAAGTGTATAAATATTTAGAAATCTTCATAACGGGTGTCATTCTCTTTGTTTCTTGTAGCACCCATAATAGACTGGTCCCCTCATGCTATATTTATTGTTCCATTGCCTGTTTAATTTTTTTTTTTTTTTAATTACACTGTCTTTATGAATCGTTTTGTTCATACTGGACTTCAAGACATACCCAGGCCCAAATCAAAGGCTATTCAAAATTATAAATTAAAATGGCCTCCAATTGTGCTACCACTTCCTTGGGTAGCATGGGTCATAGGACTCATAAATTGGGACCCTTCCCGTGAAAAGAGTTCACTTACAGCACAAAAATATATTCTATAGATCCTTTAATTTGATAAATAGCAAATGCATAAGGTAAATGCACATA
Source organism: Oncorhynchus kisutch (assembly GCF_002021735.2). Classification (NCBI taxonomy): domain Eukaryota; kingdom Metazoa; phylum Chordata; class Actinopteri; order Salmoniformes; family Salmonidae; genus Oncorhynchus; species Oncorhynchus kisutch. The sequence continues at coordinate 3,284,001 of NC_034182.2, forward strand.
TACATAATTATAACAAAAAAGGAGAATATTATAGCGGTAACCAATTGGGTAGACGAGCTGTAAATAGTAATAACACAATAAGACTGGGAGGACATATCTAGAAACATGTCCAAGACAACCAACTCTCTACTCCAGGGAATACTCATGAAAAATATTGACTGAATTTTCCAAAACTCCAATAACACAATGAAATTACAACCATGACATCACACCAAGTTGCTGGCGTAACTTTGGAAGAATAGGGCTAACCAGACGAGAGGTCGACCGATTATGATTTTTCAACGCCGATACCGATTATTGGAGGACCAACAAAAGCCGATACCAATTAAAATCGGCCAATTTTTATTTATTTATTTAGTAATACTGACAATTACAACAATACTGAATGAACACTTAATATAATACATCAATAAAATCAATTTAGCCTCAAATAAATAATGAAACAAGTCCAATTTGGTTTAAATAATGCGAAAACAAAGTGTTGGAGAAGTAAAAGTGCAATATGTGCCATGAAAGAAAGCTAACGTTTCAGTTCCTTGCTCAGAACATGATAACATATGAAAGCTGGTGGTTCCTTTTAACATGAGTCTACAATATTCCCAGGTAAGAAATTTTAAGTTGTAGTTATTATAGGAATTATAGGACTATTTATCTGTATACCATTTGTATTTCATTAACCTTTGACTATTGGATGTTCTTACAGGCACTTTAGTATTGCCAGTGTAACAGTATAGCTTCCGTCCCTCTCCTCGTTCCTCCCTGGGCTCGAACCAGAAACACATCGACAACAGCCAGCCTCGATGCAGCGTTACCCATGCAGAGCAAGGGGAACAACTACTTCAAGTCTCAGAGCGAGTGACGTTTGACACGCTATTAGCGCACACCCCGCTAACTAGCTAGCTATTTCACATCGGTTACACAAGCCTAATCTCGGGAGTTGATAGGCTTGAAGTCATAAACAGCGCAATGCTTGACTAAATTACATTAGAAGTTGATCAGACACTTGTACAATGAGAGAACTATGACCACGGTTATCAGAAGAGCTGCTGGCAAAACGCACAAAAGTGCTGTTTGAATGAATGCTTACGAGCCTGCTGCTGCCTACCACCACTCAGTCAGACTGCTCTATCAAAGCATAGACTTAGTTATAACATAATAACACACAGAAATATGAGCCTTTAGGTCATTAACATGGTCAAATTGGGAAACTATCATCTTGAAAACGAGACGTTTATTCTTTGTGAAATTTGGAACCGTTCCGTATTTTATCTAAGGGGTGGCATCCATTAGTCTAAATATTCCTGTTACATTGCACAACCTTCAATGTTATGTCATAATTACGTAAAATTCTGGCAAATTAGGCGGCCCAAACTGTTGCATATACACTGATTCTGCGTTCAATGAACAATTTCACCTGGTTAATATTCGCTGGTACTGCAACTGCTCCGCCCACAACCGTAAGGCTCTCCAGAGGGTAGTGAGGTCTGCACAACGCATCACCGGGGGCAAACTACCTGCCCTAAAGGACACCTACACCACCCGATGTCACAGGAAGGCCATAAAGATCATCAAGGACAACAACCACCCGAGCCACTGCCTGTTCACCCCGCTATCATCCAGAAGGCGAGGTCAGTACAGGTGCATCAAAGCAGGGGCCGAGAGACTGAAAAACAGCTTCTATCTCAAGGCCATCAGACTGTTAAACAGCCACCACTAACATTGAGTGGCTGCTGCCAACACACTGACTCAACTCCAGCCACTTTAATAATGGGAATTGATGGAAATTGATGTAAAATATATTTTATTTTACCTTTATTTAACTAGGCAAGTCAGTTAAGAACAAATTCTTATTTTCATTATGGCTTAGGAACAGTGGGTTAACTGCCTGTTCAGGGGCAGAACGACAGATTTGTACCTTGTCAGCTCGGGGGTTTGAACTTGCAACCTTCCGGTTACTAGTCCAACAATATCACGAGCCACTTTAAACAATGCTACTTAATATAATGTTTACAGACATATACATATGAGATGAGTAATGTAGGGTATATTCTGTACTCTATATCATCTACTGCATCTTTATGTAATACATGTATCACTAGCCACTTTAAACTATGCCACTTTGTTTACATACCCTACATTACTCATCTCATATGTATATACTGTACTTGATACCATCTACTGCATCTTGCCTATGCCGTTCTGTACCATCACTCATTCATATATCTTATGTACATATTCTTTATCCCTTTACACTGTGTGTATAATGTAGTGGTTTTGGAATTGTTAGGTTAGATTACTCGTTGGTTATTACTGCATTGTCAGAACTAGAAGCACAAGCATTTCGCTACACTCGCATTAACATCTGCTAACCATGTGTATGTGACAAACAAATTTGATTTGGATAACCTGGATTTCTTTTAGCTAAATATGCAGGTTTAAAAATACATACTTCTGTGTATTGATTTTAAGAAAGGCATTAATGTTCATGATAATGTACACATTGGAGCAACGATACGCACCGCATTGATTATATGCAATGCAGGACACGCTAGATAAACTAGTAATATCATCAACCATGTGTAGTTAACTAATGGTTCTGATTGATTGTTTTTTGTTTAGTTTAATGCTAGCTAGCAACTTACCTTGGCTTACTGAATTTGCGTAACAGGCAGGCTCCTCGTTGAGTGCAATGAGAGGCAGGTGGTTAGAGCGTTGGACTAGTTAACTGTAAGGTTGCAAGATTAAATCCCGAGCTGACAAGGTGAAAATCTTGTTGTTCTGCCCCTGACCGAGGCAGTTAACCCACCGTTCCTAGGCCGTCATTGAAAATAAGAATGTGTTGTTAACTGACTTGCCTAGTTAAATAAAGATTAAATAAAGGTGTTAAAAATGTTGTAAAAAAAATCGGCCAAATCAGTGTCCAAAAATACCGATTTCCGATTGTTATGAAAACTTGATATCGGCCATTCCGATTAATCGGTTGACCTCTAAACCAGACCAACATACTATATTCCTGCCAGGTCATGAATAATTTCTGTCTGCAAACATCAAAGCAGTGACTTGCTCCTACAAGTTCATGCTCTACAACATCGGTAGAGTACGACCCTGTCACACACAGGAAGAGGCGCAGGTCCTAATCCAGGCACTTGTCATCTCCCGTCTGCACTACTGCAAGTCGGTGTTGGTTGGACTCCATGCATGTGCCATCAAACCCCTGCAATTTATCCAGAATGGCACAGCCTGCCTGGTGTTAAACCTTCCCAAGTTCTCCCATTGTACCCCGTTCCTCTGCATGCTCCACTGGCTTCCAGTCGAAGCTCGCATCCACTACAAGATCACTTGACTGAGGAAAAATATATTTACTATAACAGATGTGGTTGTCCCACCTATCTATCTTAAGATGAACGTACCAACTGTCAGACGCTCTGGATAAGAGCGTCTACTAAATGACTAAAATGTAAATAAATGATAATCCTATGGGGGTGAGGGTGAAGGTGGCCCAGTACATCATTGGTGCTTCCACTCATCCAGGATATCAACTGGAAACAGTGCCTGAGGTGTGCACGCAGCATCAAGGACCCCACATACGCGTTGTTCTCTCCCTTACCGTCGATAGACTATATCGGAGCATGAGGTCTGATACCAACAGGCTGAGATACAGTTTCTATCTATAAGCATCAGACTGCTGTGATTCTCCACACCTCATCACAACTGCTGACACCAGACTCTTACTATATTTCTCAATTAATACACCTGCCCCTATCCCCAATACACATGTAAACATTGTACCTTCCTGTATTATACTTATGCTAAAAATGTTATTCTATTCTACTGCCATTTACTTTATGTTCGTATTCTTGTTGCATTGTCGAGAAGGAACTTGCAAGTGAGCATTTCGTTGGACGATTTATACCATGCCTATCTCGCACATAAGACAAAACTTAAAACTGTATCAGCATAAGCACAGCAAATGTGAACAAATGGTTTCGTCTTTGCCAGCATGTGTCTGGCGAGTAACTACTTGAATGCAGGGCTGATTTGGCCAAGGATTTCTCTCGGTATCCACGTCCAATAAAAGAAACAAGCATTCTTGAATAGTGGATCGCTAGCTAAGCGGGTTCCCGACCAGCAGATGGAAGCAGGAGACGTCAGAGCTCTGGAGATCTCCCAAGTGGCGCAGTGGTCTAAGGCACTGCATCTCAGTGCTAGAGGTGTCTCTACAGACCCTGGTTCGATTCCATGTTGTATCACAAGTGGCAATGATTGGGAGTACCATAGAGTGACGCACAATTGGCCCAGCGTTGTCCGGGTTAGGCAGTCCATTGTAAATAAGAATTTGTTCTTAACGGACTTGCCAAGTCAAATAAAGGTTAAATTAAATAAACTTGAAAAAACAAAAATAAACACTGTCACAAAGTGTATATAGCCAGTTGAGAAGTTAATGTCTGCTTGTTGAGTGGAGCAACGGAAAGGTTTGTACAGCTGAATGCATTCAACTGAAATGTGCCTTCCGCATGAATCAAGAAGCAAAACACTGTCCAGTGAAAGCCAGTGGTAAGAGTACAACAAAAGGTCTTGCTTAACCAGTGTGTCAGCTCTGGCTAAAATACAGGCAGACACAGATATTTAAATTAAATGGGTTATACAGGTCACTGAGGCCAACACTCTACCATGTGAGCTGATAAAATAACGTTAGCCATGTTCTCTATCATCCACTGCCATCTTGCATTATTTAATTTACCAGCTAGTCAGCCAACTACTAACGTAAACTAGCTAGCTTCCAACTATCTAGTAAATCCGGCGAGTTGTGGTCTTGTATTTTATGTTCAGCTAGCTAACCAAATACCTCGCAGCTAGCTGTCAAGTAAGTTGACATTTAATTTAGTAAACATTATGAAATGCCCTGCGGTCGCTGACGTTAACAGCTAACGTTAACAATTTAAACTTTGTGGCCCATGTGTGATGTAACACGACCCTTCAACTTATTCTAGTAGTGTGTACTAGTGCCCCTCAAACTTCAACTAACTTCTATGTTTCGCTGGTTAACTAGCTACTTGTTATTTCTACTAGTTTGATAACTAAGTTAAGTAGTTGGCGTTAGCTGGCTAGTTTGCGATTCAGATAACGTTAACAAGATGGTCATGATCAAGCGCTAGTCAGCGAACTTAACTACTTTTGGTTGATATAGGCTAGTCAGCTGTTAGCTAGCAGGCTAGTAACAACGTAATTGTATTTAGCTAACAAGAAACAAAACAAGTATGCTCATAGCTAGCTAGTTAATTATTCAACTTCATTGGCTAACGAGACTGGCCTGGCCTACAATACAGACGCTATATTAGCTAGGTAGCTGTTACCGTGGCTAACTAGCAGCTAACGATACTTTTGCTTGCCAACGGCTGCAGACTTGCTAAATTGGTTAGCTAGCTACGTGTTTGTTGACTTACCCGAAGCTAAATCAATAGCTAGAAAACTGGCGTGGTTGTTTATTTTTTCTTGTCCCACTTATTTCCGTGTATTGGTTAGACTCCAAAGCTAGAAGATAACCTGAATATAGCCGAATAGATTGCACTGCTAACTCGTTATACATTTACGAACGTCTCGGCCACATGTCTCGATGTCTGTCTGAGACCTGTGAAGTTTAAACAGCACCGCACAGTGTCGCTGCAATACACTTTACACTAGGGGGAAAAAAATCCAACTGTTTCCGGTCCCAGATATAACCGGAACACTGTTTAGTTGCCAATGATATTAAAATATTTTCAAGAAACCATTGATATTTTCCTTTCTTTTCAATTCAACGGAATTTATATGCAATAAAATGACTAGAAACAATCATACCAGTAACTGGCATGGGGGCTAAAAGGTTGTCATTTCATAAACAGTAGCAAGAGACTGACAACTTTAGTGACAGGCCATCAACAGAAGTAAAAGGTAAGCTACACTCAGAGCCATATATACCCAATTGAGGTAGTTTGGGATAGAAAATCATTCTGATCCACTTTCCACTGGGAGAGATGATCTAGGAAAGAAGCTTTCTAAAACAGCTCAACTTTGTCGTAATTTGATCAATAGAATATATATAAAAATGTTGGGATGATCACAGCCATGTAGCATTGTGGAACAGAGGCACCCATTGCCTCCTCACACCACAAAACAAGAGCCCCAAAAAGACAAATTGTTCAGTCTTTTATTTAAAAACTATAAACAGTCACCAAAGTAAATAAAGCCAATCTAACAGACTGTTATGTCTATGTATAATAGCACATCCTACTGACACTGCAGAAATGAGGATGGGTGGGCTGCCCCGCTCGGACGCTAACAGGCAGTCATTAATGTTACACAACACACCATAGAGAGGATAGTCTGAGGACGTGAGCCGGAATGTGGCATGGTATTAAGAATGAAAAAAATAGTACAATAAAACGCCACACTATATTAACATAGAAAAAAAGTAGTGAAGAAAATATACCTGCACATAAAGCAAAGAACACAGGAGAAAACCTGTATAAAACTCCATGTATTTAAACCAATTTACAAATACAAAAAAAAATGTACGTGCACTGTGCTCGTACAATGACAAACGTTTACAGTGGATACATGTTGGGGGTGAGGGGTGAGAGAATACCTTCAATATTATTTTCTTCTACAAAATGACATGAGATATATTATTCCATACTCTTTCAGCCAGCAAAATGAGTTCTACAAGGTATTATAATACAAAAAAAAGTCAGTTCCACAAAAAAAAAAATGTTTTCCCCCCCCTTAACTTTACAGCATCAGTACCTTTGCAGAAGTATTTACAGGTTTTAAGTACATTCATCCACTGCTGAGTATAGAATCACATTAGATACAAGTAACCAGGGATCATTTAAAAAAAAAGAAACTTAGATTCTACCAAAGTAATGCTTCTATTACTCCACAGAGCAAGTTCCCCAGTGGCTGTATCGGCATGAGAGGATTTTCTTTATATATATATATTCACAAATATTTACAAGATTCTTTTCATTAATTGTAATGGTATTCATTTCAATAATAAATAAGTGAAAATATATTGACTCAAGTAAGAAAACCACGCTACCAAGTTGTAAAGAAAAACAATCGAGCCAGTCTCCTGCAGCTGTGTCTCCCTCCCCCATCTCTAGCCTCTCCCCTCCCTCGGCAAAGCAAAACTCAAAGTACTGCCGCTCCTACTCAAATAAGTTCTCTGCAAACAGTCCCAGGATTACAAAAATGTGCTCGTATTTAGGGTTTCATTAGTAGAGTCCCTCAGGGCAGCAGTCTAAAGAGCTCCCCCTCTTGGGCGGCTGGTGGAAGACCCCGTGGCAGTTTGTTTTGTGAAGGAGATGGGGGGGATTTGAGCACAGTGGGGTGAGGGAGGGGAGTCCGAAGGGCATGGTCTGGTGTTACCCACCTGTGTGCCCCATTGTCATGACACCCCTGAAGGATGGTTCTCCTATTTTTGGGGGTGGTGTTGCCCTTTTGGACTCAAGCCTGGAGAGAGCGAGTCAGTTCATAAAGGCATTTGGCGAGCGTTGTGGAGACCTCCATGTTACTGAGTGCCAGCACAGAGAGGTGACTCTCATGCCTCTTCACCAACCTGAGAAGACAAGATAGGAAGCTGTCATTACATAATATCCATGAAACAGTAAATAAACATAGGTTTAATTGATTATGATTCATCACGCCGATCAATCAGCACGAGGAGTCCTCAGAAGACCCTTCTGTAGTTGTGAATGGATACAAAAAAAAGTTCTTACTTTCGACCGCAGTCTGAATACTTGGCGATGTTCTTTAGCGTTAAGGCAGCAGTTAGTCGTATGTGTTTGGTCATTGGTCCCTCTTTTTCATCCTAAGGATTGTGAAATTCATCAGTTACAAGATACATTGATAACAAAAGATTTCCAAGTGGGAATATATGATAAATATGGAGTAGTCAAGGACTGCAATGATTAACATCTTAAATCTTATTTCCACGTATAAAATTATACAATTCTGTCAAATGCCTGCCAGACACCTTCAATGTAAACAAACAGCTTAACCATACTCACAGTGAAGTCCCTGAACACCAAGTTCCGAGAGCCTCTGCGTAGTGCCATTAGGGCTGCGCTCGGATGATTGACAATAGCTTTCTGTGCTCGCGGTGCTGGAGTGCTGCTTGCCACTGGCTGAGGCCTGTGGAACAATGCAAAAGAGTCTGCCACACATAGCGCATTCTAGCATCACCAGAATGGACATTAGCACTAGCATGCTAAACTAACCAGAGGGTACATACTTGGAAGTTTTCTGATTGGAGTCTTGCGTCTGTGTCGGTTCCTGCTCCAGTTTTAGTGCGGCCAATAGGGCATCTCGAGAACAATGCTTATCCTACAGGAAGAAAATAGGATAATTGTCAGTAAAAAGCCACAAACATGGACTGATAGATTGAGAAGGTGTAGTCTTACCTGTAGATGGGTTATGAAGGACAGTCTCTGTCGGGGGAAAGGTTCACATCCCTCCCAGAGGCACTGGCCTGGGTACAGCTCCTTGCCACCATGCTGCGTGGCTGCATGGTAGAACACCCTAGACGGCGTCTCAAACCACCTGGAAGAACAACACGGATAACAATGGGACAGTCAATGAACAGGCCACTTAGACTCAATTCTGATATTTTTTCCACTAATTGGTCTTTTGATCAATCAGCTCTGAAAAAGATCTGATGTGATTGATCAAAAGACCAATTAGTGGAAAAAATACCAGAATTTAGCTGCCTGTCTAAACGCAGTTTTAGTTAGCCATGATATGAACACACCTTTCACAACACAGGACTTCTTTAAGTAGGTCAAGTCAATATGGCCAGAGATTGACTCACCGTTTACAGGACTGCCACAGACACTTGAAGTTCTGTCCCGCTTTCCTGGTCTGCTCAGGGGGTGCCACCACGGCTTGTGGCCCAGAAAGGGTGGCGTTGGGGCTGGAGCTGCCAGCCTGCACAGGCTGAGCCACTGTTGGCGGAAGCTGTGTAAAACCAGGCAAAGCTTTATCAGACCAAATAAGCAAGTGATATTTTGTGTTGTATGATTGTATTACTATTTCCCAAACAAAACAAACAAGTCCAAAACATTTTTTTGTAATTTCTTTTACCTTTTTAAAAAGTATGACAAAATAAATTAAGCTAATTTTGAAGAAATTTAGCCTAGCTACCCTCTGCTTACAATAAATATGATACAATAAATATGAATAACCTACAATTTGCTTATTAGTTATTCAGAAATGAATTAAACAAAAATATGAACAGACTTTGAATAAATTATTCAAGGTCCTAGAACCTGAAGACTCATCATTCATCTTGTTTCATGCAAGTCATGTGCTTGTAAAATTAACAACTGTAAGCCTTGCATTGCTATACAATGACATGAAAGATCACACACACCTGCCAATCCAATAAGTGCAATATAAAACAGTCTGTATAAATCATTAAATGGCCTCTAACCCTACTCATCACAATGCAGTTGATTTTCCCAAATAACAGCAACAGAAAAGCCTTGTACTTGCATGTGATGGATAGCACCCTCCCACCTACAACTACACATTTAAGGACTTGACCGATCGTCCTTTGGATAAGTGTGTTCAGATTTTTTACTTGTTCAAAAGCTCAAGCCCCCCCAGATCCACTTTTCAAAATAAAATGCATGACTACCTTTTTTACCATAGAGAATCAGACAAATGTAGGCTACACTCTGCCAATAGGCTTCTTTGCATATTCAAGCCAGTCTCAAATTACAACACTGCCCCTTTAAGGCTCTCCTGGAGATTGGTTGGCCACCTTGGTAGCCTATAAAATATTGCAACATTACAAATACAACCACAAACTTTTTTTCAAAGCACACTGCATGCGTGAGCGGTTTCATGTGACAGATGAAAATCTGTTAGAAATAAAGGGGAGATCTAAAGATGCATCAACTTTAATCTTGATGGTTGTACAGTCGTCTCAAATAAAACTGAAGTACCTCGGTATTACTCCAGACCCTGATCTCTCTTCAACATAAAGACTGTTTCAAGGACAGCTTTTTTCCATCTACGTAACATTGCAAAAATCTGAAACTTACTGTCCAAAAATTATGCAGAAAAAATAATCCATGCTTTTGTCACTTCTAGGTTAGACTACTGCAATGCTCTACTTTCTGGCTACCCGGATAAAGCACTAAATAAACTTTAGTTAGTGCTAAACACAGCTGCTAGAATTCTGACTAGAACCAAAAAATGTGATCATATTACTCTAATGCTAGCCTCTCTACACTGGCTTCCTGTCAAGGCAAGGGCTGATTTAAAGGTTTTACTGCTAACCTACTAAGCATTACATGGGCTTGCTCCTACCCATCTTTACGATTTGGTCCTGCCGTACATACCTACACGTACACTACGGTCACAAGATGCAGGCCTCCTTACTGTCCCTAGAATTGCTAAGCAAACAGCTGGAGGCAGGGCTTTCTCCTATAGAGCTACATTTTTATGGAATGGTCTGCCTATGTGAGAGAGAGACTCGGTCTCAACCGTTAATTATTTATTGAAGACTCATCTCTTTAGTAGGTCCTATGATTGAGTGTGAAAGTAAACGGAAAGGCACTGGAGCAACGAACCACCCTTGCTTTTGCTGCCTGGCCGGTTCCCCTCTCTCCACTGGGATTCTCTGCCTCTAACCCTATTACAGGGGCTGAGTCACTGGCTTACTGGTGCTCTTCCATGCTGTCCCTAGGAAGGGTGCGTCACTTGAGTGGGTTGAGTCAATGACATGATCTTCCTGTCCGGATTGGTGCCCCCCCTTGGGTTGTGCCGTGGCGGAGATTTTTGTGGGCTATACTCAGCCTTGTCTCAGGATGGTAAGTTGGTGGATGAAGATATCCCTCTAGTTGTGTGGGGGCTGTGTTTTGAAAAAGTGGGTGGGGTTATCCATCCTGTTTGGCCTTGTCCGGGAGTATCGTCAGATGGGGCCACAGTGTCTCCCGACCCCTCCTGTCTCAGCCTCCAGTATTTATGCTGCAATAGTTTGTGTGTCGGGGGGGCTAGGGTCAGTCTGTTATATCTGGAGTATTACTCCTGTGTGAATTTAAGTGTATATTTTTCTCTCTCGCTCTACCTCTCCACCTGAGCCCTAGGACCATTCCCTCAGGACTACCTGGCCTGATGACTCCTTGCTGTCCCCAGTCCACCCGGCCGTGCTGCTTCTGTTTCAACTGTTCTGCCTGCGTCTATGGAACCCTGACCTGTTCACCGGACGTGTTACCTGTCCCAGACCTGCTGTTTTCAACTCTCTAGAGACAGCAGGAGCGGTAGATACTCTGAATGATCGGCTATGAAAACCCAACTGACATTTCCTCCTGAGGTGCTGACCTGTTGCACCCTCTACAACCACTGTGATTATTATTATTTGACCCTGCTGGTCATCTATGAACATCTTGGCCATGTTCTGTTACAATCTCCACCCGGCACAGCCAGAAGAGGACTGGCCACCCCTCATAGCCTGGTTCCTCTCTAGGTTCTGGCCCTTCTAGGGAGTTTTTCCTAGCCCCCATGCTTCTACACCTGCACTGCTTGCTGTTTGGGGTTTAGGCTGGTGTTCTGTACAGCACTTTGTGACATCAGCTGATGTAAGAAGGGCTTTATAAATACATTTGATCGACTAGCATGGGTTACTAATATGACTAGGATTATGCTTGGATACTTTGAAACAAGGTAAGACATTAGTCATAAAATGACAAAACATCCAGGTTTCAAACAATTACGTTTATGGATCAAGGGCAACTCCAAAAACCTCATGTTCATTATCTCCAGCACAAAACCAGTGTCAACATATGTGAAAACACTGCATTTATACGTTTGTAGGGAAAAAAACTAAAGTAAAAAAGTTATACTAGATTACTTAACAGTGATTTTCAAACACAGATTCACAGTGATGTGGGGAGCAAGAAAATACCTCCCTTGGGCTAAAAACACATTGCAGGTTGACAATTTTTTAAACTTTTAATCTTACCCTGTGATGTCACAGAGAAGCATTTATTTAGGACTTCTCTTCTCTGTAACCACAGATTGTAGAAATGTGTTATTTTCACACATGTATACACTGGAAATTATGAATGAAGTCAAAAAGTGGTGGAATTGCCCTTTAAATAGCTTCAAAATGCAGACGCCTCCACTCAGATTCAAGGTGGGTGATGTGCGGTGCGCAACAGGCCCGGTCTTGTGACCCTTTGATCTGAACAAACCGTGCCTGGAGTATGTCAAATCAAGCCTTTAGACATTAATGACCCTTCATTATATTTGTCAAACATGACTGTGTTCAGCCTTCATTTATGTATTTAAAAGTCATTTAAGTTCAGCTACATTTTCTGGTGCCTCCCTCATGTCAGCATCGGTTTGGACGTGAGGCTGTAGCCAACATGCAATTCATCTATACTTTGACACGTAGGCATTTTTTATTAATGTACATAAAAAATTTGATTTTAATATTATTCCAATGTTGACCTGATCCAATTCTGATCTGAGTAATTGTTCGATGTGAAAAAATGTGTTTTATTACTCGTCTGAACTTCAATCTACATTCTTCTTGTCCGAGCAGTTTTTTTTTGTCCCCAGACAAGAGAACAAGCGTTAATGTCAAGTCCTGCATTTTATGTTTGTGAAGAAAAACGGAGTCACATGTTTTACCAGCAGGAAAAGAATGTCAGTGATCCAATAAAGTATTCAAGATAAGTCAGCAATCTAATGAGCTTGCTAGCCAACTAGTTGACACAGCTTGCAAAACTGGGACAAGAAACAAATTGTTGAGCTATGTGAAACTCACCGTAGAGCTGGATGCCTGTATGGTCGAGCAGTTCCTCTGCTGCGTGGCATTCTCTATTGCTACTTTGGCTACTGTGCTTGGGTCGGCTCCAGCAGGCACGGCCACCATGGTCGCACTGCAGCCCGCCTTGTTGGGGTCGCTGATGGTGATGATCCTCACTCCCACCTTACAGGGAATCACAGACGCCCCCTTGTCCTCCTCTGCCGGCCTCTTGAGCGCACGGCCCTCGCCACTCAAACCATTGGCCGGCAGGGTCCCTGGCCCCGTGGCGCCCTGGGAGTTTACAGTGACAGTGGGAAACAGCTGCTGCCTGAAAGCAGGCAGAGTGTAGTTAGGCCCCGGCCCCATAGGTCCGTTAGAGAAGGGGCCTGTTGCCTGAGGCCCATTGGCAAGGCGCTCTGCCTGCTCAGCTTTGGCAGTATCCTGCTGGGGTACAGAGGGCTCCTGGGGAGCCCCATGCAGTTTCTGAGGAGGACCCACCTCCCCGTTCCCCAAGTGTTTGGAAGCGAAGTGATTTGGAATGTTTTTGCTTAAGTGGGAACCGGTGGAGGCGTCCCCTCTCTCAAAGTCACAGACCCCGTTGACAAGAGCCTTTTTGGGGTCGACGTGTCCCTCCTGTGGGTTAGCCGGGCCAGAGGGCTGCTTCCCGTTGGTGGGGCAGCTCTCGCTGGCCGGTCCATTGACGCAGGCCCCCTGGCTGTTCCCTGAGTGGTATGGAGGTAGACTGGAGTCCATGCACTTTCTCCCGTTAAGCAGCTTGGCCCCTGGAGCATCAGCCCCTGCCAGGTCTCCGTTGCTGGTTTTGGTGCCAGCCCCATCGGCTAGAGAAGAGTTCTCCATCACCTCGATCTTGCGTTCGTGGATGTGCAGACCCGTGGCGTCCTTGGCCTCCTCCTCCTTCTGGCAGATTATCTTGTCCCCCCTGAAGGGCGGCGGTGGCCCGTGGAGGGTGTTCCCTGTCTGGACCACTGGCAGGCCTGGTGCAGCGGCTCCTTGGCTGATCTGGGCGGCGGCTGCAGAAGCTGAAGTGGTGAAGCCTGTATTGGGCACCACAGTGAAGGTGACCTGGCCACCAGGAGCCTGGCCCTGGATGATGGTGGCGGGGCTGCTGGTGGAGATGAGCTGCACCGTCTGGAGAGGCCCCCCTGGGGACTGAAGCTGGCTGGGGACCAGCTGTACATTGAGCTGCTGGGGCTGAGGCTGGCCCTGTGAGGCCACCTGATAGAGCACCTGTGGGCTGGGGGCACGCTGTGTGCTGCTAGGGGGAGGCACCTGGGGTGCGGGCAGGATGAGTTTGCCGCCCGGCGTGGAGGGCCGCTTTGGAAGCAGTAACTGTTTGATCAGGCTGGACTCTGTGGAGGTAGGCTGGGGGGGCTGCTGTTGCTGCTGAGGCAGGGGCTGGGCCTGAATCTGAAACTGCTGCTGGGGGTGAAACTGCTGCTGGGGGTTCAATTGTTGTGGTTGCCGTTTGACCGACAGCATCTGACTGACAGAAGCAGAGCCCTGCATTGGGATCTGTGTGTTGGAAGGAGAGGGCAGGCCCTGGGGTAGTGGAGCGACAATGGGAGGGCAAGGTGGGGGGTTGGAAGTAGTGGGAGACTGTCCTGCCAGTTGGATGGCCTGGCCACCAGACATGGTGGAGGGGTTGGCCAGAACAATCTGATGGATAGCCGGGGCATAGGCCTGGTTCTGCTGGGGGTTGGGGCTGACGATGACCACGCTGGACTGCTGCTGCTGGTTATGAGTGGTTGTTGGTGATCCGCTGGCCTGCGAGGGTGCAGGCTTGGGGGCGATGTTCTGGAAAGTGACACGGGAGCCCTGGGCGTTGGACACGCCAGCGATGGTGAACACCTGTCCCCCGCCCACCTGGAAGTTTTGCAGTGAGGAGCAGGGGGCAGACACGGCGGCGTAGTGCGGGGGGGCAGAGAACACAGCAGTCTCCTGCTGGGTGCCCTGGGAGAGGGCCTGGGGTACTAAGGAGGAGGGAGTGTGCGGCAGGGGCGGCCGCTGGGCAATGGGCACCCCCTGAACCCGCGCTGTGAAGATGTGGCCCTGCTGTACCTGTTGGAACAGTGTGACAGGGGTCCCGGTAGGCGCCATGACCTGTTGATGATGGAGCTGTTGGGCCATGTTGGGGCTGTGGTTCTGGACCACCTGGCCAGAGGTGGGGATGGAGCTCTGGACCATGGCCGTCTTGAGGATATCCGCTGACTTGGCCTGCTGAGCTGAGTGGGGGTGCTGATGTGGTGAGGCCTGGTGGTGAAGGGGGAGCCGAGGAACAGTCTGAGCCGCTTGGGGGAGGGGTACACCATCCTGCGGCGCTGCCAGGTTAACAGTAAGGCTGGGGACTGGAGGCCGGGCAAAACCAGGATACCAATTGACAAAGTGTAAACACAGAGAGAGACAAAGAACACAGAATCATTGATTGAGGTCCAATTCGCACAACTGCAAAGTATGTCTCACCATACTCCAAGACAACATGTACAGCAACTATGTTGCGTTTGTTGTAATAACAATCAAGGTAGGTGGAAACTTGAATTTTAATGCCACTAACTACAAAAATGTAGTATTTGTACAGTGAGTTTACCTGACGGCGATGCCTGTGGGTCGACAGGGACGTCATGTTTGGGCCCTGGTGTGGGGCTAGCCTGCTGCTGGTAGTACAGCTGGATGGGTAGTGGGATGGCCCTCCGTTTGACCCCCACCACATGTATGTGTGCCTGCGCATTGGGCTTGGTGTCCTCAAGCCGCTTCACTGTGTGGTTTGGGAAGATGGTCCTACAAAATGAGAGACACGGTGTGAGTGCAGTTGACACTAAGACCTTGTCAATCATGTTTCTCAAAGTCATTGAATTTGGACCACTACTGTCCATAGGGTGATTTCTTGGTTGAAAACATAACATGAATACAAGGCTTCCAGGACCACAATTGGGAGAAAAATAAATAACGGAAAAAAAAAGAAAAAAAAACTTCTAGTTGTGTGTTCTCTAAATGATGACAATTTTCAAAGAAATCGATTGATTTAATATGGGATTATGCCAACCAACCGTAGACATTTGAGGAAGCCTTGGGAGGCCAAGATGCCAGCGCGTCCCATCTTGCTGCCGGTGGTGAGGTACTCCGAGTACATCTCTGAACGCGACACTGAGCTCTCGCCGCTCACCTCGAAGTGGGCGTTCAGCCTGGTGGAGACAAAGGGAACTCAGGAAGGTGTCACAGAGAGAGCATGACTATGAGAGGATGTGTGTGTGTGAGAGGGACTCACCACTGCACTGTAAACTTCTCCCCATCTAGCTCAACAATACCAGGAGGAGGAGTGGACTGGACAGGGACTCTTGCTGCTAAAGTGAGAAATGACATAATTAGAGAGTCTAATTTGATAAATTTACAAAAGTTATTAAATAAACCCATTCTCGATGCTGGAAACACTTTTGTTCTGATGTGAGACTGAATGGTGAAATCTGCAGAACAGTGCTCCCGTCGTACATGGTGTGTTTAGTGTGCTGTTCCTCATTTTGCCCACTAGGGAGCAGCGACAGTACTGTACAAGCAGACTGCTGTGTTTACCCTAGCTTGAATTATTCTTAGCACCTCATGCCAACGTCAACTTTAGCTGATTGATTGCATACAACACGGGTTTACACCATTTTGCCTGATCATCCATGTTTCTAAATAACCAACAGATGGAACGTCTCTACAGACAGGGTGGACGCAGAGGCTTATGGGAGGCGTAAACTGATGAGCAGTCAGCTTTCGATCAGACTCCAACGTACACGACAAGGAGCAAGGCTCCACGGAGCTGAGCCTATAATCTCAGGCCATTGTCTCAGGGAACTGTTCCTTTAAACCATATGGCTAATTATTGCCCTCACACAACTTGCTCTGAATTCTGATTTTATGTACAACATGACTATAACCTGGCTTAGTTTAATTCCAATGTGCACCTGAAGATCAGGGGACAGGGTTTAAGTGTTAAGATGCTCACCTGGGATGGGTGCGCCCTGCAGCGGAGCAGGCAGCTGTTCTACAAGCTGCGGCCGCACCTCAGCCACCTGGCTCTGCCCAGCAGCCTGGTGCTCCATCAGCCTCACGGCCGTCAGAGCATCCGGACCAAACGTGTGCAGGTCCACTGACACCAGTCGCACCAGCAGATCTGCCCAGGGAGACAGAAATATACAGTTTAATAACATGTGTCTAAATTGTTGCATGACAGTTATTTTTGATTTCCCAATTCTGAACGAGTTTGATTGTCAATTAATGCAGCTTGGTTAAAGCAGCCATGCTAAGAGACTATACTTAATCAAACAATACCCAAACACTCGATTAGCCAAGTTGTTAATGCTATACTTACACTTTATCTCAGATGGTTCTCCAGCCCCTCCATTCTGGCTTGGTTGTTTATACTACTGCATGTATCCTCAATCCTGACTAGTGTCTAGGTTACTGGTAACCTGGTTAGGGCTAGGTTGTTGGTATCTCACCTATGCTCCTGTCCACAGAGGCGATCTTGCTGCAGGGGATCTCTCCCAGCTGGGCCAGCAGGTAGAGGACCTCCAGGGAGGACATGAGGAGCATGAGGTCAGGCAGCGACAGCAGGCTGATCACCTCCCGGTATGACTCCTGGTCCACATACTCACAGATCAGCACGCTGTTGTCCTCCGCCTTGCTCAGATTACCCAGGATCTCCATGGCTGAGGGGAGGAGGAACAAATGGTCAGGCTCTGGGAAAATCATCTATACTTTTATCACAATTTATGCTTACTGTTGTTACATAAAGACATGAAATACCATTCACATTAAAAAAGGACCGTGGTATAAAAATATATCTGACATTTGTAATAAAAAGACCCAGACACTGAAAAAGATAAAGTACCGGCTCTGACACTCACCCCTCATCTTCAGGAACCTGTCCCTTGACATCAAACATTTGGTGATGGTGTGAAACATTAGGTGGGTTGTTCGAAAGTCAACAGGATCTAACTGAAGCTATTGTGAGAGAAAACATTAACTCATAGAATCATCAATAACACAAATGCTCTGGAACAGCTACAGCCTTGTCTAACATTATACAATATTATACTGAATAGTATTAATTCATGTAATGAAATAGCTCAATATTGCAGAAAATATTAACTTTCAGAACAGAAATATAACAGTAATAACGCCTCACCTCTGCGGCCACGTTGCCGAGTGTATCCAATCCCAGCTGCCGTAGGGAGATGAAGTGGCAGTGGGCGCACAGTAAGAGGAACCGCAGACAGGTGCGGTTAGCAGCAAGCAGTTTGACGTTGGCCTCCTCGAAGGAGAGGTTGCGGAGGATGACTCCCACCTGCAGGACCCGCTGACCCTCGATGTCGCCGATGCCTAGGTTGCGTGGAGGGTGGAAGAGGGCGCCCCAGCGCTCATCCCCCGACGTAGAGTCTGTCACTGGGAGAAGAGCAGAAAGAACAGTGAATGTCTGATCCACCAAGGACATCTTCATGTCAGAGCAATGGCATTAAGAGTATCTTTTTTAAATGAGAAATCTTCAAATACTTTATTACACAAAAAGTGCACTAAACAATGTCGAAATATTTATTTGACTTAATATTTTCCCCATTGTTGTGAAATAAATATTTTATTGTGCAATGGGTCTTTAAAATTTGGTCTGTCAGCATACGCTGCTTACCTTGTGTCAGGCTGGTCTTGTCCCAGATGAGGTCCCTGACTTCAGAATCCTCTACCACATCCTTCCAGAACTGTAGAATCATATTCACACATTATTGTTGAAATACTGACTGCTGAAAAGATGCATTGCAATAACCTATAGCCAGAGCGGTTAAGGCTGATGTACTCCCGCAAAGTCAGACATCACACCGTATTTCACTAAGATCCCTGAACGGCTGGAGGCGAGGCAACTATTTTTTTTCTCCCTCTGACCAAAAGCCTAGTAAGTTACAAACCTATAATATACATATATAGTGAGTCTTTCAGTTAAATCTACCTTCATGAAGTCCCGGGAGGTTTGCTCCTTCCAGTCCACCCCAAATACAAAGGAGAAGCTGCCTAGTGCTGCAAATTCACAAGAGTACCGTTAGAGAGAACATTCCAACCCTTACATTCTGAGACAGAAGGTATTTTCACACCTGAGGGATCACAACAACAACAAAAAGGTTCTGCCATGGCAGTGCCTTGAAAGGGAATGCAGTGGTCACATTTTGTTGCGCTGAAGCCTGGATTTTTGCATTTTGCTTCAGACTCTAAATTAACAAGTTTACCAAGGAGGTAATAACTCATCTAGTCCCATACAGGCAAATGAAAGGGAAAACACAACTTTCTCCCCATTTCCACTTTGCCCAAAAAGGGAAACTGAGCACAGTAGTGCGAGTGTCAACAGTTCCCCCACCAAGTTCCCACAAGACAAAGATGACAAAAAACACCCATACATCTCTAATTACTGTCCTGAAAAAATAGATTTGGATCCTAATGAAGAATATTTAAAGGTGTTGAAGACGTACAGTCATCGAAGACACCTGCATGTGCCAGCAGCAGCGTGATGAGTTTGGGGTCTTTCTCCAGCTGCATGGCATGCTTGCTCTCGTTGGAGAGGAGAGTGCAAACATTGATTGCGAAGTCCACTTCATTGGGCAAGCCCGACAGGAGAGAGAGCACCAGTTTGTTATAGTCGCATGGGGCCGTGAACTCCATGGACAGCCCATAGCTTTGGCGGAGATAGTCTGGGGACAAAAAACAACCACAAATCCAGTTGTAATTTCAACTTCAAAGTGAATGTAAAGAAAGCCTGATGAAAACATAAAAAAAATATTACAATGTTGTGCTATAAAGACATTGAGAAATGATGATTTATGAGTTTATTTAGACTGTTCAGAAAAATGATTGCAACTGCATGCACTGGGACACCTGCCTGATAATGAATATGCATTCAAAAGATAGGAAACTGTGATTAAAGTCACATGCAGGGGTGGCGTTAACAAGTGCAACTTCCTGAAGCCTCAGTCTCTTGGCATAACTTTGCTGGGATGGCAATGATTGTATGGCATATTTCAGTTATTTGAAATTGATTACAGTGCAATCAAGCGGGATATAAATAGCCAACTCCTCACAGCCGCCAGCTCTGCATCTGTTTCACACGTGTGTGTGTGTGTGTGTGTGTGTGTGTGTGTGTGTGTGTGTGTGTGTGTGGCTGACAGGACTCCTGAACTAGAGCTACTTCACACACAGTGGGTATGGTGGTAATGCACCATCACACAGCACCATGGTAACACACAGTTGCAAATTGCCTGCATGCCTGGGGACATGACAACCTCAGTTCAGATACACTCTTACTGATGGGGGACTCTCAGGCCTGGGCAAGATTGGACAAAAATTCTAATACAAAGTCAAGATTATTCAAACAATTATCTCAACCGCCATATGAGGGAGGATATGAGCTTCTGGTGGCAGGGCTCTGGTTTAAAGGCACATATGTTTGTGCATAAACAAAAGGAGTATAAATGTAGCAGACCTAATAAAGTAAGGAAGTATATTGCGTCTCAGTTCAAAGACAAATCCTAATACAACTCGTCCGTCTTGGTATATTAGCTACTTTCATCATACATTTTAAGATCTTGTCTTGCTAACATCCTCCTCTCTTGAGCTGTCTTTACCCCCCCCCCCACCCAAAAAAAAAATGGGGGAATGAATGTTCAGCACCCACTAGGCCATTTCAAGCAACTGTATAACCGTATTACCATAACTCTCACTTTAAGGAGCAGGCTTTACCGTAGGAGCAGGCTTTACAGTAGGAGCAGGCTTTATCGTAGGAGCAGGCTTTACCGTAGGAGCAGGCCAGCAGCACCATTGTGACTAACTAAATTGCAACATTTGGAGAAGAGCTGCCAAATCCTATCTGGACGAATCTATGATTATGTTATGAGGTGCAATAAACTGTCTGAAAGGACAAAGCAAACAAGCCTGCAGTATATGCACATTCAGACGACTAACAAATGTGAGTGCTTTGAGTAGAGAGACTTAGTTGAGAGGAAGTTCAGTGCTGAAGGTGGCCATAATGTTGACTCCATTTGAGTCGTAAAGTTGACTCAAATTCAGAGTTGGCGGTGTTCTTCAACAGCCCCATCACTCGATACTTGAAGAAATGTACTTGAAGAAATATCCCCCTTGATAAACTTGCACCAAGGTTGTCCTCTGACCTAAGGCTACTTTTATTTATTTCACAGCATCCCAAAATCCACCAAAGGGTGGTCGCGTAACCTCACAGTATGGATACAGTAGAGTATCGCAATATCATATTTGCCCGTTTTACATAGTTACTGTCACTTTAATTGTTCAACGTAACCTTGTTAATTAACGTTAGCTAACGCTAGTCAGGTGTACCTGCCCCACGACTCAGGTATTTATCATCCTACAGCTTTTTCTCCATCTTATCCCCCCCCCCCCCCCCCAAAAAAAAAAGTTGAGCCGAGCACTTTAACCTCCACAACTAAATTTCTCATGGCTTTCTCTTGCGTCTCTGCAGCAGACATACAGTATAGTTAGCATGTGTTTGGAGCATCGAATCGCGATACATAAACAAATCGCAATACATATCGTATCGGCACCTAAGTATTGGAGCGGCAGGTAGCCTAGTGGTTAGAGCGTTGGGCAAGTAATCGAAAGGTCGCTAGATCGAATCCCTGAGCTGACAAGGTAAAAACCTGTCGGTCTGCCCCTGAACATAGCAGTTAACACATTGTTCCTAAATAATTTAGCATGAACACTGGAATGATAGATGTGCAAGTGGAGATACTGGGGTGCAAAGGAGCAAAAAAATAAATAACAATATGGGGATGAGGTAGTTGTGTGGGCTATTTACAGATGCAATGATCAGTAAGCTGCTCTGACAGCTGATGTTTAAAGTTAGTGAGGGAGATAAGACTCCAGAATCAGTGGCTTTGGGGATGACCAGTGAAATATATCTGCTGGAGCGTGTGCTACGGGTGGGTGTTGCTATGGTGACCAGTGAGCTGAGCTAAGGCGTGACTTTACCAAGCAAAGACTTATAGATGACCTGGAGCCAGTGGGTTTGGCAACGAATATGAAGTGAGGGCCAGCCAACGAGAGCATACAGGTCGCAGTGGTGGGTAGTATATGGGGCTTTGGTGACAAAACAGATGGCACTGTGATAGCAAATTGGATGAAGTCTGAGTAGAGTGTTGGGGGATATTTTGTAAATAACATCGCCTAAGGATCGGTGGGATCGTCAGTTTTACGAGGGTATGTTTAGCAGCATAAGTGAAGGAGGCTGTGTTGCGAAATAGGATGCCGATTCTAGATTTAATTTTGGATTGAAGATGCTTAATGTGAGTCTGGAAGGAGAGTTTACAGTCTAACCAGACACCCAGGTATTTGTAGTTGTCCATATTCTAAGTCAGAACTGTCCAGAGTAGTGATGCTAGTCGGGCGGGTGCGGGCAGCGATGGGTTGAAGAGAATGCATGAAGTTTTCCTTGCATTTAAGAGCAGTTGGAGGCCACGGAAGTAATGTTGTATGGCATTGAAGCTCGTCTGGAGGTTTGTTAACACAGTGTTCAAAGAAGGGCCAGAAGTATACAGAATATGGGGCCATCCCTTCAAGAATCCTAATTGTATTTCAAGTCTTAGCCCAACCAAGAAGATTTGGGCCGAACTTATGCAGCTAATTATTGCTTTGTGGTTGTTTGAAGACACTTTGTAAAAGAGATAAAGCTTTACCTGATACAGTGTGTTGCTGGTAGTTATAGGAGCAGGGGATCGCACCAATTGGAAGAGATGGTTTCGGGTTCCCAGGCTGCACCTCGTCATCATCCTCGCCGAAGTGATGGACTTTTTCATACTTTTCTAAATATCTGTAGACAAAAGAACTTAACGCTCAAAGGGTGACTGATCCAAGACCCCACCTATTCCCAAAATCTAATCTGAAATGGCCTCTATAGCAAATAATCCTGTTTCACCCGATCCTCAAATCTGCCAAACTAGGATAAGTCCTGCATCCTTAGACTATGGCAAAAACAGCAACTGTTGTGCCTCCAAATCCCTGATAACAAAACTGGACACCCTGGCACATTCCCACCATATAATTTGCCAATGGAGTTCTTTATGACAGCCACTCTGAGGAATTTGGTTAATGCTTGCAATCACACAAGTAAACTAGTAGGCTACACTCTGGCCTATAAAGACTCACAAGCCTACTTCTGTGAACTCCTACCATTTTCGAAGTTCTCCTACAGACAACACTAATGTTGTCAGGCTATCTGTGCCCACATCCTATTTCAACCCCAGCTGCAAAGCAATTCCACTACTCAGCCGCTGCCGACTGGAACAAACTACAAACGGGGCTTACAACACAACCAATGTCTCTCGCCTACTTCTAATCGACAGAGTGAATATGAATGACTACACGACAAAGCATGAAATGAAAAATACTGCCAGAGGGGGATACAATCCAATCCAAGTTTCTGACATAGAGACCATCGGTTATGATTAAATAATTATGTTTACGCCTAGCTGACTCAAATCAAAAGACATGTGTTACACCATCTGCATGACAGTGCAAGTGTTTAAGCAGAGTACAAGTGAGGAATCCTTTGTACCCTATTGGACAGGGCAAACTAGTTTATCAAGAGTCACAACCAATACCAGTCTTCCTTAATATTTTTATATATAGCTCGGATGTGACAGTTGGGGATGATATGATCTTATCACCAGAACAGACAGAATATTCTAGACACTGGGGTGATGTCTTCATTCAAATGACCACCCGCTCAGCTGGGGAGAGGTGCAGAAAAGTAGAGGGAGTTTTAATGAAACACAAAAGACTGAAAAGCTCCCCCCCAAAAAAAAAATCTGCAAAAAAACCTGCAAAACCTTACTTGAGTTCATGTCTAACAAGTGTTGCAGCTGTCTCTCACATGTTTAGGTAGGGTGGGACCAACACATCTGCACATTGAATATTTGTTTACACAGACACACATGCTGCAGTGGTGGCAGCAGGAAATACCTCACCAGTGGTAGCGTGGAAAGCCCTGGCTAAGCGCGGAGTGTGTGTACTGCCGTGAGTCAGAGTGAGAGCTCCAATCTGAACGGAGTCCCAGTGCTGCTGCTGGTTCGCAGCGGCCAAGGTAATCCCCCGTCCACGGCGCGTGACACACTGGACTATAAATACACCAACTCTCCGTTTGGAGAGGAGGGGCCCCGGCTCTGCATAGCGTCATCACACGCTTGTCTGGGCACGGGCAGAAGGGGAGGCTGCATGGAGGGGGGGGGGGGTTCTGTTGCAGCTGCTAATGTCTGCACTTCCCTTTTCATACATGGCTGGCAAAAAGCTCCCATTCTTCTGACAAGACAACAGCCAGTGTGCCACAGAAAAGCATCACAGAATTAAGAGGCCTTCTCATTTTATCAGTGTCTAATCAAGTTGACATATAAAAATTGTGTCATCGCAGGTGTCATACGATCAGCATGTAAAAAAACAACAAGCAATTAAGGTGTAACAGGGCTCTTACCTGTTTTTTGTCCCCAGCAAAAAAAAATCTAAACAAGATGACCCTTTTTCAATTAACCTGAACGGCACACAAAAATGTAAGCAACTGAAGCCATAGATCTACCACTGCAAATGGTGACTGTTTGCAAACTGATGTAATTTAAGGTCGTCCGGATCATACAAGAGCCGATAGGACATTAGAGCAACCCTCTCAATAAAGGCTGCCTCAGTGTGTGTGTGTGTATGTGTGAGAGAGAGAGAATTGGGTGCCCTCTGTTGGACAAGCACACAATCAGATCGAGTAAACTGGCATTACTACTGTTCTATAAATAGGTGAATATATATTACTATACCATGAAAATTAAATGCTTGCAGATTCATTTGAGCAGACAGACAACTTCTTAAACATGCAGGCATACAACAGGGACCAATGAGCAACACTAGAAATCCAGATTATGTAGCCTAAAGCTACATCAAGCAATAGGCTGGTTTTATTGCTGATAAAATAATAAATGGAAGCACTATATACAGACCACTACTGAGAGTGGGGGTGAGTGAAATCCAAATACTCGGTTGAGGACAAGAAACTAGACTGGGGGAGACGATGGTAAACTACACTGAGAAGAACGCTAACAACTACAATCAAGGTGGGAATCAAAGGTAAAATAATGCCATTAGACAAAAAAGTCAACATTTTGAGCTCAAGACTATGCTTAACATAACGAGAATGGTGGGTAAGTTTATTTTGTCAGCCCCCTAAATACATTTTCCGCTGGTGTAGTTTGCTTGATGCAAAGTTAAAAAGTTTCTCACTTTCAAACATTTCTGTGTGATCTGCAGAGAGCTTACCGCAGTCAAAGAAAATTGGGACAGCATGCCCAATCCTAGGCCAATAGTAGTAGTAGTGTTGCCTACCTCAGCTAGCTTTCGCTAGTCACAACATCTCCAATCCCCACCTCCATGGACTGTTTTATCTGTGATTCAAAACCTCTCCTAGCTAGACAAGGTTTTACAATTTTTTTTAAAAAGTCAAGAGAAAGACTTGGCAAGCAGATAACTACTGACAAAATAAGGGGGTATGCTGAGGGAGCGCAAGCGGTGACCTCACGTTGTGGCGGAAAACCAGAACAAAACCTAAGCAAATGGCTCTTCACCTGTAATCAAATTGCAAACAAGCAGACTTTCTATAGTTTTCTTTGTCCAACACACAAAGTTAGGTCCTACTTGCCAGTCAAGTCTTGTAATGTATGCCAGGCATGAGAAATAGGATTTGGAGTAGGGAGAGCTGCTGTACTTAGACAGTGGTTCCCGGGTATACCTTCTTTATAGAGTGAACAACTTCTGCTGCCCATCATTCACAGCAGTTTGACCTATCGACCTAAGTGGGGAACTATGGAGTGATTCAATTGTTATTGTTAGGCCTACATCTGATGATAGAAAACACCTAATCCAGATATTTATATTAAGGGGGCAGTACGATACCAGCATCGCGATACTCATTATTATTGTGGCAAGGAAAAAGAACACAAAGCGGATTTAACTTGTTTAGGAAACAAACGTCCTTATGTCATCCAGATTCACATTTATACTTAAATATAAAAACGCAACATGCAACAACTTCACTGTTACAGTTCATATGAGGAAATCAATCAATTGAAATAAATTCATTAGGCCCTAATCTATGAATTTCACATGACTGGGAATACAGATGTTCGTCACAGATACCTTTAAAAAAAAGTAGGGGTTGAAGGTTGGAAAACCAGTCAGTACCTGGTGTGACCACCATCTGCCTCATGCAGTGTGACATCCCCTGTGCATAGAGTTGATCAGACTGCTGATTGTGGCCTGTGGAATGTTGTCCCACTCCTCTTCAATGGCCGTGCGAAGTTGCTGGATATTGGTGGGAACTGAAACACGCTGTCATAAACATCGATCCAGAGCATCCCAAACATGCTCAATGGGTGTTGACATGTCTGATGAGTATGCAGACCATGGAAGAACTGAGACATTTTCAGCTTCCAGGAATTGTGTACAGTTTCTTGCGACATGGGGCTGTGCATTATCATGCTGAAACATGAGGGGATGGCAGCAGATGAATGTCACGACAAATGGGCCTCAGGATCTCGTCATGATCTCTCTATGCATTCAAATTGTCATCAATAAAATGCAATTGCATTCGTTGTGCGTAGCTTATGCCTGCCCGTACCATAACCCCACCATGAGGTACTCTGTTCACAACGTTGACATCAGCAAACCGCTCGCCCACGATGCCATACATGTAGTCTGAGGCCAGTTGGACGCACTGCCCAAATCTCGAAAACGACTTGGAGGCGGCTTACGGTAGAGAAATTTCAACAGCTCTGGTGGACATTCCTGCAGTCAGCATGCCAAGTGCACACTCCCTCATAACTTGAGACATCGGTGGCATTGTGTTGTGTGACAAAACTGCACATTTTAGATTGGCCCTTTATTGTCCCCAGCACAAGGTGCACCTGTGTAATGATTATGCTGTTTAAATAGCTTCTTAACATGCCAAACCCATGAGCTGGGTGGATTATCGTGGCAAAGGAGAAATGCTCACGAACAGGGATCTAACCAAATTTGTGCACAAAATATGAGACACACGCTTTTTGTGTGTATGGAACATTTCTGGGATCTTTTATTTCAACTCATGAAACATGGGACCAACACTTTACATGTTACGTTTATTTTAGTTCGCTGTGTTTTCCAAGCTATAAAAAACACAATACTTCAAACAGCAAGTTTTTAAAGGACCAAAGAGATGTCTGCTTCGCGTTTCCATTTTTGCCATGGAAAAAATATCACGATAGTTATATCGTCACAGCCCTAATTTATGACACTGGTTTAGAAATCAAACTGACTTTTAATAAAAATGAACATGGTATAAGCAGCTTGGGTTACACCAGGAAACTGTTGACCTTGTCAAAAAATAACATGCATTTCCAAAGTTTCAGCAGACCCGCTTGCAGACTGCGTTTTCTGTAGCTTGCTGATACATGAGTTTTGCTACATCATTTTAGCACCCTCTATTTAGCATCAGAGAAAGGCTTACCCTGCTGTCCCCTGATATCTGTAACACTAGATCTATAGACGCTGTAGCCACGTTTCACCTTTGTTCAGGTGCCAAGGCTAATCTCACTAGCAATTCGCTGTGCGAATGAGACAACTTGATTGTCTCGGACTTCACGTATGCAAGAACAGACGCTATGTAGTTCTAATCCAGCTCTTATTTTGGCATGGGCATCACAGTGTTAACAACATCATTTTGGGTACAGTCTATTCACAAGCAGCATCTCAGTCTTAAGAGACCTCCTCTCCTGCACCTGAACTAAGGTTTTGCTCAGGTTCCCAGGTTGCAGGATCACTTACTATTTTCAATGACAAGTGCCTTGCCCTTGGCAACGTTCAATTTAAGTAGTGGTAAAAGAAGACCAACAAGCAAACAAAGGACTCCCTACTTCCAATACATTTGACTATTCAGTGTTTGCCCTTAAGACCGCGTTGGTATTGAGATACCCCTCCCAGCTAAACCAAAGGGCTCTTTGGTTCCAATAAGTTTCACAGTTACAGGCTTGCTTGCCCTATAACAGAGACTACATCTTCCACTTAAACCAATTTGAGTTGATGGTAGAAGGCGGTCTTAACCTGGTCAATAAAAATTTTTGTTTGGTAAATACACAGGAGTATGGTAAAATAAACCTATAGATATATATACCTATATAAGCTGTGAAAAAAACCTTCCAAGGAATAGAAGTTTGACCATTCTAGTCTACAACTAACATGTGATTCGAGTGGGGTGTGTCATGGGGTAAAACACAGGAGAAGTTTAAGGGAGCGAGGTCAAATGCAGGCTTGAAATGAGTTAGGCCTGTGCATTGGTTTGAATATATGAAGCAAAATAAGTAATGCATCTGGGCAGCTCCCAACAGCTCCTTCCAACCTGCTGTCAGTTAGGCTATTTACAGCTCTGTGTTTCAGTCAAATATTGTTTTACAGGGCTCTACTCTGACATGTGTTAATATATTTTTTTACAAAGAGCACATGTTCACCTAAGTTGGAAAATGTAGCCAGGTGCACACAGAAATTTAGGAGCGCAACAAAAAATATTTGAAGTAATAATGTTAGAATCCTTCGTTCTCCTCGGCACACTGGTGCTCCTAAATAAAACAATACTTGTATCGTCACAACATGTTTGCTGTGCCAATACACATATACGAGTAAAATAGTCATTGGAGAGCCCTGCGTTGAGCTATATCATAAGTTAGCCTATGACTCTTCAAATGACGATTTGAAAGGGGAAAAAAAGTCTCACTGGGTGCAGACTTTTGTTCCCAGCCAAGCAGCAGCACACCTGTTTCTTGGTTGAAGACCATTTAGGCCTTGTTCATTGGTAGAATCAGGTGTTGCAGCTGGGCTAGAACATCCTGCACCCAATCTCACAGGGTGAAATTGCCTACCCAATATCAAATCAGGAAGTTAATGTTCAAATACTTGAATTCAATAAATCATCTGATGCCAAGAATGAAATCCTTTGCTAAATATGCTGGAATAACCAGCACCATTTGGAAACACTTCATTACAATGCTTGGCCTATCATTGGCTCTGCATGTTGGGCCTATATAAAATCCCATGATGACTTAAGAGAAGAAGGCAATAACATCTTCAGGCCTATGCCAAGTTGTTCAAATTCATAAGCCATATCTGTAAGCAGGTATGCCACTTAGGTAGTCTAAGTGAACCTTGTTTAGAATTTAACATGCCTTCATGATTGGATACTTGTAGACTGTTGACCTACTGCTCTTTCAACCATTCCCAAAAAGTGAAGGTGATTAATGCAACAGGATTACTAAAGATATGCTGCTTCAACTAACTGGCAAAGCAGGGTTATATAAGCAGCCTCCAGGTTAGACTGGTGAATGTGATCCTTCCTCTTAAAAGCAGGTGGCCGTGGCAATGATGGCAATATTTTGGAGGGAAAAGGAGACTTGAGTAGAGAAGCAGCTCCACACTGTCCACAGGCTTGCTGCTGGTGAACCATCTACACCGAGGGCAAAAGGTGTTTAGGGTAACGTGCTGTTGATGGCATAGTTATGGCAACGGCTAGCCTATTCAATGACAAATGACCAGCCAGCATTCAGTAACACACCAATCACAGACCATTTAAAAAGCATTCCCAGTTCATGTCCCTTAGTAATAGTTTAAATATACAAAGAGAAGATGTATGGCAGAATCCCCAGTAGTAAGACACGGCATATAAAACATAATATATATATAAAATAGTGATCTGCATTAACCCACTAAAATGTACTAAATGTTACGTCAAATCATACTGTTATGAGGCATAAACATTGCAGCCAGTGTAAGGTCCACTATAGTGTTTTTGTTTTCTGTGTTCAACATCTTTAAAAACTGTCAGCGATGCTGGATTGTTGCATGGTCCTTTCCTGTTTCCAGCCTCTCACAATTTGTAAACATTTGCCACATGCTGCCTGAGTGTAGTAGCTAATGCAAGACCATGCCACTTACCGAAGGTAGTACTGTTTTAAAACAAATGCTGCATTTGAACAACTCCTTGGGAAGTTAAAATCTTCACCCAGCTCAGACCACTGATTTTTGTCAGAAACCTGTAAAGTAAATGAGGCTGTTATTATACATTTTTCAATTACCCAATATCAGGATGCATAAAATATGGAAAAGACAGTCAAACAATCTGATTAGCATCTAATAAGATGTTAATGTTTGCTACTTTTTTTGTTGTTGCTAGAACTGTGTATTTTATTCCATGTTTGCAAGCCATCTAGTTATCTCCGCAAGCAACAACTCACAGCTAGCTACAGCTTGAACTGGATGGCTTACTTACTAGCTAGTGTTAGCAATCTGGCTAACATTACTTTTCTGGCAAGCCAAGCGTGCAGGCTAAATGTGGTAGCTACCAAAGCCCGAGACAACGATGACCCGCTTCAGCACAATGCTAGTAACAATGATGGAATGATGGCGAGCAGTCTTTATTTGAGTAATTGTTTTCACGTTTACAGTTTTCAATAAATAGGCCTGTGTGCGGCCTACATGTGTCTTCGGCCATTGAGCCAAAGATGGCTAATGCGAATAACTAGCTTCCCCCAAATTATCGTAAAAAAATATAGTTGCACAAAATGTTACCTATCGCCCGCGGCGAATAGTTCTTCCTAGCCAGTGCTCTGTGCCGATAATCGATGTTAAACGTGCCCGCTAATTTTGAGTTGCTCTAACTGCACTCAGACTCCGAGCAATGCAGCTACCGTACGGACTTTCAATTCAAACCATACACAACACAAGCCACCACATTGCATAGATGGCAAACTAGCACAAGGCCGACCGCAATCCTCTCTCTCCTACCGCGGTTTTAGTATGAAATAGCTCTTCGGGATGCCGAAAGAGACTTCTCTAGCGGTTCACTGAAGACTTCACTGAAAACCGAGAGTGCGAAAATGCACTTTTAGTTGCACTCACCTTAGCAAATCCACCTAACGAAATGACTCTGATATAGAGAGCATTAAGATCCAGCTCTTTCCCACCCACGATAGGAATCTTCTTGAACGGCGATCTGAAGGAAAAAAACATAAAATACATGGAGAATGGTATTACTAATTGTTTGTAAGCATCCATAGTCATGTGCACATGGTGTTTAAAGGTGTATTTAAACGCCCCATTCTCACCCTCTGCTTCGGTGAAATTGCCGCAGCTCGTCCAGGAAAGCCAGTCCTTTCCTTCGCTGATCTAGTACATTTTTCCCCGTCGAATTTGCCATTGTTTTTGCATGTAAAAACGGTTAAAACCCCACTCACTCGCTTCCTAAGACACCAAGGATCCCATACTCCGCCGGCGCTCAGTCATTCGCGAAGCTGAGTGTTTAAAAAAGTTAAAGAAATAGCTAATAGCAAGAAGAGCGCCAGCTCGCTAATAAAGACTGATGCACAGCTACACACAGAAAACAAGCCGATTCAGTAAGTTGTAATAAACACTTAGCCAGAATAACGACCGATTTCAACGGCAAACTAAAACTGCCATTGTAAAATATGTTAAATGAATAGTTTTGGTATCAAATGTGTTCGTTTGGAGTGGTTTGACAGTGTGTTACGGACGCGGCTCCAAGCAATCGCACACACTGTAGAGCGGCAGCGGGATCCAGTTCCAGACAAAAAGATCTGAGGCCTCGAGCTCGTACTGCCACGCAGCGCCCTCTACTAGAAACAACGGTATTGCACTCCAAAGCGGTTTATTGGAACAATAGACAGTGTTGTCTTTTTTAGAGCTCATCTGAAATGTACAAGACCCGTTCAAACAGAACAGAATTACTACTGTTCGTGGGGGAGGGGAGACCTACTTTATTCTTAAAATTGGCTATATGTTGATCAATATTGACATTCAATTAATTTCCTAGTAGTGTAATGGTTTCATATAAATTGTAAATTTTGATGAAGTGACTGCTTTCTCTGAATATTCTTAACTATTAAGACTAATCATTACAGTTAATAAAGTCACCACAGTAAATTCAGTTTTGCTAATTTCATCCACAAAATGAGTGGTTCATGATATTAGTTATCTCAACGCCAAAAACAGTATCCCATTACACCACATTGCTTTACACCAGTGTCAAAGCTGTGACAGTTCATAACTAAATTGTCTGGGCCCAGGGCAGTACTCTAATCTGTCAATGTAGAAATGAAGACACGTTATAATAATGTATCATTACTGTACTGTTTGTTCACAAATACTTTCTCTTGGTTATATTGTGATCACGAAATCACCTGGCCGTTTCAATAGCCGCAACTCTACTTTCTACCAAATCTAGCTACAATTTCAAAGTGATAATGCCACATCGTGTCATAGCTTAATTGGAGATAGCTAGTAATGTAACGTTATTCCAGTATCTGCAGCCCTTGCCTGAGAGCAACCAGCTACCAGGTTATCACCGGTGTTGGCACCAATAGCCGAGCACTCAGAAATGACTTTTGTCTCCTGAGATGAATGGAAATTGCTCATGATCCCTTTTCTGTAACTGCCAGACGGATATCTACTTGACGAGGTTACTACATTCAACCATTACACGTACCCCTGTGCTCAGAGAAATTTCTGTCACAAAATGGCGGAGACAAACGTTAATAGACCCCATTTTGTGGAGTAGAAAGTCTATGGGTGCAGCTAACTTTACCCACTGGATATTAACGATTCAGCTAAATAAATAGCAACAATACTGAGATTAGCGGCTCGTCAACATTGAGGCATTCGATTTCGGATTTACTAGTTGACGGTGGCTGCTAGCTAGTCAGTCACATTTAGACAGCAGCTAACGTTAGCCACATAGCTAGCCAGTTTTAGATCCAGGACCGTTTATGAATGGGTTTGGAATTAAGCAAATATTCAGTGTTTCCTTCCATGAGCAGAATGGTTTTATTTGCTGGCATGGCGGCAATGTAGCTAGTATTGGATAGCTAGTTGTAACGGTACCTATCTTGCTAGAGGCATATTGGTTTTGAACAGATATCGTTAGCTACGTCAACGTTCCTGAAAACTCAACTAATAATCGCTAACCCCGAGGGATTATTTAAATAGTCTACCCATTAATTTATTTCAACTGCCCAGCTAACGTTAACTCGACTTTACTAATCGGAAACTAGTTAACGTTATCTAACTGGCTAAATTGTCTATCTTCTAATTTAGCTAACGTTCGCAGAAACTGGGATGTGCGTATTCGTAGTAACTGGCTAACTATAATTTCACAATGAATATAAACAACTAGCTAATAATTTCACGTTTTGACACGACAGTTGCTAGTTACAACATGGACGTGTCCTCCCACCGGCTGGCTGGCTAGCTACAGATAAACTGAAAGGCAAAGTTTCGCGCGGTTAGCTAGCAGCACGCGCTCTGTTGAAATAGAACACAAAACCCTGGATTCGGATACAATTTGTAGTCAAATCTAGCTACTTGGAAGGCCTGCTAAAAATGTATAATGGTGGCTGCATTGTAAGCAATTCACATAACTGATGGATCAGTATTGAAATGTACTTTTGGATACTGAATCAATCTAAAATACAGACAGAAAAAAGTATTCACATCAAATGTCCATTGTGTCAGCTTGGGGGGCTCAGATCAGGATAATGTCATAAAAATGTTTCAAGAGAGATTGAACATGTGCACATTGTCTCTCCTGTAAGGCCATGTGAACATTTATTGTAAAGTATGTTGGCCCCCAATCATTGTTATAAAAAGAAATGTGTGGAAAGAAGCAGCCTTATAGTCAAGCAACACAGACAAGACCTTCATGTTGGCACCACCCATTTCACTACATTACATGTT
This sequence comes from Oncorhynchus kisutch, assembly GCF_002021735.2. Lineage (NCBI taxonomy): Eukaryota > Metazoa > Chordata > Actinopteri > Salmoniformes > Salmonidae > Oncorhynchus > Oncorhynchus kisutch. Next base: position 3,317,674 of record NC_034182.2, read on the forward strand.
TATTTTATTTAACCTTTATTTACAGTAAATGTTATATTATTTAATTATTTCTCAGTGACTTCCTTATAGCGCAATACTTTTGTAATGCAATGATCTATGACATGTAGGCACGCATTGTAGGGTTTATAACATGTAATAATGTCAAATAAAATGCATATATCCAGGCAAACAACTGCCTGTTATCCTAGGCATGAACGTTTTAAACAATCATGTTCTCTTTGTTGAACAGGATACTGCTTAAAATGAGATTTCAGATGCCAATATAATTTGAGAAGAGAATACAGACAGTGATACAGTAAGCAATAGCTAGCCATTTTATAAAATAAATACAATTCTCCTCAAAATCCCTGACATTACCAACATTTCTAATGTGATTCTGTACTGTATGAGCAGTGCTCTGTAGCTTTGTATTGGTTTCAAGAAATACATTCAGGTGCAATATTTTGCCTGACCTTAAAAAGCTGATCGGCCATCACTGGTTTGAGACATGAAGCTGAGAGCAGTGTCCATCCAGTGATGAACTGCATGCATGGTCAGTTGTGATGTCACATGTTGGTCTTTATTAGGTCTGACAGATCTTTTATAGCATATGGCGGAAATGGGGCCATGGTCCACGCTGCCTCTGCACACCTAGACAAAAGATCTCAGCAGGGTTCTAATTGCATGTAACGTCCTTGCCTTCCAGGTCCTTGACATTTCCTGGATCTCAACTGGAATACATTTTATTACTGACGGTAAACCCATAACGTGGAAAATAGCTTCCCCTTGTGGAGATCTTACTTGCAAGAGATTCCTTGAATATTTAGTAATATGTTGTGCTTCATGTTCAAACATATGAGACGTTCTATGTCCTATGTAAGAAACGTTACTAATAAATATCAAACCATTACATTATCAGGGAACAAATAATTAGCAGAAATGTATTGATTTGTTTTAGACATACCAGCAAAATGTACAGTTATAAAGGCCATCTGTCACATGGTGTATTTTTCATGGAAAATCTGTAATATATGCAAAAATGTATATAATACACACTATATTTCATCCCCCCAAAAAAATCCATATCCCAGGAAACTTCAGCGGGTGACTATCCAGGAAAATTAAGAAAAAGGTGCATTCTGTTTCTGCATAGATCAGAAATGTATTAACGAGACATACATTTTCAAGTCCTTCATCACCTGATTCCCTTTTTGTTCAAACTGGGCTGAAGCGTGCTTGGGTATACTTTCCTTACACTATAATGTTATGTATAGAATTACATTTTGACATATTTTATGGGATATAAAATGTATCTTCTTATATCTCGTGTTTTTTTCTTCTAGTATTACATTGTTATTGATTTTTGCATTGTTGGGTTTTGAGTTTGCAAGAAAGGTTTTTCATTGTACTTGTGAATGTGACATTAAAACTTGAAACTATTCAGAAAAAAAGTTGTGTGTTTTGCATAAGGGTGAAGGACGCCTCTTTTGTATGGGTGTTTGTGGAGACATTGCCCAACCTGATCAGATGGCTGTGTCATTGTACAGACAGTACACCATCTAGAATCCTTGTGTCTGCACTGTGTGAGAGTGCTCATTGCCCATCCAGCCACACTGGCTCAATTCCCTGTCCAATAGGTCTCCCTCAAACCAGATGTCTGCTGAGCCTTATTCAAATCCCAGTAGTTGTTCCAATGGTCTCTTTCTCTCACACACACACACACAGAATTGGTGGGCCCAATTTCAATATATTTTATTTAGCCTATCTTTAACCAAGAGCACACATTTTATTTTGGTTGACTTAAAAAACAACATGTAAAAGCTAAATCTGCAAGAAGTAGAGAATATGTCATTTGTTTATTGAGTTCACTCAATTTAAATTTCCCCCAGAAAAGTCTTAGCCTGTAGTAACGACTAACAGCCTTGGAGGGGTAGTATATATCTGCTTTTGATCCAGAGACAGAGAGGAGGAACTTTAGCCTCTTTCTTTCTCTCAATTCAATGGGCTTTATTGGCATGGGAAACATATGTTTACATTGCCAAGCAAGTGAAATAGATAATAAACGAAAGTTAAATAAACAATAGAAAATGAACAGTAAACATTGCACTCACAAAAGTTCCAAAGGAATAGAGACACTTCAAGTGAGTGTCTGTGTCTCTGTCTCTCTCTCTCAATTAAGGGAAAGGGGGATACCTAGTACAAAGGCCTTCAACTGAAATGTGTCTTCCGCATTTAACCCAACCCCTCTGAATCAAAGAGGTGCGGGGGCTGCCATAATCGACATCCACTGCGCACAGGAACAGTGGCCTTGTTCAGGGGCAGAACGACAGATTTGTACCTTGTCAGCTCGGGAATTCGATCCTGCAACCTTTCGGTTACTGGCCCAACGCTCTAACCTCTATGTGTGTCATTTACAGTATTCCAGATCTGTGACAACTTGGCACTGACAAGACTTGAAGATGTGTGCGACAGGAAGTCTGCAACAACAATAATTATAAAAAATATCCCAGAAGTCTTCATAAATGTCCAAAGTTAGCCTATGATGGAAAAGTAATTGAGAGCTGAAAATATCGTAAACAAATATGACAACATAACATAAATGGGGTTTGATTTGTCACAATATATTCACGAACCACAATTTATTTGTCTATATTATTCGTGAGTTTAGCCAAACTCCACCTGGAGCGTCATTTGGGTCCGCCTACCTGCTCTTCCAGCAGGAGCTTCACCACGCCCCTTTTCCATGAAGAGCTTCGTCTGTGCTCTGGTTGGTTGTTTCGAACAGTGCATGCACGTTTGGAGAGAGGGTTAACTGACAACTAATGACAGAGAACTCAACCTTTTGGGAACTTTCAAAGAAAACTATACGAGAGACGGAACAGGTAATGTATATACTGCTGGTGAGTTAACACTAGACAATTGTTTCCGTGGCGTGAACGAATCTGTCCTTTCCTCTCTCAGCCCACAAGGAAGCAACAAGTGCCCCGTGGCTGATCTCTTCTCTCGAGTGGAAGACTATTTCATGTAGTTTCTAAGTTCGTAAACCCTATTATAGTCTACACAATAGACTAGATTTTGTCTCATGTTTTTAATGAAAGGCGTGTAATATGGTAGCCTGCTTAGATTACTGAACTTGTTTTACATTTAATGTACAATTAGGCGTACCCCTCTGGAAAAACCCTGGTAAAGGATTTTAAAACACAAATTTCGAAATGAGCGAAGAAGTCGAAAACTCAAAATTTGCCGACGTGTCCATGTATGAACCTGCATAATGAGCATCATCATGTCACACAGGTTATAGACGCCCTACTAATGACTGCGTGTTTGAAAATGTTGCCATGGATACAAACTGCAAGGAACAGAAATGCTTGGCCTTGGACAACCATCCACCTTGCCAGAAGATACCGACACTACCTTTTACCCTTGTGTACACTGAGCTGCACTGAGGTCGGAACACAATCGTGGTTACATTAATTAAGTATGGTAGTCAAACATTCATCCTGCTGCACAGACCCTATGGACGCTCTAGTCTAGAGTGCCTGGTTAAATTGCGTTTACGGGCATTTTTCAACTCCATGGTTAAAGTAGTATGATAATATATTAGTGTTGAACTACTTTGACGTTGAATTATGTTATATTACTCAAATTTACTCATGGTGGACATAATGTGTTACAACATAATACAACAACAACAAAAATCATTACAGGAAATACCCACCCTTTTTTATCTCAGATTGGTGATGTTAGTATTAAACTTTATAGTAATCCGTTTATGATGACTAACAACTGCTCACACAGTTTTTAGGGCTCCAGAGTGGCGCAGCAATCTAAGGCACTGCATCTCAGCGCTAGAGGCGTCACAACAGACCCTGGTTCGATTCCAGGCTGTATAACTGGCTGTGATTGGTCCCTTAGGGCGTCGACCGGGTTAGGGTTTGACCGGGGTAAGCCGTCGTTGTAAATAAGAATTTGTTCTTAACTGACATGCCTAGTTAAATTAAATAAATCAAGAAGTCACAATCTATTCCTTAAAACAGATTATTATCGTTGATTTAGTACCGGTGTTTGTCATAAGCGCCAGTCCATAGGAGGACATAGAACATAGCTGTCATTTTCAGGCTATGGTGGCTAGAAAATAAATTGCGCGCTCCTCCCATAAAAGTCTGGCCTCAAAGGTCAAATCATGAAGTCCGTGAACTTCAGGTCGGGAAGTCGGAGCTCTGTAAAGATGTCTGAGTTTCCGAGTTGGATGGCCGTTCAAAAACGATTTCCCCAGTGGGATCTCTTTTTTTTTTTCAGAATTCCCAGTTGTCTTGAACCCTCAAAAGTCAAGAGTTTTCAGAGTTCCCAGTTGTTTCAAAGACAGCATTAGTCTCAGTGGAGGTAGGGTGAGAACAGCAGAGGGGTCCACTGCTCACAGTCCCTGCTCTCTCCTTCCTCCAGTGAGACTAATAATAATAATAAATAAATAAATAAAATAAAGACTGATCAGAGAGAGGGGACAGGCTTCCACCTGATGGAAAAACTTGAGTCGCACCTTATCTGCCTCGGGCACAAATTGTTCCTATGACCAGAGAAAGTTAAATACTCGATATTCAAATAGACACAACGAGCTACTAATAATAATAAAAATGCAGGGCTATCGATACACTTGGCTACTCATTTATTGCAGCTGCAGTGCGAGTGGAAGTAGAGAGTGCTTTTTGTAATAGTGTTGAATAAAACTCATATAAACAGCAGATCTTTGCTTTGTTCTTTGACAGTCTCTCTCTCTGGTCATGGGTTTAAAAGTTATGAAGTCTCACGTAGGCTAGTAACAAACTTTTTTTGTGCCCAGTGTCATGGAAGCCTGTAGTAGGCACAGTGAATTGATCTATCGGATTGGTCAGCACATTCTGCTCACTCGATGTAGTCACAGATCTCCTGGTCCGCAGGATAGGCAGAGTTAGTCTTTTCAGACAAATGAAATGGTTGAAAATAGAAACACCGACCCTGTGCATCTACCGCCAACAGTGCAACTCGGCGGAAGAAAAAAAAAGCATTGCAACCCAGTGTGCCTTTAACGTTAGCTTTTCTACAGAAATGTTTGGCGATCGACTAGGAATGCCTTAAAGATCACAATCGACTAGCTTGTGACCACTGTTTTTATGAATAGAAATGGTACTTTTGACATAATTCAACTTTATCAGGTAAAAACTACTGAATAAGCCCAAAACCATGCTATGATCGATTGATTTTGATATTAGTGAAAATATGTTTGTCCTGGCTACATTCATGACCCTGAAGAAGGCACAGTGATGCTGAAACGTTGGTGATTTGTATATAGTGTGTGACTTTTTGATATATTTTTATGTCCTGGCTACATTGACACAGTTGAGCCGGCGTGAGATATGAGTTGGAAAACGTACCTCAAAGCGGGAATGGGATATGCCACTGTACTCCAAATTTGACCTTTATCCACATGCTCCATCAATAAGATTAAAATACTACTTGTGTTCCCAGAAAACTTCCCATTTTGTGCTCATGCTAGCTACCAGTAGCCACTGCAGCCATTATGGAATGGCACATGATGTTGAACAACAAATGATCTGATAGGCTGACACTGTCATTTAAAAATGGCTGCTGTGACTAATGGTAGCTAGCACGAGGATGAAAAGGGCAGTTTTCAGCGGTATTTCTATCTGCTCGATGTATCCTCGTGTTCATCAGCATGCTTCAGTTCGATGTATCATTGTGTTCGTCAGCATGTGTTCGTCAGTATTTTTCAACAGATAAAATGGGCATGAAAACAAGTCATCTCTCATTGCATGACAAAAAAATACTTTATTGAAGAGTCCTTACTGTTAACAAATCACTGACGAAGGGACATAGACTTCGGCTCAGAACTTTGGCTTACCTCCAGAAAAAATGTGTGCCCGAACTGCTGAAAAAACACTCACCGTAGTACAAAACAGGGAAAAAATGCCACAATTTCATCATAATATATGCACAAATCCTACTGAACTGTTTCAGCTGGGAAGCATGTGGACACCTTTAGGAAGTAGAGACGCTGTTGTGCCTTCTTGAGAAGGGTGGTGGTGGTGTTGTTGGTCCATGACAAGTCCTCAGTGATGTGCACGCCGAGGAACTTAACTCAGGACTCTCTCTACTGCAGTCCTGTTGATGTGGATCGAGGCATGTTCCCCCCCCTTTGTGTCCTGAAGTCCACAATCAACTCCTTTGTTTTGCTGACATTGAGGGGGTTGTTGTTATCATGATGCCACAATGCCAGTTCACTTACCTCCTCCCTATTGGCTGACTCGTTGTTGGTTATCAGGCCTATAACCGTGGTGTCGTCAGCGAACTTGATGGTGTTGGTGTTGTGCAACCATGCAGTTGTGGGTGAAGAGGGAGTACAGCAGAGGACTGAGGACACACCCCTGGGGGGGGCCTCTGTGTTAAGAGTCAGGGTGGAGGTGTTGCCAATCCTCACAGCCTGTGGTCTACCTGGTAGGAAGTCCAGGATCCAGTTGCAGAGGGTGGTGTCCAGACCCAAGGCTTCGAGCCCTGGGTCTGTATCTTCTGGCAACCATCCACCCTTTCTCTGGAAGGAGATACCCTTGATTTTATGGCTTACTTTCAGGCTACATAATGTTAGGCTATACCAGAAAATAGATTTTTCTAGCTATGTAGCCTACCGTTACAACTTGAGATGGATAGAACATGTTTGACTACAGACTGATTTTATGTCCATTTAAATCTCCTGTTCCTGGTTTTCTGCTAGAGGAATACCGTAATAGCAAGGTTGTGCAGGTGCTTCCCTTCGCTTAAGTGTGTGCTGCTACCCCAGAGGAAGACCATTTCACCAGCAGCAAAGGGATCCAAAATACTATACCCGTTTTAGAAACTCAAGTAGACCTGCATATTGTTTCTTTAACATACACATTTCTGTATCTGAATTGAGCTGTAATGTGAAAACAAATATTTTTCATAGGTATTTCTCATATGTACGCCTACCACACAAAGATGGTTATTTTTTCCCTTTGTGCTGCTTTTGTCAGGCAACTGTATTTACCATCTTGTGGTAGCATTTGTGCAGAAATAATAAAAATTAGGCATAGGGTCATACTTGAGATCTGGACTGGATCCAGACGCATGCATGCGTGAGGAGTGCGCCCCCCAAACAGCCCTGATTCTGCCCCTCTACCCCGTAATCACCATCTGGCTGATCTCTGGCATTATGCCTCACATTTTGGGGAAGTGGAGTCTCCAGAAGGAGGCCAAACCAAAAAACACTGCCACAGATAAGATATGAACAGCTTAATGGGTTAAACCCCCACGTGAGCCCATATGTGCTGCTATCTCCCCTGGACGCAATGGAGATCATGAAGACCTCTTGGTTTTCCCCTCATTTATTTAGGGTACTGTTGACTAATGGCCAGACTGGGACCAGTGGGAGTGTGGCAGAGGAATGGTTACAGGAGAGGGAAAAGTGACTGAGAAGAAATACAATCAAATTGTATTGGTCACATACACATTTTGCAGGTGCAGCAAAATGCTGATGTTTCAAGCTCCAACGGTGCAATAATACCTAACAATACACACGTCAATTAAGAAATATCAGTATGTGCAATTTCAGTCTGGAATATATGCACTGAGTATACCAAACATTAATATTGAGTTGCACCACCCCTTTTGCCCCCAGAACAGCCTCAATTTGTCTGGGCATGGACTATACAAGGTGTCGAAAGTGTTACACAGGGATGCTGGCCGATGTTGACTCCAATACTTCCCACAGTTGTGTGCTTTGGGTGGGGGGGTACATCTCAATATTAGGAAGGTGTTACTAATGTTTGGTATACTCTTTGGACAGTATATGAATAGAACATGTGTTATAGGAAAGTTACTTATAGGATGAGCCTTGACTACAATAGAGTATATAGATACAGTTCAAGTTGGAAGTTTACATACACCTTAGCCAAATACATTTCATCTCAGTTTTTCACAGTTCCTGACATTTAATCCTAGTAAAAATTCCCTGTTTTAGGTCAGTTAGGATCACCACTTTATTTTAAGAATGTAAAATGTCAGAATAATAGTAGAGAATTATTTCTTTCAGCTTTTATTTCTTTCATCACATTCCCAGTGGGTCAGAAGTTTACATGCACTCAATTAGTATTTGGTAGCATTGCCTTTTTAAATTGTTTAACTTGGGTCAAATGTTTCGGGTAGCCTTCCACAAGCTTCCCACAATAAGTTGGGTGAATTTTGGCCCATTCCTCCTGACAGAGCTGGTGTACCTGAGTCAGGTTTGTTGGCGTCCTTGCTCGCACACGCTTTTTCAGTTCTGCCCACAAACTTTCTATAGGATTGAGGTCAGGGCTTTGTGATGGCCACTCCAATACCTTGACTTTGTTCTTAAGCCATTTTTCCACAACTTTGGAAATATGCTTGGAGTCATTGTCCATTTGGAAGACCTATTTGCGACCAAGCTTTAACTTCCTGATGTCTTGATGTTGCTTCAATATATCCACATCATTTTCCATCCTCACGATGCCATCTATTTTGTGAAGTACACCACTCCCTCCTGCAGCAAAGCACCCCCACAACATGATGCTGCCACCCCCGTGCTTCACGTTTGGGATGGTGTTCTTCAGCTTGCAAGCATCCCCCTGTTTCCTCCAAACATAATGATGGTCATTATGGCCAAACAGTTATATTTTTGTTTCATCAGACCAGCGTACTTTTTGGAAAAATGTCCTATCTTTGTCCCCATGTGCTGTTGCAAACCGTAGTCTGGCTTTTTTATGGCGGTTTTGGAGCAGTGGCTTCTACCTTTCTGAGCGGCCTTTCAGGTTATGTCGACATAGGACTCGTTTTACTGTGGATATAGATACTTTTGTACCTGTTTCCTCCAGCATCTTCACAAGGTCTTTTGCTGTTGTTCTGGGATTGATTTGCACTTTTCACACCAAAGTACATGTCTCCTTCCTGAGCGGTATGACGTCTGCATGGTCTCATGGTGTTTATACTTGCGTACTATTGTTTGTACAGATGAACGTGGTACCTTTCAGGCATTTGGACGTTTCTCCCAAGGATGAACCATACTTGTGGAGGTCTACAATTCTTTTGAGGTCTTGGCTGATTTTCTTTTGATGTTCCCAAGATGTCAAGCAAAGAGGCACTGAGTTTGAAGGTAGGCCTTGAAATACATCCACAGGTACACATCCAATTGACTCAAATGATGTAAATTAGCCTATTAGAAGCTTCTAAAGCCATGGTGACATTTTCTGGTCAACTTTGTGTATGTGAACTTCTGACCCACTGGAATGGTGATTAAGTGAAATAATTTGTCTGTAAACAATTGTTGGAAAATGTACGCGTCATGCACAAAGTAGATGTCCTAACCGACTTGCCAAAACTATAGTTTGTTAACAAGAAATTTGTGGAGTGGTTGAAAAACGAGTTTTAATGACTCCAACCTAAGTGTATGTAAACTTCCGACTTCAACTGTATGAAGTGGGTAAAATGGTATGTAAACATTATTAAAGTGACCAGTGTTCAATAACTATGTACATAGGGCAGCCGGCTAGTAAGTGACTAAGGTTCAAGGCAGGGTATTGGGCGGAGGCCAGCTAGTGATGGCTATTTAAAAGTCTGATGGCCTGGAGTTAGAAGCTGTTTTTCATTTTCTCGGTCCCAGCTTTGGTGCACCAGTACTTTCCGTCTTGTAGATGGTAGCGTGTTGAACAGGCCGTGACTCTGGTGGCTGAGGTCCTTGATGATTTTCTTGGCCTTCATGTGACACCGGGTGCTGTAGATGTCCTGGAGGGCAGGCAGTGTGCCCACAGTGATGCATACATTCATGATAATTACATTTTTTCATTTCCAGGATAGGTTGGTTGGTGTGGTAACTTTGGCGTGTTGCCTTAGGGCAGTCATTTAAGCTCACTTTGTTCAGCAGAAGTTCTTCTCTTTCTGCCAAACATATGGCATGCTAGGCTACTGGTTCTCAAAGTACACATTCAAAGGATGCATTCACCAAGGATTTGAATATTTCATAGTCTCCCCAGCACAAATGTTTCTCTGTTGGCTTAAATGTCTTCTCCTTTGGCCAGGTTTCAGCTGGGCTGTAGCCTGTCTGGCTAACAGCGAACGTCTCCATTGTCTCACTCTCTACCTGCCGAACCCTCATGTAATATTGAATGAGGTCATTAGCCATTTCTCAGTTCTTCTGATATAAAAACAGACATGATTTGAGTGTCGTATTATCCTGGAGTCTTCTATTACAGGAGTTGACTTACTTCTCACCTCGCTGACCTGAATCAATGAACATCGATTAATTGACAGAGTGAGAGGAGTTTATCTTTTAGGCGTCCTGTGAATATATACAGTTTAATTCTAGAGGTCTGTGGACTCCTACGACAGTTGATGATGAGTCCAGTTTCAAAACAATGAACAGGATGAGAGGAGGATGCTGAAAGGGTGTTTGGAGGTCATTAGTTAATGACAACCGGGTCTATGGTAGCTTTTGTTTTTACTGAGGGCTGAGCTTTTTTCATGTTAAGGTGAAAGGTTTACCCAGTCCCACTCCCCTCTACCCCTGGGATTATCATACAGGCAAGTAACCCTCCTTACCTGACCATCTGTGAGGGTCTTCTTCAGGGCCTCTGACGTCTAGCAGCTTATCTGACCACTTTGATAAAGCCGGTTACAAATTAGCCTACACGTCTTAGGCCCATATTTGGTCTTGCATTGTGTTCCAATTTCCTTTTTTAGGATTTTCTTTTTTGAGTTTTAGCACAATGGAGAACACAAGTCGTACAATTTGAAAGGTACAACTAGTCTTGTATACTTTTTAAGATAACCCAAAAAATATGTATGTTCCTGTCATAAGAGCATTTCAGCATACCCTAATACACACAGAACATTTCCTCAACACCCTCTTTAAGTCAAACCCCCTTTTTTTATTCTGTTGACATCATCCAGTCACAGTTTCAGATGAGGTCATTAACTGCCTTGTCCTTACAACTGACCCATTTTTGAATACAGCAGCTTCTGCAGTTGTTGCCATCACTGCAATGATCAGATCACAACCCTCTCCTCGGCAATCAAAGAAGGCCTTCCTGATGGGGACTTTGTCAGTATGGCCATGGAGCCCTATTCATTCTGGAAAATGTATTTAAAGCAAATGTCAACATTTATGAAACTGTCAGGTTAGATCAGTGCTCTTGGCGGTATTCGGGACATTCTTAGCTACTTCAGTTGGGATATTGTTTTCTGCAGGGATGATGTCATCTGCGTTGACTTGCTATTCAGTGGCCTAGCTAGCCTATGTTAATCAGCGAGCAAACTCCCCCCGATGAATGGGCAAGCTGCTAGTCCTTCCGCAGCTTAACGGGCACAATCACCCTATAGGAGATCTAACTCAATGCTGGCTCCCTTTTGACAACTTTAATCTGGTTGCCTCAATTTCGGACTTCAATAAATCCACACATTTTTACTCCCTACCAGAAGTGCGACTGTCTCCATTTTTTAAACATTTTTTTTAAGACAAACTTCCCAGCAGCCTCAAAGTGCATGCTGTGGTAATAGACTAATCAAACCAGGATGAAGTGGGATTGGCAGGTGTCTCCTCAGTTCACACCTAAAAGCCGATGAGGGGCTTTCCTGGCGACCCGTCATCTTCAGGACAACTCTAATTGAAGGACATGGGTTTGAGCCTAAATGATGTACGCTACACTTAGGCCTAATCCTGCCTGAATGCACCTACTCCCACAATGGATACAAGGTCCATTTCTGATGGAGAGGCACCGAATGAAACCTTCAACTGACAGGCCAATTAAGTTGAGACACAAAGGGCTCAGCAGGAGAAGTTTAAATGAATGAGAAGTTGGTAGTCTCTGGGGAGAGTGGAGCAGACCCCGTTTGGCAGGAGAGCAGGGTTAAAATGAAAAAGGTTATGGCCCCATGTGCTGGCTTACAGCCCCTTTACACTCTTACGTTAGACTTGTGCAGCTGCTCCATGCTATTGGTAAATATGCAAATCACCCCCCTAACTCACTAATTCGCACACACTTTACAATCCACTGTGAATGCACATCAAACACATGATGTACTCCGACTGCAGCTCCATCCATGTGCCACGTGCTGTCTGTAGTATTGTGATCGGTGAGGGTAGATCGTCCATGTCTGGAATAGCCCCTGATCCTCTTAAATGATTACTGATCCCTCATCCATCTGTGTATGTTTATCTTCAGGACTACAGAGCGGCTTGGCTCATGTCCCTCTACTTCATTAAACCTTCCCATTTACTCACAATCCCATTTACTCACAAAGGGAGACCCACCATTTCAATTCATTTAAAGAGCTGTCAGGTTTTTGATTTGTAATTTTACATCCCGGTTCTATCAGAAGCAAAACACATGAATCAACATCAAATAAAATGTTATTTCACATGCGTCGTCGACTAACAGTGAAATGCTTACTTACTGGTCCTTTTCCAAAGAAGATAAAGACATCTAATTTACCCAACAATGTGCCAATGTATAATAATGTACCTAACAAGGTTTACATTATGACGCAAAAACTAGCTCAAATGCATATTCATTTAAACATGCATGCTGGACCCAAAGGTCATTGTTGGAAGACCAGTTTTGATTGAACAGGGCTGCCAAGAGCGAACAGGCATTGTTCAAGTGTTTCAGCAACCACTGTCGAATGTGCGAGGCAGCGGCCCTTGTCAAGTGTCGAGCCTTGCCCTTTCCTCAGACACTCGCACATTCACTTCAGCCAACCCAGCAGCATAAAACACATTCTGTTTTTGAACGTCTCTCTTTTCATTTCTCGCTCCCTCCCTCGCATTGACTTTTGGTGGTGGTGTGGACGCACATGCTGCCCTTTTGGTCCCCACGGGGAGGCATTCTCTCAGCTCGCGCATTGGGGCCCCAGATGCAGCACATTCTTAGAGACTAGTGCTCCCTTTGTCCTCTGCTGTCAGCCCCATACGCCTCCCTACTCAAATTGAAAGTCACCCCATTCTCTCTTTCTCCCCCTCTTTGTTTGTCTACTGTCCAGTAGTTTAGACTTACTGATCTGCTCCAGGAGCAAGTCTTGCCAGGGTTCCAACTATGGCAGTACTTTTCACCTTTTAGCAAATCAGGACATGTGCACTGGCCTGGGCACCCGCATAAGCATTAGACAATGCAAACTTTGGGACAGTCACAATGTGCAATTTGAACCCTGGCCCTTGCCCTTTCCTCTTCAGTCTTCCCCACACCAAACTTTCCCCTTGCGATCATGTCTTTTGGAGTGGGGCTTAGGGAAGGAGGATGGGATGAGGAAGTGGCTGGTTCCCCTGCCCCCTAGCCCTCCATTTCCACTAGCTCCTCGCAGGGAGCTCCCAGGGCAGGCTGCAGAGTTGGGATGATGGACGTGTGGGGTGGCTGGAGGGGGGTGTGTAACAATGGGTGCTTTGTGAGCGGAGGACTGGCTGTGGCAGGAGTGGGGGGCCTCCGCAGCGCTGAGCAGAGCCACTTCATTAGTGAATGTTCTCCCTCCTCCCTCCATTCTCTCCTCCCTCTGTCATTCTCTCTCTGGCTGTCGACATTACACACTCTGAAGTCTGGAACCAGCCAGTAGGAGCCTGCATGTTCTGTGCTGCGCTTTCTGCTTTCCGGTCAGAAGCAGGGTGGAGACGGGTTTTTCCGACTTTCTGGGGGTTCTACGCAGCTATTTTCGTACATGACTACTGTCTTCCTCCTGTCCTAAGGTAATTCTGCTTGTCTGCACTGCTGTCATCCTGTTGTCTGCCGAGAGCAACGCATCACAGATTAGACATGGATTGATTTCTCTCACGCTGTGTCAGAGTAACTGAATGCACTTTTTTTTTGTGCACGTAAAGAGCTGTCTTTGAAATGACAACAGCGTATTAAGTAGCTGAAATGTGGATCTATGATTAGGGTTGCAAAATTCTGGGAACTTTCAATAAATTCCCTGTTTTTCCAGATATCCTGGTGGAGGATTCTGGATTTTCTGCTTCTTTCCTCCGGACTCTGCGAATCCCCCATCTGGGATTTCGGGGAAAACCAGGGAATTTATTGAAAGTTCTGCAACCCTATCTATGACATTGAAATGCGGTCATAGTGCTAGGGTTTTAGTTTGTGCTGCCTGCCCCTCGGGTCTATGGTGACGTTTGAGTACTGGAGCTCAGCCCAGTAGAGAAGTTTACATTCTCAGTCTCTATCCTATAGAACAGACTGGGAAGGGGATTTGGGTGGATTGCTGAGGGAGAAAGGGAGCAATTTTGGGGTGTGTATGTGTTGGGGGGGGGGGGGGGGGGGTCTGTGTTTTCTTGTTGACTAAAGTGTCAGAGGCTATTATAGCTCATTATTGTCTCTCGCTCTCTTTCGTTCTCACACACACACACATCCTTTGGGTCAAGGGGATGGGTCTGGGTAATCCCCTACATCCTGGGAGGAAGAGGGAGAGCTTTACATTCTGAATTGTATATAGTTGTGTGTGTATATATATATATATATATATATATATATATATATATATATATATATATATATATATATATATATATATATATACACACACACACACATTTGAAGTCAGAAGTTTACATACACCTTAGCCAAATACATTTAAACTCAGTTTTTTACAATGCCTGACATTCAATCCTAGTAAAAATTCCATGTCTTAGGTCAGTTAGGATCACCACTTTATTTTAAGAATGTGGCATGTCAGAATAATAGAGAATTATTTATTTAAGCTTTTATTTCTTTCATCACATTCCCAGTGGGTCAGAAGTTTACATGCACTCAATTAGAGGTTGACCGATTAATTGGAATGGCCGATTTAATTGGGGCCAATTTAGAGTTTTCATAACAATCGGAAATCTTTTTTTTGGGGGTGCCAATTTGCTGATTTTCGATTTTTTTTTATTTATATACCTTTATTTAACTAGGCAAGTCAGTTAAGAACACATTCTTATTTTCAATGAGGGCCTAGGAACGGTGGGTTAACTGCCTTGTTCAGGGGCAGAATGTCAGATTTTCACTTTGTCTGCTCGGGGGATCCAATCTTGCAACCTTACAGTTAACTAGTCCAACGCAATAACGACCTGCCTCTCTCTCATTGCACTCCACAAGGAGACTGCATGTTACGCGAATGCAGTAAGCCATGGTAAGTTGCTAGCTAGCATTAAACTTATCTTATAAAAAAACAATCATAATCACTAGTTAACTACACATGGTTGATATTACTAGATATTATCTAGCGTGTCCTGCGTTGCATATAATCTGACTGAGCATACAGCCTAGTGGTTAGAGCGTTGGACTAGTAACCGGAAGGTTGCAAGTTCAAACCCCCGAGCTGACAAGGTACAAATCTGTCGTTCTGCCCCTGAACAGGCAGTTAACCCACTGTTCCTAGGCCGTCATTGAAAATAAGAATTTGTTCTTAACTGACTTGCCTAGTTAAATAAAGGTAAATACTAGTATCTAAGTATCTGACTGAGCAGTGGTAGGCAGAAGCAGGCGCGTAAACATTCATTCAAATAGCACTTTTGTGCGTTTTGCCAGCAGCTCTTCGTTGTGCGTCAAGCATTGCATTGCTCTGCATGGGTAACGTTGCTTCGATGGTGGCTGTTGTGTTGCTGGTTCGAGCCCAGGGAGGAGCGAGGAGAGGGATGGAAGCTATACTGTTACACTGGCAACACTAAAGTGCCAATAAGAACATCCAATAGTGAAAGGTTAATGAAATACAAATGGTATAGAGGGAAATTCCTATAATAACTACAACCTAAAAGTTCTTACCTGGGAATAGGAACCACCAGCTTTTATATGTTATGTTCAGAGCAAGGAACTGAAACGTTAGCTTTCTTACATGGCACATATTGCACTTTTACTTTCTTTTCCAACACTGTTTTTGCATTATTTAAACCAAATTGAACATGTTTCATTATTTACTTGAGGCTAAATTGATTTTATTGAGTTAAAATAAGTGTTCAGTATTGTTGTAATTGTCATTATTATAAATAAATACAAATCGTCAGATTAATCAGTATTGTCTTTTTTGGTCCTCCAATATTCGGTATCGACGTTGAAAAATCATCGGTCGACCTCTACACTCAATTAGTATTTGGTAGCATTGCCTTTAAATTGTTCAACTTGGGTCAAATGTTTTGGGTAGCCTTCCACAAGCTTCCCACAATAAGTTGGGTGAATTCTGGCCCATTCCTCCTGACAGAGCTGGTGTAACTGAGTCAGGTTTGTAGGCTTCCTTTCTCTCACGCACTTTCAGTTTTGCCCAGAAATTGTCTATAGAATTGAGGTCAGGGCTTTGTGATGGCCACTCCAATACCTTGAGAGATGTATGTATGTGTGCTTAGTCATAAAATAAAATAAAATTCAATCTTTGAGTCATAATCTCTTAAGGTAAAGCACAGCGCTTTACAGCTAATCTAGATAGTTTGTTTGTCACTAACCTATATCATGTCATTTACTTGGCACATGGTCCTTGACTCATGTCCTTTTCAATCAAATCAAACTCTATTTGTCACATGCGCCAAATGCAACAAGTGTAGACCTTCCCGTGAAATGCTTACTTACAAGCCCTTAACAAACAGTGCAGTTCAAGAAGAGTTAAGAAAATATTTACCAAATAAACTACAGTAAAAAGTAACACAATATCGAGACTATATATATACACCTAGTCAGTGTGCGGGAGTACAAGTTAGTTGAGGTAATTTGTACATGTAGGTAGGGGTGAAGTGACTATGCATAGATAATGAACAGCGAGTAGCAGCAGTGTACAAAACAAATGGAGGGGGGGTCAATGTAAATAGTCCGGTGGCCATTTGATTAATTGTTCAGCAGTTGTATGGCTTGGGGGTAGAAGCTGTTAAGGCTGGAAGGTGTAATTGATAGCATGGACTGATGCTGAATCAGTGTTGTCCCATCCCATTCTTGAACTTTCCAGACTACATGCTAAACAGCCCTTTAGTTGAATGTGTTTAAAAAGTGTTCTTACCTAGATGAGAGAGAAGCTTGACTATTAAGTAAGCTAAGTTACAATGACAAAATATACAGAGATGGTTGCTACTGCCAGATGTTTCTCAGCCTGTGGACTGTATCATCCTCACCATGTGTGTCAGCTGCAGATGTTTCAGATTTTCTGGAAGTGTTGTTTTTGTTAGCACGTGGTGGATAGGACATGATGATGTGTGAGCCACATGTATCCAATGTGAATGCTTGAATGTGTTGTCATAATTGGTATATAATCACAAAGCAAGATCAAGGAGGCAGCAAACTCTCAACCCTATTTCCTATAAGAATGGTGATTTGATACCCTCAGTGCTGTGGCCCATGTTCCAATGCTGTTTTCTAGATATTTTATACTTAATAGCCTCATGTCTGTTTCAGGATGAAAAGGTGAATCTCCTCTGATTGCAGTGATGGCAGTGTAGGCTGGCATACAGGTAAGAAAATGACTTATCATGCACATACAAGGATTTTGGGAATTTTTTGTTCAGAAGGGGTAACACCTTTTCCCTCAAAGGCCCAGTCCAAAGACCTCTTCTCATACCGTGGTCCCTATCCCTGCTGTGTTTACATATTTAAAGGATAGGAGTAGCAGTCAGGTGTAAGCAAAATGCCTTGGACACAATGGCAAAGCAAAATCGTGATTTTTTTTTTTTAAATATATTTTTCCCCCGTCAGTTTAGGACGCCCTCACAAGTCATTCAAATTATCTTAACACTTTCCTGGTTTAGCTAGTCTATTCAGGAGGCGGACTGACAGCGATCCAATCGCTTTACTGTTTTTCCTGGTCTTATCTCCAGCAACATAATCTGTTTGCTCTCAAGACCGTCTGATATCTGAGGAGGCCAATAAGACCCTGTGGGCAGGGCCGTAACTACATATGAGGACACAGAGGTCTGGATCTCGTACATTTTTTGTTTGTTAAATAAAACAAATTGAATAAACATTGATTTATTTTTGGGGGGGCACACAGTCGTCGAGGATCTCAATTTACTGTTGAGTTAGGATAGTGGAATACACTAAGTGCAATTTCGAAACTTTTTCCAGTTCAAGTCACTGATAGTCAGTAAAAATGTTTTGATTGGTAAATTAGTCAATTTAGCCAGCTAACTAAACTTGTAGTAATCATGGCTGAATTACTGACAGGGCACATGCCCAGGGGCCCTGACCTCCAGGGGGCACCCATTTATTTTGTTAGTCACTCTCACTCAGATATTATATTAACATGGTAGAATTGTAGAAAATGTGCTTTAAAAAAATTCCCGCCCTGTGGCAAAATGTGTACAATTGCAGAAAATGGTCTGAAATAGAAGTTCTGTAAAGCAAACTCATTTGTTTACTTTTTGTTTATAAAATACTTTTGCTGCAAACAGATCCCCTCTGTAACGTATTAAATGATTGTTTTTAATCACGGTGCTTGGTTAATGTTTAGCAGCTAATTGTATAGGTAATAGGCTATGTGTTTGTAGATGGACTGAAGGGAATGTGATTATGGCCAGGGTTATTTTTTTGCTGTTTTTTGGTAGTTTTTAAATGGTATAGAAATGCAGTAAATGAGCTTCATCTTTCCCCCCCTGTCCAGACCTCACTAAAACTCAGACCTTGGTTACGGCAGTGGGGGGTTTCTACTCTCTAGGTCAAAGGTCAACCATGGGAAGATTTCACAACTAGGAGGAGCATAAAGGACTAGCAGGTGTAACTCTGGCCCTGTTTGAATCCTTCCTTCCTTCCTCTCGTCCTTGACGTTATCACTGATCTGATGTAGGGCTGGGAATTGCCAGGGACCTCACGATACAATATTATCATGATACGTCGGTGCCGTTACAATGTGTATTACGATTCGATACTATGATTTTATTATGCTTTGCTGTTCCTAACATATTGCTCATCCTATGTCTGCTGCAGAGGGACGATAGAGAGCCATGAGAAAATGAGTGTTGATCAGGGAAATAAAAGTGCTGAAAACATGTTGGCTCACCATTATTTTAAAAAGATGGAGAACAAGATATAGGATGAAAAATACTGGAGTTATGGCGCAGGTACAGCGCAAATATTATCGTGATATGTAGCTGTAAAAGTATTTTTCCCCATCACTAATCTGATGTGACATTATTAGTGAAAGCAATATAGTGGAAACTTAGTTTTTTCGCACTCAAATCATGTGATTCTGTTAAGGAAGGGTGAAAGGATGCATTTGAGAAGTATTCAAACTCATTGGCTTGGTGTCTGTCTTGTGATCACACCAACATGCAATCAAGAGGCCTAGTATGTGTACATATATGCGATCCACATCATCCTGAATGGCTATTTGGTGGCTTCATTAGGAATGTAGATTTGCTGTTTTTAAATCCCTTTCCTAACTATGTTCCATTAAGAGGTAGCTTTAATGTCCAATGGTTAAAACTCTTACAATCTCCCTCTGTTATGTGCTAGATTTACCAGGAATAGGCGGTATTTATTTCCACAATTAGTCTACTTGCCTGTACACAGGCTACCCCTACACCCTTATTCTGAAAACTAAACATGTACTTGGGAGGAGTCTAAACTTTTCACAGTACCCAAAACCATTTAGCAATTTTATTTGGACACAAGAAAGGTGGTAGGTATTCTACTGCACAAGTACTACCATAAAGGATCAGTTGAATTGATGTCTAACTAGAATAAGCCCACGTGAGGGCTACTAAAGCTTTCATTTGTGTGAAACCTGCATCCAGTCAGGTGATGCTGGAGAGGTCACCACGGGTAATCCCCAATGGTATGGTGGTAATCTCCACATGTTTATGTAACTCAAACACTCTCCTGCTCGTCGCCTTTTCTCTAATTAGCTATATTTGGTACGAGTAAGACGGAAAACAACATATGTTGTGTGGTTGCCTTGCCCAGAGCACCAGCCAGGCACTTTATCCTTAGAACACAGTTATGTAAGGGAGAGGGGGTTGGGGAGGAGGAGTTTTCTTCTTATTTCTGTATTAATGAAATGTATCTCTTTTTGAGAACCAGCCAGAATTTTAAATACTTTCTACTGAGCAGGGCCATTTACGCTCACTCTTTCTATCTCACACCTACTTGCTCTCGTTCTCTTTCTCGCTCATACCCTCCTCTCATATTTTCTTTCTCTCTCATACTCTCGTCAGTCTGGGATGTTTTCTGTGACATCTGATATCTCCAGCAGTGATAACTTGACTCACCCCCATTCTCTTCCCCCACTGAAGTTTGGGAGTCATTCAAATGGGGTCATGGAAAAACTCCCAAAGAACAAACGAGGCCTTTCTGTGAGGCTAAACCCAGGGAAAGTCTCAATCATGATATACCAATGAGGGTGTGGGAGAGAGGAAGCGATAGCGGATATACTGTCAGCTGTGTGTATGATTGGAGGTTGATCTGATGTGACTGTAGGATACAAGGCTTGTTCCAGCCTCCAGGCATTCTCCTCCCCTCAGCTGATTTCCTTTCCCTCACTGCGAGTGGAATGTCACCGCAGACATCTAGTAGGCCGTCTCAGAGTACTTGGTTTTGTTTTTCGACAATATCCTATTTCTATTCTTCTTCCATTTTAGAGTCCTACAAAACGCTGCTCAATCTCCAAGGCAACCTTTCCTCCGTCTGTTTACACTTCAATCTAATTAGTGTAGCTGGATAGTTTTTTTGTCCAAATGTCGAAATTGTATACTGATGAATATCAACATGTTTGAAAATTGATATCCTTCAATCATGTTATTCTTGCCCGGACAAAAGCACAGTCTGTGCCAGGGGCTGAGTTCTAGTAGCCTGTGTGAGTGAAGGATTTCGGATTTCTCCCCCTGGTCTATCCCACTGCCAGCCGTGTCTAAACCCACTTCCAGTGATCCGTGCAGCTCCTTTAGTCTACGAGCATTTGGATACAATCACTACAGTGCTAGAATCCATTCTGAAAATATGACACATTTCCTTTGCCAGGCTGACACCACTTGTAATATAATGGAAGGGTTGAATGACGGATGAATGTAAGCGATATGCTCGGAAGATTTAATTGTCAGCACCCAAAACCTTTTTCTGCCCTCTTCCCATAGTAACGACACCAGCTGGTGGTAGTTTGTCACTCAATGTATTTTTTCTATATTCCCCCCCCCCCCTGCAGATGTGGTTCGGGGAGAAGTTTGACACGCCCCTGCAGAGTCCACGCAGCCCATTGACGCTGCGCCATGGGCCGGGCTTAGCCGATGTCTTCCAGTATGACCAGTGGCTGGCCGTGCGCCACGAAGCCACACTGGTACCCATGCAGGAGGACCTGGCCATCTGGCTCACCGGGATGCTGGGTAAGACCAGGAGGGTCATGGGGGAAAATAATTCAAAAAGTGTGTCGTTGTCTTGTTCGTGTGGCATTATTTGTACTCTGAACCTGGCAATGGAAGTTTGTTGGATGTGCAGCCTAGAATTCTTTCTTTTTTGTTAATAATTTGGCCTTAAATGTCTTGCCCTGTCATTTCACCCCTCACTCCCAACAAAACACACTAACATACTCATGCTAATATTTTCCTCTCTGTCTCTGATACACAGGAGAGGAGGTGAGAGCGGAGAACTTCATGGCGGAGCTGAACAACGGTGTGAAGCTGTGTCGGCTAATTGGAGCTCTGCAGAGCAGGATCTCTCAGAGCAGGGCCTCGGATATGGGCAAGGTGAGCTGTGATGAGAGGAATGGCGGTGGGAACAGGATAAGTAGGGGAGTGGGGAGAGTGTTAAGGATAGGGTAGTTTGAGTTGGTGGTCTGTTTCCCATCTGAAAAGAGTTGGTGTGTTTGGTTCTGAAATTATTTGTTTTTCTGTCCATTTGAAAATATTACCTAACCAAGAATGGTCATATGTCAACTGTGATGCCAATGCATGTGTGGTTAATTTTTTGTACTTTTTGAATGACTTTCCCTGCAGTTGTTTCCCATGAAGAAGGTGGCATGTAAGTGCAATGCCTCTCCAGGGTCCTTTTTCGCCCGCGACAACACTGCCAACTTCCTGGGCTGGTGTCGCCACATAGGCGTGGAGGAGACGTACCTGTTTGAATCGGAGGGCCTAGGTAGGTGTTTTAGTTGGTGGGGAGGCTGTACTGACCAGTAGACACAGCAAGTAGGAGCTAATCACAAACGGCCATCGCTCCAGATAGTTTTGAAGTGCATATTTGGGTTATTTTTTCTCAGCAGCCTCTAGTTAGCTTAGCATTCTTGCACGAATGTCCACAGGTATCAATCAAACCAAAACCCATTCAGTCTTGTGTAATCAGTGGAGCAGAACCATGGTTGTACAGGTGAGGTAGGGTCCAACTCCATTCCATCCCACCACTCATGTAACATTACTACATTATCCTTGGAGTTAATTACCTAGGAGTTGATTAATACATTACTACGTTGCCCTTTGTTTGATACATTACAACATTACCCTTGGAGTTGATTAATGGCTTCTTAGCTTAATCGGTTCAAAGGAACATGGGCTGAGTTGTAAGCCTTTAATGACTGAACGGAGCAGATGCCTCCACTGCAAGCCATTTTCTGGCTTTTGTTTAAGCCATCCTCCTTAATGACATAATAGGATCCACCATAGAGAGCGATTAACATAAGTTCTTTATGTGGACACCTTCTCATTATAAGTAATGGGTTTGTGACACTGCTGCTATACTATACAACCATGTCGTCTCTCTACAGTATGTATTTTCTCTGTCTCGCAGTTCTGCACAAGGATCCCAGGCAGGTGTGTCTGTGTCTGCTAGAGATCGGCCGCATCGTCTCCAAGTAAGTTTCCCTTGGTTGATAGACGATGTACAGTACCAGTCAAAGTTTGGACACGCCTACAGTGATTCCATGTGTTATTTCATAGTTTTGATGTCTTCACTAATATTCTACAATGTAAAAAATAAAGAAAAACCCTTGAATGTGTAGGTGTGTCCAAACTTTTGCCTGGCACTGTATGTGCTGTAGGTGTTGCACTGTGACAGGTATCACAGGTATATCAATCAAACCAAAACCCATTCAGTCTTGTGTAATCAGTGGAGTAGAACCATGGTTGTACAGTTGAGGTAGGGTCCAATCCATTCCACTCCACCATTCTTGTAACATTACTACATTATCCTTTGAGTTAATTACCTAGGTGTTGATTAATACATTACTACGTTGCCCTTGGTGTTGTTTGATACATTACAACCCTTGAATGTGTAGGTGTGTCCAAACTTTTGACTGGCACTGTGTGCTGTAGGTGTTGCACTGGGACAAATGTAAGATGAGATCATTCTAGAACATGACCACCACATTTTGTTTTGACCTTTCACTGATCCTGTAGTTATGCAATGTGGTATGTTGGGGTAGAAAGATGGACAATGCAGCAAAAATGAATGTGTGGCATCTTTTTTTCCATTCCTAACAGTCCTGAACTGATCTGTTTTTCTCCATAGGTATGGGGTGGAGCCTCCGGTGCTGGTCAAACTGGAGAAGGAGATTGAGCTGGAGGAGACCCTTCTGAAGACGACAGAGCCTGCTACTGCAGTCAAAACCTTCACTGTGTGCTGCCAGCATGGGGGCCTCTACCAGCCTGGGGTAAGTCACTCCAGGAGTTAAAACTGCTATTGTCAAATTTCTACTGACTAAATAGGGACTCGACTCCACTTTCGTCTCATCTCTTGTTCTATTAAAATAGTTAGTTGGTGACCCAGTTCATCAGATCCAAAATGGCGACAGCAGTGGCTCTAGCCTCGCTGCTCAAGTCTGTATGAGTCATTATGGTCCTTGTGATGCTCCATCCATCCGGGGTCATGTGACTCTGTAGCCTGTGGCACCAATGCAGCGCAGTCACAACATCAACGGACATCAGAACGCTTCCTGTGTCCACAGCCTAAGCTGCATGACACTTAGCCTTTGATTAGTGTGTTTGCCAAAGCGGTCCTCTTAAACTACAGTATTCAGAGGCTGCTACTGAATGCTGTTCTATAGCCTTTCAAGTCTTTGCAACTTAAAATTGGTTCAGTTGAGTTCATCGGTTCATTGAGTTTTCCTGTTAGCAACTCTGCTTTATCCTTAGGCGATGAGTTAATGAAACAGGGTTTCTCAATGTTTTAGAACATTTCTTTCTCATGTTCTTACTTCCTTAGCCAGGACTCTATAGGCCCATGTTAATTCTCCCTCTGTGTTACAGGAGCAACATCTGACGGACGAGCCTCCGTGTAACTGCTCCCAGAGAGTATCTATTGAATACCTGTCAGAGGGCCGTTACAGACTGGGAGACAAGACCCTCTTCATCCGGGTGAGCGGCACACACTGTATAGTGACACACTGAACACTCCCAAATATTGAACACCAGTGTTGGGGTCAATTCCACTGCTAAGTGAGCATTAGACCTGTAGCTAGTGACACACCCTTTCTGTCCTCTGCCAAGAGACCAGAAAACATCTCTCCACCGTAACCTCATTTATTACCTGGCCACTAATCCAAAGGTTCAGTCTTGGTGCCTGGCACACGTTTGGCTGTGTCAGCACCGTATAAATTAAATTACTACACATGATGTAATTCTATGGTCAGTACTTGTCTGGTCCTTTTATACCTTCACATACTATAGACTGGATAGTCCTGTAGACTTGAGACCAACCTATTATATAGACTGGATAGTCCTGTAGACTTGAGACCAACCCTACTATATAGACAGTCCTGTAGACTTGAGACCAACCTACTAGATAGTCCTGTAGACTTGAGACCAACCTGCTATATAGACTAGATGGTCCTGTAGACTGGAGACCAACCTACAAGATAGTTCTGTAGACTTAGACATTTTGGAAAAGTAAGCTTAGTACCGATGTTGTGTATTTAAGGCTGATAAAATGCTTATATAACTGGAAAGTAAAAAACCGTGCCAAGTGTAAAAAGCAGCGGTGTAGGATAAAGGAAGGAGGAGAGGTCTGTCTCACGTTTCCACACAGCAGCAGATCACTCCCTAAGCTCATTATGGAAGCAGAGTGGATCTCATTAGTACTGAACCTACAGGAGGGATTACACCCTTATTGGCCAAGATAGTAGTTGTAGATAGTAGTTGACAGCACTGTAGATATTAGTTGGTGGTAGTAGGAGTGAGTAGTGGGTGGTAAGTAGGAGTGAGTGTAGATGCGGGTCTCGAGGAATAGTTAAGTAAAAAATAACCATGTTAACCCTTTAAAGAGACTAACTGCAATGTCTCACATTTATCCCTGTCTCTCCCTCTCTCTTACTGTGGTAGATGCTGCATGGGAAGCATGTGATGGTGCGTGTGGGGGGTGGCTGGGACACCCTAAGGGGTTTCCTGCTCAAGTACGACCCTGGCCGGGTGCTCCAGTTCACCACTCTGGAGCAGAAGATCCTGGCATACCAGAAGGGTCCACTGGTCCACGGCTCTGCAGCAGCAGCCCCTCCACCTGACATGGACCCTCTCGCTGCAGTCAACCTCATCCCCTCGTCTTCCTCCTCGTCTTCCTCTGGTTCGGCCTCCAAAGCCACCTGCACCCCCGTCTCGACCCCTACTCTGCCCAGGAAAGCAGCCGCAGCACCCAAAAAGATCCTGCAGATGCCCCTTCCCTCCCCCAAGAAGCCCACCCAGAAACCCTTGCCAATCCCCAAGAAGTTGGCTGCTGTGTCGCCCACCCTGTCTTCGCAGCAGGGCCCAAGTCCTTCCATTCACAGTGGCAAGAACCAGCAGACGGCACCACTGCTCCATTCCTCTTCTTCCCCAGCTGTGGCTCCTTCTGCCCCCAAGCTGAAGCTCAGGCCGTCCCCTCGCGGCGCCCTCTCCCAGCCTCGTAGCCCTGTGTGCCCCGAGCCCTCCTGTAAATTTCCTAAACCCTCCTCCACTCCATCCACCCACACCTCCATCACAGTGCCACGCCCCGCCACAGCCCCATCAAGGGTCCCCTTTCAGAAAGAGGGCCGACCCCCAACCGGCGCCACTCAACGCCGCCTGTCTCAGAGGCGGCCCGCCTCCCCGGCCTCGCGCCTTCGTCCGGATGCTGCCAGACGGGTCCGTCCAACCCCCCGTGTGACTGTGCAAACACCCAGGCCGGCAACGGCCCAACCCACCAGGACACTAACCCCTACCCCCAGGACTGCCACAACAGCCCTGCCCAAATCCACCATCTCGCTCCCCAAGAGCAAAGACACCACAGACAAAAGCCAGGCCCAAACCAGGGCCGTCCCCAAAGTGGTTGTGCCTCTACGTGGCGGCACCACTGGGCGGTTACATGGGGTCCCTAGTGGCTCTACCGCTGTTGGCAAGACCAACCAGAGAACGGTACCAA
This sequence comes from Oncorhynchus kisutch, assembly GCF_002021735.2. Lineage (NCBI taxonomy): Eukaryota > Metazoa > Chordata > Actinopteri > Salmoniformes > Salmonidae > Oncorhynchus > Oncorhynchus kisutch. Next base: position 3,343,953 of record NC_034182.2, read on the forward strand.
CTGCCCAGAGGGCAGTACGGAGGCAAGCGCCCTCTGCCATCACCCCCTCTCTCAAACCGCTGCCCACCAAAACGGCCCCCCAAAATACCAGCCCCAACATCAAAGCCCTCCCTTCCCAAAAGAACACTGCTCTCACGAAGAAGACCCAACTCAAGAACAAAAGCGAGGACCCTTATTTTGAAATGAACGGCAGAAGGCATCAGAAGACGTGAGACGTAGTTGGGGGACATAGTAATGTGATGGGGAAGGACTGTACTGTCCTACTGAACATTAGTGCTTCCATCACGGTATTTGTCTGAATAAGTCCCCAACCAGGATTTAGCAGAACACCAATGTCCACACAAATGTATACCCAACCAGGTATAGATGCAGCAACTGTCAACACACAAGCTAGTGTTTAACTTTCAAAACGCCATTTGCACCGCTCCCATTTTTACATTTGTTTCTCAGTTGGTCAGATTTTTTTTAATGTTACTTACTTTGTCTCATTTAATTGTCCTGTTGTCAAAAGTTCATGCTTCAATAGCATTTGACAATTTTTTATGCTGTCTTTGAATGGGTTGAGAAGTGAATGATACTGATTTTATCTGAGGTCTTTTGTTTTCTTATCCTTTTTCTATCATTTTGAGTGTTTTTGAAAGCTTTCTAACATCTATTCGTATGTCTTGAGGTTCTCTACAGAGGGCTCCATCTTTGTCCATCTGATCTGATACATATTTTTCTCTGCATATAAAAGTTATACTTTTTAAACATTGGCATTTTCTTTTCAGAAAGGGTCATTTCTGTGCAAAGCAGAGCTAACTAAGGCAGCACACTTTGAAAATGTTAATTATTCATTACAAAGCAGGTTATTGTAACCACATTTTTGACAGGAAATATAACTGGACTGTATGTTTGTCCTCGGTGTGGATAAGCTTTTCATTGATGGAGGTTTGATTGAATATATACATTTGTTTTACTTTGTCACAGACTGGATGATGATGATGGGGTGTTTTCCATTTTAGAGGTCAAATTAAGCACTGTTGGAATGTTTCTCGTGTGCCTTTAGAAATGACTGTTGCTGAGTGGTGTTAGAATGTACTAGAAACTAGGGTTTTAATATTTTTTTTACAAATGAAAATTGCACAAAATACAAGCGCTCGGGCCGAGTTTTTTTTACATTTTATTTTGTATTTTTTTATTACATGGTCAAATGAATTACTACTGATAATATGCCTGTTACACGCCCTTTGAACTCGTAGAGTCGATGGCAACTAAGGGACAAGCAAAGCCATTAATCATTTTCCAGAGGCGGAAGTTATCGTGAGGTAGATTTTAATTTGTTTTGTCATCTGAGTCTTTTCATTGATCATATTTTTACTTTTCTATGTGGTTTTCATGTCTAAGTTACTTTGTCTGTTTTCTTGGTCAGCACTTTATGAAAACCTCTTGGTGCGTTTGTCACTTTGGATGTTGATTCTGTTGATTTGTGTTGTCTGATCTACCTTTGTTACATTGTCCAATAAAAGGCCATACGTTGGCAGACTTCCTGCAAAACATGTCCGTGCTTTATAATTGACAGTAACATTTGAAGTCAGTGGAAATGGTATTGATATTGACTTCCAGGAACTAAGCATACTCATACCCTTTTCACATTGTTGTGCTAACCCTAACCGTACGGAGCTGGCTTTCACATGGTCCTTTCCAGCAGTTTTAGCAACTACAATGGATGTGTAACCAGGCTGGCACAGTAGTGTGGCTTGGCCTAGAATATGAAAAGGCATGAAAAGGTTAAAGTTCCATGCTCTAGATGTCTCTGTGTACAATGTGTTATGACACTATTTATTCCCAGTAATTATATCTAATATAACTTGTTTTTAAATATAATTTTTTGAGGGAGACTTGCGTTACAGCCTGAATTTAAAATGGATTAAATATAGATATTTTTTAACTGAACCTGAAATGTCTTGAGTCAATAAGTATTCAACCTCTTTGTTATGGCAAGCTTAAATAGGTTCATGAGTAAAAATGTGCTTAAAAAGTCACAAGTTGCATGGACTCTGTGTACAATAATAGCGTTTAACATGATTTTTGAATGACTACCTCTTCATCTCTGAGGATGGATCAACAATATTATAGTTACTCCACAATTTTTATTCTATTTATTTAACCTTTATTTAACTAGGCAAGTCAGTTAAGATCAAATTCTTACTTACAATGACGACCTACCAAAGGCTTCCTGCGGGGATGGAGGCCTGGGATTAAAAATACATATCACAACAAGAGAGACAACACTACATAAAGAGAGACCTAAGACAACAACATAGCAAGGCAGCAACACGTGACAACACAGCATGGTAGCAATACAACATAACATTGTAGCGACCCAGGGATGTGTGTGCTTTGGGGACCATTAACAGAATATGACTGGCAGAATGAGTGTTGTATGTGGAGGATGAGGGCTGCAGTAGATATCTCAGCTAGGGGGGAGTAAGGCCTAAGAGGGTTTAATAAAGTGAGGGCTGCAGTAGATATCTCAGCTAGGGGGGAGTAAGGCCTAAGAGGGTTTAATAAATAAGCATCAACCAGTGGGTCTTGCAATGGGTATACAGAGATGACCAGTTTACAGAGGAGTATAGAGTGCAGTGATGTGTCGGCAAATCTGATGGCCGAATGGTAAAGAACGTTGAGCCCCTCGAGGGCATCTTTACCTGCCAATCTATAAATTATGTCTCCATAATCTAACATGGGTAGGATGGTCATCTGAATCAGGGTTAGTTTGGCAGCTGGGGTGAAAGAGGAGCGATTATGATAGAGGAAACCAAGTCTAGATTTAACTTTAGCCTGCAGCTTTGATATGTGCTGAGAGAAGGACAGTGCACCGCCTAGCCATACTCCGAAGTACTTGTATGAGGTGACTACCTCAAGCTCGAAATGCTCAGAGGTAGTAATAACACCTGTGGGAAGAGGGGCATTCTTCTTACCAAACCACATGACCTTTGTTTTGGAGGTGTTCAAAACAAGGTTAATGGTAGAGAAAGCTTGTTGGACACTAAGAAAGCTTTGTTGTAGTGCATTTCACACAAAATTCAGGGAGGGGCCAGCTGAGTATAAGACTCATGTGCATATAAATGGATGAGAGAGCTTCCTACTGACTGAGCTATGTTGTTGATGTAAATTGAGAAGAGCGTGGGGCCTAGGATTGAGCCTTGGGGTACTCCCTTGGTGACAGGCAGTGGCTGAGACAGCAGATTTTCTGACTTTATACACTGCACTCTTTGAGAGAGGTAGTTAGCAAACCAGGCCAAAGACCACTCAGAGACACTAAGGTCATTACCGAAAACACCAGACTGATCAGGATTATTTGTGAGGATAACATCGAGGAGAGTCGCCTTTTCTGGGTGTTTGGAGTCATACCTTGTGGGATTGGTGAAAATCTGAGAAAGATTTAGGGAGTCCCATTGCTTTAGGAGTTGGTCAGGTGGATTAAGCATGTCCCAGTTTAGGTCACCTAGCAGGACAAATTCAGACTTAGTGTAAGGGGCCAGGAGAGAGCTTAGGGCAGGTAGGGTACAGGCCGGTGCTGATGGAGGACAAAAGTAAGGCGAGTAAGGATGACAAAGGCAGAGAGTGGTACCGTTTACAATGAATTTATTCCATCACATGGTCATTTTGGGGAACAGGGGCTGAACGGAACCAAAGCAAGTAAATGGCAAAGCCCCCTCTCCTACCTTAACTCTTTCACTCCGCGGGGAGTTGAGTTGTAGCAGGGTGTCACGTTCCATCTTCCTAGAGGCGTACGTAACATACGCCTCTTAGGAGGGGGAACGTGACACCCTGCTACAACTCAACTCCCCGCGGAGTGAAAGAGGTATGGAACTGTAGGTGCAAGTAAGGATGACAAAAGGCAGAGCATTTACAGGGAATTTATTCCTTCACACGGTACATTTGGGGAAAAGGGTCTGGACAGAACCAAAGCAAAGAAAGTAAATGTCAAAGCCCCCTCCCCTACCTACCCCCTACTTACTTAACTAGTACCACCTGGAGCACTAACCAAAATACAGGGGATGGTCCGCCCAGGTCTTACCTAGTGTGCATAGACAGAGTATACACTATGGGTATATGTATGCCCACAGGCCTCCTGCCTAAGCAGCCCAAGGTGCCTTCCCCTTCCCGCCTGGGAACAAAAGCAGATAAAAACCAAACAATTTCAATAATCAAACCACTGCATCCTATTGACACACAACCAATCAGCTCTCTCACTCAACCAACACAGGAAACACTAATCATCTTTCTCCTAACAACCAACCCCCTCATATCTCAGCAATCAGCTCTCTTCTGAGCAACAGAACACTGACTTTTATAGCGTCAGATGAAGTTGGTAATTGAAGACAGCTGTTTCTGACGAGAGGGCAGGGTCAGCTCCAATCAATGGGGCCGAAAAAAATCAGCTGCTTAGAGGAATCCAGGAAGCCATCCTGAAACACACACATACAAACAAAACCACAACACAGAAACTGGGGAACGTAACAAAGGGTTTAAACACTGTTTCCCATGCTTGTGTCACGCGGAATGACGCTGTTGAGATGAAGCTTAGGCAATGAGAGCCTGATGATCCCGCTACAGAAGAAGAGCCCGATGATCCAGTGGAGTGTGACGTGGGATGGGAAGCCACCGAGCCAGGAAAACCTCTCGAGCCAGCCAGGGCATGAGAGCCCGACGGGCTGGCTTAGGCACCCCGGTTCCATCGGTGGCGACCCAGAGTCGCTGCCACCATTCCAACTGGAACGCCAGTACCTCCGAATGATTCGTATGTTTGGTTGCTGCATTCTGTCAGGCGGAATGACACTGTTGAGACGAAGCAGGTGCGGGGAGTAAACATTTAATTATAACGGACAGAGACGAGACAGGAACAGCGTCAGAAACAAATTCATAAGACAAAAACAATACAATGCAGCAGCGGGGAACAGAGCTGGGGAACTAACAAATATAGGGGAGGAAATTACAGGTGATAAGTGAGTCCAATAACACTGACGCGAGTGACGAGGGAGGGCAGGTGTGAGTGATGATGGCAGGAGCATGTGATGCAGGGTAATCTGGCGCCCTCAAGCGCCAGGGGAAGGGAAGAGTGGGAGCAGACGTGACAGCTTGTTAAATGATCCATAAACAATTAATGAACATGCACCTGTGGAACGGTCGTTAAGACACTAACAGACGGTAGGCAATTAAGGTCACAGATATGAAAACTTAGGACACTAAAGAGGCCTTTCTACTGACTCTGAAAAACACAAAAGAAAGATGCCCAGGGTCCCTGCTCATCTGCGTGAACGTGCCTTAGGCATACTGCAAGGAGGCATGAGGACTGCAAATGTGGCCAGGGCAATAAATTGCAATGTCCGTACTGTGAGACAGCTAAGACAGCGCTACAGGGAGACAGGATGGACATCTGATCGTCCTTGCAGTGGCAGATCACGTGCAACAACACCTGTACATGATCAGTACATCCGAACATCACACCTGCGGGACAGGTACAGGATGGCAACAACAACTGTCCAAGTTACACCATGAACGCACAATCCCTCCAGCAGTGCTCAGACTGTCCGCAATAGGCTGAGAGAGGCTGAACTGAGGGCTTGTAGGCCTGTTGTAAGGCAGGTCCTCACCAGACATCACCGGCAACAACGTCGCCTATGAGCACAAACCCACCATCGCTGGACCAGACAGGACTGGCAAAAATTGCTCTTCACTGACGATTCACGGTTTCTCGTCTCACCAGGGGTGATGGTCGGATTTGCGTTTATCATTGAAGGAATGAGCGTTACACCGAGGCCTGTACTCTGGATCGATTTGGAGGTGGAGGGTGGTCTGGGGCGATGTGTCACAGCATCATCGGACTGAAATTGTTGACATTGCAGGCGATCTCAACGCTGTGCTTTACAGGGAAGACATCCTCCTCCCTCATGTGGTACCCTTCCTGCAGGTACATGCTGACATGAACCTTCAGCATGACAATGCCACCAGCCATACTGCTCGTTCTGTACGTGATTTCCTGCAGGACAGGAATGTCAGTGTTCTGCCATGGCCAGCGAAGAGCCCGGATCTCAATCCCATTGAGCACGTCTGGGACCTGTTGGATCGGAGGGTGAGAACTAGGGCCATTCTCCCCAGAAATGTCTGGGAACTTGCAGGTGCCTTGGTGGAAGAGTGGGTAGCATCTCACAGCAAGAACTGGCAAATCTGGTGCAGTCCATGAGGAGGAGATGCACTTCTGTACTTAATGCAGCTGGTGGCTACACCAGATACTGACTGTTACTTCTGATTTTGACCCCCGCCCTCCATTTGTTCAGGGACACATTATTCCATTTATTGTAGTCACATGTCTGTGGAACTTGTTCAGTTTATGTCTCAATTGTTGAATATTGTTATGTTCATAGAAATATTTACAGTTTGCTGAAAATAAACGCAGTTGACAGTGAGAGGACATTTCTTTTTTTGCTGAGTTTATTTGAAGGTTTAATGCTTAAAACCAGCAAATCAAATTGTTTGGGGACAGACTTGATGGAGACAACCGAGCACTGAAGGTGATCCTTGGTAAAGATCGACACTCCCCCAACTTTGGAAGATCTGTCTTGCAGAAAAAGGTTATAACCAGAAACGTTAACATCAGTATTCAAAACACTCTTCCTTAACCACGTCTCAGTAAAGACAAACACATCTGGATTGGAGCTGTGAACCCACACTTTCAATTGATCCATTTTAGGTAATAAGCTTCTAGTGTTAACGTGCAGAAAACCCAGGCTTTTACGAGAGCAGAAATCAGTGAAGCAGATATCAGAGCACAAGTCAGAATTGGGGCTAGCAACTATAGATGGGCCAGGGTGTACATGTACATTTCCAGATACCATCAACAGTAATACAATCAAGGCACGACATAGTACAGGGAGATATCTGCAGTGCTGGTTTATGACATCTGAATGTGCATCAAATTGCAACAAGATCATATTGTACAGCAATTTCATCAGGTAACATGAACACAAAGCCGTCGAGAGGTGGTTAGAATAGGATGGGAGGCCAAAAGTCTGTGTAACCAGTAGAGAGTCAGAGTCCCGAGTGTGGGAACAAACATAGTCTGTCCCACGGTTGGGTAAAGACAGTTTGTAGTCAACAAAGTGTGCAGGAGTCATGAGGCAAATAGCAAAATGCACAAGAAAAAAATACTAATATTTAACGACTTGGGGCCATTGTAAGTTCAAGTCAGTCGCCCCAACAGTGCTTGTGTGCTGGAGGTACCTGTACCAGACAGGGGGAGACAGGCCAGGGCAGATGGTGAACAGAGAGGGGTGAGTGTGGTGGAGGTACCTGTACCAGACAGGGGAGACAGGCCAGGGCAGATGGTGAACAGAGAGGGGTGAGTGTGGTGGAGGTACCTGTACCAGACAGGGGAGACAGGCCAGGGCAGACAGTGAACAGAGAGGGGTGAGTGTGATGGAGGTACCTGTACCAGACAGGGGGAGACAGGCCAGGGCAGACGGTGAACAGAGAGGGGTGAGTGTGGTGGAGGTACCTGTACCAGACAGGGGGAGACAGGCCAGGGCAGATGGTGAACAGAGAGGGGTGAGTGTGGTGGAGGTACCTGTACCAGACAGGGGGAGACAGGCCAGGGCAGACGGTGAACAGAGAGGGGTGAGTGTGATGGAGGTACCTGTACCAGACAGGGGGAGACAGGCCAGGGCAGACGGTGAACAGAGAGGGGTGAGTGTGATGGAGGTACCTGTACCAGACATGGTGAGACAGGCAGGGCAGACGGTGAACAGATTGCCTGGTGGAATCCAAGCAGCAGTGCAGCAGGCAATGGGAGTAGGTGTCACACCCACTTGGGAGAAGCTTTTGTTTCTGGAGGCAGATTTCTTGTAGAAAATGCCAGTGAATGGTCTTTGAACAGCAAGAGGGGCTTCAGAGGACGCTTCAAAGACTCTTGTTGGGCCCAAAGGCCTTTTACTTCACACCTTAGTGCTAATTTAATTTGTATCTGGCTCAGTTCCAGGTTGGAATGGTGTCCTCAGGTCTCTGCTGTTTGTTGGCTAGAGCACCCTCCCAATACTAAATGACAGAGTGAAAAGAAGGAAACTATCCAGTATCCCTTTGAGCATGGTGAAGTTATAAATTACACTTTGGATGGTGTATCAATACACCCAGTCATTACAAAGATACAGGCCTTCCTTACTCAGTTGTCAGAGAGGAAGGAAACCACTCAGGGATTTTACCATGAGGTCAATGGTGACTTTAAAACAGGTACAGTTTAATGGCTGTGATAGGAGAACTCTGAGGATGGATCAACAACATTGTAGTTACTCCACAATACTAGCTTAAATTACAGTGAAAAGAAGGAAGCCTGTACAGGATAAAAATATTCCAAAACCTGCACCCTCTTTGCAACAAGGCACTAAAGTAATACTGCAAGAAATGTGGCAAAGCAATTACATTTTTGTCCTGAATACAAAGTGTTACACATTACTGAGTACCACCATTCATATTTTCAAGCATAGTGGTGGCTGCATAACGTTATGGGTACGCTTGTAATCCTTACGGATGGGGGAGTTTTTCAGGATTAAAAACTAATGGAGCTAAACATAGGCAAAATCCTAGAGGAAATCCTGGTTCAGTCTGCTTTCCACAAGAGACACTGGGAGATGAATGCACCTTTCAGCAGGACAATCACCTAGAACACAAGGCCCAATCTAAACTGGAGTTGCTTTCCAAGAAGACGGTGAATGTTCCTGAGTGGCTGAGATACAGTTTTGACTTAAGTCTACTTGAAAATCTATGGTTTGACCTGAAAATGTTTGTCTAGCAATGATCAACAACCATTTTGACAGAGCTTGAACAATTTTGAAAATAATAATGGGGAAATGTTTCGCAATCCAGTTGTGGAAAGCTCTTAAGAGACGTACCCAGAAAGACTTACAGGTGTAATTGCTGTCAAACATGCTTCTGCAAGGGGGGACTTAGAGGTGTGAATACTTATGTAAATTAGATCTATCTGAATTTCATTTTCAACAAATTTGCTACAATTTCTGAAAACATGTTTTCCAGTTTGAATTCAGGATTTAACACAACAACGTGGAATAAGTGAAGGGTTATGAACACTTTCTGAAGGCACTGTATGTCATGGAAAGAGCAGATGTTCCTAATGTTTTGAACACTCAGTGTATAAATTATATTCTTCAAGAAGCAATAGGTACATATCATTCATTTAAAAGTCCCAATATTGATGTAGCAATTAAATATTTTCTATGGATGTAGAAGATTACCCCTTTAAGATGAGTGCACTAACTGTAAATTGAAAATAAGATTGTCTGCTAAACTAATCAAATGTTATGTAAATGTAATACCCAGTGCCATTTCTTAAAAGAGATGAGATTCAGTCCATCCACATTTGTTATGGTATGCATGTCCTAATGAATACGACCCTGATAACCATATAATAATCTTGCAAACTTCCATAGTGTAAAACAACAGACTGTCTGAATCAACCCAACTGAAACAAATTTCCAGGGCAATCAATGCCAAAATGCCTGTGCCTCAACTCAAGTGTTTAAACTCACAATTGTAAGGTTCTATATGCGATACACTCAGGCCTCCTGGTGGTTTGAACTGGAGGTGAAATAGGACTAAAATTGTGACAGAAAAATGTAAAAGACAAATATATATTTTTCATACAACAAGAATTCAAACATATTGCACAAAATATTATTTTACACAAATAATATTACTTATTTTCCCCATAAACTGTAGCTGGGTCACATTTGACCCAAATATTCTCAAGGGTAATTTTCCACAAAATTTCCTCACTGAAGTTAGGATATGTACTTACAGTGCCTTCAGAAAGTATTCATACCCCTTGACTTATTCCACATGTTATTGTTTTACAGCCTGAATTAAAAATGATTGCATTGAAAAAATGTTTGCAGAATGTTTTTCACATTTATTGAAAATTAAATGCAGAAATATCTAATTTACACAAGTATTCACACCCCTGAGTCAATACTTTGTAGAAGCACCTTTGGCAGCGATTACAGCTGAGTCTTTCTGGGTATGTCTCTTAGAGCTTTCCACACCTGAATTGTGCAACATTTACCCATTATTCTTTAAAAGATTCTTCAAGCTGTGTCAAATTGGTTGTTGATCATTGCTAGATATTGAGACAACCATTTTCAGGTCTTGCCATAGATTTTCAAGTAGATTTAAGTCAAAACTGTAACTTGCCCACTCAGGAACATTCACTGTCTTCTGGGTAAGCAACTCCAGTTTATATTTGGCCTTGTGTTTTAGGTTATTGTCCTGCTGAAAGGTGAATTCATCTCCCAGTGTCTCATGGAAAGCAGACTGAACCAAGTTTTCTTCTAGGATTTTGCCTGTGCTTAGCGCCATTCCGTTTCTTTTTTATCCTGAAAAACTCCCCAGTCCTTAACAATTACAAACTTACCCATAACAAGATGCAGCCACCACTATGCTTGACAATATGAAGTGCAGTACTCAGTAATGTGTTATATTGGATTTTCTCCAAACATAACACCTTCTTTTCAGGACAGAAAATATAATCGCTTTGCCACGTTATTTTGCAGTATTACTTTAGTGCCTTGTTGCAAACAGGATACATGTTTTGGAATATTTTTATTCTGTACAGGCTTCCTTCTTTTCACTGTCATTTGGGTTAGTGTTGTGGAGCAACTACAATGTTGTTGATCCATCCTCAGAGTCCTCCTATCACAGCCATTAAACTGTAACTGTTTTAAAGTCATCATTGGCCTCATGGAAAAATTCCTGAGCAGTTTCCTTCCTCTCCGGCAACTGAGTTACGAAGGCCTGTATCTTTGTAGTGACTGGATTTATAGATAAACCATTCAAAGTGTAATTTTTAACTTCACCATGCTCAAAGAGATATTTAATGTCAGCATTTTCTTTTTAGATATTTACATACAGTGAGGGAAAAAAGTATTTGATCCCCTGCTGATTTTGTACGTTTGCCCACTGACAAAGAAATGATCCGTCTATAATTTTAATGGTAGGTTTATTTGAACAGTGAGAGACAGAATAACAAATATCCAGAAAAACGCATGTCAAAAATGTTATAAATTGATTTGCATTTTGATGAAGGAAATAAGTATTTGACCCCTCTGCAAAACATGACTTAGTACTTGGTGGCAAAACCCTTGTTGGCAATCACAGAGGTCAGACGTTTCTTGTAGTTGGCCACCAGGTTTGCACACATCTCAGGAGGGATGTAGTCCCACTCCTCTTTTCACATCTACTCCATGTCATTAGGTTTCGAGGCTTACGTTTGGCAACTTGAACCTTCAGCTCCCTCCATAGATTTTCTATGGGATCCCATAGACTTTTGGAGGATGGCCTGGTGTCAGGAAGGGCAGCAAAGAAGCCACTTCTCTCCAGGAAAAACATCAGGGACAGACTGATATTCTGCAAAAGGTACAGGGATTGAACTGCTGAGGATTGGGGTAAAGGGATTTTTTCTGATGAATCCCCTTTCCGATTGTTTGGGACATCCGGAAAAAAGCTTGCCCGGAGAAGACAAGGTGAGGGCTACCATCAGTCCTGTGATGCCAACAGTAAAGCGTCCTGAGACCATTCATGTGTGGGGTTGCTTCTCAGCAAAGGGAGTGGGCTCACTCACAATTTTGCCTAAGAACACAGTCATGAATAAAGAATGGTACCAACACATCTTCCGAGAGCAACTTCTCCCAACCATCCAGGAACAGTTTGGTGACGAACAATGCCTTTTCCAGCATGATGGAGCACCTTGCCATAAGGCAAAAGTGATAACTAAGTGGCTCGGGGAACAAAACATCAATATTTTGGGTCCATGGCCAGGAAACTCCCCAGACCTTAATCCCATTGAGAACTTGTGGTCAATCCTCAAGAGGCGGGTGGACAAACAAAAACTCACAAATTCTGACAAACTCCAAGCATTGATTATGCAAGAATGGGCTGCCATCATTCAGGATGTGGCCCAGAAGTTAATTGACAGCATGCCAGGGCAAATTGCAGGGTCAACACTGAAAATATTGACTCTTTGCATCAACTTCATGTAATTGTCAATAAAAGCCTTTGACACTTATGAAATGCTTATAATTATACTTCAGTATACCATAGTAACATTTGACAAAAATATCTAAAGACACTGAAGCAGCAAACTGTGCAAATTTGTGGAATTTAATATTTGTGTCATTCTCAAAACTTTTGGCAACAACTGTAGACATTGTTAATGTTGTAAATGACTATTATAGCTGGAAACGGCTGATTTTTTATGGAATATCTACATGGGCGTACAGAGGCCCGTTATCAGCAACCATCACTCCTGTGTTCCAATGGCACGTTGTGTTAGCTAATCCAAGTTTATCATTTTAAAAGGCTAATTGATCATTAGAAACCCCTTTTGCAGTTATGTTAGCACAACTGAAAACTGTTGTATTGATTAAAGAAGCAATAAAACTGGCCTTCTTTAAACTAGTTGAGTATCTGGAGCATCAGCATTTGTGGGTTTGATTACCGGCTCAAAATGTCCAGAAACAAAGAACTTTCTTCTGAAACTCATCAGTCTATTCTTGTTCTGAGAAATGAAGGCTATTCCATGCGAGAAATTGTCAAGAAACTGAAGATCTCGTACAATGCTGTGTACTACTCCCATCACAGAACAGCTCAAACTGGCTCTTACCAGAATATAAAGAGGAGTGGGAGGCCCCGGTGCACAACTGAGCAAGAGGACAAGTACATTAGAGTGTCTAGTTTGAGAAACAAACGCCTCACAAGACCTCAACTGGCAGCTTCATTAAATAGTACCCGCAAAACACCAGTCTCAATGTCAACAGTGAAGAGGCGACTCTGGGACGCTGGCCTTCTAGGCAGAGTGGCAAAGAAAAATACCTATCTCAGACTGGCCAAAAAAAAGAAAAGCTGAGCAAAATAACACAGACACTGGAGAGATGAAGATTGGAACAAAATGTTATGGACAGATGAATCTAAGTTTGAGGTGTACGGATCACAAAGAAGAACATTCTTGAGATGCAGAAAAAATTAAAAGATGCTGGAGGAGTGCTTAATGCCATCTGTCAAGCATGGTGGAGGCAATGTGATGGTCTGGGGGTGCTTTGGTGGTGGCAAAGTGGGAGATTTGTACAGGGTAAAAGGGATCTTGAAGAAGGAAGGTTATCACTCCATTTTGCAACGCCATGCCATACCCTGTGGACGGCGCTTGATTGGAGCCAATTTCCTTCTGCAACAGGACAATGACCCAAAGCACAGCTCCAAACTATGCAAGAACTATTTAGGGAAGAAGCAGTCAGCTGGTATTCTGTCTATAATGGAGTGGCCAGCACAGTCACCGGATCTCAACCCTATTGAGCTGTTGTGGGAGCAGTTTGACCGTATGGCATGTAAGAAGTGCCCATCAAGCCAATCCAACTTGTGGGAGGTTCTTCAGGAAGCATCGGGTGAAATCTCTTCAGATTACCTCAACAAATTGACAACAAGAATAGCAAATGTCTGCAAGGCTGTAATTGCTGCAAATGGAGGATTCTTTGACGAAAGCCAAGTTTGAAGGAAACAATTATTATTTCAATTAAAAATCATTATTTATAACCTTGTCAGCGTCTTGACTATTTCCTGTTCATTTTGCAACTAATTGCATGTATGTTTTCATGGAAAACAAGGGCATTTCTAAGTGACCCCAAACTTTTGAACGGTAGTGTATGTATATATATATCATTCCACTTTGAAAAGATGGGGTATTGTGTGTAGGCCAGACACAACAACAAAAATGCAATTTAATACATTTAAAATTCAGGCTGCAATACAACCAAATGTGGAAAAAGTCAAGGTGTGTGAATACTTTCTGAGGGCAATGTATCGGTTTCATAATTATTATTATGTTTTTAAAAAATCAGATATTGTGCATTTTACTGAAATTTCCACAAAATTCTCATTACCGTAATCGTCCAAAAAGTAATAAACCAATACCATTCTAATATTTTGTTCACATTTCTCGCCAAATAAAAAAGCCTGAGTTAAACATAACACTGAAAATAAATTATATTATAAAAAAGCTATACAATTATATCAGACTTTTTTCCAATTTGAGTGTTTTAACCGTTTTTGTAAGGAAAAAGTCAATTGCATAAAGTGGGTGATTGAGAATAAGAACTTCATTCTGAAGGCATTGAAATGAAATCAATTAACTTAACCTCTACAACTCTAGATGATGCATCATAGGTAAATAAAACAAAATATGATAGTTTAATGTAAATGTCAACGTGTGTTACATTTGATGCTTTATGGACAAACTACAGCAACATATTTTGTGTTTTATTCAAATAAATTTGGTTTTCTAAAGTAAAATTGTATACAATCTGGACCCGAGAATTTAGTCTGGATGCATTTCGGTAATGAGAATTTGGTATGAAAATTTACAAAATTCTGTAGAACGTTAAAAACCGATTTAAAATATACACTTTGCCATAAATTATACATCTTATACATTTTTGCAGATGCATCAAGGTTTTGTAAATCAATTTGCTACAGATATGTTTAAAACTGGTTTCATGATAATCACCCAGTTGCTGTTTTGTTCAGTGATTGGGCAAATGTAAACCCAGCACGAGGTTACAATCTCTGTGCTCTGGAACGCCGCTAGGACTAGGGACTGGGACCTGCCCAGTTTGTTTTGACGTCTCCTGGAGAAAGGAAGTGGCTTGCAGCAGTTAACATTCGTAGTACGTTTGAGCGACCGGACGTGGTTGGAGTTGTTCCGCGGAAGCAACAGCAGCAATGAAAACGAATTTGTAGCCACACTATGTTGCACTGGCCTGTAGCCTTTATTGAATATCTCAGCAACTGTGTTGCAAGTGAATGTAGCAGACTAGGAAGTAGGAACGTGGGCCTGAAGAAAATGCCGTCCTCCTGGCTAATGTACATATTTTTACATGTTTTGGTCTGTGATGGAGTTGTAGCACAAGTGGAAAGTAAGTCGTGCTTTTAATATTTTAAAATAAAATTGACAAGAGATTAATTTGTATAATTTTCAGATTACATCAAGGTTGCTGGTTGAAAGCCAATCATACTCTAGCTAACGTTAGCGTCTTATTGTTTTATATGAAGAAGATATATACGCCTTCTTTGAATCAGAGATATCAACTCCACTAACTCAGCGAATTGTTAACCATTCCTATGTTTGGAGATGTTACCTATTGTTGTAGTTAGTCTTCACATTGAGGCTGGAGAAATATGAACCACTCTCAAATTCATAGATGGAACTGTGGATGCACGGGCTGATAGTCCATGACATGGACTAACGTTAACTAGTTGTATTTTGAAATGGCATTGTTTGTTTACAAAGTCTCAAATATCAACAAAAACAAACAATGGAATTAAACAACCTTATTGTTTGGGTTATGATGAGGTGAAGACAGTTGTACTAGTTGCTGGAAAAGTGGAAGCATAACACTATTCAATATGTCTTCAACAGTAACATAGTTATGTGGAATTAGTCTGGTATTTCAAAAAAGGCTATTATTGCTCATGGTATATAAAAAAAGTTTATTTCACTCAATTTCATACCCAGGTTGTATAGGCTATGTAAATGCTACACTAAACATAGGATAAAATGCTGATTGTATACACCCACTCTTGCCATGCCAGTATGCACAACATTAAAAAATAGATATTTCTCTCATGGAATCTAATTCCTTTAATACTACATATAATTGTAATGTAGGGCTAATTACACTGCAAGTGAAATGGCCGCTAGTGAGGCATCTTTGGATTGGCCCTAGTGGACAGGTTGGATGCCATTGACATATTCAATGCTTGAGAAAGCAGCAGGCATTAGGAATTGGCTGCTTATGTTTTTTTGTTAAACGAATGGAAAAGAACCCATCATGGCAGTAATGCTTCTTTTTGTCTATTACTCTTGTAACAAACCATCACGTGTTGGAAAATTCAACAGAGAGAGAGAGAGGGAGAGAAAAGAGACCGGTGAGAAAGACAGGTGACAATTCAGGAGGTATGGACAGACAGAGACCAGAAAAGTAGATACAAGGCTGTACAAAGGATGGGGAGAGTAGAAAGTGAAAAAGCATGTGCAATACACAATCAGTGAGAACAACCAGCAGTCTATTTGGTGTCGCAGTAGTTACAATACAATAGTTGTGTTTGTATGAGGATCTGGCCTGCCTTGTTTTTGGTATATGTATATTTAATATATTTATGTATATTTTGGTATATTGTGGATTAAAGGTGTCCTTCTCAGATGTACTTACGATAGGCTCACATCCTGGATGATGTTGTCACAACCACAGGGGTAACCATATAGTCACAGCACCCTGTGCGAGATTTATCAGTGGGCCGTCAATGGAAATCAGAACAGCAGAACTGGAAAGACATTCACACTTACGGGTGGCCAACTCATAAAACATTTTAGAAAAAGGCTCAGTGCTGTTATCCTTGCAAGGTGAGGTATTGAGTGGTATTGAAAACAGCGGTGTCAATACTTTTTACCACTACCTTTTTGAGAAAAAGTATTACTAGTTAAACAGAATCTCTTTCTCTGAGCAATTGTATTAGTTTAAAACAATATCATTTCCAAATTTGTTGAGCATAGAATATACTGTAGCTCAGTATTTGAATTTATGTTATACAGTCATTTTGGCTCTTTAACGGTGTCAATAATTTAGGAACCACTGTATATAAATAAACCCAGTAACAGGTTGTGGATAGCCTGGGAGGATAATGCTGTAATATGTATTTCCTCTCTCAGATCGGGTGCTTTTCCTGTTCAACACCTTTCAGAACGTGAATGTGAATGAGAACGAGACCGTGCAGGCTGTGGTCTCCAGAATCCCCCTTGACGTGGCCTTTATCACCCTCCAGTTCCACACACAGCACAGCAATGCTACGCTGTCCTACACCAGGGTAAGACACTGACTCACGCACAAACACACACGCTCACAGTAAAATAGATTTATCTAATAGTCTAATTCAGGTCAATGTTCATTCATTCAAAATGACCTATTGCCCTATCAAACACGTACAAACAAACTCACACACACGATCGGCACTGATTGGTCCACTGACTTGTGGAGGGAAGTCAGATGATATGGAACCAGACTGCTTGCTCATCATGGGAGGAAGACAGGGCATGAGGCAAGGGTAAGATGGATTGACCAATCCTAGCCTTGGTCCCAGAGATCCAAAGGGTTGGGTGACGAAACAATCGCCAATCACCCTATCACACACACCGTTTCTAGTGACCCACTTACGGCAGTCTTGTGAGATTTGCAGACACTCTGAGTAGAGCTGTGGTCATGTGTTAGGCTGGTCACAAGCTCTTTGGTGCTGACGGAAACCTTTGAACGCCTTTCCCTCTTTCTACTGAAAACGCTTTGAACTAACTCAAAGTAGCCGTAACACAAGTAACTCAAAGTAGTCGTAACTCAGAATAGTCGTAACTCAATGTAGTTGTAACTCATGGTGGGAATAGGCTAAAGCAGTAAACATGCTCTGACTGTAGTGATGTCAACAATGAAAACTGTCCCCAACTATTAAGGGGAAAATGTACCAAACACAGCGTAGACAGTTAATGAGTGTCGTCTGGAAGTGAATATCACTACAAGTCGTTCTTTCTCCACTGTTTGTCAAAACCATCTGGCAGGTATAGCCTACAGCTAGGTGTGAAGAGGTGGTCAGCCAGGCGTCTGTGCACATTTCAGTAGTACTTTACATTACAGCACTGAGTAAAGCAGTAATAACATGGTGGTAGTATGGTAACTACTACATTAGAGGTACTCACAATGGAGACATTATTTGCCAGGATACATAGAAAATTGAGAGCAACTGAAACTTTCAGGCAAATCAGTGATTTTGAAATCAACTAAATACGGACTTAGAGCTTTAGAACACGGGTCTTCATGGGATTTCAGGCTTTGGTTTGGCGACAGAGTTGGATGGAAATAGGGCTGTGTTGTTGACTGACTATTTGAGTGATTTTCTGGTTGTCTGGTTGACTACTTTGGGCAGATGCCAGAGCTTGGCCTCTCTCTAACAGCGGTGGACTCAGGCCTTCTCTCACCCCTGATCCCCGGTCAGACCAAGCTCTCATGGTTCCTGCTGGCCCCTGATGGGGACTCTGTGGCCGGCACTGGGGTCATCCTCCCCTACACCAGCTCAGGTATGTATGCCCTTCCATCTCCGCTTCCCAAAATAATCCACCAATTCCTCTAAGTTTTAGGTGGCCTCCCACTATCTGTCAATGCCTTACATCACTTTTAGTGTTCCAGGATATTTTACCTCTCACTACTCACCCTCAATCCACCATTGTTTTAACCACTCCATATACCATGTCAAAACAATAGCAAGAGTATCTTGTAGATGTGGAGCCTGTTTCAAACAAACCCCAAAACAAAGTATGTCAGGTGGATTATTGAACAAAACAAATAGTCAACTGAGAACAAAATTTCAAAGCTGTTTTGTCTTCCACCAAACTGATTGTATCTGTGTAGAGTAATCTGCACTCTACAACTTCTCCACAGTCACCAGTAGGCCATCTGCATAGACCAATGGTACAAACTCTCAACAGTCTGCTACTACTGTACTGTCAATGGACTTCAAGAAAAAACAGTAACTTGATTGGCTGGTTTTAATAACGTGTTTTCTCTCTCTCTGCAGACCCAGTCCCTGGAGCTTGTAATCTGGAGTTTGGCCTGGACATTGACCCAAATATCTATCTCCACTACAACATTTTTGAGACTACTATCCACTTTGCACCTGCAAATATTGGATATTCAAGGTAACAACACACTAGAGGGTTTATGAATGAGCATCTTTGATTTAATCACTTCTGTCTCACTGCAAACCGATGTGAGGCAGGGCACACTCTGCATATGTTTTCGTTTTAAAGTTAACCCTAGTGAAAAGTCAACAATTAGCCAAAGAAATTGTCCTGTGACTGAAAGAAAATGCATTCTTATGAGTGCATTTTGTGTTGTCCTACATTTGTGTGGCTTTCGTTGTGGTGGAAGCAGAGTAAGAAATGTTTTAGTGCCAGGGCTCTGGCTAGGAATGTGCTTTAGTAGAGAAAATAGATTTACCCACAAGTGGCGAGGTACAGTGATTGGAACCCAACCTCTTCAGCATTTTGGGAGAGGGAAATCATTGATATTTTCTTATGTAAATAAAGAAAATACTTTGTTGCTATTAATCAGGCTATGGTGTGATAATGATCATAGGAGTTGGCAAGACAGCCCAAACAGATCTGGTGACCAGGATATGGGAAGTGCTGGCTTTTAGTATTTCCACATACAGTACCTACTCACTCGCATTACACGGACCGCAGAGTGGAAACACACACAAAATTCTGTCAGGGCCAAGCAGACTGCAGAGTGGAAAACACACACACACACACACACACACACACACACACACACACACACACACACACACACACACACACACACACACCACACACCACACACCACACCACACCACACCACACCACACCACACCACACACACACACACACACACACACACACACCTACACCTACACCTAAATTTACCTGGTACAAAAATAAATAGCTTTTGAAAAGCTGTGATTCAAAAAGCAAAAGACCAAAGAGGTCTGGGAGGTCTGTGGCGAAACAAAAAAAGAGTCTCAAAGATTTTGAATGAGACAAAAGTGATGGGGACACTTATTTTGCGTAGTCTCTGAATTGTATTTCAAAAAAGAAAGACACTCCGGCCCTTTCCGTTGCAGTTTCATATTGTTGTGTTATTATTATTTGTGATGGCCCTTCTGAGCCATCTTATTTCATTGTGAAAAATGTTGAATTAAAAAAAAAAAAAAAATCTACAACATTTCTGTTTTAAAGCTAGAATCCTTAATAGGTGAATGTCCATTTAGGATATTACAACAACCAAGAAGTTACTGTAAACAACCACTGTTTTTCTCCTCTGACATCACTGTACACACGATAGAACAGCCAAATATGCAGTGCACTTTTTTTCCCCCCGCAGCCGGACTCTTCTCTGCTCTGTTTTCATCAACAAAACAATAACAAAGGCACTGGGGGACGAACAGTGGTGCTGTTTCCCCCAAATGCGCATTCGTACTTTAAAGCAAACTTTCAGAATCCATTGTGAACTGACCTCTGTTTTAACCTCCTCAGGGGCTCCAATCCGCCCGCCTGTGACACTGAAGTAGGTGAAAACACTCGATGGCGCCTGAGGTATGACATCTACCAGTACTTCCTGCCTGAGAGCGACCTATCAGAGCAGAGCCTCATCACCAGCATCCAGAGTGTGGCCAATGTGCAGACCATGAGAGAGCATGGGACAAGGGTGAGTTGATAATAGTGTGAATGTAGTGCAAAATGGACATGTATAAAAATACAGATTGGGATTGTAGACTGTAAACTTGCTGGTTGTGGTGTAATGGTATGGTGAGCTTTTCTATTTTTTTTTCTCCCTGTAGGTCATGACACTATCATCCAATGATAAGACAGAGGTAGTGTTTAGCTCCATCCCAGGCCAGGGTGTCATCTACTCTGTCATAGTCAGAGACCCAGTGCTTAACACCTCTTCCTCGTATATCCCTGTCCACACCTACGCCTGCAGCTTCTCCTCCACCCTAGATGGCTGCGACACTCTGGGTAAGTGGGACAACCAGCACTGGGTCAAAAGGGTCTTTTTGCAGGGAAACGTCAGTCAATATATTTCTATAATAGAGACATTTCTAAAGATATCTGAGTATTCCTGTCTGAATTCCCGGGGCCTTATTCAATGAGATTTGTTGTTGAGTGGAAGAAGAGCATCATGTCATTCTACACAGAAGACGTTTACTGTACTGCAATCGTTCTGGCTGAGACCTTGAGGGCTATTTCTGTGGAAATCTTATAGAATGCACCTTGAAGGAGAGCATGCATTTAAGACCAGGGAAGATCAACACCAGTCCCCTGGGAATATGTTGACAGCTGATTTCAGCCTCTATCTTGATTAGCAACTGACTTATGAACCCATATGTCAACTCTTGTCAACAGTAACACACTGTAATGGAGCAATAAGCAATTTCAGAGCAGGAGATAAAAGAGAAACAATCGACACAGTGTCTCTTGTATGACCAACAACAAGTTAGACCAACTATGGGGAAAGACAGAATGACTAAAGGTTGATGTACTTTCTTTTCTTCTAGGGAAGATATCCACAAGGATCTTCTTCACCATCGCTGGTTTAGCTGGCCTCTTCGTGTGCTTCTTTGGGCACCGCTTCTTCAAATGTGGTGAGTAGGTGGAAACAAGTGTTGACTTACCAAGTTTTCCACTACATCACTGGGAGATAAGTCTGGGAAGTCGAGGGCTTTTCCTCCCTATAGAACACCAGTAATAAATAGCCGCTCCCAACTAGCTGTATCCCAGTAATTGATGGTTTGTGAAAGTCCAAGTCTCATTTAAAGTTCATGCCAGCCAACTAATGAAAATATGGCCTGGAGGTTAAAGGTCTTTTTGTAAACTGTTGCTCCCACATAATGGGCAAAAATAATGTGAAAGAAAAATAATAAATAGACTATTCACTGGTCATGTTTTTAGTTGAGTAGCAGGCTTAATCTGGGTCTATGAAACCAGTCGTAGATGTCATGCTAGAAAATGTGTGTTTCCTGTGTTGCTCTCCCATATTAAACTTTCCTCCCTTGTTCCCTTCTCCATCTTCCTCTCTCTTAGAGCTATTCTGTATGGGCTTTGGCTTTGCAGCATTTCTTTTTTTTGTCCTGATCACAAGAACTACAAAACTGGACTATGACAGTAAGTTCAAGTGATTTCAAATGAACATAAGATTGTAGACCTTGTCAGCCAGGTTGATAAGGACATTAATTATGTTGTGTGTTTTTTCTATAGTAAATATTGGTCTTCAGTTTATTTGGTCATATGCTTGTTCAGTTATCTCTGTACTCCCTCTGTAGTTTTTAATGCGTCTCCAAAGCATACAGTATTTTGGAATGAAATTAGCCATACAAACTGGCTTTGCGGCCAGACAAATTGCATTAATCGTCACAGGTCTTTCATAAATGCGAATTAGATAGTCATGCCATGTCAATATGATTTTCCCCAAAAAATTATCCTATTTTAATTTGGAAGCTCCAGTCGGTGCCCCCTGAAAGCATAGAGTTTTTCTGTGATTCAATCAGGTCAGCTCAGTTGAAAGAAACTCCTGTTGGTTTCATTAACTGGGAAATGCAATCAGATTCGCCAGTAAGTCAGTACAGTTGTTACAGTATGAAGATAAGTGATATTTAATTTTTTTAAATTAATTTAACCTTTGTTTAACTAGGCAAATAAGTTAAGAACAAATTCTTATTTACAATGACAGCCTAGGAACAGTGGGTTAACTGCCTTGTTCATGGGCAGAACAACAGATTTATACCTTGTCAGCTCGGGGATTCGATCGAGCAACGTTTCGGTTACTGGCCCAACACTCTAACCACTAGGATACCTGCCGCCTCACATGCCATCTAAAAGGCAGAGCAAAACATGTCACGTATGCATCTTATGCTTATTTTACAGTTTGTGTATGTTGATTTGGAGAAACCTAGAATGGCTTGCATTGGTGTTCGTGCTCCCCATATGCAAGGTGATGTCAGTGTTGGCTTGCATTGGTGTTCGTGCTCCCCATATGCAAGGTGATGTCAGTGTTGGCTTGTATGTGTTAGTCATAGAGGATGGCGGTGAGCGTATGAATTCAGAATTACACACTCGAAACCCTAATGTGATTTGGTCAGTGGTGGAGCTGATGGATGGGTGGCAGAACTCATCCAGGACGCAATGGGAAACTTCCCCAGTGCACAACACACAGTTCAGTGTGAAACAACACATTTCTGCATAGAACAAACATCTCACTGTAAAAGCCCATTCCAGTAATTAAGTTGGCGCACGGGTTCCAACATGCTGAAGAACACATGGTTTAGTATAAAGATAATTAAAGAATGTTAATCTATCTGTAGAGAAGTTGAGTTTAAAATTGATGGAGAAATTCCTGGGCTTGCTTTCATTTATTTGGGATCAGTCTGAGTTGGACCTCCTGCCAGAAGCTCAGGTTCTCATTCTTCTATAAAAAATAAAGATATTTGTCCAACTCCCTCTCCGTCTGACCCTGACAGAAGTGTCTGTGTTTCCTCCCTGCAGTCCGCCTGACCCTGACAGCAGTGATTGGCGTAGTGGGGGGAGTTATCCTGGTGATGAGCTGGTGGCGCTTCGGCTCAGTTATGTCCTGTGTCGTCGCCGTCGGTCTCATGTTGGGGTTCCTCATCTCCTCCATTGTCTTCTTCACGCCTGTCGGTAAAAGAACCAAAAAACACCTATGTCAGATTATTATTTATTTGATTGACTAGTTCAAGCAGGATAATGCTCAATCAGCTTAATGTTGTATGACACAGAAAGTATTGTAACAAAGTTGTAAAAAAAATCTCATCACTTCCTCAGGTGACATACAGGTGTTCCGTTCGAATGTGGTGTTCTGGGTGACGTTCAGCTGCATCGTGGTGGGGGTACCGCTCTTCTTTGTCCGCTGGCCAAGAGAGGTAGGCCCGGGTCCCTACCCCTCTGCACTTTCTTTACAGTGGCTGTCCAATTCAACGCCATAGTCCCCTCCCACTTTAAACTCAAGAAGGGCTTAGAACTTTCAAAGATTTCAAATCAAATCAAATTGTATTTGTCACATACACATGGTTAGCAGATGTTAATGCGAGTGTAGCGAAATGCTTGTTCTTCTAGTTCCGACAATGCAGTAATAACCAACATGTAATCTAGCTAACAATTCCAAAACTACTACCTTATAGACACAAGTGTAAGGGGATAAAGAATATGTACATAAAGATATATGAATGAGTGATGGTACAGAGCGGCATAGGCAAGATACAGTAGATGGTATTGAGTACAGTAACTCAATGTTAGTGGTGGCTGTTTAACAGTCTGATGGCCTTGAGATAGAAGCTGTTTTTCAGTCTCTCGGTCCCAGCTTTGATGCACCTGTACTGACCTCGCCTTCTGGATGATAGCGGGGTGAACAGGCAGTGGCTTGGGTGGTTGTTGTCCTTGAATATCTTTATGGCCTTCCTGTGACATCGGGTGATGTAGGTGTCCTGGAGGGCAGGTAGTTTGCCCCCGGTGATGCGTTGTGCAGACCTCACTACCCTCTGGAGAGCCTTACGGTTGTGGGCGGAGCAGTTGCCGTACCAGGCGGTGATACAGCCCGACAGGATGCTCTCGATTGTGCATCTGTAGAAGTTTGTGAGTGCTTTTGGTGATAAGCCAAATTTCTTCACCCTCCTGAGGTTGAAGAGGCGCTGCTGCGCCTTCTTCACGATGCTGTCTGTGAGGGTGGACCAATTCAGTTTGTCTGTGATGTGTACGCCGAGGAACTTAAAACTTACTACCCTCTCCACTACTGTTCCATCGATGTGGATAGGGGGGTGTTCCCTCTGCTGTTTCCTGAAGTCCACAATCATCTCCTTAGTTTTGTTGACGTTGAGTGTGAGGTTATTTTCCTGACACTACACTCCGAGGGCCCTCACCTCCTCCCTGTAGGCCGTCTCGTCGTTGTTGGTAATCAAGCCTACCACTGTTGTGTCGCCTGCAAACTTGATGATTGAGTTGGAGGCATGCGTGGCCACGCAGTCGTGGGTGAACAGGGAGTACAGGAGAGGGCTCAGAACGCACCCTTGTGGGGCCCCAGTGTTGAGGATCAGCGGGGTGGAGATGTTGTTGCCTACCCTCACCACCTGGGTGCGGCCCGTCAGGAAATCCAGTACCCAGTTGCACAGGGCGGGGTCGAGACCCAGGGTCTCGAGCTTGATGACGAGCTTGGAGGGCACTATGGTGTTAAATGCCGAGCTGTAGTCGATGAACAGCATTCTCACATAGGTATTCCTCTTGTCCAGATGGGTTAGGGCAGTGTGCAGTGTGGTTGAGATTGCATTGTCTGTGGACCTATTTGGGCGGTAAGCAAATTGGAGTGGGTCTAGGGTGTCAGGTAGGGTGGAGGTGATATGGTCCTTGACTAGTCTCTCAAAGTACTTCATGATGACGGAAGTGAGTGCTACGGGGCGGTAGTCGTTTAGCTCAGTTACCTTAGCTTTCTTGGTAACAGGAACAATGGTGGCCCTCTTGAAGCATGTGGGAACAACAGACTGGGATAGGGATTGATTGAATATGTCCGTAAACACACCAGCCAGCTGGTCTGCGCATGCTCTGAGGGCGCGGCTGGGGATGCCGTCTGGGCCTGCAGCCTTGCGAGGGTTGACACGTTTAAATGTTTTACTCATGTCGGCTGGGTGGGTTGGGAGGACAAATATGGAAATGGAGCCTCTGGGTAAAATTGCTTTGTGGGTGTTGTCTGTCTGCAGGGTAACATCACTACGTGTGGTGTAGCTGGAGCCTATGCTGTGGTGCTGGCTGTGAATGCTTACATATATACCAGCCTCTCCTACATCACCCTTAACATCCTCAAACGCTTCCTCAACGACAACTTCAGCAAGGCCTTTACTGATGTGCCTTTCCAGGACATTGGTGAGTAAAATCACTTCAGAGTTTTCTTTTATTTAACCTGCAGGCAGGCCATATGTTGTGCACCTGATTTTGACCTTTCAACCTAACATATTTTTGTCCTCTTGGTCTTCCAGATTTCATCATGATCACAGTGTGGGTGGTTCTAGGTGTGTCTGGTATCGTGCTACAGTTCTACCGGGAACGCACACGGCCCTTCTTCCCCCCCAGCCCTTACCTCATGTGGCTGCAAGAGCGGGAGCGCCGCAAGACCAACGTTCTGGACCCAAGCCACCACACGTCCTCACTCCCTTCCCGTCTCCTCGCCCGTGCCCGACAGCTGACTGGCAGGAGAGAGTCCGCTGGCGAGTGCACACCCCTCCTCCTTTAAACCATCCCATTTTACCCAGCCAGGTAGACAGATTCACCCCACTAGGAGGGTGCTATGGGGCATGGGCTCTCTATCTACAGGGAAAGCACCATTGCGTTTGGAGTCTTTCTATTCCAGATTATATATGTTTTCATGCCTTTGATGATGGTAACAGTCCATTAAGGTAGTGTTTATATGCCTGGGGAGGAACTTTGTCACAAAGTGCACACAGAGAATTTTCAAAAGATTATTTTCAAGCATGATTTGATTCACTTCCTCAGTCTTGTGGTATTTGGCTGCATGTTCTTAGAGGGTACTGAGGAAGTTGTTACCGCGGCCACTTAATATTGTGCCAAAATAGTTGGCCACTATCTCCCCTAGTACATCACAGTGCCTTTAAACAACTAGGGTTACAGCATACCAGTATGGGCAACATATGTGTTTTAGTACCACTGAATAGCACAAGAAAACATTTGGAACAGTAAGATGCAGACACATCATGCAGCCAGTCATTTTGAGGTGGCTTTGACAGCAACATTTGGTAGGTAGGTATTCATTTTAGTGTAAAAGTAAGTATACTTTGTTTATCTTAATACCACTCAATGAAATTGGAGGGCATATGTCCTGCCAGTTTTAATGGGTATGACACCACTGTTCTGGGTATGCCCATTTTGGCTCCAAATTGTTTTTAATGTTTTGTCAACATTTTTGTATGCAAACTGTCACTTTTACACCATGTTCTGTAAAACTGAGGCCACTATTTTTTTTCTATTTACAAATATGAACAATTACATTTAAGAAATATGAGCGATGTTTATATTGAAATATGTTTTGGGGACCCTTTTTGCGAAAGTTGTTGAATCGAACAATTAGTGGTATGGGTGGGAACTTGCAGCATAAAATGTATCCTCTCTTGATTTCATGGACATGTTTGATAGCACTCTAAAATCATAAACCACAAGTGGCAGGTGTAGGTGGATCCTGAGCACTGACGTTTATAGGAAATGGTGATATAGCCAAAATCAAATCAAATGTATTTATATAGCCCTTCGTACATCAGCTGATATCTCAAAGTGCTGTACAGAAACCCAGCCTAAAACCCCAAACAGCAAGCAATGCAGGTGTTGAAGCACGTTGGCTAGGAAAAACTCCCTAGAAAGGCCAAAACCTAGGAAGAAACCTAGAGGAACCAGGCTATGAGGGGTGGCCAGTCCTCTTCCTCTTCTGGCTGTCCTGGGTGGAGATTATAACAGAACATGGTCAAGATGTTCAAATGTTCATAAATGACCAGCATGGTCAAATAGGTCTGGGACAGGTAGCATGTCCGGTGAACAGGTCAGGATACCATAGCTGCAGGCAGAACAGTTGAAACTGGAGCAGCAGCACCGCCAGGT
Source organism: Oncorhynchus kisutch (assembly GCF_002021735.2). Lineage (NCBI taxonomy): Eukaryota > Metazoa > Chordata > Actinopteri > Salmoniformes > Salmonidae > Oncorhynchus > Oncorhynchus kisutch. Next base: position 3,371,293 of record NC_034182.2, read on the forward strand.
GGACTGGGGACAGCAAGGAGTCATCATGCCAGGTAGTCCTGAGGCATGGTCCTAGGGCTCAGGTCCTCCGAGAGAAAGAGAGAATTAGAGAGAGCATACTTAAATTCACACAGGACACCGGATAAGACAGGAGAAGTACTCCAGATATAACAAACTGACCCTAGCCCCCCGACACAAACTACTGCAGCATAAATACTGGAGGCTGAGACGGGAGGGGCCAGGAGACACTGTGGCCCCATCCGATGATACCCCTGGACAGGGCCAAACAGGAAGGATATAACCCCACCCACTTTGCCAAAGCACAGCCCCCACACCACTAAAGGGATATCTTCAACCACCAACTTACCATCCTGAGACAAGGCCGAGTATAGCCCACAAAGATCTCCGCCACGGCACAACCCAAGGGGAGTTTCCTGAAGTGTTGAGCAGTAGCAGGGAGAGCAAACAACAAGTGCCTCTATTGCTCTGTCAGGTGGCCTGCTGTTTATGTTCTCTATTGCCAGCTTTCGTTTGGTAAGGCATTTTCAGTGTTTCCCCTATGACTTTTTCTTTAGCAGTGGTGCAAGGGTAGGTGGGTGGGTGCATTGCTAGTATTGTAAGCACTATGTCCTGCCAGCTGTTCCCATAGACCTGCAATCATTGACCAAACGACTATCCCTTTAAAAGCGCATCTCTGCAATTTATTGAACCTAGGGGAAACACAAATTTTAAGGTAGTCCAATATTTGTTTTGTGGGACTTTTTCTTTAGGTTATTTCTCTCTCATTACCCACCCAGTATGTGCTTTGGTATGAAAAGCTGGCTTATTGAGGCATTAATGATGTGTACAGGAGTTTGCCTGCAGTCACATGACATGGTTTATTAATGCATTCCATGACCGATGTCAGTTTTTCCTCCAAATGTTCAGTAATATTGAAATTTAAGTAGATAATTTAAGAGATTATTTTCCCTCTTGTGCAGAACAACAAGGTATCCTCAGATGCAGTGTAATATCCAACCAGTGATTTTGAGAATACTCGCCATTTGCACACGACAGGATGTTGAATTAAAATTTGATAGGGAATTTATTGATATTTTATGATTAGCAGAATCACCTGACAGGATTCAGATTACAATGTCAAGGATGGGAAAGACAAATGCAGGCAGAAATGGCCATTTCTACTTTTCTCAGTTTGCAAACCAAAACACACAGGGGTGTGAGGACGCCGACATTGTAAAATTATAGCCATACTGTTGAAATTCCTCACTAGGTAATGCTTCTATGCACTAAGATTACTGATGAAGCTTTCTTAAAGGTCAAGGTTACCTTTCAGTATTTTTCACTACAGCTCTTAGGTACTTACCTTTTCATGTGCCATGTCTTGTTTTAAAATGGGTTGTTTGTCTACAGTGTTTGTTTTGTGTGAGAAATTTGATAAATTGTTTTTCCTAAAAATGACTTGTTCGTTTCTCTGCTCCTCTTGTCCCAAACGTTTGTCATCAGTGAAGTTGTGATGTATCATGGTGCAACCATTAGGTCCAGTTTACAGTCTACGTACAGTAAGATATGCATTCCAAATAGTCCTGTTCACACATACGGTTTTTCCACCACTGGGTTTCAGCCAGAGGGCACTGGCCAAATTTGAACATGTTTCTTTCAAGTGTTTTATTGTCATTCAAGAGCAGCACTTTCACTCATTCACACTTTAAAACCCCACAGGCTCATCAGATATAGCACAATGCGTGCCAAGACTAAAAATGCATGACAGACTAAACTGCTGGAGGATTTTCCCATTTGTCTCAGAGGCTTCCTACTGTATACCTCCAATGTAGTGTGACAGGTGGGCGGCAGTATGACCTGGGGCATCGTTCGTTGTTGAGTGCACTCTGGGAGTCTGTGTGGCTGTAGGTGATTGGGGGGGTATGGTCTGTACAAGGTGGGGGCGCATACACACACACACTCCAAGCTCGTGCTGGTGTGGGCCTAACTCTTCCGGAGGCTGATGTCGGCACTGGTCAACAGGGCAGACAGGGATGTGCTATCCGAGGCCTCCTCTCTCGTCAGAACTAGGAAGGCTTCTCGACTGATCCCTAGCAGCTCACGAAGACCACTGTTCTCCAGCTGCTCAAAAAAAAAATGCATACATTTTTAACAGTATGTTTGAAATAGTAGTACTGTTAGTACTCAGGCAATGCTTTTAGTAAACAGTGAGAATACAGACAACCTGTGTGACTCACCTCTAGTTGCTTGATCCTCTCCTCGTCTTCACACAACCTCCCCTCGTCCACTTCGATGGCCTTCCTCATCACCGTAGCCATCTCGTTGATCTTTTCTATGTGCGCTTGCATTTCCTGCAGAGTCATAGAATAGAAACAATATAAATATTTGCTTTGAACTTCTTCGATACAAGAAGAAAGGGTAGCTCCTGAGTGCGATGTGACACTAGAAGAGGGTGGGTCACTCACAGTGGTGTGCTGCTCCTTTAATTGGTTGACGATGGCTGGGTCGTCCTTCTTACTGGCCATGAGGAGTCTGAAGACCTGCTCCCTGTATTTAGTCATGATGAGCTCTATGGCAGACTGGTGTTCCTCCAGGGAGGTTCTCAACTCTGCAGGGAGAGAAGATATAGATACATTTCTATGGATTTATCCAGACAGGGTACTTTTTCAACTGGTAATATGCCTGTTATGAAACCAATAAATAGAGTAGCTTCATTTGTTTTTCAGCTTATCACACTCTGCTCTACCTTTGTTTTCCTGCTGTAGGTCACGGATCTGCCGGTTTTCCTGCTGGATGCCCATGACGAGGCTGGAACGGGGCCGATGCCGGGCTACCCGGTTCAGCGACTCAATCTCCTCCTGATACTGCAAACAGATACACAGAACTCCAGTCAACTCAATAAAGGTCAGTTAAAGGCAAGTGTGTACCCTTTCCAACATCAATCAAAAGCTGCACCACCAGTGACATTGGCATTACCTGTTTCATGGCCTCCACCCTCTTGTTAAGGGACGTTGTCTGTTCGATAAGTACCTCCGCTGCATTGTCATGGTTGCGGAGTCTTTCCACCAGCGACTTGGCGTCTGACAATACATTTTCTAATGAACACGACATCTCTGTTTGAATAAGTACACTGGAAGGAAAATAAGGTTAAGATGCTGCTCCAAAGCCTCACCAAACATGAATACATCATTCAATTTCTCCCCCTTCTCCCTAGAATGTGCACTTGCTCACTGCCCCTCAAGGATTTGAAAGTATTGGATTGGTATAAGTATGTGCTAAACTAGAGGGAGATCCAACCAGATTTATCAAATCAGTCCAAATGTAACTTAGAGGAAGATTTAAGATTCTTAGGCAAAGTTGCATCTTGGCATCCAAGGCTACATCTTGGCATCCATTACATAAATACTTAGCACATGAGCTTGTCAAAATGCATGGAATAAAATCCTGACAGAGTCACCATATCCAAACAATACTAAACATCATGATTTGACCTGGACCCTCATTCATGTACCTTTACTGCCTAAATAGCTCGCATAATCTCCCGGTCAGCAGGGACGTATTCATTACGTAAACCGTTTAACCTTTAAGAACCAAACAGAGAAAAACAAGAGTTTCTACTGGACAATTTAAGGAAGGTCCCGCCCCGTTTGCTTGCGTTTGGGAAACGTTTCACAATAGAATCGGCGTAATGAATACGCCCCTGGTATACAGCTAACCTTCAGAGTTTGACTCTTTTTCCAGTGACTGACCAGTGGACACCAAAAGGATGTTTGCAAAGTATTCGAACAGGGTACTTTAGCTAGCTGATAATTACGACAACCTACTGACTGTCGCAATCGGAATGATGTTGTTAGACAGTTGTCAGTCAGATACTAGCTAGCGAATCAACAAGGTTAGCTAGCTACAGTAGCTAGTTAAATGCTACGGAAATCGGGTGAATCGGTCACTGTAAATACAAGCAAACAAAAGCTGCAAGAGTCTCATGTTGGTATTGTATTTTCTGAAAAGTTGCTATACTTAGCTGTCAGAAGAAAAGTGAAATTACACACAAAACGAACCAATACTCGTAGATTTACCTTAGCGAGAAACTCCTTAGCCAAGCAGTACACTTCCCGTTGTTACTGCTGCAGTCTGGGAAATGTATGAACACGTTCCGGATTCTTTAGATTACAAACGCTGCGGTCAATCTGAATAGCCTCCCCTCCTTCTATATTCCAGTTAGGATAGCTAGGTCTATCAGACACATTTCCCCAATCAGATACTGATTACATTACGTAATATCTCTGATACTAATTTTCCAGTTTTCTTTCTTTGATTTTCTTTCACTGTGTGCGTTCTGTACTCCAACCTGTGGGTGGCAACAACACGCTAAGAAACATTTAGTCTGCCCGGAAATCCAATTTAGGAGAAGTAGGAGAAACAACAAAGATGGCGGACAGGCTAACGCAACTTCAAGATGCAGTCAATTCGGTATGATACATTTTTTAAATTTAGCTATTAGTACACCCCACAATTTTTTTTCATGCTCAGCAAATTGTCATGTCACGTTTAGATTGACTGACTTAGTATTTGGAAGCGGACTAGGCTGAATAATGACAGCTAGCTAGTTGGCTAAGTTCTCTTTATCGTTTCTCGGTTGCAAGGTTTGCTGAGCTAATTAACTTTAGCTACCTAACAAACAATCACGTTGTTTAATGTCTTATATTTGTGTTAGGTCAAAATGCTCTCATGACTATTTTTCTGACGTGTTTTTGATGTCTTTCAGCTTGCTGATCAGTTTTGCAATGCAATCGGGGTGCTGCAGCAGTGTGCGCCGCCAGCTTCGTTCAGCAACATACAGACAGCAATCAACAAGGACCAGCCATCGAACCCCACTGAGGGTAAGGACATGTCAAATATTAGATCCAAGTGGGATACCATTGGGGCATGTTTGCCTTTGGGCCGGGCAACCTGAGTTCCAGACTTACACCCATCGTTTGCTACAAAGCAAATGTTATTTGCGCCGAATACAACAGATCACCTTACAGGGAAATGCTTACATACAAGCCCTTAACCAACAATGCACTAGTGTCAGAAGTGGGTTGTACTCCACAGAAATAGAATCTGTGATTCTATTTCTCTGATGTACTCTCCTGTGATGCTGTTGGAGGTAAGAAGGATGGACATAGGAAGGCACTTGAAAGAAAGTTGGAGTGCTTCCAGTTCTGAGGGGTTTGTATAGGGAACCTAGCCAATGTAAGTCTGTTACGACTTTCCCCAAGTTGGAGCAGTGGACAGTGTGTTTGCCTTCGGACAGGGTGACCCAAGTTCAAGACATACCCTTGCCATTTGCTTACATTGTTAGCCACCAGCAATGTGAAAATCATTTTTGACACCTTGCTGATACAAATGTAATCTTATGTCGCATAAATATAATACAATTTGACGGAAATAACGACTTTGGCCTAACAGCGCTATTTGCATATGAAAAGTTTACGGATTACATCTTTAATTTGAAATGGGGTTGTTATTCCTTTCCCTAGAGTATGCCCAACTATTTGCTGCACTCATTGCCCGGACAGCTAAGGATGTGGACGTGCTGATTGACTCACTGCCTAGTGAGGAGTCCACGGCAGCTCTACAGGTATGGAGGTTGAATTTACTCCTGTGATTCAACAGGAGTGGAAAACCTCCAACTAGAATGCCATTCCCATGTTGAAAATTATTATAGTACATTCTTTCAAGTGAAAGCGATAGTTCAATTCTAATTCTGTATTGCTATACTCTTACTTTGGAAATAGCATATGGAGCCAGTTGAGGACTGGCTGGAATCTGTAACTACTTTGGTTGCAATCCAAGTCAGACTTGTAAGTGGCTATCCTTAGCATTGGTTACCATAGCCCTGTCCCGGGCATACAAACAAATAGCATTGGTAAATCACCTTATAAGATGTCTAGATGGGAATATTTACTCTCCACTCTCACTTTGGCACACATTACTTCAAATAACTACCGTTTCTATACATTTTGTATGGAGATTTTATTGACTTTCTTCGCTCCCTCTTTTTCCCCTCACCACCTCTCACCTTTCTTATTTTATTCCCTGCCCCTCTCCCTAGGCGGCCAGTCTGCGGCAGTTGGAGGAGGAGAATCATGATGCAGCGGCACGTCTCGAAGAGGTGGTATACCGAGGGGACTTGCTACTGGAGAAGATCCAAAGCGCCCTGGCTGATATTGCTCAGTCACAACTTCGTACTCGCAGTGGAGGGCCCAGCCAGACCACACCGCCTGAATCATGACCCCCACACATGGGGCAAAGACATTCTCACATCACTTTCTCACATAAATACACCAGAGGGCGCAAATGTGTACAGGAAATCAAATAAAGAACCCACTGGGTGGACCTGAACAGCTGACCTCTCAAGGATGTGAATCTATGGAAAATACTTCTTGCAATATGTGAGTGGGACATTGGGAAGTTGGTGCTTGGGGAATTCAGTGAGGCAAGCCATGAACCCACATGTTTCTTTACACAAGGACCTTGAGTTCTGCCAGCAAGGAACTGTTTACTCTGTCCTTTTCTTAGCACACTCTATTTTGGATTAAAAAGCACTGCTCCGGTGTCAACATCTGCTGTCAATTTCTTAACCCTGGTTATTTTGAGGATGCTAGTTATGGGTCTGCTGAGTGCTGTTGGTAGCCATTTTTGTACATACTGAAAGCAGCTGGTGAAAGGAACAACAATCCTAAATTGATAGAAGCCCATGCTGCATACCAACAAATACTACCCCTATACAAGCAAGCCCTGTTGTTTTAGAAAGTCAGGTTTTGTATTATTTTATACCAATGTTTTTATCAACAGTTTATTTCAAGGCATAAATGGCATTTTAAAATGAAGTTGACTTTTTGCAATTCACGTGGAATGTTGGTGCTTTTTTAAATGTTTTGTATTTTGATATGCAACACAGACAAACCTTGGCCCCACCGAAAGATGGCTTTCAGAATGCCCTTGAATTGAAAGTGTTCAAGTCTTATATATTAAGGGGATTCGATTGAGCAGTTTGGGTTGAACCGACTATAGCTCGTAATGTGACTGGGCAGACTCGTGAGTGAGGCGCAACCTGCTCAAATCGAACGGTAATCTGCACAGCTCGTGATATTGTCAACATTGTGCATCATTCAGAAACATACACTGCTCAAAACAATAAAGGGAACACTTAAACAACCCAATGTAACTCCAAGTCAATCACACTTCTGTGAAATCAAACTGTCCACTTAGGAAGCAACACTGATTGACAATACATTTCACATGCTGTTGTGCATATGGAATAGACAACAGGTGGAAATTATAGGAAATTAGCAAGACACACCCAATAAAGGAGTGGTTCTGCAGGTGGTGACCACAGACCACTTCTCAGTTCCTATGCTTCCTGGCTGATGTTTTGGTCACTTTTGAATGCTGGCGGTGCTTTCCCTCTAGTGGCAGCATGAGACGGAGTCTACAACCCACACAAGTGGCTCAGGTAGTGCAGCTCATCCAGGATGGAACATCAATGCGAGCTGTGGCAAGAAGGTTTGCTGTGTCTGTCAGCGTAGTGTCCAGCGCATGGAGGCGCTACCAGGAGACATGGAGGAGGGCAACAACCCAGCAGCAGGACCGCTACCTCCGCCTTTGTGCCAGGAGGAGCACTGCCAGATCCCTGCAAAATGACCTCCAGCAGGCCACAAATGTGCATGTGTCTGCTCAAACGGTCAGAAACAGACTCCATGAGGGCCCGACGTCCACAGGTAGGGGTTGTGCTTACAGCCCAACACCGTGCAGGATGTTTGGCAATTGCCAGAGAACACCAAGATTGGCAAATTCGCCACTGGCGCCCTGTGCTCTTCACAGATGAAAGCAGGTTCACACTGAGCACATATGACAGATGTGACAGAGTCCGGAGACGCCGTGGAGAACGTTCTTCTGCCTGCAACATCCTCCATAATGACCGGTTTGGCGGTGGGTCAGTCATGGTGTGGGGTGGCATTTCTTTGGGGGGCCGCAGGCCAGAGGTAGCCTGACTGCCATTAGGTACTAAGATGAGATCCTCAGACCCCTTGTGAGACCATATGCTGGTGCGGTTGGCCCTGGGTTCCTCCTAATGCAAGACAATGCTAGACCTCGAGGCTGGAGTGTGTCAGCAGTTTCTGCAAGAGGAAGGCATTGATTATATGGGCTGGCCCGCCTGTTCCCCAGACCTGAATCCAATTGAGCACATCTGGGACATCATGTCTCGCTCCATCCACCAACGCCACGTTGCACCACAGACTGTCCAGGAGTTGGCGGATGCTTTAGTCCAGGTCTGGGAGGAGATCCCTCAGGAGACCATCCGCCACCTCCTCAGGAGCATGCCCAGGCGTTGTAGGGAGTTCATACAGGCACGTGGAGGCCACACACACTACTGAGCCTCATTTTGACTTGTTTTAAGGACATTACATCAAAGTTGGATCAGCCTGTAGTGTAGTTTTCCACTTTAATTTTGAGTGTGACTCCAAATCCAGACCTCCATGGGTTGATACATTTGATTTCAATTGATAATTTGTGTGATTTTGTTGTCAGCACATTCAACTATGTAAAGAAAAAGTATTTAATAACAATATTTTATTCATTCAGATCTAGGATGTGTTATTTTAGTGTTCCCTTTATTTTTTTCAGCAATGTATTATTTATCATAAAATATTCACCCGGGACAAAACTCCCTCACTAGCTGGGAAACCGGACTTCAACGTTTAATTGAGTGAGAAGTGTTCCAGAGGCAGGCTACATTGTAGTCCTATCATCGTGAAACCATTCCCTGTAATGTACTGTATTTTCAATTACTACAATATAGGCAGCCTGGAACGCAACCACGCTCAGGGTAAACTGGTGGACGGACCTGAAAAAAAGGCATATTACTTTCCTCTGATTGGTAGCTAGCTAGGTTACGTCCCCCAATATTTCCACGACCGATTGGTTAAAATAAACATTTATTTCATTTTCTCTTCTTCTATTGGCTAATCTCGGTGTCATTTCTGTAGCATGTACTTGCGTGGAGTGAGCGTTATGTTTTTAGTGCATCCATTCTGGGACTAATTGGCTATTTTACTATTTACAGGGTGGGTTGAGGTCGAAGATTGATGAGTGGAGACGAGCAACGCTTACCAAACCCGTGTACTGTTAGTCTTGTTAAATATAAAAAAAATAGTTGTCATTGACTCAAGTCTTTTATTTTCTCCATACACAGTCCGTGTTTGCAGTGTGTGTATCTAGTTCACGCTAGATAGCTAGTACCTAACGTCGAGTCTTCCCTCATCCCCTAGCCAAATTTACGGACCTAAATTCTGTCATATTGGAGCAGGGCTGGGCAGCTAGCCTAGCCATCAATTGAATCTGGAGCAGGATACAGAGGTAGGTAACTAAAAGCTATTATTAAATCCAAGTCTGGATAGTTTTGACGTCGATCAACAACTATCAAGACATAGACAGCCTACACCTAGCCTAGATGTCAAATTGCAATGACATCATTCAATACAGTTATCTTCTCGTTGGCAGACTTGTTTCGTTGCATGCATACCTGTGGTTTTGTCATGTTTACGTCTGTTACGCAACTCAATGCACAAATCATGGCAATGACGTGTTCATCATCACCTGCTCGTACAGTCCTTATTATTAACACTGGCGCCACATAAGCAGCGTCCTCATCATGGCCATCTTGTTATATACATTGAGTCATTGGAATTGAATGAAATAACATGTGAAAACATTCCAATGTTGCGTCTACGTCCAATCCGTTTCTATTTTGGATCTAGCTATGTATCAAATTCAATAGTTAAAAATTCACAAATAACAATGGGACCTCCGAAGCACTGGTTTCAAATCAAACATCACAATTCACAAGCTTTGGTAAGGCCATCAGAAATATCCCTATTTCAATCATGCCTGAGTAGTGATGGATACAGAATGTCTGAAATCCACACAACAAAGGACATTACTACTAGTACTAACTACTAGCTTAAATCTCAGGAAAATACAATATGTCGATGTTGCTAAATCAACATACCTAATAGTATAATTAAAGATGGCCTTTGCATAGGGAAAGCAGAAGAAATTAAGGGTGAAGTTTTAGGCAACCGGAGTAGGAGCCTGGTGCACAACTCATGAAAACAGGCATTGGACTGGTACATGAGCTCAACCCTATGGACCAGTCCCCCAAGACACTCTTCCTCACTGCCCATTGAGATGTTTCTGAGGGCATGGAGCTTGGTGTTGTTCTTGGCTGTGTGTATGTGTACCAGACAGTCCCCCTCCCTCTGGCATCATGACTGGGTCTTTTCATGGTGAAGGGGAGTTGCTTCCTGTCCAATGCTGACTCACAGGGTGGAGACCACTTGGTTTCTTGATTGCATGTTTAACACCCCCCCCCCCCCCCCCCCCCCCCCCACCCCCCACTGCACACAATGGCCCCTCTTCCTTCTGCACCTGTCTTTCAAGAAAGAGTGAACTTGCATCAAATCAATGCTTTTTTGGTTACGTACACAGTTTAGCAGATGTTATAGCAGGTGCAGAAAAATGTTTGTTACTAGCACCTAAAAATGCAGTAAAATGTCAAGCAAGAAATATCAGAATGAATCCAATTAACCTAACAACCCAAATACCACTGTAACAGTCATCCAAATGCAATCTATACGTATCTACACTGGATGAATTTACATAAGATATACTACGAATGGGTACAGCAGTAAGATTAGATGTTTTAGTGTGGGCATAACTGGTCTGTACTATGCAAAGACAAGTTAAAACAGGCTCTTCACTGCTAGTAATAGACAGTAGCAATACAATGTCTCTCAGATATTACTCAACTGGAACTAAAAGCTATTGGATGTACAGTAGGCTTATGTTGAATATCAGTACATGTGTGTTGGGCCTCAGTCAGTGTTGTCATTGTTTCCCTTTGCTCTACAGGATAGTATGGCCATGACGGGAGGGACTGCAGCTGCCCTTCCCATGAGCAACCATACCCGGGAGAGGGTGACCGTGGCAAAGCTGACACTGGAGAACTTCTACAGCACTCTGCTGACACAACACGAGGAGCGAGAGACAAGGTACTTGTCTTCTATAGGCCACCCATGAATGTGACAGCCAGGTGTTCCGAATATTTGCATTTGGCAACGCAAGCTTGTTTTGGCTACATTTTAAGAGGACCCAAATAGTGGGTTGTTATGTTGAGAGAATGGGAGAGACTTTGTTCTTTATAAAATGGCTGGGGTTTATTCCAACCCGAGCATCCTCACGTTTGTGAGCTAGCATCACAATCCCAACTGTTTAGCCAAAGTACGGTGGCTCCTGTAGGACATCTCTACTATGGAGGGTGAAACCGTAACACACAATAACATACAGTGGGGCAAAAAAGTATTTAGTCAGCCACCAATTGTGCAAGTTCTCCCACTTAAAAAGATGAGAGGCCTGTAATTTTCATCATAGGTACATGTAACAGTATAACTTTAGACCGTCCCCTCGCCCATACCCGGGCGCGAACCAGGGACCCTCTGCACACATCAACAACAGTCACCCATGAAGCATCATTACCCATCGCTCCACAAAAGCCGCGGCCCTTGCAGAGCAAGGGGAACTACTACTTCAAGGTCTCAGAGCAAGTGACGTCACTGATTGAAACGCTATTTAGCGCGCACCGCTAACTAAGCTAGCCGTTTCACATCCGTTACATACACTTCAACTATGACAGACAAAATAAGAAAATCCAGAAAATCACATTGTAGGATTTTTAATTTATTTATTTGCAAATTATGGTGGAAAATAAGTATTTGGTCACCTACAAACAAGCAACATTTCTGGCTCTCACAGACCTGTAACTTCTTCTTTAAGAGGCTCCTCTGTCCTCCACTCGTTACCTGTATTATGGCACCTGTTTGAACTTGTTATCAGTATAAAAGACACCTGTCCACAACCTCAAACAGTCACACTCCAAACTCCACTATGGCCAAGACCAAAGAGCTGTCAAAGGACACCAGAAACAAAATTGTAGAGTAACAACACTGGGGTCGACTGGCTTCAGAGTAACTAGACTGGGGTCGACTGGCTTCAGAATACCTGCATGTTCCCCTCTGTTTTTCCAGGCAGAAGAAGCTGGAGAAAGTCATGGATGACGAAGGCTTGATAGATGAAGAGGTAAACCTCCACTCGTGTGGAATGATGGCTTTAATTCCAATAAGGGATTGGAATCAATGTCGTGGGTAGCACTTTCTTTGCATGTTTGTCACATCTACTATTTTAGAGGAAGCCAAATGGAACTGATTATCGGTGTCTCTGTGCCCGTTTCTCAACAGAAGGTCATGCGACGCTCCCAGCACGCCAGGAAGGAGACAGAGTTCCTGCGGCTGAAGAGGACCCGGCTGGGCCTGGACGACTTTGAGTCACTAAAGGTCATTGGTCGAGGCGCCTTTGGAGAGGTAGGTTATTATATCTCTCTCGCTCTCCAGTTTATTTTCTTTATATGTACCTTTGCATGTGTGTTGGTATTGATTGTGGATTAATATGGTCTTTACTGATGTTTTCAAGGTTTGCAATGCATGGTTTGGTCTGACCAGTCATTTATGAAGCAGTTGGCAACTAATTACACTTAAGCCTCTCAAATGTGGCATACTCATGTGTGACTTCTACGTTTGTCCTCAGGTCCGCTTGGTGCAGAAAAAAGACACCGGGCACATATATGCCATGAAGATCTTGAGGAAAGCTGACATGTTAGAGAAGGAGCAGGTGGCTCATATTCGGGCAGAGAGGGACATCTTGGTGGAGGCGGACGGGGCCTGGGTGGTTAAGATGTTCTACAGTTTCCAGGATAAGAGGAACCTCTACCTCATCATGGAGTTTCTACCTGGAGGTGGGTTTCTCTTGCTGGCCACAGTCTGACTCCACAAATGACATCAAACCATTTTGTATTAGGAATAGATATAGTGACATTACACATTGTACATAGAGACGTCTAGAGCAGGGTTCTTTAACCTTTCCCATCATGTTAGTAGTACAAACTATTTTCACATCTTATCGGGTGAATGATAATGTCAAGGAGAAGCAATCAATGAATAGATTTGGTAGATAGTTTTTCATTATTTTAACCTCCCCACATGATAATTGAAAGAGGGAAGTATAAACTTTAACATGGCCAAAAATGAATGTCCAAGTTAAGAAAGTTTTACTAGCGGCTCCACTGAGTGTAGTTAACAAGAACAATGAATGTCATTTGGTCTGACCAATCCCGGTTCTTGTTGCGTCATGCTGATGGCAGCGTCCGGTTTTGGCATAAGCAGCATGAGTCCATGGACCCATCCGGCCTGGTGTCTACGGTACAGGCTGGTAGTAATGTATGGGGAATGTTTTCCTGGCACACGTTAGGTCCTTTGATACCAATTGTGCAACGTCTGAATGCCACACCTTGTACTATCCATGCCCTGATGAATTCAGCCTGTTCTGGAGTCAAAAGGGGTTCTACCCAGTACTGGATGGGTGTAGCTAATAAACTGGCCAATGAGTGTATGCTGTTATTATTTTATTTAATTGGTCATCTGTTACACACATCATGTGAAGAAAACTGGGTTAGTGGCATAGTGTCATTAATATGTGCAGGTGACATGATGACCCTGCTGATGAAAAAGGACACCCTGTCTGAAGAGGCTACCCAGTTCTACATAGCTGAGACTGTCCTGGCCATTGACTCTATCCACCAGCTGGGCTTCATCCACAGAGACATCAAACCTGATAACCTGCTTCTGGACTCCAGGGTGAGACACTGGCCTGGTCCAGGCCTACCCCTGTACACAAACCGGCACATGCTCAGAGACACACACACAGAGAAGCATTCACTTACAGATGGCCAATTCAATTAAAGTATATAATAACTGTTCGTATTGGAGGTGTGATCGGAGAGTCTTTTTCTTCTGCAGGGCCATGTAAAGCTGTCTGATTTTGGTCTGTGTACGGGACTGAAGAAGGCCCACCGCACAGAGTTCTACAGGAACCTCACACACAACCCTCCCAGTGACTTCTGTGAGTCACTCTTTACTACTTGTGAATCATTCACTTTTATTTTCATTCAGACAAAATATAATTTGTTTATTCAGTGTTTTTTATGGTAGAACACTGCCATGTCTTTGAACTTGAAATATTCCACAGCTTTCCAAAACATGAACTCAAAGAGAAAAGCAGAGACGTGGAAGAAGAACCGGAGGCAACTGGTAAGAGTTTGTGCATGTGAGAGACTATATATTGGTACCGCCCTTCTCATTGGTCCTTTGAGCAGGCTCCCTCTCAGGGATCTCATTAATGTTTTTGTTAAGGATCCTCTGAGCACCATGGACTGTGAAACAAGCACACCTGATACTGTAGCCTTTGGGTTGTCTTTATTTATTAGTGTCTCCCCATCTGTTTGTTTAACCAACAGGCCTACTCCACAGTGGGAACACCGGACTACATTGCCCCAGAGGTGTTCCTGCAGACGGGATACAACAAGCTCTGTGACTGGTGGTCTCTGGGGGTCATCATGTATGAGATGCTGATAGGTATGTCTATGTAACCGAGTCAATTACAACATGCCCAAGTATGTTAGGATGTTTTTTCAGAAAGTTAGCTGGCTAACTCATTGCTCCTACTTTGTAACATACTGACATTCTCCCCTGTTGTGTGTCTCAGGGTACCCCCCGTTCTGTTCTGAAACACCCCAGGAGACGTATAGGAAGGTGATGAACTGGAAGGAGACCTTGGTCTTCCCCCCTGAGGTGCCCATCTCAGAGCGGGCCAAGGACTTGATTCTCAGGTTTGTGGTCATATGAAACCTTATAGGATATCCGCTTGTGTGTATGTATCAAAGGGTATTGTCCTCTTAGGAAAAAAGTATTAACACTTTACTGGTATAATTTTTTTTAAATTTCACCTTTATTTAACCAGGTAGGCCAGTTGAGAACAAGTTCTCATTTACAATTGCAACCTGGCCAAGATGAAGCAAAACAGTGAGACAAAAACAACAGAGTTACACATGGAATAAACAAACGCACAGTCAATAACACAATAGATAAATCTATATACAGTGTGCACAAATGTAGTAAGATTAGGCAGGTAAGGCAATAAATAGGCTATATAGGCAAAATAATTACAATTTAGCATTAACACTGGAATCCAGTGTCCACCTGGCTGTGCTGCTGCTCCAGTTTCAACTGTTCTACCTTATTATTATTTGACCATGCTGGTCATTTATGAACATTTGAACATCTTGGCCATGTTCTGTTATAATCTCCACCCGGCACAGCCAGAAGAGGACTGGCCACCCCACATAGCCTGGTTCCTCTCTAGGTTTCTTCCTAGGTTTTGGCCTTTCTAGGGAGTTGCTTGCTGTTTGGGGTTTTAGGCTGGGTTTCTGTACAGCACTTTGAGATATCAGCTGATGTACGAAGGGCTATATAAATAAATGTGATTTGAATGATAGGTGTGCAGATGATGATGTGCAAGTAGAGATACTGGGGTGCAAAAAAGCAACAAAAAAAATCATATGGGGATGAGGTAGTTGCGTGGGCTGTGTACAGATGGAGTGATCTGTAAGCTGCTCTGACCGCTAACGCTTATAGTTAGTGCTTTAATACTTGTTATAAAGATGTGTGAGCCTTTTATAACTTCTTATATTTTAGGCCTATAGCTTCACATCTGCAAGATTGGGAGAACTCAAAATAGCTGTTACTCATGATCATTATGAGATGTTAATGACGAAGACATAAGGTGGTCATGCATGTTAATGACATGTCTTATAATACATTAGAACTGGATCGTAAGTCACATCTGCAGGCTGAGTTACCAAAATGATCACATCCACAAAAACACGCTGTATCAAACTGCAGTAAAGTAGACATTTTATTTCAGCGCAATAAATATCCTATTTTGTGAAACAAAGGCTTTGGTGCTCCAACAACATGAACCCATTTCAGGTACTGTAATGATGCTGAGAACCGTGTTGGTGCTGTGAGTGTTGAGGAGATGAAGAGTCACGCCTTTTTTGAGCCTGTGGACTGGGAACACATCAGGTATGTGTTTGTTCTTCAGTACATACGTGTGTGTGTGTCTAAGCATGTGTGATGGCAAGATCTTAAAGGAGGTATAACATGAAATCACAGCCCAAACAAAAGCCAAGTCACTTAGCTTTAAATTGGTTGTCTTAGGAAAAAGGTTTTAAATAGACCGACTCACATTTGCTTTCCTTCCATAGGGAAAGACCAGCCGCTATCTCCATTGAGATCAAGAGCATCGATGACACATCGAACTTTGATGAGTTCCCAGAATCGGACATCCTTCAGCCAGGTAATAATAATCACTTTGTCTCTGTAACAGTATAACTTTAGACCGTCCCCTCGCCCATTCCCGGGCGCGAACCGGGGACCCTCTGCACACATCAACAACAGTCACCCACAAAGCATCATTACCCATCGCTCCACAAAAGCCGCTGCCCTTGCAGAGCAAGGGGAATTACTACTTCAAGGTCTCAGAGCAAGTGACGTCACCGATTTGAAACGCTATTTAGCACGCCCCACCGCTAACTAAGCTAGCAGTTTCACATCCGTTACATCTCTATTGCTACTTTGAGCTACATTTCATGTATGAAAAGTTTAAATGAATGATAAAATGTAGAAACTATGAAAGCAGAAGAAACATTTGTGCTGCAGTAGTGCAGGTTTGCTTTGGTGTACAGGAATCTTTGAGTCATCTCCAATTAAGATGAAATAGGACCCACAGTCCTGTTATTCATACATTCCTACACTTCTGAGATCAAGATTAATTTCCTATTCAGTTTTGCCCTCTAATGGCAAGGAGGCGACAATAACACTGGTATTAACCTTAATACACTGTTGTATATAATTTACCATCTTGTTGTTTCAGTTTCCAATGTGACGGAGCCAGACAAATCCAAGGACTGGGTGTTCCTGAACTACACCTACAAGAGGTTTGAGGGGCTGACTCAGCGAGGCACCATTCCCACATACATGAAGGCAGGGAAGGCCTGAGATGAGGGCATGAGGGAAATGGGAGAGACAATGTAGACACAGGGTTGGGCGGTAAACCCCTGCTGTGCTGAAAGCACAGGATCAAGAATAATGATGAGGAGGTTCTTGGCTACATGCTTCACCAGGGTTTTCCTGCTTGGCCGCATCCATTGGGGCACCAACGGCAAGAGGAACAGGGATATAAATAATACATGTATCATATTTTGTCTTAGGCCTTGCTTGGGCTGTTAAAGGGGAAGTTTGTGTTTTACAACTTGATGTTAGATGGTTCCTCAACCTGAAAAAACTGAACTTCCCCTTTTGAAGTGACTACTACTAGGTGACTAAATCAACGGGCGGTTCTTCTGCCCAGGTGTTGCTGAATTATGCCCGATCTTACAACACCTGGATAGGTATTTTACCTATCGGCTAACCACATGTTATAGCAATCTGGTGTCCGACGGCATAGTCGATGACGAGGTACGCAACCATTGGTTGATGCAACGTCTGAGCAGGGGAACGCGACCATCATATCTGCATGTTTACACACTGATTTGCAGGGTCTAAAACGCTGGAGAAGGACTGCCCCCCACACAGGGTATTCTTTGGGGGTTATCCTAGTAACCTCATGTATGACTGCAGAAAAATGCATGTAGTTAATGTTAAGTGAAAGTGGTTTGCTAAACTTGTAGGTATAAAAAGTTCTAACGTTTCAAGTCTTTTATGGGTGCCATGTTAGCCAAAAAGTTTCATTCTAGTTACAATGCAAATAGTAATCCTTCCGTCATGGAACGTTCGCAGCTAACATGGATTATGGTGAGCAGTCCGTACATGTATCTATGGCTATGGGATTAATCCATTGTGGTGTCTATTTAATGCCTTGATAATCTGGAATTTAATAGCTCTAAATTATTTAATGGTGTCAAAGATGCATATAAAAGTGTTGCATTCTAGTGGTTGAGATAAGAAACGGTAATGTAGAAGCAGATTTGTTTTTGCAAGTTAGAGGACAAGTCATGGATGTCAATGAAAATTCAATGCTACTAATACTAAAAAGTAGCAATATGCAGAAAGTAAACAGTATATTGGGTCAATTTCTGCAACAACTAAGCGCGTTGAAGCTTGATGCTTAACTTTTTTGGTCCAGTGGCTACCACGCTGTATACGGTGTGAAGCGAACCCGTGCACATGCGCAGATGCTATGTGTGACTGCGGGAGAGCAACGTCTTGCATCTCGCTCATCTCTGTATCTGCGGTGCTGCTCGTGGCAATGTCATTTCGCTGAGTGTAACTTTACATTAGTTACATTTCTGTTCAAATTTATTGACAAAGATATCAGATGGCACATTTTTTTTTTTAAAGAACATTGGAAATCATGTTTGATACCCCCAAAATGGTTCCATTTAAGTTAGGAACTACATTTTCAATTAAATGTACTTTTTTATAGTAAACATTTACTAAACTTTAGTGAACACCCGCTGTGGGTGATGTCATAAAAATAGATATTCAAACGTAAGGGTCAAACATTTCAGTGATTCTGATTTAGTTGTGCACCTCAGCAACTTGCATATCCAATAATCTAAACTCGTGTAATGTTGCACTTGCTACATCCCCCTTGGCGTTTTTCCTATTTTGTTGCATTACAACCTGTAATTTAAATGTTTTTTTTATTTTGATTTCATGCAGTGGACATACACAAAATAGTCCAAATTGGTGAAGTGAAATTTAAAAAATAACTTGTTAAAAAAAAAAAAATTCAACCGTCAACGTGGCTCGTGCATATGTATTCACCCCCTTTGCTATGAAGCCCCTGAATAAGATCTGGTGCAACCAATTACCTTCAGAAATAACATAATTAGTTTGATTGCAAACAGGTGGACTTTATTTAAGTGTCACATAATGTCAGTATATAGACACCTGTTCGGATAGGCCACTGAGTCTGCAACACCACTAAGCAAGCGGCACCATGAAGACCAAGGAGCGCACCAAACAGGTCAGGGACAAAGTTGTGGAGAAGTACAGATCAGGGTTGGGTTATTTAAAAAAATCAGAAACTTTGAACATCCCACGGAGCACCATTAAATCCATTATTAAAAAATGGAAAGAATATGGCACCACAACAAACCTGCCAAGAAAGGGCTGCCCACCAAAACTCACGGACCAGGCAAGGAGGGCATTAATCGGAGTTAATCGGTGTTTGCCAAAAGGCATGTGGGAGACTCCCCAAACATATGGAAGAAGGTACTCTGGTCAGATGAGACTAAAATTGAGCTTTTTGGCCATCAAGGAAAAATACCTCCCATCACCCCAAGGACACCATCCCCATGGTAGAGGCAGCATCCTGCTGTGGGGATGTTTTTCATCGGCAGGGACGATGGTGCTAAATACAGGGAAATTCTTGAGGAAAACCTGTTTCAGTTTTCCAGAGATTTGAGATTGGGACGGAGGTTCACCTTCCAGCAGGTCAATGACCCTAAGCATGCTGCTAAAGCAACACTCGAGTGGTTTAAGGGGAAACATTTCAAATGTCTTGGAATGGCCTAGTCAAAGCCCAGACCTCAATCCAATTGAGAATCTGTGGTATGACTTAAAGATTGCTGTACACCTATCCAACTTGAAGGAGCTGGAGCAGTTTTGCCTTGAAGAATGGATATAAATCCCAGTGGCTAGATGTGCCAAGCTTATAGAGAGACCCCAAGGGACTTGCAGCTGTAATTGCTGCAAAAGGTGGCTCTACAAAGTATTGGCTTTGGAGGGGTGAATAGGTATGCACGCTCAAGTTTTTTGTGTGTGTCTTATTTCTTGTTTGTTTCACACACACAAATATTTTGCATCTTCAAAGTGGTAGGCATGTTGTGTAAATCAAATTTATACAAACTCCAGGTTGTAAGGCAACAAAATGGGGTAAATACTTTCCCAAGCCACTGTATTTGGCACCGGTCAATGTTCAGATGCAATGTGATCTGGAGCAGGTGTAAATTCAATGTATCAAATTATTTATTTTGACCATGAACAAATTGATAAACCCCCAACTGTTTGCTGAAATAAACACCCAAACACAACACAAATTAGGGTGCATCATGTGTTATTGAGGAATTAGTGTTGATAACTAAAACGAAATGCCTAAAATATAACAATGCTAGAAGATACCCGTAGACTTCCAGTCATTGTGCTAATGCTAGTTAGCATTGAAGCAGATAAAGGGCCTCATTGCCAAAATCCCGAAGTATCCCTTTAACTTGTAAATGATTCAAGAATGGAAATAAAAATAAATAGTTTACATAGAGAAGAAGAGTTAAGGTAACTTATAAAAAGTAGTTTAACTCAAATTCATTATTTGTTCATTCTTAACTTCATTTGTCTTTCACCGGAACATGTTACAAATATATTAAAGGGATAGTTCACCCAAATTACACATTGGTTACCTTACCCTTTAAGCAGTCTATGCTTTGGTTTTAATTTCCCTGGCACTGTTACCAAATGTTAATGTTTTAGCATTTGTGGCACAAATAACTGTAATTTGGGTGAACTATCCCTTTTAATATAACTGGTTGGCACTGGGCGGGAACAGGTACGGTTTGTGTATGTGTGGTAGGTGATTTGCACCAAACGATGTGATAGATTTCCATCCAATTGGTGACAGATTTTCATGTGAATATTCTCCAATCAGCATTAAAACAATATGTGCATTTTCCCACCAGAAAGGTTTCCATCAAATTGACTTGTTGTGGATAAAAGACTGTGCGTGATGACACAGTGCACATACAAAAACTTGTGCGGTTAAATTCCTATGTACCGAATAAAAAATACATGTTAGATGGGTTTCTATCGCATTTCAACTCTACTGATGGTTTTGTCACAACAAATGTTGCGTTATATAGTGAATGTGCCCACTCTGGTATTGGCGCGTGCGCTCTAGCCAACAGCTCGTATTTACAGTGCGGGAAGGCCACCTACATGATGAGATTATTATGGATAAATGTACATAAAAAAACAAACATCTATTTAACCTTTTTATTTAACTATGCAAGTCCAGTTAAGAACAAAATCTTATTTACAATGACGGCATATCGGGGAACAGTTGGTTAACTGCCTTGGGCAGAAAGACCGATTTTTACCTTGTCAGCTCGGAGTTTCGATCCAGCAATATTTCGGTTACTGGCCCAACGCTCTACTCTAACCACTAGGCTACCTGCCGCAAGATTATTATTATTATTTTGTGAAAAGGCAGCCAAGCATCGATCATCATGTCACCAGAATAAGACCCTCAATGTATATTGGAAAGGAGCATCAAGCTCATCACTGTTCACTTTCACTACGGGTGGAATTAATCCTAGTTTATGTAATCTGTAGTGTAATAAACGGCATGTTTTCCCGAGTCGTGGTGGGAGGACCACTTAATATCATCGCGTGACTCCAAATTTACTTCGAATGATGTTTATTATAGCAATACGCGTCCATAAAGGAGTTTCCACCGCAATTTATAGCGGTAATTCATTTTATCTGCACAAAGATCGCACCTTGTCGACATGTGTCGTCACATTTGTTATTCAACTATTTTACTCGCGTAAAAAGGTTGGATGGAAACATGGTTGGTAACATATTATTTCCCCCTCCCCCAAAAAATCCTGTGAGGTATGTGCAAGTGTTTTAATGAACCCTGTTGTTTTCTATTCCTGGGAAAGGAAATCGCAAGAGGATTTCTTTGGAAGACTTGATTTCCATCAGAGTAAATCATTAGTTGTAATGTCTTTCACAGCCAAGAGCAGTATATTCCATAGGTACAATCTCATTATATAGGCTACTCTGAATTATGGTCTTGAAGACAGTTGGACTAAGCGATTGTAGTGCATATTGTATAAATGCAATAGATACTTGCAATAGATTGCTTGTTTGTTACATTTATAATCGCTGTTTTTATTAAGTAGTTAGGGAGCCACATAGAGGACTGAACTGGAAACCTAACGTGATGTATATATTTCACTGGGGGATAAATGGTAATGACTGAGTGTACCTCGCCAAAACCAAACGAACTTGATCTAATGGCCTCTGTCAAAGAAGGTCTTACACAGGCAGGCCAATTCTGACATTTTTCCCACTAATTAGTCTTTTGACCATACACATTTAGATATTTTCACATTAGATATTTTTTCAGATATGGTCTGATTGGTAAAAAAAAAATAGACATTTGTGAAAAGATTATCAGAATTGGTCTGCCTGTGTAAACGCAGCCTTAGTTTTATAGATTTGTTTATTCAATAGGTTCTAATCTTAGCATTAATCGGCCATTGCCTCAGGACAATGATCCATGATGTCAGTGAATACTGACCAAGGATGTCTAAGTGTTTTATGTTGTTTGTTTGTAATAGGTATAGTAAGGATGGATGGGGTAATTAATATATTCACTGTAGAACTATATATGTACAAAGCTTTTTGAATATTTGAGTTCACTCGTACTCAAAATAAACGATTCCAAAACTACAAAGCCCAGAATGATTTACAATTTTGAGAACCAGGCTCCTATTGGTACAAAAAGGATTTAAATGTATAAGTCACTACATCGGTTGACGATCTTACTGTGTTAGGTACAAGGAATAATGAGAATGCAGTCAGATTTCTGCTGCTGAAAGTATCCCAGTAGGGTGCGCCATTGACTTGCGCTAAAAACAATATCAGTCGAGTGCAGACAATTTAATCAAAAAACAGTCAACTTGTTTCTGAATGAAGTCGAAGGTAGTTTTCATTTGTCACGTGCTTGTGAAACATGTTACGTATGTACAGTTGAAGTCAGAAGTTTACATACACCTTAGCCAAATACATTTAAACTCAGTTTTTCACAATTCCTGACATTTAATCCTAGTAAAAAAATCAGTTTTAGGTCAGTATCACCACTTTATTTAAGAATGTGAAATGTCAGAATAATAAAGTGATTTATTTCAGCTTTTATTTTTTTCCATCTCATACCCAGTGTGTCAGAAGTTTACATACATACACTCAATTAGTATTTGATAGCATTGCCTTTAAATTGTTTAACTTCGGTCAAAAGTTTTGGGTAGCCTTCCACAAGCTTCCCACAATAAATTGGGTGAATTTTGGCCCATTCTTCCTGGCAGATCTACTTGCTCGCACACGCTTTTTCAGTTCTGCCCACAAATTGTCTATAGGATTGAGGTCAGGACTTTGTGATGGCCACTCCAATACCATGACTTTGTTGTCCTTAAGCCATTTTGCAACAAAAAAAATGTTCTAAGGTCTTGGCTGAATTGTTTTGATTTTCCCATGATGTCAAGCAAAGAGGCACTGAGTTTGAAGGTAGGCCTTGAAATACATCCACAGGTACACCTCCAATTGACTTAAATGATGTCAATTAGCCTATCAGAAGCTTCTGGAATTTGTTTATATCCCTGTTAGTGAGCATTTCTCATTTGCCAAGATAATCCATCCACTTGTTGTGGCATATCAAGAAGCTGATAAAACAGCATGATCATTACACAGATACACTTTGTGCTGGGGACAAGAAAATGCCATTAAAATGTGCAGTTTTGTCACACAAAACAATGCCACCGATGTCTTAAGTGTTGAGGGAGTTTGCGATTGGCATGTTGACTGCAGGAATGTCCATCAGAGCTGTTACCAGAGAATTCAATGTCAATTTCTTTTTTTTCACCTTCCCATTAAATCGAGTTAAGGAGGAAATTGACCTCAGCAGCCTGAATGGAGAATAGAAGGCTGAATGTAATTCCCTTTGGACAGTAAGATGAAATTACTCTGTATCACATCTGCTGGTCTTTTGGCTACACTACTACTGAATTATTAGAGCTTATAATGCTTTTAAATGTTCACAAATAACAAAATGCATGTATTAATGCTATATACACTATACATTGTTAATTACGCTTATTATCAAGTATTACCAATATATTTCTCTCCCCCAAAAATATTTTGGGAATATATACAGTAAGGAATATATACCATTCTATTGATGGAAGCCTTTGTTAATTTCCAAACATTCATGTAGGAAGATCGCATGCACTTTTAGAGACGGGGCGGATCTTAGCCACTGATGATGCAAATACAGTTTTGCCTTTTTATTCAAATGACGGATGTTGTGACATTGCATGTAGAACTACAATGCTATGGCTACACAATAATAAATGTCTCATGGTTGTAGCCTATGATTGTCCCGTCATTGGATTTACCTATTGTTACTCAGAGACATAGGCCTATTATATTCGTTTTGCCAAAACACAGCCTATTTGACAGATATGACACTATTTTGTAGGCTAGATAGTAGCGTAAATACATATAGGCAAATGTGTGGTTCAAATTACACACACACTTTTATATAACGTTGTGTGCGGGGCTGTAAAGTGTTCTGGGACGCAAGTTAACTTTCGCTGTAGACGGGTGTATTCAATTCCGCCGATTCTGTTTCAAACCGTTTCTTAAACGGAACGAACGTGGAGTGACTTGCCTCAATTTGTCCAACAGAAACTCTCGTTTTAGTTGCCAAACGGAATGCAACTGTTTGGACTAATGGTTACACACCGGGCTTCAGACGGGCTAATGAGACAGCTGCTACACGTGACGGTTATATGGTTGTATAACGCAACAATATTTAGGTCAGCGCGATTCTTGTTTGGCACGTGCACACTTACATAAAGTCTCGTGCAGAGGTCTTGAATAACACTGAGGTGAGAGACAAAAAACATGTTCGAAAGAAGGGGAAAAATACCACTCGAATGAGTTGATTTATATGGTAATTTCTCAGGTTTGACACGGATATTTACACGAGAAAGCAGTGCTCACTCACAACACGAAACCATTCAATTATAGGGAGCCTGTGTCGTAGCCTATTTAGACAACCACTTTTCCCTCAAATACATGAAAAATTACACTTTGTAGCCTATAATTTTAGAGGATAAAATGAACGAATCTGTGTTTCATGAATGTTTGTCCTACTTGCTCTGGGTTAGACTATAGCCTACGAAACGATTGTGTGTGTGTGTGAATGCAATGGACAGAGTGTCCCCTTCACGGGTGGTTGGGTGAATGAATGCGAGTGTAGTGGTGATATAGGAGGAGACAGATTGACCTCTTCCGCGTTTTCCTGGAGTTGTGTCCTCATTACCCAGGAGGCTACTTTATCCTTGCACGTGTAGGTCTACGTTTTTATGTCTACCCCCCTCCCCGCCTTAGTACAGAGAGAGGAGGAAAAAATAAAGTACGTTTACAATCCCCCGCCTCTTCTACAGTAGGCTATTTCTACCACATTTAGGCTACACTACCACTTCCTCATGTTCTGCGGCGCCGGGCTGCTGCTGACCGGCTCCAGCCATGTCCAAAGATAATTTTGCCGCCGGCGGCAATGACGGGACCGCAGACAAACGAACAGGTACTGGTAGACCTACTTGTACCGCGTTCAAGACAACTTGGAACTCGGAAACTGAGCTCTGGGTTTCACGTTTGAAAAGGATCAGAATCAACCAATAGGAACATCTACGCAAAAACCGTACGCAAATTCTCACTTTAGAGGTTCTGATCTTTCCGAGTTGTCTTGAAAGCACCACGTGTGAATTCTCTAGACTATGAGGTGATAATAGTTTATTGTAATCGATGCTATGCGCCGTTTGGGATTTGAGGGGAGCTGTTTCTTTCGCTTTGAAAACAATTCTGGTTGTTCCCCAAAATGTAGGTCAGTAGATCAGTGGAGCAAACGCACACTCGAGGAAGTCCTGGGACGCGCTCGTGGAAATTTGATAATTTTGGCCATATTTGTGGCATTCTACCATGTAATTTCGCAGGTAGGATTTGGTG
The DNA here is from genome assembly GCF_002021735.2 of Oncorhynchus kisutch. Lineage (NCBI taxonomy): Eukaryota > Metazoa > Chordata > Actinopteri > Salmoniformes > Salmonidae > Oncorhynchus > Oncorhynchus kisutch. The sequence continues at coordinate 3,397,122 of NC_034182.2, forward strand.
TGATTTTATTACAATATGTGCATGGTGGAATTGTATTTATGGTAAACCTGGTGTAAAACTATTCAGCTGCCTTTTCAATGGCGGTCAATAGATTCATGTTCATCCCTTTGGTATTTTTGCTTAGACTAATAGTCTATGTCGGTTAGCCTGTTAATCAAATAAAATGGCACCAATCACGTAATTTATGCGTGGATAATGCTTGCACCATTTCCTGTTCAGTCGCACGTATTGCCTAAATTGTGTTTTATATATGTGTTTGGATAGCCTAAAGTCATAGCCTATTTTACAGGTTTTCATAGTTGTAGAATTTCAATGTATCGCGGCAAGTTTGTACTTTTGGTGACGAGAATTTCCGACGTCTAAAGCATTCTGATGCATTGCCACATGTTCGTAAACTGATCTCCATGACCACATTGTGATTTTGGCGATGCATGGTAAAATGTTAAAGAATATTTCCAAGAATTGGGTTACGAAACAGTTTCCAAATTCTTAAAGTGGGTGGGTGGATTTATTGGAACGCAGCCCAAAACAATTATTGTTCCTTCCTGAACGTGCAAGCTAGGCTAATATTCTGCATTCATGCTTAATAACGCAATTTCCCATTCTGAAATTTGACCATAACATCCAATACCGTACGTGTAATGAATGTAGTTGAATATGGTCACCCAGGACGCTCCCTTGAAAATAATACATTATTTGCAGCATAAAACATGAGTAAAAAATGTATAGGCCTGCCTGACACATTTTAATTGAGCCTATATGCTACATCAAATAGGCTAGCTGCGCTTTGGCCAATATGACTGTAGTAACTTGTTTAGGCTATGTAGGCTAGTGTTCAGTTATTTCGTAAAACACCAGAGCCTATAATTTGATAACTTTTCAAACACAAGCTGCACGTGTCAAATATGAGGCAAACATTTTGACATTGGTTGACAATTCTTAATGGTGTAGTAGGCTTAACACTCAATTTCTGTAACAATATTTATTTATTCCTGACTTAATAATGATTGCACTTAAAGTAGTACCAGACCTAAAGGTGTTCTAGGATGACAAACGTTACACAGGAATGGATAAAGAGAATGGACAGAGGAAATAATGTATTACATAGCACTCTGTTTGGCAACCAATTGTTAAAACCGTATTGCCAACAGTCAACTGTACTTCACCTGAATAGCATAGATTCCTCCATTACAAGATGTATTCCCTCTGTTTTGTATATTGAATAAACAAAATGTATTCTACTGTCAGCCCTCTTTCTTAATATTGTACCTCATCTCATGTATGCATGTGTCCAACAAGGTATTGCCATTTTGCCTGGCCCATAGTATTATTCAAAACCAGTGCAGTGGTTGGTGTGGGGGTGGGGGCGATTCCTGTGGGAGTGAAGGGGAATGGCTCTCAGGTGAAGTAGTCAGATTGGCAAGTGTGACCGGTGTAGAGTTGCCTTTCTTTTCTTGACTTAAAAGACAGCCAAAGGATTGGATCTATTTTCAGATAAGAAAAACAAGCTTCCTTAAATTAAGTGACGTGTAAAGCTCAGATTCCTCTGAAAGAAAATGTGCAAACACAAGGAGGTATGATTAGCCATTAATGATTAACCCATAATTCATTCTAGGCTTTTACATGTAAGATTGATGAAGAGGTTTGTGCAGGACAACTTCAATGGAACTTCCCTTTTTCCATGAGGGGGCGGGGTTATGATGGGGAGATGAGAATAAAGTGCATAATGTAAACCTGGACACTAATAACTAGTGTAAACCTGGACACTTACCTAATAACTATCAGGTAATAAACTACATGCTTTTTTCCAGTGAATATAATAGGGAATCTGAACTCGGATACTCACCACTGACCAATACTGCCTTAACTAGATACTGCCATAACGTCATACTGCCTTAACTAGATACTGCCATAACTTCATACTGCCTTAATTAGATACTGCCATAATGGCATACAGCTTTAACTAGATACTGCCATAACATCATACTGCTGTGCTGTCTAATCAACTTTTAGACATGAATGTTCTAGTTGTACCATAGACCCTATCGACACACTGGGGTTCTTGTGTGAGAGCGACAGGTGAGTAGTGAGGGATAGGGGAGGTTGATTATGAGGCACCAGCACCAGTAGAACCAGCCACAGGAAGCTCATCTGATGAGGGAGAGTCCTTTTGAGGGTCCATTTATATGGCTGTGACTGCCAGGGTCTTCATCATTATTATCATCAGCTGAAGACTTGGACCAATGGAGTAGTGCGATCCTCACCACATTTATCCAGCCAGGAGAGAGCATCATCCATGGAAGGTTCCGTGGCTGCGTTATCGAGCTCCAGTGCACAGCCTTCTCACTCCGTCACACAGGCCTCACTTGCCATACAGTCATCTCTTAGGAAGCTAGGACCAGAAGTGTAATCAAGGTGATTCAATTGACCTGGTTTCTGCACCACCCACTCATGTCCTGCACAACCAGTGAACTTGTTGATGTCTGGTTCTCAGTTGTCAGTGTGTTTGCGTTTCCCTCTGCATCTCCTATTGGCGTCAAGAACTGGATCAACATTTAAGAAGAGTACTGTGAATTTTTACTTTCAGAGAACAGAAATGAGTTTCTGCTTGTATCCCAATCCCCCCAAGACACACACACCCTAAGGGGTCGGAAGCACTCTGAGCATTTAAGGGTTAACTGCTTTGCTCAGTCACAACAGCAGGATATGACATGGAGAGAGGCTGGCCTAGCCAGGAAATGACTGCTGCGTATTTACCAGGGGTTGCTCCGGTCCCCTGATGAACTTTGATCCAAACTGGGTCAACGAAACGGACGTGTAGCACAACCATTTCCCCACACTACCTAATTGTATTTGATATGACATTGTCTTCCCCTTAAGTTAGTTACTGCAAAATAGGGATCTTCACTCTTCCCTTTAGAATTGTGTTGGATTTTATGAAATGTATGATGTTCTAATTTATATACATTTTTAGTTAATAAATGTTAATGTACATTCTAAATTTACCTCAACCCTGAGCTGCTCACTGTCATAGTCAAACATCCAAAAGCCACAATGTTTCTACTTGATTGGGCAACAAACTTAGTCAGATTTGTCTTAACTATTTTCATGAAAATTGAAAAATAAATAAATAAAGATTAACCCTACATGATGATACAACTACAGAATTAGCTAAATGATTACAATTACCATAGATCCACTACCATCTCTACCTGTGGAATATTTCCACTTGTTTTGCTTTTATGCTACTACAGTTTCTCATGCTTGGTGAGATGCCTGCAGGAAAAGGAAGAGAGAGGGCAGGGCTGGAATATTTTCTGCATTCCACCTCTATCAGAAATGACCCCAACATTTCTAGACATAGCCAAGGTTAGTTCATTATTCATTATTCGTAAACATTTGTTTGCATTAGAATCCCAAAAGATCTTCCCCCTTTTAACAATATTTTATATAAAATATCACCGCTTACAGTATAATGGGGAGTTGTGCAGGAAGTAGGTCAATGTTACAGCATTATATAAGCAGTGAAGTAAGGCGATAGCAGAAACCATCACGTGCCGCATGCTGGGGGAAACTGGGATAAAGCCAGTGAGTGGTTAGACGCCCTCTTATGGTGACTTTTACTTGCTACATGGAAACTCATCACGTGCTACATGACAGCCGGGAGAAACTGTCAGTGCCAGAGGTTGGTGTCTCCTAGGCTGATTTAGGTTGGAGAGTTCATTCACCCCACCTGCCAGGTTTATGGCTTTCAAGATTACTAGTTACAAGCTGGAAGGCCATTTCCAGTTATCTGAACTGAACTGAAATGAATTTACACTGAGGAACATTTGTCAATGGGCTTACAATTGAGAGTTTATTTACAGTCCTCTCAAGTGGTTGTTAGTTAGTGCATACACACTTATCATGTGACTGATCACCACAAGAACATTTATATTTATAAGATGGTTTAAAAAATATATTATTTTGAAACATTTTACACAATATTAAGTTACAATCCAAGGCAGCTTGAGGTCAACATCCATTGAGTTGGTATTTGTGCCATCTTCTGAGGAAAGCAAGTAACTGCAAGCATTCGTTATTTTATTTTCTCAGTCATCAGTTGATGGTTTCAGTTGAGGATCAGGATATGTGAATGCTCTTCATGGAGGTTTTCACATTGGCAAATATAAAAATCAGGGGAATTAAACAAAACACCAACCCATTTTGTCTCAAGGCCTCCATAAGGGTGTCAGTGCTACAATAATGCATTTCATTTGACATTGGATGAATGACAAATTATGAGAAATCAAAATTAATGTATCAGTTTTGTATGGTTCTTGTGTCTGTGGTTTAGGACCCTTGCAGTTAGGACAAACCAATAGCCTTCCCGTTTCTCGGCCTGATGTCATAACGCCCCACCTGGCAGGAGCCATGCCTGATGTCATAACCCCCCACCTGGCAGGAGCCATGCCAATCCAAGAGCTGTCTAGGAAACGGAAGGGGGATATAGACAACAGGTAAGAGCAGAGAGACCTCACCTTTCATAAAGCAGGATAAAAATAACATTCTTATTTTTGTCTCTTACCCGGTGGACTTATATTTCATGTTCTCCATGTCTTGCAGGGAAAATGGTGATGCTCAAATAGAGGAGGAACAGAGCAGGTATTTGAAGATTCTTTAGTAATGAATTTTATCTCAGCACTAATCTTGGCAAGATCTCTCAGGGCCAGGCCAAGTGTTGAAATTAATCATTTTAAATAATATATATTTCCCATTCCAATTCAGATCGGAAGATGATGATCAACAGGTGAAAATTAAATGCTTCAGGTAAGAGCCTGGGCATACATATTCATTTGGTATATTGAAAGGGAGTTAAAGACCAAATGCAGCCGTTTAAAAAAAATCTCAATATCAAATAATTTCTGGGTAACAATTAAGTACCTTACTGTGATTGTTTTCAATCAAAATGGTCAAAAATAAACAAAAATATCTTCTTAGCAAGAGCAGTTTTTCAAGCAAGAATTTCTCTGGGAGTGGTCTGAGTGGGGAGGGGAAAACTGAAAAGCAATTTGGAACTCTCTTATTGGCCTCTTAACTAATTTACCGCCTGGTGATGTCACCAGGCAGGCCAAAACTCCATCCCACCAAAACTGGCTGAAATTTCAGGCAGTCATTTCAAACAGCTCTTACACTAAAAGGACATTATCATAATTTTCACAGTATTATTCCAACCCCATGTGAAAATATAGAAAACACAGGAAAATCACATTTTTGACTGCACTGGCGTTAAAAAACAGGAGGATACTTTAATATTATATGTAACCTAATACTCTAATAATACAGTTGAAGCTGGTGGCATGATGCGAATGACCACATAAATGTAACGCCAATAATAACAATAACACACACGCTTTCATGTGTTGTTGCTTTTATAAATTATATCATGCTGACTTGATAGCAACCCATCAGACACCTGTATACTTAAGTGTGTGAGATATGTGTGAGAGAGACAAATAAGTGTAATTGTGCCCTCACTCAAAGGGAGCCACACAGCCAAATTGAAAAGCGGCGAAGGGACAAAATGAACACCCTTATCGACGAGCTGTCAGCCATGATCCCCTCCTGTAACCCCATGGCCAGAAAGCTTGACAAACTCACTGTGCTGCGAATGGCTGTGCAGCACCTCAAAGCCCTGAAAGGTAGGCCTCATCATCCCTAAACTGTCCTTACAACACAGTACCACACCAGGCAATCTTTGCAGCACCACACATCTCTTTAAGGTAGGTCTCATGAAGCTATACTAATGCAGTTAGATCCTAGGACACACGATGGCGGCAAAATACACAGCTGTGCACAAATAACTTGGTTCATTGCTGATAATATACAGTACCAGTCAAATGTTTGGACACACCTACTCATTCAAGGGTTTTTCAATATTTGTACTATTTCTACTACATTATAAAGTAATAGTGAAGACATCAAAACTATGAAAAAACACACATGGAATCATGTAGTAACCAAACAAGTGTTAAACAAATCAAAATATATTTTATATTTGAGATTCTTCAAAGTAGCCACCCTTTGCCTGGGTGACAGCTTTGCACACTCGTGGCATTCTCTCAACCAGCTTCATGAGGTAGTCACCTGGAATGCATTTCAATTAACAGGTGTGCCTTGTTAAAATATAATTTGTGGAATTTCTTTCCTTAATGTGTTTGAGTCAATCAGTTGTGTTGTGACAATGGAGGGGTGGTATACAGAAGATAGCCCTATTTGGTAAAAGACCAAGTCCATATTATGTAAAGAACAGCTCAAATAAGCAAAGAGAAATGACATTCCATCATTACTTTAAGACATGAAGGTCAGTCAATGCAGAAAATGTCAAGAACTTCAAGTGCAGTCGCAAAAACCATCAAGTGCTATGATGAAACTGGCTCTCATGAGGACCGCCACAGGAAAGGAAGACCCAGAGTTAACTCTGCTGCAGAGGATAAGTTCATTAAAGTTAACTGCACCTCAGATTGCATCCAAAATAAATGCTTCACAGAGTTCAAGTAACAGACACATCTCAATATCAACTGTTCAGAGGAGCCTTCATGGTCGAATTGCTGCAAAGAAACCACTATTAAAGGACACCAATAATAAGAAGAGACTTGCTTGGGCCAAGAAACACGAGCAATGGACATTAGACTGGTGGAAGTCTGTCCTTTGGTCTGATGAGTCCAAATTTGAGATTCTTGGATTTAAACCACCGTGTCTTTGTGAGACGCAGAGTAGGTAAAAGGATGATCTCCGCATGTGTGGTTCCCACCGTGAAGCATGGAGGAGGAGGTGTGTTGCTGGTGACACTGTCAGTGATTTATCTATCATTCTTGGCACACTTATTCAGCATGGCTACCACAGCATTCTGCAGCGATACGACATCCCGTCTGATTTGCGCACAGTGGGACTATCATTTGTTTTTCAACAGGACAATGACCAAAAACACACCTCCAGGCTATGTAAGGGCTATTTGACCAAGAAGGAGAGTGATGGATTGCTGCATCAGATGACCTGGCCTCCATAATCCCCCGACCTCAACCCAATTGAGATGAGTTGGACCTCAGAGGGAAGGAAAATCAGCCCACAAGACTGTTGGAAAAACATTACAGGTGAAGCTGGTTGAGAGAATGTACAAGGCTGTCATCTTGGCAAAGGGTGGCTACTTTGAAGAATATCAAATATATTTTGATTTGTTTATCACTTTTTGGTTACTACATGATTATATGTTAATTTTTTAATTTTACCTTTATTTAACCAGGCAAGTCAGTTAAGAACACATTCTTATTTTCAATGACAGCCTGGGAACAGTGGGTTAACTGCCTGTTCAGGGGCAGAACGACAGATTTGTACCTTGTCAGCTCAGGGGTTTGAACTCACAACCTTCCAGTTACTAGTCCAACACTCTAACCACTAGGCTACGCTGCTGTCCCTGTGTGTTATTTCATAGTTTTGATGTCTTCACTATTATTCTACAATGTAGAAACTAGTCAAAGTAAAGAAAAACCATTGAAGGAGTATGTGTGTCCAAACCTTTGACTGGTGTTGTATAAAGATTTAATATTCATATGTATTTTTAACTCAAGTTATGATAGAAATGTTGAGCTCCTAAAGGACAGGTACAACACAGACTAACAGCTCAGTGCTGTGTTCGTCTCCACAGCAGGTGCTAGCAGTTCCTTTACTGATGTTAACTACAAACGCAAGCCTTCGTTTCTGCCTCAGGATGATCTCAAGCACCTGGTGCTCACGGTAGGCCGCCCTTCAATCTGTCTCAATCTCTTTCTCCAATCAACCAAAATCAAGCCCATTTGGTATTGTGGCAGCAGTCACAACAGTGGGGCTCCAAAACTAGCTGAGAATTTGGGATATGGGAAATATAATATTAACCAATAATAAATGGGTCTAGGGTTATTCCTTTATAATTACAATAATGAGGTCAAATCTACAATGGTTTTTATTTTCAAAGTGCCGAATTTTATCCAAAATTATGAGAACATGGTGGACATGTTTCTTCTTCAGATTTTAAGTCTACACTTTATTTTATGGACAGTACCACAGGTATACCCTCTTGGTTTGCTACAGTATTTTCCATTCAGTTGCTAACTAACTTTACTCTGGGAAATTCCTAATTAGAAAAGGATGTGTCAACTGCTCAGTTCAATGTAGAATTAAATATAGAAGTAGCCAGTTCTTTCCGCTCACTTGGAGTGTTCTGTTGTATAACCTTTGCCAGCTCTGATCTCCCACAAGTGTGCATGTTTGTCACACAGAGTCTTCCATTTTAGAGTAAACCGAGAGAGTGGATACACACGGATGGTTTATACACTGTAGCAGTGTCAGCGTTTTCATGGATCCAGATTGAAATATATTGAGGTTGTGCCGTGTCTCATTTCCCCAGGCTGCAGATGGGTTCCTGTTCGTGGTGAGTTGTGACAGGGGGAAGATCCTCTTTACCTCAGAATCCGTCTCCAAGTTCCTCAACTACAGTCGGGTCAGTGAACTGGTTATACTTAAGCAATAAAGCCTGAGGGGGTGTGGTATACGGTCTGATATACCACGGCTTTCAGCCAGTTTATAATATACAATAAACAGGTCTGGCAGTCTTAATTTACTACTTCATTCTAAATTGAGCTAATTATTGAGGTGGATTCCAACAATGTCCCCATCACTCAATCCTATCTATTATCCACTTAAGTACTCTCAATGACAACTTTAGGAAGAGGTCATTACTTAACAGTGTTTATTCCATTCATTTAGTTCCATGGTTTGGTTTTCTTTGGCCATTTGTAACAGGCACCCATGCCCCTACCACTCCCATTGATTTTGAGCTAGCGGTGGCTAAAGTTAGCAGACGTTTGTAGTGGCTGTCTAAAGAAAACTGAACCATGGATTATATTTTCTCCTGGCCCATAGACTACTTACAGGATGAGGAACTATCTAACATTAAATTGTAAAATACTGACATTCTCTTTTAGTACCTTGTAATTTCTGTACCATAGTAAAGTTATACCTGAATCTGTTTCATGCTTTATATTGTGGAGGTGATGCTTGAAGTGGAGACCGGAGGTTTAACCAGAAAGTTCAGGTGGTTCTGAAGTGGGGATCTGAATCATTTGTTACCCTAGTTCAGAAGTATAGTTGGCTAGCTAGCTAGCTCACACAAGATTTGGTTCCGAGTTCTGAGATGAATAGTTTGGTTCTGATAATTAAAGTGCTATTTTTGTTTACAGTTGGAACTAATTGGACAGAGTCTTTTTGATTATGTCCACCCGAAGGACATTAGTAAAGTGAAAGAGCAGCTGTCAGCCTCAGGATTATACCCTCGCGAACGGCTCATAGATGCCAAAAGTAAGTCTGCAAAGACTTCATTTAAATGTATATGATGCTGGGACTTTCATATCTATTTCTCTCTGTGTTCTGTTTTGTTTGTGTCTTGTTGAGATGCAGTTAAAGCTATGTCACCACTATAACGGTATTACTTTAAAGAAAGTTGCAGCTTTTATCTCAGTTCTATTAGCACAGGGGAAAGAGCAGAGAGCCTGGGTTCTGTTTGTTGTTGCTTTACTGGTTTCCACTTTGCTCTCGGTCTCTATTGAGGTCACAGATTCGTATTTTTTATGTTCTGTCTTCAATGTGTTTTTTTATATTGTAAATATAATATGATGTTGTTGTATCATAGGTTCTCCCGGTTCTTTAGCAGGGTTACAGGTGCAGGACCTTCCTGTGGGAGCAGTTCAACTGTGTACAGGGGCACGGCGCTCCTTCTTCTGCCGCATGAAGCACAGCAGAACAGTTATGAAGACAGAAGACAAAACCATCCAGCCCAGCAGCTCCAAGAAAAAGGGTGAGAGAGCCATGCAGAAAGGACTTTCACTAAATACATCATAAGAGCAGAGAGAAACGTGGTGGTCATCAACCCAGAAGCACAATTTATTTTTCTTGATTCCATCTCACTGAGGTTAGCCCTGATAGGGCCATGATTGGAATTGCATATGGGGGTTAAACGTAAACACGTGTTTTATGTACACTGTCTCCCCCTGTAGAGTCTCAACGATACTGCACTGTCCATTGCACTGGTTACATGCGGAGTTGGCCTTCCACCCAGCTGGATGCTGAGAGTGACGATAACGAGTTTACCCATCTGTCCTGCCTGGTCGCTGTGTGCCGTGTTCACCCTAACAATGCCTGTCAGCCCTCACTAGAGGTCAAGGTCAAACCCACCCAGTTTGTCACTCGCTTTGCAATTGACGGCAAGTTCACCTTCGTGGACCAACAGTAAGTTGTGCCTCTTACCCCCTCCACAAACCTTTTTGCGATTTTCGCTCATTATGAAATATTCTTGGAAAGTGTTGGCTTAATTTTGAACCAATACTGTTCATAAGGGGGCATTGTGGGCATATCCTTCACCTGATGAAAAACACTGAGAGGGAAATAAAACTGAATCTATACCCTGTGAAAGTAACCGCCCCTTTCGATTTACTTCTGGATCAAGTCCGCTAATCTTTTGAACTGGCTTCACGATTATATAATCAAATTCGTAGTATATATATATATATATATATATATATATATATATATATATATATATATATATATATATATATATTATATATATATATATATATATATATATATTACAATTATATTTGTTTTTACTGAGTTTTTGCACTTAAGACCATTGCGCTACGTTTTTGCCCATTGAAGACCATTCAAAAAGCCTACAAAAGTTAAAAAACTACAAGGTTGAGGGGCAGTCACTTCCTGGTAACTTTCATAGCGTATTGTTCTCAGTCTTTTGTTCATATTCGATCTCTTTCAGCTGAGTTGAGTATGTTTTGATACATACTGTAATGTTAGCCAAGGCTACGGTAAGTTAAATTGGCCTTGGTTAACATTACAGTTATACCCTGGGTAACCCAACCTGTGCTTGTATTAACAGCGAAAGAAAGAAACAAATAAAGAGAAAAGCAATGACGTTGGTTAAGGCAGGCCTGGCAGGCAGTCATCTTGGATAGGGTTTGCCATGGCACCCCCTACCCATACCACAGTGGCTGTAAGTGTAATGGGGTTACCCCAAGTTTTCCGGGAACTGGTCTGAATGCATTCCAAGTGAGACAATATACCCCTTGAAGAGATGACTGTACTGATTATTTCAAGAGATGGCAGCAGTACAATACTAGTACTATTGGTTTGAAATACAGATTATAAATTGAAAAATGTTTACTTGGAACATTGTGTTGGAAATATTGTTTTTCATATAGTAAGCATGTCAAGATAAAGACCTTTTTACTTATCGGTTGTCAAATAGTTAGCTTCATTTCACAACAGGAGCCCTTTAACATATGTGCATTTATTATTGTGACCCAGGCTGTCCTAAAATGTAACACTGGTGGTGAGATCTTCTGACCAACAGCAGAGAGTGCATTGAACGCGTCAGTCCAATTTGATTTATGTTTACAGTATAATTCATATTATCTGTAAGTCGTTTTCTTTTTGTTGCTTTTGAGTGAGATTCTTTCTACTTTGGCATTTCATCCCAATTCAGGGAACAAGAACCCAGCTCACTTTACCGTGGTCAAATGTTTGACAACCATTCCATATACTATTTTCCATAGAAACAGAAAGTCTGCATCATGTATATTGATGTTTATAGTTAGTATTTATTGTGCCATTCTGAAATGATGTACATAGTTAGAACTGGTAAGTGGACAGAAGATATCAACCTGTGACTGGAGTAGGTTAAGAGAGAATAACAGCCTCCTTGTCTCTGTCCTTCAGAGCCACTACTGTTCTGGGCTACTTGCCACAGGAACTACTGGGGACGTCTTGTTATGAGTACTTCCACCAGGACGACCTGCGACCCCTCGCAGAGACACACAGGAAAGGTAATGGAGAATAGTTTGGTTGTCTTTCGTATCTACGTATGGGTGAGAACCATATGTTCTCCAGATGTGCAGGGTGCTCAAACAGATATGAATTATATTTATATACGTATAGGTGAGAACCATATGTTCTCCAGATGTGCAGGGTGCTCAAACAGATATGAATTATATTTCGGTTGCACTTTATTTTGGGTTGCAGAAGATTAACAGGTTCTTACCTTTGTCGCATGGTAAAATGGTGATTACACTATAATAACCTGTGCATTATTTGTTTTTTATTGGGGGGGATTCATGACTAAAACAAGCATTTCAGTGATAGAGGTGCTGTTTTGTGTCTCAACAGTTCTCCGCAGTAAAGAGAAGATTGAGACCAGCTGCTACAAGTTCAAAACAAAAGTTGGCTCCTTCGTCATGCTTCAAAGTCAGTGGTTTAGTTTTATAAACCCGTGGACCAAAGAAATTGAGTTTATTGTGTCAACAAACCGAGTTTTGTAAGTGCCTTTTCACATTAGGTCTAGATTGTGAGTTGAACAGTCTATAATGATATTCAGTAAAATACATTTAATTTAATAATCTGCTTCGAATCAAGACACAAGTTCAGTCAAAATTGTCACATTTTGGACCCAAAATGTAGCTGTTGTTCGAGAGTCCTCAGTGCTGTACTAATGACATCATACAAGGGATGTACAGTCATTTGTCATCTTACCCTCTCCACTCACAGGGGACCCGGTCACACAGAAGCTGAACAGCCGAGCAGCTCCAAGCTGTTGGACGGTAAGGAAAGGAATATTTGTCCTGGTCATTCTGGATGTTGTTTGGGTGTGTGGACCGACGTCAGCTCACTGTCCTGAACCCTCCCTCTGTTACAGAAGAGAGCAAACATACTATCCTTATCCCTGGCATCTCCACTGGCATGGCCACTATGATCTACGCTGGCAGCATAGGGACCCAGATAGCAAACGAGCTCTTGGACTCCAACAGGTGTGTTGCGTGTATTATGGCATTGTTTTACAGAGCTTTCTTTGACCACCAGGAGGAAGCTGGTGCTTGTACAGTCGGCTTACATCGTTTTTTGTTTTATTGGCACATGACTTTGAATATTTTTTTGCCTTAGTCCTGCTTTCTTTCAACGCCAAAATGTGCAGGGTAAATTTTTCTCCATCGAGTGAAACATCCAGTCCCTTCTGTCCACCTCAGGACAGGTCTCCAATGGTCTCCTCTCATGCCAAAGTGAGTCACCTTACCTACCTCACCTCTCATCCTACAGTGTCTTTAGGGCCCTAGGCAGTAGTTGTACGTTGACTATATACAGTATATCACAAAAGTGAGTACACCCCTCACATTTTTGTCAATATTTGAGTATATCTTTTCATGTGACAACACTGAAGAAATGACACTTTGCTACAATGTAAAGTAGTGAGTGTACAGCTTGTATAACAGTGTAAATTTGCTGTCCCCTCAAAATAACTCAACACACAGCCATTAATGTCTAAACCGCTGGCAACAAAAGTGAGTACACCCCTAAGTGAAAATGTCCAAATTGGGCCCAATGTGTCAATATTTTGTGTGGCCACCATCATTTTCCAGCACTGCCTTAACCCTCTTGGGCATGGAGTTCACCAGAGCTTCACAGGTTGCCACTGGAGTCCTCTTCCACTCCTCCATGACGACATCACGGAGCTGGTGGATGTTAGAGACCTTGCACTCCACCTTCCGTTTGAGGATGCCCCACAGATGCTCAATAGGGTTTAGGTCTGGAGACATGCTCGGCCAGTCCATCACCTTTACCCTCAGCTTCTTTAGCAAGGCAGTGGTCGTCTTGGAGGTGTGTTTGGGGTCGTTATCATGTTGGAATACTGCCCTGCGGCCCAGTCTCCAAAGGGAGGGGATCATGCTCTGCTTCAGTATGTCACAGTACATGTTGGCATTCATGGTTCCCTCAATGAACAGTAGCTCCCCAGTGCCGGCAGCACTCATGCAGCCCCAGACCATGACACTCCCACCACCATGCTTGATTGTAGGCAAGACACACTTGTCTTTGTACTCCTCACCTGGTTGCCGCCACACACGCTTGACACCATCTGAACCAAATACGTTTATCTTGGTCTCATCAGACCACAGGACATGGTTCCAGTAATCCATGTCCTTAGTCTGCTTGTCTTCAGCAAACTGTTTGCGGGCTTTCTTGTGCATCATCTTTAGAAGAGGCTTCCTTCTGGGACGACAGCCATGCAGACCAATTTGATGCAGGGTATGGCGTATGGTCTGAGCACTGCCAGGCTGACCCCCCACCCCTTCAACCTCTGCAGCAATGCTGGCAGCACTCATACGTCTATTTCCCAAAGACTACCTCTGGATATGACGCTGAGCACGTGCACTCAACATCTTTGGTCGACCATGGCGAGGCCTGTTCTGAGTGGAACCTGTCCAGTTAAACCGCTGTATGGTCTTGGCCACCGTGCTGCAGCTCAGTTTCAGGGTCTTGGCAATCTTCTTATAGCCCAGGCCATCTTAATGTAGAGCAACATTTCTTTTTTTCAGATCCTCAGAGAATGCTTTGCCATGAGGTGCCATGTTGAACTTCCAGTGACCAGTCAGTATGAGGGAGTGTGAGAGCGATGACACCAAATTTAACACGCCTGCTCCCCATTCACACCTGAGACCTTGTAACACTAACGAGTCACATGACACCGGGGAGGGAAAATGGCTAATTGGGCCCATTTTGGACATTTTCACTTAGGGGTGTACTCACTTTTGTTGCCAGCGGTTTAGACATTAATGGCTGTGTGTTGAGTTATTTTGAGGGGACAGCAAATTTACACTGTTATACAAGCTGTACACTCACTACTTTACATTGTAGCAAAGTGTCATTTCTTCAGTGTTGTCACATGAAAAGATATACTCAAATATTTACAAAAATGTGAGGGGTGTACTCAATTTTGTGGTATACTGTATATATTTTTTTACTATTTTCATTACGGCATAAAGGGAGAGCGTATGGTGTTTTTTACATGCAGGTCGCATAACCACTTGAGTTCTTCCTATGAACACATGCCTTGCATAGATTAAATACTTTTAATACTGATTCTAATATTTTGATGTACTTTAACTTAATAACCAGGGTAAATAGTACACCTCTTAATAGTTGCGCTTGAAGAGTTTTGTAAATGAAACTTTGTATCAAAAAATCTATAGAGCAAAGATGTTCTGTATTATTATGTACCCACTTGTCCTCTTGCAGATGTCAAATGAGGAGGTGACTGATACAGTGAGCAAGTCTGGATCAGAGTCTGCTTCAAAGGGGGCCACATACGCTGGCAGCAACACACATATGGACACAGGTAGTTACCATTCAAAATCCTATACTAAGTCATCTTAGAAGCAAGGCATTTACATGATCTTTCATTTACCTAGACTGTTATCGGTCAGACGGTTTTAAGTGTATGTTTGGGTTACTTAGTTATACTTAGAGTTATCCTTGGTTAGCATATGACTAACATAACTTTGTGTATTGGTCGATTTTGATGACAGCCCATTCTCCTCCAGGAGAGAGCTCCCAGATGGACCTGGACAGCATGGTGGGACCAGGCCTCGGTATCCTGAGCAACGACGAGGCTGCCATGGCCGTGATCATGAGCCTGCTGGAGACTGATGCCAACCTGGGGGACGCAGTAGACTTTGACAACATGCACTGGTCTCACTAGCATAGATTCAAATGCCATGAATTCAGGAGAAGAATTTAGATTCTAATTCAAGAATTGAAAAATTATATTTATTCTTATCTACATTACTTCATTTATTTATTTAAGCATTTTCAAAGAGGATTTCGTTCAATTCCTGAATTGGGATTTTAATTCACTTCCAGAATTGAAATGGAATTGACCCCCAACTCCATCCGTCCTTAACTCTGTAGTTTATGGTTAGACGAACTCCATCCAGGGACTATTTTCATGTGCTCCGCTACCAAGGAAACAGATTTATATGCTTCTGAGGGACTTCTACAGCTCTGTTTAAGTTTCAGCAAGAGAAATCTAGCCTGCTCTAAAACCAGCTAACTCTTTGGTGGCTTACACAGCTGGTTCAATTGGTGGGGATTTTTTTGATCAATGTTTCAATGTAACTGAATGTGTACTAAAACCACCCGAGTTTGCCTATATCTGGGGGGGTCACAGATCGATAGCAGTTCGGTACTCTCAGGGTTCCCGCCTGTGTGAAAGTGATCAACTCAAATTCCAAGGTAGTGGACGGAGGCATAGGTTAATCAATTACAAAGTATATTAACTCTGAACACTGATCACTTGTGTGAATAACTTGAAATGAAACATTACAAACGTGTCTTCACTCAAATTGTCATTGTCTATTATTACAAAGTGAAATTGTTCTGTCTTTTTGCTCTTGCATTGTAAGCTTCTGTGTAGGTGTCTATTTTAAAGACACCAGCATTCCTTTTTCTGAAGTCACTCAAGAGGTAGAGCTGCTTCTCTTGAAATGTTTTTATTTACACTGAAACAGAACACCCTTAAGATGCACCTGCAGGGATGTAATGGAGGCTAAACGCACAGAAACAACTTTTTATTTTGTTGAAAGCATTTACACATTTATTCCGCAACGTTGGCGTTGTTAGCAATAGCATGTGCTTTGCCTATCCTAGAGGAACACAATGGAAATAAGCTCTCGGGCTTGATTGTGTTTTGTCCTCAATCTGTTCTTCAACTTTTTAATGATCAAATAAAATACTCACTGCCCGTCATCACAACCAGCATTCAGGTCTTACCCAGTTTAATCCTTTTCCACTACATCCCTGTGCATCTGCCTTATACAAACACATCCTAGTTTGTTTGAAATGTGGAGGTGTGAAACTAATCCAGACAAGGAAAATAATGCTTGCAAACAACCTTTTGATCCTCGCTTCAGCAAACTATTGCGAAAGCCTCTTTTAGTCCAAGAACTAATCTCAATACCGTGTCTGCCTTTGCTATGAACAGAGCATTACTTTCTCTCTGTGTGAAGTTTGCACACCTTCCAAATACTTAAAATCCAAGTGCTTGAAAATAAATGAAGTCTGTGTTGCTGGAATTCAATCTAAATGCACTGTACGTTTTGTTCTGCAATTTTGGTTGTGGAACAAAATGAGGGACAAAAGGGAGAAATATCAGTGAATCCGTAATGACTTGAATTGTAATGCCTGTGTGCACTCCTGCAGTGTTGATTGTTGTTGAACGTTTTGGGTGAGGGAAGATCAAGTAATCTGGCACAGAAAAGCAAATGAATAAACTGCATGTCAAACGTTGATATTCTTTGGCTCTGACCAATGTATCCACGCAATGCAATTAAACATTAAAAACAAATCTGAACCCATTAACAAAGTTTAATATGAAACTTATGTTTTTATCTTGAAAGTTTGTAATCGTCATCTATAGGCATGACTTAAATATAGAAAATCTGGAAACTGCATTTCAATTCAGATGGAATATAAAAAAATATGAATGTGAATGCAATCAAGTGTAATTGTCCCTAGGAGTACACTACCCACTTCCTTTAGAAAGTGAGTCCCTCTGCTTCACTCTCACAAGTCCCTTGTGCTCGTATTGATGGGAAATTATTTTTATGACCTCAGCATTGCCGTCCCACTTCTGACACCCAATTTAGTTAATTCAGGGGGTACCGACCAAGATTAGATCCCGGTCCCCGTGACTGTCAGTTCAACACCTTAGCCAATACTGTATGTCATCCATAGAGATTCATATTTGTTGACTTAACACAATTTAAAAATAATTGTCTCAATTAGCGTTTGCAACACTAGGATTGTGGGTTTGATTCCCGGGGCCACCCATATCTAAAATATATGCAAGCAAGACTAAGACGCTTTGGATAAAAGCATCTGCTAAATGGCATATATTGTATTACTATAGACCAGTTAGGGGTCAGAGGTGTGATGCAGGTATTTCCTTATTATCTAAATCAAAGGGAAAAGTCCATTGACCATTTAGAGTGGCACTTTCACATTTTTCTTTGGCTTAAGTTACGGTAAGCCATATTCCATTTCCTTGTAGGAATAACACAGCATTCCTCTTAGTGTCATAGTCTTTGAGCACACTTGAGGCTGTATCTCGCTACAAGAGGTAAGCATTCACACTTCTTCCTGTTTTTAGGATCCTATTGAATCAGATGTAGTTGCTGACTTACTTTGTTTTCTCTGTATAGAATCAAGATGTCGATGGTACAGTACCTAATATCTGACAATGGATAAGAGTCCAGTCTTTAAGTACAGGCAATGCCCTCTCTAAAGATGAGCTTTACATAGCCAAAGCTAACACCTGTACACAGATCTCATACAGTTGTAGGTAACTAATAGTCAGCATATATTTTGGCGGTTCAATGATCTAATACTACAGTCAAATTGAATAATTGAATTTTAGTTTCAAACCTTAAATTTGTAATTTTTCCAACCCACTAATTCAAATGGTATAATATAAATAGTTTTCCATTTTTTATTTTATTTTTCTCCATTTTCTAATCTTGAAATATTGCTGTGGTTGGTAGGAAAAACAGTGATTTCTAAGTCTGTAGGTCAAGTGGATGCTACCACTACAGTGACGGGGGAGCTCAACCTAGCCTATCTACACTGTAGTGCAATCTTGCCTGTCCAAAGTGCACTTAAACTCTTAAGGTTAATTGGAGAACTCTTGCCCAATAATTAACCTTTGAGTTAAGTGGGTGGTTCTTGACGTGGCATCCACGATTCTTCAGAATTCTAAAACATACTTACTTGCAATGTTTGGAAGTTAATTACCTATAGTTTTAATTTTTCAGTTTAACATGTATAGTGTTGATTCAGGAGTTAAATTAACACTAAAGAGTTAAAGGAACACCCAGTGGTGTTTAATTATCCCCCGTGTTGGTGTTAATAACCAGACTTGAACCAAAACCAGGCCAACCATTATATTTCCCAGCATGCTCTATTGAAGGTAGGCTTTTTATTTTATTTTCCAATATCTATGTTTTTGGATGTAATTGATTGATTAATTCATCTTATGCTACCCCAATTACAAATAACACTTTTTTCTTAGCTAATCCAATCTGTTACTTGGACTTTTTGCAACCGTTAATGGTTGTTCCCGTTTAGAAGTGTTAGGTAGTCTCATAACTTAGTATTCCCAACCCTGGCATTCAACCTGAATATAGGTTAGGGGTGAATAAAAATGTAAAATGTTGGATATACCTGGCTGGATTCCAATAGGAATTACACATCACTTTGAAAGCCAGCATAATGTGACTTGCAGGCCAGATGTGATGAGTTTCAGGCCACTGTACTAGGGTTAAATGAGGCCTTCAAAATAATTGTATTTGAATTATTATTATTTGTATTTGTTTTGGAAAGTTTTTATTTATAAACTTCCTGAAAAACAGCTCATATATTTATATATAATTTTTACAGATAAAAAAATAAATAAAGGCACAAAAAACAGCATTTGAACAGTATTACATTTATATTTGTTAAAAAGTACAAGTTGTTTATTGAAAACAATAAAACAACCATCAATAAAAGTACATTTTCTTGTAAAAGCCATTTAAAATGTGCACAAATTATTTAACAAAGGTAAAATATTTTTAAGATATGGAAAACATGTTAAAAAGCTGTCTTCCGTCCAGGAACAGGAACAGGGTGAGTCCTTATCAAACTCGCCTCCTCCTGCTCTTCTGAATCAATTACCGTCCTGTCCTTCGGGGCCCAGAGCAGATCCCTCCCCTAGGGGCATCGCCCTTGGGTGCCGTGGCCGCCGGGACCTTGGGTGTTGTGGGGGACCCTTCATCTGGGGTCGAGGCCCCATTTCTTCTGTACCACCACAGGGCTTCCGTGGCTACCATGGCCACTGCCTGGGGGTGGTCTACCAGCAGGTTGCGGGAGGACCGCAGTGCATCCTTCAGACATGTGAGTGTGGGCCAGAGCTTGGGTGAAGGCCTTCGGTGGAATAGGCCTTTCGGCCCACCCCATACAGCACGAGCTGGGGCATTAGGTCCTCCCCTGCTGGCAGACACGGGGAGATCAGGGGGCCTGCTTCCTTCCACAGGTCCCTGGCGGCTCTGCACTCCCAGAGCAAGTGCCTCACCAACTCATCTTGTGGTCGGGGCACGCGGATGTCCTCGCCATGCCCCGGGAGTGCATAACGGCCCTGACCGGGAGGATCTCGTGGGCGACCATCCAGGACAGGTCCCATTGCCGATTCAGCAGAAAAGGATGGGCCATATAGGATGGGCCACATGCTCGCCTATAGCAAGCCCGCACACTCGACACACTGGTTCCCACTCCTGCACAAGAGAGAGAAGAGAGCTGTGTTTAGTTAAAACCGTGATTGCCTGTTTTTCCAGTTTAAAATGTTTTTTTAACTTTTGGAGCTGGACATAGTGTGTGGGGAGCAGGAAAGAGACTGGGGCTTGCATGCCAACTGGGATCAACCCTAGTCCTGAGGTATGATCCCAGCCAGAACTATGCGAGGGCCTGGGTCTTGTTGTTGACCGGGGAGTTGGCAAGAGTGAGATGTAATGCTGTGTAGCAGCTGCCCAAGAACAAGTAGTCAGACAAGACTTTCCCCCCTTGAACCTGGGCCTCTTAACCACCTCCCTCCTCAGCCTCTCCCACTTGCTTCCCCACAGAAAGTAAAATAGCATCCACTCCAGAGCTAAGAGTTGTATGTAGGGGGGATCTAAACAGAACTGATTAATAAAATATCATATTCACTTAAGATATCACTTGGTGAAGGTCACAGGACTGAACAGGAATGAATGTAACAACCATGTCTCTGTCACTAGCAAACAGTCATAAGTGATACTGGCAACTCTAAAATTCACTTGGAAGGCACACTGGGAAATATGCAAATATGGCTCAACACCCTACAGCATTAAAACACCCAATTGCATTTATCAATGCAGTTCGGTAAAGAACCATCATGTTTCTTGTAGAACCTTATATTGATTTGTGTACGGTTCTACAAAGAACCATCCCATTTAAGGTTTTGGCATCGCTCTGAATAACATTCCAACTGGAACCTTTATTTTTAAGAGTGTAGATGAATAAGATACCCTAACCTGTAATAGTAGGCTGCAGTCGGAATGTGAAAGTCAATTATACTATAGCCCATCAGCATTATAGGCCTATGCAACGGCTGCGGGAGGGTAGCTTATTCATCTGTTGACACTAAACATAAATTAACTACCCACAAAACACAGGTGGGGAAAAAGGCTGCCTAAGTATGATTCCCAATCAGAGACAACAATAGACAGCTGCCTCTGATTGGGAACCACACTCGGCCAAAAACAAAGAAATAAAGAACCTAGAATGCCCACCCTAGTCACACCCTGGCCTAACCAAAATAGAGAATAAAAGCCTCTATGGCCAGGGCGTGACACCTATGGTTAACAACTCCTCGATTAATACCTATTGTAGGTTAGTCGAACAAGAGAAAAACATACAAAAATACAAATAAGAGATTCTGAGACAACTCAGTAATGAACCTTTCTATAGAAAACTGAGTGTTGTTCCCACACAAGTGGAGCAAGCCATATTAAACAACCTTATCTCAAAACCTGAATATGAATAGCTTTGCTGCAAATGTGCCATACCTCCATGCCTGTACATTTTGCCTAAATTACACAAACCTAAAACACAAGGAAATTATTCAGGCAGACCAGTGGTTGCAGGAATAGGCTCAATGCTAGAGCCATTATCGAACTTTGTAGACTAATTTTATTAAATCTCATGTGTAAGCATTGCCATCATATGTGAAAGACTCTATAGACTTCATAAATAAGATCTCACCAATAACGGGATTAACAAAATACTGTATTTTGGTCACATTAGATGTCGAGTCTATATACCAGCATTCCCCACACGGGTGGGCTGGCAGGCCTAGCTCACTATTTGAGAGACTGAGATACTAACAAATACCCACCAACAAACTTTATTCTAGAGCTGGCTGAATATGTTTGGACGTATAAATATTTCAGGTTTGATGATGAATACTCCCTCCAAACGAATGGAACATCGACGGGCTCCACATTCGCTCCAAGCTATGCTAACCTTTATGTGGGTAATTTTGAAGAACGTTTTGTTAAGAATGAAAATGAAATCCATTCTTGAATAAAATCCTGAAATGGTAT
This sequence comes from Oncorhynchus kisutch, assembly GCF_002021735.2. Lineage (NCBI taxonomy): Eukaryota > Metazoa > Chordata > Actinopteri > Salmoniformes > Salmonidae > Oncorhynchus > Oncorhynchus kisutch. The sequence continues at coordinate 3,419,186 of NC_034182.2, forward strand.
CGATAAATTGACTACATTTTTTTTGCATATGGAGAGGAACGGGAGAAGAGCTGTCAGACTTTAGGCATTACTCAATGACATTGACCCCGATCTCAAAATCACTATTGAATGTGACACTAAATGTGTTCACTACCTCGATATGTGGATTGAGTAATCAAATGGAATCCTGTTCACAACTCTGTAAAGAAATAATAAATAGTCTGATTCAGACAGATTGGGTTAAATGCAGAAGACACATTCAGTTGAATGCATTCAGTTGTGTCCCCCTTTCCCTTATTACAGGGGGACAGCTTCCACCCTGAGCCATTAAAAAGAGGACATCCAAGAAGCAAGAAGTCAGACTGCGCCATATATGGGTCATTCTTGGGCTGTGGTAATATTTGTTTGTAAATAAACTTCTTATTTTCTACTAGAATAAATGCATTTTCTGAACACCCCACAACATTAAGTACATATTAAACATCCAAGAATACACATTTTCCCACCTCAGGCATTAAAGCCCTCCATTTTTGACAGGTTGTGGATTTTCCTCATTGGCAGCAACATTCATAAATAAAGTCAATAACTCAACCCTGTCACAGGTTTACAACCCTTTACAATGAAATAAGTGATGGGGTTGAGTATGATAGGTTGAGTTTTGGCCTCTGCTCCTCATGTGGTGAAGGACAGGAGATCACATGGTGTGCATGGAATTAATAGATTGTATATTTTTATGGGTTAAAGTATAATTTTGATAAGTACTCGTTTCCATCTTTATTTCATTTAACAGGGTTGAGTTGGTCAGCTCGACGATCCCCCACCTGACTTTAATTATAAATAAAAAAAATACAGACATAAAATAATGTGATTACTTGCCTGTTTCTGTACCATGCAGTTGAACAGTGTTGAATGATGTCACTTCCTGTTATTGATGGCACATCAGGGTGGACTGACCATTTTTATTAGCGGAGTTTGTTTGCCGTGACGGGATTGAGTGAAGACTGAGGGACAGAGCTCAATTGTGTGATTTTAATCAATAATCATGCATTTATTTGATAAAAAATACTTTCTCAACAAAATAACACAAATATATGTTTAAATTAATGGCCAAAGTTATTAATTATGTGCACATTTTAATATTAATTTCCCAAGTAAAAATTAAGTGAAACGCCTGGGGGAAATAACACAATTCTTAGTGTCAGTAAAAAAAAAGAAGATTTTTTTTATAATAAAGTTGAAATTAATTCTATATGTATTTAAATTCATTATACTGAACATTTAAATGTATATACAAAATATTTTAACATTTCATTTTGGTGACCCAATACATGAAATACATTATAAAAAGTCAGAGGGACTAAAATATTACCTGAGCCCAAGAATGACCCACGTGCCACTCCCATGAGGACTATCTACGAAAAGCAGCGGGGAAGCACAATAGATTTCTAAGAAGAGGCTACACAATGTGTGGATGAAGCTCTTATTTTGGCATTAGCGAAAACACGAGATTAATTTCTACAAAAAAAAGAGCAACTAGAGCTAAAGAACGCTCTGTTAACCACCACATATACGTTGAACTCGTGCAAAGTGGGAGATGCAAGGAACACTGGCATGGACCCAGTTTTGCCAGATTCATTTAATTAAGAAACCCACCAGAGGTCGCAAATTACGGGACAAATTGGTCCATGCCAACAGCCAGCCACAAAATAAAATGAGCCCGGCTCTATTACGCCCACTTCCGAATGGTAGCTATAATGCAGAGGTTGCGCAACAAGATGAAGTGTGAATATCTCTGCCACTCACATACATGAAAACGGTTCCAAATAAATTACATTATTACGTGCTCCACCACCCATGTTACCTACATGATTAAATGTCCACGTGGGCTGTGTTTTGTAGGTAAAACTTCTCGTCCTCTCAAACAGGGATTATTCAGTCGCAGTATATTTTTATGACCAAAAACATTCATACCTTTATATTTGTGGCATAGAGAATGCCAAGATATCAGACACGGGAGGTTATATAAATAATACTCTGAACAACATATATATATATTTTTTCACCCTCCAAACATTAGTCCCAAAAGGTCTTAATGATGAAATGCCCATGCATGTTATTCTGTAAATGTGAACATGAATTAATGCCACCACTTCAGACTGCTCCGACATTTTTTCTTGCACTGTGCCCAATGATTTGTGAAGGCTTGCTTGGTGGGTCGATGTCCTCATTGTGGTTTTGGAGACGTGTTCGGTGCGTTTTATGTGCACACTTTATCGGAATACTTGTGAGGTGCACATTGTTATATTTGGTAACACTTGCTTGTTTTCGCTAGACTCCAACCCCATGCAGCGCATTGGATAGATGTGGGCGGAGCAGTGTCTACACAGGGGTGCAAGTTGTAAACACTCACAAAAGCTCTGACGAAGGCCTTGAGGCCGATATGTAAAGCTTTAAAAAAGAGCGGTGATACTGGCAAGAGCAGTGTGCGGGTTTATTCATTTTTCTCAATTCAAGTCTATGGCCATTGACGTGCACTGGGTTTTATGCAAATATGGTTTTAATACAAAAAAGTCTAAATAGCAACCTGAACACCGGTCTGTCTGCACATTCTTAAATTGGTTTAGTGTTGATAGGCAAAGCAGTTTAAGCACAAGAGCAGTTGGAAGAAGGCAAATAATAACTAGACAATTACATTTCCTGTAGTAAAATGTGTGTGCTTGCTAGTCTTAGAGTATTTATGGTGGTGAAATAGTAGTGGTAGTGACGGCAGTAGTAATGGTAGTAGTAGTTAAATAAAGGTAAAATAAAACATTTATAAGATAGTAGTAATGGTAGTAATAACGTTTTCATAGTGCTGAGGTGACTAGTGTGGGCTGTCTCCAAAACATCCCTACTAGGTTCATTCCCACGTGGGCAATTATTGCCTGTGGATCTTCAACTGACCACAAAGGGTGGGTCAACTCTTACTAATTGTTGTAGGCCTGGATTATCCCTTGGTATAAATGTATTTCCCGGTGAGGGGTCTTCCGACAACTAGTTGTTTTCAAAAAGAGAGCGCTAAGCTCCACTCAAACCAACCGGGTCACCCATCTTGGTCTATCCCTGCTTGCCCACAGATGTTAGCTTACTCTTTCCCAGAGGTGACCTGTCATTTAGGGCAGGTGGGGCAGAGCCCAGAAGACTGAAACAACACTGTAGAAACATAGACATAGAAACACCGGATTTTCGTCAGGTATTTGAAAATGTTATTAATTATGAAAAATATTAACATTCGACCCATTAAGCCACTAGGTAATTCGACTGCAGGAAAGGGCTTAAACCAAAATCTTCAAGCTTCTGACAAATCAATCTGCTCCTGCTCTGTCTGCCCCAGCATCTGCCCTTTCCCTATCTCTTACTTTGCTCTTTATACATTTTGCCCATGCCTTTCTTAATGACAGGCATACAAGACGTTGTCTCCTTTACACGTGATGTCTAAACAGAGTTAGTTAACACATTGACTTCTTCACATATGACGATGATCCACGGTGACATCTAATTCAACGCCACGTGCCATTCGGCAGCTCCACCAGCACTAACCACAGAAGGCTGCTGAGCAGCTCATAATAATCGACAGAACCGAGCTAATGGAATGGCATCAAACACATGGAAACCATGAGTTTGATGTATTTTATAATATTCCACCAAATCCGCTCCAGCCATTGCCACCAGCCCGATCTCCCCAATTAAGGTGCCGCCAACCTGTGGCTCTAACACAGGGCTTGAGTTCGACGAGGGTGACGCTATACAAGATCAACTTCCGCCCTCCGGCAGTGGAACATCTGTAGTCTACCCGCACCCGCCACTTCCTCCCTGCCTCTTCAACACCTTGCTGTTGTTTCCTCTTTTTCTGCTTCTTTGTTTCAGTATTAACAGTCCGGTTGGGGCTGGAGGAGTTATCAGGTCACAATGACCAGGCTCATTCATGACAATAGGCTATGGGTTAGTTATAGTGATCTACTTTGGTGTGATTTGTAGGTGCGGAGTTATTATAGTGAGTTATAGTGGGCTAGTAGTAATGGTAGTATCAGTAGCGTCTGCAACACTAGTGGTGGTGGTAGTAGTAGAGGTTTACCGCAATAGTTGTAGTATTAGCACTAAATAGTACTGTAACGCTTTATTGAAGCAATCTATGTTGAGTCAGTCTGCTCATCTGAAATTCTCTCTTATTTTTTAGTAATTTTTACTCATTTTTCTCCCCAGTTGGTAGTTACAGCCTTGTCCCATCGCTGCAACTCCCGTACAGACTCGGGAGAGGCCATGGCCGAGAGCCATGTGTCCTCCGAAACACGACCCAGCTAAGCATCACTGCTTCTTGACACGTGCTCGCTTAACCCAGAAGCCAGCTGCACCAATGTGTCAGAGGAAACACAGTACAACTGGCGATGAAGTCAGCGTGCATGAGCCCTGTCACCACAAGGAGTCGCTAGAGCGTGATGGGACAAGGACTTCGCAGCCAGCCAAACCCTCCCCTAATCCAGACGACGCAGGGCCAAATGTGTGCCGCATCATGGGTCTCCTGGTCGCGTCCAGCTGCGACACAGCCCGGGATCAAACCCGGATCTGTAGTGACGCCTCTAGCACTGCGGTGCAGTGCCTTAGACCATTGCGCCACTCAGGAGGCCCCGCTCATCTGAAATTAAAAGTGTACTATTCTAATCTATGGAGTTTTAATGCAAATTTGAAATGCTTATTGTTGAGGGAGAGAAGTTGACCAACCAACCTAAAGCTATTAATGCACCTAGCAAGCTAATATAGCTACCTAGCACTCCTGTCAGGTACCTAGCTACAGTTAAAACATTAAAAGGAGAGCCAAACACTCTAGCTCAAATGCAATAACTTAAAAACCTAATATCCAACATTTTGACAGACAAGCTGTCTTCATCAGGTTATACAGTTACCCATAGCTGGCTAGCTAGTTTTATAGTTATGTAATTTATTCCAATACATTTCAGAATTCCCCAAAATATGTATATGAATCTAGCTACTTTTTATAGGCTCCTCACAATGAGACTTAGCCAATTTGAGCATCAATCCTATTTGCTAAAGCTAAAATCAATTTCATCTATATATATATTTTTAGTAAGCTATTGTCAAGCTCACAAATTGAAAAAATGCAGCCATGTTGGACACTTCGCGGCCACCGGACTTTGACACGTGACTACAGTTTTCACTGAATTGTGGATCATATTAACCCCACAAGTGATCAAAGTTCTTCACTTGCTCCCTCTAGCTAAATCGAGGGTAGAGGGGGCAACGTTTGTGAATTAGATTGATTGGTGATGCAAAAAGTTTTATAGTTTATAAAGCCTAAATATAATCAACCTGATCTATTGACAAGCTGCACATTTTAACATTGGTTTATTTTTAAATGGTTCAAGAACATTGGCAAACCCAAATTTGACCATTGAAATCTATGGAGGTTTTATGCTAATTTGTATGGTTATATTTCAAAAAGTACAAAAAGCATCAACAATCTAAGTTGAGTCAGTCTGTACATGTCAAAGTTGGTTTGGTGTTTGCATCTTTAAGGATTCAAGAGCAGTGGCTAATCCAAATACTTCACATTTAAGCCTTTGGAGCGTTTATGCAAATTTTAAATGGTTATAGTTAAAGTATAAACGGTATCAAAAAGCTGTACACAAGCACACTATTCCAGACCGGTCTGCACGTTTTAAAGTTTGAATGGTATTTCTATGTTAAACGGTTGAAAACTAGTAGAGACCACAATTTCCCCCATTCAATCCAATGGCCATTGAAACATTGGAATTCATGCAAATATGGTTGTAGTGTGGAAAGTATAAGTAGTATCCAAAAGTTGTTTTCAAGCAAAATTAATACAGTCATCATGCACATTTTAAAGTTATTTTGGTGTTGGTAGCTTTTACGGTTTTGGCACTACAGATGGCAGAGTAAGGCAAATCAAACAAACCAAAAAATTCAGCAAGCATACCTAATAAGAGTATGTAAGAGTGCCAGAATGGCCTTGCTGTCAGCAAGCATACCTTGCTGAAACCTAATAAGAGTATGTACATTTTTTAAAGTGGTCTTGCCTTCAGCAAGCACACGAAAAACAGAACTAAAAAGCATATAGCATACTGTACAGTATCTAACATATGCTTGTAATATTATAAATTAGCTTATGATGACTTTGTCTTACTGTAAATATGCTTTCATCAGAGAGTAATGTGGTCAAGGTCAAAGCAATACAAAGCTGTACACAAGAACATTTGAGAAAATGACAGTGGGGGTTCACAAACCCACTGTTGGGAGAGTGCTAAACTCTGGCCAAAATAATTGATACACTGTAGGTTTCTTAAAGAGATATTGTTACTGTAATTTAGTTATTCCAATATGTTTTCATTAATTGAATTCCCTTAATCTATTTTTTGAGAATTTGTAAGATTCTTGTTTGCATAAAATAGACAGAGACCAGTCTTTTCAATAATAGGTAACAGAATTTATTCTCGGAGCGCGCTCCCACGAGCAACAGTTTATATACAATACATGGCGTAATTTCATTGCTTGTAAAAATGAATCCCCTCCTCCCGACCGAGACAAAGGGAACTTTAAAAGTACATTCTGAGTTCATTCTGACCCACTAGCACATGCACAGGACACACAACACAGCTGAATTAACTTTTGACTCCTCGCCATTATCGATCACCACTTAGCTGACAGTTCTAATTAACAGAAAACCTAGGAATGCACTCACAGCCTTATCTAAAAAAAAACAGAGCTCAGTTTCGTCGGTTCAACTATAGGTTAACTACCTTATCTGTTTACTTAATCCACAAACCATTCCTTTCTTCCTAGTTGGAATGGTGTTCATTAACTTTAATTACTCCTTGTCCATGTCACACAATCCCTTATGAACTCATATTGTTAATCAGATATAATAAAACTGAGTATAAGTTTACTTAGTTACAGTTCTATTTAAAATTAGAATATTGTTTATTCATAATATTTCTAACAGATAGTTATATCAATATTCAATATATCAATATTCATTTATTGAAAAGCTTCTAATGGAAATTACCATTTGAATGGCACCTTTGTTACTAATTGTAAATGATTCCACACTGAAATAGGTTCATTCATGCTCAGATTATCAAATCCTCAGGAAGAAGCATCGATGAGAAAGTTTTTTGGGGTGATTGACTCAACATGTTGACAGTATTTGCAGAGACAACATTGACTGGAGACTATGTGGAGCAAATAGAACTGCCTACGGAAAAGGTGGGATGCCACTACTACTATGAATAACTATTGAATTGGCACAGAAAATGTGCTTGCCTATGTCTGTGAACATCATAGATCATAATGGGGCTAAAAACAAGTTACTGTACGGGATGCTAAGTTCTCCCACAGCTACACCAGCCAGCAAGGTCCATGTTTGTTTGTCATGTGCTGGTGGGAGACTACCCTGAGGGAAACTTCAGCTATGTGAAACCACCTCCTAAAGAAACAGGAGGATCCATCTTCTATGACAGCTGTGTGGACAACATCCAAGACCCCAATGTGTTCGTAGTTTTTGAAAAGTATCAGGTTTACCCCCAGTGCCTCATACAGAACAGTGATGGTAACTCCACTATTAAAGCTCAGACAAATCATACTAAAAAAAAGCCTGGACGTGTATCTCGGCAAAAGCCTGGCCCTGCCAGCAAAACCCAATTTTTTATTCTGCCTTTGTTTGCCCTGGATTATTTGTTGGCCATTACGCATTTGGAATAGTTGCTGTTAAGGTTGAATACAGTGACAATATTAATGAAGTTGACTGTTTGTTTACCAATAAAGGTATGTGTTGGAGCACGTGTGTGTGAGCCCTACTGTACTACGTCACATTTACCATTTTAGGACATCTTCATTTGATCACTCTTTTGTTGCTGAGAATGGGTCTAATAGACTAGAAGTAACATAGTATGATATGTGACCATACCAAATGTAACATAAGATAGAAGTTACATTAAGGCAAAAACGAAAGGAGGGTGGTTGGTCTGGGTGAATAACACAAATGTCTAGCAACCCAAAAGTTGTGTGTTTGAATCTCATCACAGACAATTTTAGCAGCTACTTTGTAACTACATAGCATGTTAGCTAACCTTTCCCCTAACCCTTTAACCTAACCATTAGCCTAACTAACGTTAGCCAGCTAGCTAATGTTAGCGCTAGCAACCTAGCTAACCTTAGCCACAACAAATTGGAATTCGTAACATATATGTTTGCAAATTTGTAACATATATTATATTTGGAAAATGTGTAACATATTGTATGTATTACAATTCGTAACATATCATATGAATTGTCATTCGTAACATATCACACGAAATGGATGATGAACATCCACAAATTAATACATACCATACCGTAACATATACTAAATGGAGTGTCTCAGATTTACGTACAGAATAATATGAAATGCTCTGAGACCACGTTGGCAAGAAATGCAAACTTTTTAAAAACCTTTATTTAACTAGGCAAGTCAGTTAAGAACAAATTCTTATTTTCTGAGAAGGCCTAGGAAGTGGGTTAACTGCATGTTCAGGGGCAGAACGACAGATTTGTACCATGTCAGCTCGGGGATTTGAACTTGCAACCATCTGGTTTCTAGTCCAACGCTCTAACCACCCAAACGTATAGAGTATGAGTTAATAAAATGCTTCTAAACTTCTAAATTTCCAATTAGAAAATTTCAAGTTCCTTGGTGGCAGAGAGGAATGGTCACTGCATTGTAGAGAAATAATACTTTTCTCTTTGTTTCTTTTGAAATTCTGTCAGGCTATAGCCTTGAGATATCCAGCATGTCAGTCACAAAACATAAGGATTTTGCACAATAAACACTTTCTTCATTTCTATATTAGAAAGTTGATAAAAGACATATTAGAAGCGGAAATGTTATGAATTAAAATCCAGCCAAGGCTGCTCTCTTTTGATGTAGTCTAGGAAACACATGTAACTATCAAGATATCATGAAATTCTAACAAGCAAAGCTTTGGGGTGGCGCAGAGAGATAATGCTCCTGTCAAAGTCTCAGTTTTCTCCTACCCTCAAGGGTTCAAATCCTGACCCATGTACGTACTGTATATCTTGTCAGTATCATACTGATGTAGGATCTTAATTTGACCAGTTTCTTCACAGCAGGAAAACAATCCTGAAGCGACAGAAAATGTGGATTATTATAACATTTTATCGGGGTTGACAACTTTTTTGTCAACCCCGATAAAGTGATTTTGATTTGCTTAACACTTTTTTGGTTAGTACATGATTCCATATGTGTTATTTCATAGTTGATGTCTTCACTATTATTCTACAATGTAGGAAATAGTCCAAAATAAAGAAAAACCCTGAAATGAGTAGGTGTCCCCAAAGTTTTGACTGGTACTGTGTGATTTCTGGTTTCTGCAAAAATTCATCTTCGCCTGGCTGATGGAGGAGCTTTGGTTGTTTTTGGTTGATGTGGAGCTGGTTGAGAGGATTTAGATTTGTGTGGAGCTGGTGGATGCGGTTGAGAGGATTTTGATTGCTGTGGAGTTGGTGGAGACGGTTTAGAGGATTTTGATTGCTGTGGAGTTGGTGGAGGCGGTTTAGAGGATTTTGATTGCTGTGGAGTTGGTGGAGGCGGTTTAGAGGATTTTGATTGCTGTGGAGTTGGTGGAGGCGGTTTAGAGGATTTTGATTGCTGTGGAGTTGGTGGAGGCGGTTTAGAGGATTTTGATTGTTGTGGAGTTGGAGGAGGCGCTTTAGAGGATTTTGATTGCTGTGGAGTTGGTGGAGGGCCTTTAGAGGATTTTGATTGCTGTGGAGTTGGTGGAGGCACTTTAGAGGATTTTGATTGGTGTGGAGCTGGTGAAGGTGGTTTCGTGGATTTTGATTGGTGTGGAGCCGTGTGAGAGGATTTTGATTGGTGTGGAACTGGTGTAGGTGGTTTAGAGGGTTTTGATTGGTGTGAAGCTGATGATGGCTTAGTATGGCTCTTGGGTTTGGTCTGGACAAAGGGACGAGATTTTAACTTGAAATTGCAGAGCATTGAAGGGGTCACTTGTGAGTGTACTATGATTGGCTGCAAGTGGATGTAGTGGGTCTCTCTTTGGACAACATTGGGGGCCGGGAGATATGTTTGTGGGGGTGGTAGTGGTGGTGGTGGAGGAGGATGACACACAGGTCTAGAGCCTTCCTCATACTGAATGGCCTGGTTGTTGCGGTAGGTGTACAACATGGATGCCACCAGTTCATTAGGTACTCCCCTCTGCTGTAGGGTGTTGAGCGGGTGGGGCTCGTAGAAGTCGTGAGACCTGTCACAGTCCACCTCTGCAGCACAGGTTCCTGTAATGTAGCGCTGACAGACGTGGAGTCTTCTGCATTTCTCCTTGTCAGGACAGTATCCGTACTCTCCACTACCTTTGTTGTATGTGAAGCAAACCTGGAGACAAACACAGACCACTCCTAGTAGGTGCACATCAAATGTATTAAATGGAAATGACATTTCTTTACTCTGGATATCTACATGCTCAATGTAGAGGATATACAGTATTAGGTCATTATATTATGATGTAAATATGAACAAGACTCAAGAGAATGAAGTAAAGAAAACACTGCCAGTTGGTTACCAACCCGTCCCATGTCCAGATCAAAAATGTTTTGTCATGCATTTAAGATGCATTAGTACATTCTCGTATGAACCCATTTTACTTACGAATTTTTTATATTTTTTATTCCAAGTAAGAATATAACATAATTTATCTTCTGAAAGTATGTTTGTGTGTGTGCTTTTAAATTGCTTCCACTAAGATGCAAGGAGCCTGAAAATACGAGCTTACTGGGGGTAAAAGGGTGTTGTCATTCTGCAGTAGTAACATACACAGCTCCCTCTTGTCCAATTTCTCCAGGTGATGCTCTCTCAGGACTCTGATGTTGTATTCTGACGTCAGCTCATGACAGAAGCGGCACCGTTGTCTGAAAATCAATGTTTAGTTTATTAATTGGACCATTTAAAAAAACAAGCACACATAAAACTTGAAAAAGCCATACATGCACATGAGCAAAATCAGAGGATAACACACAAAGTCTGGGACTTATTTCCATTGTGGTCCTTGAGACAAGATGGCCAGACAAGATCGAACACAGTTAAACACAGTATGGCAGTGAAATAATAAAACAATAACAGAGAAGAACATCTCTCTCTTCATTGCAGTTACATCATATGGGCACAGAAGACAAACATATTTTTACTTAAATGTTTAAAGCTGCCCAGAACAAGAAAATACCTTCCCCTGCATTACTCCTGAACCTGTATAAGCACACATCAGGAACACCTCACCTGGTGCTGTGATTGTGTGCATCCCAACACGAGGAAAGTAATCACTTAGATACCTGGGCGCAGGACCATAAATACTCCTGTCAACCAAACCTAGTCTAATCTGGGACACCCTATCCTCCAGTTAAATTCCTGAAAGCAGCTCCTGCCTATGTGAGTACATGGACTCACCTTTAATACTACCCTGATCCGTTTATTCTGGGCTATCTGGTAGCATCCCCTTCATAAATGTCGATAAACCCCGAAACCAGGAAGTACTAGCGTGGTCAAAATGGCATTGAATGAGGGCAGTGGCTAGCACTTTAATGGAGTCCTTATCAAAAGAAAGCAATAGTTTCCTAATAGGCCTACTGCCCTTCTTTTTTTAAAGAGCATTTTGAGATTGATAATACTAACGGGAAAATGTTGGCGAAAGCATATAATATCAAATGAAAATGGCTATTGAACAGCTGTGTTGCTTTATAACACGCCCCAGCTTTTATGGCCGTGTTTTAGCTGGAGTAAAATGACACCATTTTGTTTGTCTTAATGACATTGTAATAACGTTTTACAGTTTCCAAAATACATACTGCAACCTCTAAATCTTAATATTTAGAACCACATTATATATAAAAAAAAATCTACAAACAATATTAACTGGACTACTGCCACTACAACCAACTGTTCACAACGTGTCATTTAAATTAGCCTACATGTTGCATAATACAAGACCATTTTTTATATAGAACATTTCAAAACAAGGCAATTAATAGGTGACATCCCAGCAATATGATTAAAAAACGGCATATTAGGGAGTCTGACAAGGCCTTATTGACCAAAGTAATAGCAAGGTTTACCCCTCATTGAATCGACACGTTCCATAAAGGTAGAATATACACAGATGTAAATTGCTGCAGCCATTACATTCCTTGTCTCTGCATAATCTCATCTTCGTCTTGGCAAATATCCGCTTGTTTCCCTCAAAGACATCACTGGTAAACATATCCTGATTCCCTAAAACACTCTCCAGGTCATCTTCTGGCGTGCTAAAGTTGGCACGCATTTCTTCCAGCTCAAAATACCCATTATGGGCACAGAGGATCTTATAGACCAGAGCTGTTGTATCCATGTCCGTCACCGTAGATCTTCTGCCTTGACTGTTCAAATGCATGACTGTACATATTGACAGCAAACATGAAGGATTAGCCACATTAGTGGAATTTGAGGGTCGCCTTCAAAATAAAGGTTCCTAATAGAAAGTGATGCAAATGGTTGCAAATTGTGGAATCATGCCATATTTGGACTAGATAATGCTAAACAAGTTGGGAATGTTGTTATATAAATTCAACAAAAGACAATAATTAGCTACCTGGCAAAAAAATAAGTTGAAAAAGCACTGTGGATTTATTAAACTCCCAAATAATTTGTGGCATACTTATATTTCACTGTACAGCCTTACCTATGGATTGTGGTTCAATGAAATGGGGTATCAGTCTACTCAGTGTTACCCACAGAACACAAATGTAAAGAATTTCCACAAATATTAGTGTTGTAGCTGTTATTGTGGGACTTTGACTGTGGGAAATGGCCTCCGCAGTCAGCCTATTGTGTGTTATGACATACAGTACCAGTCAAAAGTTTGGACACACCTACTAATTCAAGGGTTAAAAACTATGAAATAACACACATGGAAGCATGTAGTTTACCAAAAAATTGTTAAACAAATCAAAATATATTTTATATTTGAGATTCTTCAAAGTAGCCACCCTTTGCCTTGATGACAGCTTTGCACACTCTTGGCATTCTCTCAATCGCCTTCACGAGGTAGTCACCTGGAATGTGTTTCAATTAAAAGGTGTGCCTTGTTAAAAATTAATTTGTGGAACTTCTTTCCTTCTTCATGCTTTGAGCCAATCAGTTGTGTTGTGAAAATTGCTGCACAGAAACCACTACTAAAGGACACCAATAAGAAGAGACTTGCTTGGGACAAGAAAAACGAGCAATGGACATTAGACCAGTGGAAATCTATCCTTTGGTCTGATGAGTCCAAATTTGAGATGTTTGGTTCCAACGGCCGTGTCTTTGTGAGAAACAGAGTAGGTGAACGGATTATCTCTGCATGTGTGTTTCCCACCGTGAAGCATGGAGGAGGAGGTGTGATGGTGCTTTGCTGGTGACATTGTCAGTGATGTATTTAGAATTCTTGGCACACTTAACCAGCATGGCTACCACAGCATTCTGCAGCGATACACCATCCCATCTGTTTTGCGCAGTGGGACTATCATTTGTTTTTCAACAGAACAATGACCCAACACACCTCTAGGCTGTGTAAGGGCTATCTGACCAAGAAGGAGAGTGATGGAGTGCTGCATCAGATGACTTGGCCTACACAATCACCCGACCTCAACCCAATTGAGATGGTTTGGGATGAGTTGGACTGCAGAGTGAAGGAAAAGCAGCCAACAAGTGCTCAGCATATGTGGGAACTCCTTCAAGACTGTTGGAAAAGCATTCCAGGTGAAGCTGGTTGAGAGAATGCCAAGACTGTGCAAAGCTGTTATCAAGGCAAAGGGTGGCTACTTTGAAGCATCTAAAATATATTTGTTTAACACTACATGATTCCATATCTGTTTTTCCATAGTTTTGATGTCTTCACTATTATTCTACAATGTAGAAAATAGTAAAAATAAAGAAACCCTTCAATTAGTAGGTGTTTCCAAACCTTTGACTGGTATTAGACTTCAGAATTGCATTTGGGGGCATACTTGTATTTCAATGTACAGCCTATGGATTGTGGCTCAATGAAATGGGGTATCAGTCTACTCAGTGACACCCACAGAACACAGCTGCAATGAGATTACACAAATATTAGCATGATAGCTCATATTTCAGGACTCTGAAACGACTGTGAAATGAGCCACATAAAGCTGACCAGACATCCTACTATGTGTATTGATGATTTACTAGTCAAAGTCCCACAATAAGAGCTATGGCACTAATATTTGTGAACACTCTTCACAGTTTAGTTCTGTGTGTGGCACTGAGTAGACCGATAACCAATTTCATTGATCCACAATCCATAGGCTGTACAGTGAAATATAAGTATGCCCCCAAATGCAATTCTGAAGTCTAATACATCCACAGTGCGATTTCAACAGATTGAATTTAGCCTTCTCTCATGAAAATATGCTTAGACTGCACTATTTGTATCACTTTCAATTAATTTTTAAGGCTAGGGGCAGCTAATGATCCTCTGTGGCCAAAACATGTTTTAGTAGCCTATTTTGAATGATTTTTTAAATTCTGTATAGACAGGAGTACGCTATATAATTTTGACAATTTCATAAAATTTACTTAGGGAAAGCTGCTTCCCATAGCCTTATGCCTTAAGTGCAGGAGCTGTCTTTTTCCAAGTCTGTCCATTTAGACCAGTGGTTCCCAAACTGTGGAGCGAGGGGGTCGGCAAGGGTGGCGCGGGGGTCCCCCCCTCCCACATTTTTTTATACTTTTGTCTTTATAAAATGATTCCCTCATTCAATGAATCAGAGATCAAATGGATAAGGTTGGCTACTTCAAAAGCAAGGTATCTAACTAGACATATTTATATACAAGGCTAAAATATTCATGTTTGGGGGAGATCTATGCACTGCAAATTATTTGCCAATTAGGCTATTCTTAGAATATATTTTTACGTTGTTGCAATTACATGGCTACTGTTTAATTGAGGGGAATTCATTTTAAATTTGGGAATCCCAGCTTTCCAATAGTGTAGATTTGTTTAGGCTCTACAGTGCCGGTGGAAAGGAACAACAAAACTTATGCATAGTTAGCTATAGTTAACTCGCGAGATAACTTGTAGCAGTTATGTTTTGAATTGTTGATCTAATTAGTCTGTCTGAAATGTTGCGCTCTCTCTCCTCGAGCAATGGCCCACTCGCACTGGCACACACACAGCACCACAGACATGCACTGAATGTCATTCTGATAATGACTGATATGTATACTGAACACAAATAGAAACACAACATGTAAAGTGTTGGTCCCATGTTCCATGAGCTGAAATAAAAGATCCCAGAAATTTTCCATACACACAAAAGCTTATTTCTCTCAGATTTTGTGCACAAATTTGTTTACATCCCTGTTAGTGAGCATTTCACCTTTACTAATATAATCCATCCACCTGACAGGTGTGGTATGTCAAGAAGCTGATTAAACAGCATGGTCATTACACAGGTGCACCTTGTGCTGGGGACAATAAAAGGCTATTCTAAAATGTGCAGTTTTGTCACACAACACAATGTAACAGATGTCTCAAGTTTTGAGGGAGCGGGAATGCAGGAATGTCCAACAGAGCTGTTGCCAGAGAATGTAATGCTAATTTCTCAACCAAAGTCATTTGAAAGAATTTGGCATGACGTCCAACCAGCCTCACAACCACAGACCACATGTAACCAAACCAGCCCAGGACCTCCACATCCGGCTTCTTCACCTGCGGGATTGTCTGAGATCAGCCACCTGGACAGATGATGAAACTGAGGTGTATTTCTGTCTGTAATAAAACCCTTTTGTGGGGAAAAACTAATTCTGATTGGCTGGGACTGACTCACAAGTGGGTGGGTTGCGGACAGCTCCGGCCCAAGACATGTACTGATAATACTGTATGTAGTAAAACCTTCAGGTTTCAAACAATGAAATATGTATACTTCAAAATGCATACTTCCTCCAGCTCACTGCAAAGTGGTGTGTGACACCCTGATGAAGCCTGCCTTCTGTGCAAATGGGAAGCATGCTTCAATTACCAGTTGAGAAATACATCATGGCCAATTACATCCAATTGGTAGTTACAGTCTTCTCCCATTTCTGCAGCACCCCTACAGACTCGGGAGAGGTGAAGGTCGAGAGCCATGCGTCCTCCAAAACACAACCCTGCCAAGCCACACTGCTTCTTGACTCACTGCTTGGTTAACCCAGAAGCCAGCCGCATATGTCTGAGGAAGCACAGTCCAGCTAACAACGGAAGTCAGCTTGCAGGCGCCCGGCCCGCCACAAAGAGTTGCTAGAGCACGATGGGACAAGGAAATCCCGGCCGGCCAAACCCTCCCCTAACCCAGACGACGCTGGGCCAATTGTGCGCTGTCTCATGGGTCTCCCGGTCACGGCCGGCTGTGACACAGTCTGGGATCAAACCCGGGTCTGTAGTGATGCTTCAAGCACTGCGATAAACCACTGCGCCACTCGGGAGGCCCAAAAACCTATTACCACAGGATTGCATTTAGAATAGTTGCTCATTGATTGGGCTTATAAAAAAGCTGTCTGACACATGTTCTGCTAAAAGGCCCTGTATCTGTATGCTGTGCATGTGATAAATAACATACATAAGGAATATAATACACACATGCCAATTCAATTCCACAAAATTATGCAAATGAAGACAGGCCAATAAGCATGACTGGTCAAATGCATTTCAATCAACTGGTATTTCTATCAATTAATAGGCTAAAAAGCATTATTTCACAATGGGATTTTTCTTCTTCTCCCAGACAATTGTCAGGTGGCAATTTTACTTAATCTGCAAAAAAAAAAAAAAAAAAAAACAGCTATTACAGGCTAACTGGAAACCCTGTCTAGCAGTGATGCTTGGAGAAGTGGGTATACTCTAATTTTGCCCCCCCCCCCCCAAAATCCAAAAAGGCTTGCCGGTGAAGGAAAGGCACTCTGTGTGAAAAATGCTGTTTTCCTACAGTTTTTTTTCTTCTGTTTTACTATATATCAGGTTTTCACTCAAAATCACACTTTTTTATAGAAAAACAACTAAGTCCACAACAATGCTTAAAACACACCAGGAGTCCATTTTCTCTGGTCTGGGAAAAATATAAATATTTTGAGGGTGTGGTTGCCTTTTAATTGAATTGCTCACATAGCAAGTGACCATTTGGCTAGCCATGTGTTTGTACTGTACAATGTAGGCCTACATGGCAGAGTTTGCAAAACAAATGCCCTCCAAATGGATACAAATCATCATGATTTCATTCTGCCAGGTAAAAGTTGAAACCTCTTTCCTACAATACCAGCTACTGATGTCGTTCAATTCTGAGCTGCTCCAATGCGAAAACCAATTGAGCGTGGTTGCTGCCTGATATTCTGCAGAAATGAGCTATGTGTGTGCTGCGCATGTGAATATATTTCACATGCTTTGCGATTATGTAGGCTACTTTGTGCATGATGTCGCTATTGTACTACATAATTGCTATTGTAGTACATAATTGGTATGGCGTATAACTTGGATATGCATCAGTGGGGATTAAGAAGTAATACGCAATGCCCACTGAAAAAAAGTGGGTATACCTGCGTATAGCTCCCACTGCACACTAGCAAGCTAGTAAACCTAGTACACACTAGCTAGCTAGTAAACCTAGTACACACTAGCTAGCTAGTAAACCTAGTACACACTAGCTAGCTAATAAACCTAGTACACACTAGCTAGCTAGTAAACCTAGTACACACTAGCTAGCTAGTAAACCTAGTACACACTAGCTAGCTAGTAAACCTAGTACACACTAGCTAGCTAGTAAACCTAGTACACACTAGCTAGCTAGTAAACCTAGTACACACTAGCTAGCTAGTAAACCTAGTACACACTAGCTAGCTAGTAAACCTAGTACACACTAGCTAGCTAGTAAACCTAGTACACACTAGCTATCTAATACACACTAGCTCGCTAATACATGCGCCATCCTCTCTGGCAGCAATCAACCAGTCTGAGCCCGTATACCTCACAGCGTCTGTGTCCTGAGAAGGTATCTGCTGGAGCCAGACCCTATTGAAAGATACTTGAGTAATTCATAATGAGATAATTATCATTTGACCAATTAAAAATCGATCACTGTCATGTAAAAGTTATAATTTGTCTGACATGCATCTGATTACAATTAGCTTGCTTACAGCAGTTGTTTTGGATTGGGCAATTCATATCAAACACAAAATGTGTCACCACACACAACTCAATCGCTTTCTGGCTCGCTCGCACACACACATCTATATGGGAGCAACTGAATCTGCAACACCAAGGAAATTAATTCTGACTACTACTATCACATTCTGCCTTCACAGGTATCCATGCTGTTCACATTCTGCCTTACAGTTATAAATGTTGTTGTTGCCAACAAAAGCCCCTCTAATTTCTCTCTTTATCTCAGTCACTAATTCATGTTTACATGGTGAGGGTCATGGTGAGCTCTTGGTTCTCAGTCAATTTTAAACCATAATGTCCCAGCACCAGCCTGTATGGTTTTACAGTTCTTAGCTCTGAGCTCTGGCTCGATAGTAAGGAGCAAACATGGCGTCCCACATCTGCTTCAGCATCTGCAACATCTGTGAGATCCAGGGGAAAGATGAGGGATGAGCTGTGGAGAAACCATATCCAAGAATCATCATAACATTTCTCCTCTTCGTGCTGATATCTAGTCTCTTATGTGTTTAAATACTGTAGGTAGGTTGGGTGCAATCAAAAGTTAAACAAAAGCTGTATGCTAAGTGCTAGACTAATATTAACTAAAGCAACCACATTATTTGGATGTTGACAGTGTCTTTCAATGATTGAACAATAGGCTTACAACGTTATTTATTTTGTACCTGGATCCATTCGGACAAAAAGCATGTAGAGAAGGACCGCAGCCAGAAAAAATCTCTGAAGACGGAATAACCCACCACTGGCTACTGATAGTCCTCTGTTCAAAAGCCTAAGCAAGGCCTCAAGTTTCTGAATCACAGCACCTATAAAGCACAAACACACAGTCAGTCACACTGTCTGGCAACATTAAAGGCAATACAAATGGCTAATGCAATTGTAAGTGAGATGCACCTTGAGGTGTGTTAAGTCCAGCAACCACCACCACAGGACTGGTGTTGGGATTAGGGCTTGGATGTTGTTCTTGGCTGAGGTTCTCTTTATTCTCCACGATATCCAGTGCTGTTTGTTTCTGGTCCTCTGTGAATGCAATACCTCCCACCTCACCAAAAACCAACTCCCGTGCCTCTGTCATATGACCTAAAGGCACTAGAATATGCAGTAAATAAAGCTCTGCTACAGTACCAAATCCTGCCAATCTCCCATTGGATGGGCAGCACAGCCAAACATGGCCTGCCTCCTGCATCATAGCTTGCTCACCCACTTTGGTGTAGAGGAGTATGCTACAAAAAAAGATGAGGGACATGGAGAAGAACATGACTGTAGGGTGAATTGGGGAATACATTTACATGCCAATTGAAAACATAAATCAATGTGCAGTGTACAAAACTGTTATAATGGAAGAAATGAGAGCCTGCAAATTAACTATGTTATATTTTCCTCACCACATCTGCATTATTTTTGCAGATATTTTCTCAGGGCACTCATAATGTTGCAGAATCCATTCCAGTACACCAGGCCACTGATTGAGTTCAGCCAATGCTTGAATCCCCACAATGCAGAGTGCAGCCTTCAACTCCCCATACCTGAAAGTCAGATGGACAACGGTTTAGTCCAATAATGCAATGCAACAAGGACCATGTCATAAAAGCAGAGCAAATTCTAGGAACTAATACCCACCTGCTGTCTTCTTGCTCCGCGTTTAAAAGGCTCACCAGACCTCTCTCACATGTGTCGAAAGCAGCTTGGAAATCCCTCTGAACCATTAACTGCTCGGCAGCTGAATCCAACAGTCCATGTGTCAGTGCAAAATGTGAACTCAGCGGGGGGCTTTGACGGACAGATCCGAAGCTGAGAGTGTGAGCCATTGAGGTGGACGAGTTGCTCATTATTGTATTGTTGGTAGCTAACGTTATATCTATTTTAGTTGTTTGTGCCGATAAATTGTAAGACTAATCACCAACTGTCAACCAAACATTAGTAATGTTTTTACCAATATGTTAAACGTGCCGTAAATTATGTGCCGGTGGTACCTGCCTTGTACAAATTTGTTTACATTCTGAGGCAATATACACGCTCTTATTTGGCTTCCGCACTCGCCACCAATCATATTCGGAGATTACTCATGAACACAAGGCAGCCAATCACTTGCGCTCTTATTCATACGTAACCCTCCAGGTGCGCTCGATTTAGCTTTAGCTCGCCCGGCGTGCCGGATAAGTGGGGTTCCAGTTGATCGTTTGGGACCTATTTTGACATCCCCAAAATATGCTTGCAATTCAAAGAAAAATGAATGTTGCCAAGCAGAGTTCTCTATGCGACATTAAAGTATTAATTAATTCATAAATATAACCACAGAATATGATCATTGATTTGTGGGATATCTGGAACAACAGAGCATTTGCAATACATTTGCATCACTGTTTTTGTTGTAGTTGTAGAACTCAAAATAACTCTATGGCATGAGCTGATTATACTGTGCAAAGTAAGGTTTGGGTGTTAAGGGACTTTCCTTTACTCCATTTTCTGTTGAGAGACCGATTTAGAAGGTTCTAAATATTAGACGTGATGTTTGATGTTGGACCTAAAGCAATTTGAAATACTTATTTTTCATATCAGTAGGGATCTCTCTAAAACATCCTCACAATTCTCAGCTGAATAAACATGAAAATAAGACAAATAAATGCCATACTATCCCTTTCTGTATTATTCTAGCCACATAATGTGATGGTGTATAGTGGTGAAATGTCAGATAAGTTATTGTGAATATGATCCTTAGTTTCCCGGAAATGCAGACACCCATCGTCAAGACATGCAATTACAACTAAACATGTCAAATGAAAATAAAGCAGCTATAATGCCTTTGTTAACTGCTGTTAACAAGCGATGGATTAACTGAAATGCACAGCCACAGTCTCCCAAGCGTTAAGAAAAGAGAGGCCAGATACATTTTTTCACAGTTTTCTTTTGGATCCCTCACATGTGATCTTACTCTGACGTTTCCTTGCTCATGACAGAAATACTTCACAGTTCACACACACAGGGACAAACTACATGACCTTGCTTTCATTCATCAGGCGTGTGTGCAGAGAGACAGAATTGACATGCCAATTATTTGATGTTGCATTCAACCCCATTTTAGTGTTGACATTTGTGTCATCAGTAAGGCCATCTGCTCCTATAGCACGTATACTTTCTCCGTTGTGAAGTTGTTGTTGAAAGTGACCCTCCTGTTATCTGTACAGCTGCCTCTACAAGGGGTGTTTGGGTTCTCTCCCCATGGTAGTCCGTGTTTAAAGCTGTGCACACAAGCAAAACTTTGCACACACACACACGCACACACATGCAAAGACCAACAAAAACTTTAGTGCATGCACGCACGCACGCACGCACGCACGCACACACACACACACACACACACACACACACACACACACACACACACACACACACACACACACACACACACTCATACTCAGTACAATGAATGCACCATGGCTTTGACCTGTCTAAACTGCCTTAATTACTCATGTTGTTGAAGCTTGGGAAGACTACTGGCCTTGTTTCCTGCTTGTGCAGGATTGGTGAGTTTCTATGGTTACTGACTGTGCTGATTTGCAAGAGCCAATGAGGGGGTACAAAACAAGTTCAGGGGAGAGGGCCTTGTGCAAGTGTGAGGGTTATACTCGTCTACCCATTCAGCTCATACAGTTCCACTCGGCTTGTCTCGTCTCTTAACTTGTCTCATCTTCTATGCTAGTCTTCTACATACAGCAATCTTCATTGGATAAATACAAGCAGTTTCAGTATAAGATAGTTTATCTATAGTTATAAAGTTTATCCATAAAGGGAATGACCATACTTTGGTGTTCTTAAAGAGAGAATACTTTTTTGTTCACTTAAATGGACTACTTCTGTGTTTTCCTTAAACTGGAATGTGAAAGGATTTTTGCTGCTTAAAAGTAATTTTTGGTATTTGATTTATTCACTGGAACTTGTTGGTGTAAGGCTGGATATCTAAACAAGGTGTTCACACCTTCAAGGCTGCATAGGCATGGGCATAGATGGAATTCAGTTGAAGGAAGAGGGGGATGAGGTGAAGGAGAAGAAAGAAGATGAAGTGATCCACCTGAGGAGGACAATAGGCCTGCTTCCGGCTATCTCCTTCATCATCGGTACCGTGGTGGGCAGCGGCATCTTCATTGCACCAAAAGGGGTTCTGATGAACAGTGGTAGTGTGGGGCTGTCACTGGTGGTTTGGGCACTGTGTGGGGTCCTCTCCACCTTCGGTAAGCACCAACTGTCATTTTAAAAGAGGTACTGGGTACCTATGAGAGCAAGAGGAGCATAATTGTGATGTTTGAGTGGTAGTTGCTAACACAATATCCGTCTTGAAACATTTTCATTAGATATTCACACATCAGTCTGATTCAGTATTGTTAAAGGTCCAATGCAGCTGTTTTTATCTCAATATTAAAACAGTTCTGAGTAACAATTAAGCACCTTACTGTGATTTAAAAAATAAATAAAAAAGGTTAAAAATATTTAAAAAATAGCTTCTTATCAAAAAGCAATTTATCTCGCAAGAATTTTGCTAGGACTTTATGGGAAAGGTCTGAATGAGGAGCCTAATTGGAGGAGCCTAATGGGAGGGATATGCAACCTGGAAACTAGCTGTTATTACACTGCCTGGTGATGTAGCCAAGCATGGCAAAACAAGCTGAAATTTCAGGCAGTCTGTTCAAACAGGTCTTACATTAAAAGGGCATTATCATAACTTTCACAGTATTATTCCAACCTCATAGTGTGGAAATATATATAAAACACAGGTAAATCATGCATTTGACAGCACTGCCCCTTTAATTCACAGACAGCACACAACATTCACTCCCCTAATGGAAGTTTAGGCTACCTCAGAGGTGTATTCTAGAACTCGCTGTATTTTCTTTGGCAGTAAACTTTGCTGGATGTATTCACTTAGTTGAATGATCTGGTCAAGGTCCACAATCCTCTGGTATTTGCACCTGCGATCAACCTTTGCACCTACAGTTGAAGTTGAATGTTTACGTACACCTTAGCCAAATACATTTAAACATTTCACAATTCCTGACATTTAATCCTAGTAAAAATTTGCTGTCTTAGATCAGTTAGGATCACCACTATATTTTAAGAATGTGAAATGTCAGAATAATAGTAGAGAGAATGATTTATTTCAGCTTTATTTCTTTCATCACATTCCCAGTGGGTCAGAAGTTTACATACACTCAATTAGTATTTGGTAGAATTTAACTTGGGTCAAACGTTTCGGGTAGCCTTCCACAAGATTCTCACAATAAGTTGGCTGAATTTGGGCCATTCCTCCTGACAGAGCTGGTGTAACTGAGTCAGGTTTGTAGGCCTCCTTGCTCGCACACACCTTTTCAGTTCTGCTCACAAAAATTCTCTCGGATTGAGGTCAGGGCTTTGTGATGACCACTCCAATACCTTGACTTTGTTGTCCTTAAGCCATTTTGCCACAACGTTGGAAGTATGCTTGGGGTCATTGTCCATTTGGGAGACCCATTTGCGACCAAGCTTTAACTTCCTGACTGATGTCTTGAAATGCTGCTTCAATATATCCACATCATTTCCCTCCCTCATGATGCCATCTATTTTGTGAAATAGTTTTGGAGCAGTGGCTTCTTCCTTGCTGAGCGGCCTTTGAGGTTATGTCGATATAGGACTTGTTTTACTGTGGATATAGATACTTTTGTACCTGTTTCCTCCAGCATCTTCAAAAGGCCCTTTGCTGTAGTTCTGGGATTGATTTGCAATTTTCGCACCAAAGTATGCTCATCTCTAGGAGACAGAACGCGTCTCCTTCCTGAGCGGTATGACTGCTGCGTGATCCCATGGTGTTTATACTTGCGTACTATTGTTTGTACAGATGAGCGTGGTAGCTTCAGGTGCTTGGAAATAGCTCCCAAGGATGAACCAGACTTGTGGAGGTCTACAATTATTTTTCTGAGGTCTTGGCTGATTTCTTTTGATTTTCCAATGATGTCAAGCAAAGAGGCACTGAGTTTGAAGGTAGGCCTTGAAATATATCCACAGGTTCACCTCCAATTGACTCAAATTATGTCAATTAGCCTATCAGAAGCTTCTAAAGCCATGACATAATTTTCTGGAATTTTCCAAGCTGTTTAAAGGCACAGTCAATTTAGTGTATGTAAACTTCTGACGCAATGGAATTGTGATACAGTGAATTATAATTGAAATAATCTGCCTGTAGAAGAAGAATTACTTGTGTCATGCACAAAGTAGATGTCCTAACCGATTTGCCAAAACTATAGTTTGTTAACAAGACATTTGTGAAGTGGTTGAAAAATGAGTTTTAATGACTCCAACCTAAGTGGACGTAAACTTCCGACTTCAACTGTATGAAGTAACTTTGACTTATCTTATTTAATTAAGATAATAACAGTTTCCTGTACAGGTTATTGTCATACATGCCTCCACTATTATTTGTACCATTAACATAATTTAAAACATGTATTATCATTCAAGTATATGAGTCCTTGCACAGATGTCCAAATGTTTACTATTAAACTGATGGTTTAAGATGTAGGATCTTAATTTGAGCCAGTTTGCTACAGCAGGAAAATGAGCCTGCAACAGGAAATGTGAATTATTATGTGGATTATAATTAATGGCCATTTTTGTAGGGGTTGATGCATTTTTCATTAGAGCAAATCAAGTCTGACATGGAAATGTCAGTGGAAATTACAAACTTTAGAAGCCTTTTTAAACCTCAAATACACTTACAAGTTTGAATTTCCTGCACAGATTCTAAGCAACAAAATTCTAAGCAACAAGTGATCAAATTAAGATCTGTACTATTCATCAAGGTTGTTTATAGGGTAATAGCCTATGGCTGACCAAATAAACTGATCAAAAGGGTAGAATGGACTGAAAGCATGGGGTGGATGTGTGGCTGACCTTTCCCAGGTATTCCCCCAGTTTTATCTTTATTATACCACAGCTATAAGCACAGCTATAACTAGTGATATGCACTGAATAATGAATATTAAAAAAAAAAAATGTTTCCTGAATGTATAGAGATAGTTATACAATAGAAAATATCCCAGCCCACTGAGCAAAAACTTGTTGAGTCCACATGATTTCCACATCATTTCAACCAACAAATCCAATGTGATGGCATTGAGTCAACGTGGAAGACTGACTGTATTTGAAAAAAGTCATCAATGTACGGGGATTTAGTATTTTTTTCACTCAACTTTTCACCTGAATCCAATGACGTGGTGAATTTATTTTGTGATTTCACGTTGAATTCCCCTTAGATGACCACTCAACCAAATGTAAATCAAAACTTTGTGTTGAACTGACGTCTGTGCACTGTGGGAGATGTGTCATCTGTCTCTGTCCTTTGTCCAGGGGCCTTGTGTTATGCTGAGCTGGGAACCACATTTACAAAGTCAGGGGGCCACTACACCTATCTCCTGGAGACATTAGGACCCTTACCTGCGTTCCTGCGTCTCTGGGCAGAGTTTTTATTCATCAGGTCAGCAGCCTGTATCTCTGTGTGTCTTTGCATACACTCTTAGAATAGTTTAGGAGACAGTATAGTTTACTACCAGTTTTTCTAATACTTTTACTGTACTCCATGTGGACTGTAAAGGCCAGCTGTAGCATCCTACGTGTCCCTGGCGTTCGGACGCTATGTGGTGGATCCCTTTTTCAGCCCTTGTGCTCCTCCCACAGCACTGATTAAACTGGTCAGCATCCTTGGAGTGAGTGAGTGATAAAATACAACCGATAAGACTTTGTGAATTGTTTGATTACTATGGAATTCTATTTCAACAAGGTTTATCTTCCTCCTCTCACTGTAGCATTTGTGGTGGCGATAAACTGCTGGAGTGTGACCCTGGCATCTCGCACCCAGGTCACGCTGACATTCATCAAGATGTTTGCCCTGGTCCTAATCATCGTTCCTGGCATCATGGCATTAGCCAGAGGTGGGGTAGTGGTTTTGGTAGAGTTACATGATACACAATGTACACAATATACCCAGGACCCTATTCAGTCAAACCCTGCTAACTCGTTTTCCTCGCTCCCCTCCCCAGGACAGACAGAGAACTTTCAGAATGGCTTTGAGATTGATACATTAACACTGGATAAGCTACCATTGGCCTTTTATTCTGGTCTATATGCCTATGGTGGATGGTAAGCAGTGCACCAAAAAAATCCCATACCATACCATCCATAAAGAACTGTTAACTGATAAATGGACATCTCTTACTTTCTTTGCAGGTTTTATCTGAATTTTGTCACAGAGGAGGTCATTAACCCAAATAGGTATTTTACATTCAAAAAACGATGTGATTGACCAATTATTTACACACAAAAAATCAAGTAACCTCAAGTCTTAGTCTGCTCTATTTTGTCAGAAACATCCCACTGGCAATCATCTTCTCCATGGTGACGGTGACTGTGTGCTACGTTCTTGTCAACGTGGCCTATTACACCATGATGACAGCAGAGGAGCTTCTTGTGTCTGACGCTGTGGCTGTGGTCAGTAATATGGCACCAGATGGTCAAATCCAAGAAAAGGAAAATAACTGCATGTGAAATGAACTGCATGTGAGCCTCATATATGCTGTCTGTTTATCGCAGACGTTTGCCAATCGTGCGCTTCACGGCTTGGCCTCTGCGATTCCTGTACTGGTAGCTGTGTCCTGTCTTGGGGCGCTTAACGGTGGCTTCTTTGGAGCACCCAGGTAATAATGCTGCACTCTCGTAATTCAGAAACATACACCTTGATGTACACTTGGCTGGTTCTATTCACGAGACGTCTGTCTGTCCGTGGTGCAGGATGCTGTTCGTGGGGGCCAGGGAGGGACACTGGCCAGTTCTCTTCTCAATGATCCACATCCGTAGAAACACGCCTCTGCCTGCTGTTCTGCTGCTGGTATAGTCTACTACTACTGCCCATAGTCTACCTTGCCAACCCAATTAGAGTCTCTTTACAAACATCTGTATTGGCTTTGCTTTCATGGTCCAGTTGAGATGTTTGTGTTGTCCTTCCTGCAGTATCCGATGGTGGTAGTGATGGTGGCCAGAGGAGAGATCTTCCAGCTGATCAACTTTGCCTCCTTCTCCCGGTGGCTCTTCATTGCCATGGCGACCATGGGGATGCTCATCCATCGCTACCGCTTCCCCCTCCACCCAAGACCCTTCAAGGTCGCTATGACTACTATAATTAACTAATGACCCTTGTTTGGTACTGTTTCTTGACTGCTTACCTAGTTTTATTCCTATGATCAGCTCATAATTCTATTCTATGTCTACTAGGTGCCGCTGGCCATTGCAGTCACCTTCACAGTGGTGTCCTTCTTCATCGTTGGGCTGTCTCTGTACTCAGACCCCTGGAACACAGGGGGCAGCTGCGCTCTCACCCTGTCTGGAATCCCTGTCTACTACCTGACCGTACACCGCTCACACCTGCCCACTCGATGGAGAAAGAGCTTCAGTGAGTCACATCCTTATCATGCCACTATAATGTCGTTGTCATCATACTGAATTACTGATAGCAGAAATGTCAGGTGAGGGTGGTGTTGTGTGGGATAGTTATGGCTGTTGTGTGAGTCACCGACAGGACTGCCTCTCTATTCTCCAGACTACTGCAGTAAGCAGCTCCAGATACTGCTGGAGGTGGCTCAGCAGGAAGTTCAGACCTACTAAAGACGCCTCTTTAATCACACACACTGACCAAACGGACACCCATTGCTGTGTCCTCCATATTGTATGTAGATGTGAACACCAAGGCATGTTAGTTAGATTTGGAAAATAATGAGCCGTTAACTCTACAGCATTCACTGCTGGGAAAGTTAGTTCTGCTGAAAAAACCCCAATGACTATTGTTTTTGTTTACTTGAATTAATGAGGTGTACTTTTTACGCTTTGAATACGATAGATGTTTTGTGTTGATTATTTACATCTAAAATGATGATCATGAGCAAATGTTGACATACTGGTATTTAGTACTCAAAACAAAAAGAGAAACGGTGACGTATTCATTTATTCCCATTTACATAGGATTCATTAAACAGACATGCTTTTCTTAAACATCCCAAAAGTTACCCATGTCAGTTTCTCCCCAAACCTCCCTCTGGGGTCTGTTGTACCAGTCATATAATAAATACGGAGCCAGAATGTAAAGGTTCTTGCATATTATGTGGTGTTCATGCCCCTTCCAGTTTATCATACCTTCAATTATAATATGGGACAATAAACCCAGGACTGTGTGGAATCTAGTTAAAGTTAAGACATCTAAACCCAACCAATGTGAAAAGGAGCAGCAAAGTCAGCGGGTTTCACTGTAGTCAGCACACCCACCCAAAAAGAAAAAAGGCACTTTAAACATTTTACATTAACTATTTTCCAAGACACCAGTACGGTAAAAATATGAAGCCAAGTCAATCACCAGCAATCCCATGCCATGATATTAAACACTAGCAGACAGGATGCTCCTCAAACTTTAACCTGAATGTGTCCACTACAAGCACAGTTAACAAACGAGCCAACAAGAACTAGAAAAAGCCATATACATCGTTCAGAATTGGTCATATGCAAATGATGCCATCTTCCTTTCCCATAACTATGACCCTTCGATCAAAATAAAAACCATAAACTCACACATTAAAATGTTTAATCTTCTAGCCAAAAAACTTCCAATGACAATTCAAACATACATTTTTTTTTTTTAAATTCTAATATATTTCCCTTCTACAGACGGATGTAAGACATCACCATACTACTTCATGCTTTTACATAGTTTCTCACTCACTACTACTACTCTTTAAAAGTTCACAAAGCAGATTGGACATTGTGTCATACCTAGAATAAGTTACAAAAGTGCACTAGAATAAGTGTTGACTTGGTCAATCAAAAATGGCATCTCCTTTGGGTGTAGACAGTCCTTGTTGTTTTATTACTTTCTCTCATTGGTGGTTGATCGTCTGTACATCATGTTACATCCTTTCAGAGGTCCAATCAAATGGAGACTCGCTCACTTTCAGAGGAGGCACCACATCTTATATTCTAGCATGGTAGTGTCGGTCTCACTGGATAGTGATGATTTATCTATGTATAAATGTACATTTTAAAGAGCAAAACATATTACAAAATGTGCAAATTAAACATACATCTTCTATGTAGGCTACATACATCAACATACAACTCAGGCATACTTTTCGGTTCCCTAGTAGTTCCTTCAAGACTATCGTGGGAGACAGTGAATTGTAATCAAAATATGGTCGCTTAAGCTTGTGGCATGAAACACAACCAAGAGAGAGGAAAAACACTGGTTAGTAGTGACAAAAGCAACCAAAGACAAAGGTCAAATCTAAGTTAGAAAACTCCCACATTTACAGATTGGAAGACAATGTGAGCAGCTTGGGTAATGATGAGACTATGGCATCCTCATCTAGCAAAGAACTTTGAAAGGGTCGTGCTCTCTGCTCGGCAGTGGCTACTTGAGTTCAGGGATGAGCTGAGACCAGCTGATGTTCCCCATACCCAGATCATCATCCTCCAGGCCAGAGAAGCTGATATCCACCAAGATCTTGCTCAGGCTGTCGTTCATGGTGTCCAGGACCAAGCCCTCCGTAAGGGAGCGGTTGGCTGTGGAGGGACCCCCGATTTGGAGGTCTCTGGAGCAGCCCTGCAGACGCTCCGGCCCCGGGGAGCAGGTGTCGGTGGGGCCAGCCGCGGATGTGGAGCGTGCAGAGGTGAGCAGCTCGCGAGGGGAGTTGAACAAGGGCAGGTCCTTAAAGGGAGTGCTACTGAAGCTGAAGGTGGTGTGGTTATGGCGGTCCGGGGTGAAGCTGGGGCCGGGGGTGCGGATGGGGCTGAAGTCCAGCATGCCGCCTCTTTCCTTGCCCAGTGGGGTTACCCTCCAGGGCTCTAACAGCACAGTGGGTGGCTTGCTGGGGGTGGAGGAGGCTGGGTGGCTGCTCTTGATGGGGGTCTTGAAAGAGAAATCCCTGCAGGGGCTGTCAGGCTCCGGCCGGGGGTCGAGCTCGGCATCCTGTAAGGCGGAGCCGTCAGAGGCCAGGCCCGAGTCGAAGAAGGTGCTGTCAGGAAAGAGGAGTACGGGCTCCTCGTTGGAAGGCAGGACAAGGCGCTGCTTGCGACGGGAGCTGCTGACTTCCTTCCTGGTGTTGGTCAGAATGGCCCTAGGGGTAACGGAGATCAGGGGCACACAGACCTGCTCCTCCTTAATCTCCTCAACTGGAGGAGCATACAGCATCACTGTGGAGGCATCACTGTACGTAACCTGCCAAACGCAGTCACAACATGTATTAATTTAATGATTATAGGGAATCAAGTAACCTCCAGCCACTTTACAATAAAAAAAAGGTATGGTGAGACTTTACCTTGGGAGCTATACGGACCCTCTTGCCCCCTCCTGAGGAGCTAGATTTCTGCTGGGGGGCAGAGAGGGGGAGCCGTGTGGACGAGGACAGGAAGAGTGACTGGGTGAAAGGCAGCTGGATGGGGACCAGGTAGGAGTCTGCACGAGGAAGAAGGGGCTTCATCTTCCTCTCTGAACATATGGATGGCAGAAAAAATAAGAAGTAATGAGGCAACGGCTACACATCAATAATTTCCAACTCTCAAAGGTTTGGTAATCGTCCAGCTGCTTGTTTCCCCCACGTCTTTCTCTCACTCACCAGGGACACTGGCAGATGTTTTCTTGATGTCAGGAGCAATTCTCTTTTGTTGCTGCGGGAAACAATTGAGATGTTAACTTCTTATTCCCAACAACTATTCTAATTGAAATGGTCCCTTTCTCTTCTCAAAGACAACATATGAAGACGGCATGAGTTCGACCTGTGTAGGAGAAGTTACTATGTACGGTGGTCCTGTGACATCTGCCTCCCTCTGCCTACACCTCACATCTCCCCTGAAATTGTCAGCTTAATGAGCTAAACAAGAGCAGATGGAAAGCATGTCCTGTCCTCTCTCCGACTGTCCTGTCCTCCCTGACTGACAGCCACAGATGAAAAGAAGGGTAAAACGATCTTACATGTTGGTCACAGACCTGCATGGTCCGAGACGAGATGGAAGTTGGATCAGACTCAGTCTGTGGGGTGGAAAATTGGTCAAAAGGGACAGAGTTATAAAGATATTCATCAAAAAGTAGATTTCAGAGTGAAGACAGTTATTTGCAGGCATTTGTTCCTTTGTGGAGTCCCATAGTTGTAATTGGCCAGCGACAAAATATGACTTAGAACAGAAAAGTGGGTAACATGCCAACCTTGTAAACCTGGTCAAGAGTAAGGCAGCGATTAGCCTCTGGGCGGATGGTCCAGTAGGAGATCTTGCCATCTTGTGTTGTCTCACGGATGAACATGTCATGCAGGGAGAGATTGTGGCGGATGGAATTCTGGCAGAGGAGCATAGACAATATCAAACTAAGAGGATGTGGCTTATGCCATTCGCAATTATACAAGTTTTTGTTGAGTGCTTAAGGGGTATTTTTCTGCTTCTATTATAACATGATCTGGTCCTCAACTACTACAGTGGCACCAATAAAATCGTTCTGTGACCAAGGGCTTATTGTGGATGTTTACCTTCCAGCCTGGCTTGGCCACCTTTCTGAAATATGGAAAGTGATCCTCAATCCAAGTGTAGATCTCTTTCAATGTCATCCTCCTGCTCTTCTTACTGTTGATGGCAAACTGAATCATTGCCATGTACGAGTAGGGTGGTCTCTCTGACAAGGGGTCTTTGACAACCCTGTGTGCTTCCATTCGCTCACTTTGTGACTGTGTGCAAAACAGAACAAAAAAAAGAGAGGTTGGTTTTGTTTGGCCTATTTAGATACTACTCTTTTAAGACTCAACATATGCAGCAAGCACACAGAACTAATATCACACTTGAGTGCAACACTTGAAACATTCTAGATAAACATATAACACGTTGCCGGTGACACCCTCGGCATCACTGTTTACATACGTCTGTTGACAATCACACCCAGATGCTAAAAGAGGAGCCAAACCTGGAGAATCTGTTGGCAAGTGTCATGATTCTCTTTGTTGGCAGCTTTCTTAGCAGGATCTGGGTCAAGACCATCTGTATTCATCCTCCCAAGCCACTGGATGTTAGTAAGGCTGTCATCTAGAGGACTGCAATCAAGGTCCCTATTCACTGTGAAATAATAACAACTGTGCGCATCAACAATGTTCATCATCAAACAGTTAATTAAACAACACCGGAAAAGTAGAGGGTCATTTAACCCAAAATCATGCAAATAAAGCAAATAAACATACATGGTTTGATTGTAGTCAAAGCCTTAGTATCCTTTAGGCAGTCCATTGTTGTTGCCTTCTCTGGCTGTGTGACAAGAGCCATGCTACTCTTACCAGAGCTGCAACCGCTCATATAGTTAGGTTGACAGATAGAATCTGCACCATCCTTGATACAGCCACCACCACTTAGAAGGATGAATTTGTTTGGTCCTTGAGAGCCACACTCCTTCCCCTTGGCAGTGAGGGCCCCAATTACACTCTGAAGGTCTGCAGTTTTGGGGATGACAACCACCTGTGTGCCAGGCATAGTGGGATGGTCCATGATACGGATGCCATCAGGAAAACACTGGCCACCTGAGGGTTTGGATGTGGATGCTTCCTTGTGTCGTAGTCCATCCGGCTCATCAATTGCTGGTTCATTTAGCTGAAACGGAAGCTTCCTCCTCCTAAGGATCAGGGGCCTTCTTGGGCTCTGTCTCATTCTGCCCAGATTACAGAGCTGGCCCTTTGACTTCACTTGATGTCTGAAGAGATAACAGGTAACGTTAAAGTTAGAATGTAACGTTACAGCCAAAACTACATTTTCCCTGGGGCAGACAAAGCTGGTTAGGTTTGAGCTAGTTAGCTATAATGGCTAAATGATAGCTAAACTGATCTGATGACGAATCAGGAGCTGACAACTTTCTACCTGAGTTGATATGCTGCAACTAAGTAAGCAAGCCTGTCGATGCAAAAGCTGTTAGTTCAAAAAAATTATCCAAGGTTCTTTTGATGGGCAAATTAAAGTAGCGTTGGTAACAACGCTGAATTAAATGTATATCGGGTATGGATCACATCATGAACTGATATTTTCCATACTTGTGCTGACGTTACTCTAGTAACTTGCTAACCTAACTATACTAAAATCTATTTGATGGTATCAATTAAAAATAAAGCAGCCAGATAATTGTTACTATAGCTAGCTAGCTAACGATTTTAGAATAGAAATACCAGTCTTTCAAATATCAGCTATGGTTATGACGCAGTCTTCTAGAACATGATGGTGTTAGCTAAATTAGATAGTTGCTAATCCACGGTTTTATAGTTAGCTAGCTAACATACAAAGAAGGTAGAAAAATATTCCCCAAACTAAACTAGTAGTTAGTTAGATAGCGGTAATAGTTAACGCGTTTAGTTTGCAAGCTAACGTTAGTCCAGTTAATTAGCAAGCTAGCTAGCAACTTTAACCAAGTTGCATATCACAAACCTTCATATTATGGTGATGCAATGCGCTTTTGTTCTGGGTTATTTGACTCCTTAATTAAACAATGACAATAATCGAAAATGAAAGTTGACAGGTAGTTTGTAGATCTCAATCTCCTTTCATTCAGTCTGAAAGTGAATGGGATTTTGAATTTTGGCGCAGTATTTGCGATTCCGGTCATGTGGTCTTTGCATATCCAATGGGTGAACCCAGTGGATGTGAAAACCAATCAGTGTTAACCATTATGTTAACGGAAAGACTTGGAGGACAGCGAAGCAAATGCAAAATGTTTGACCTTTCTGATTCTGACATTATGTATTCAAAACATTGATAGCTAGCTACTTCTGACATGCAGTTTACACCCAGGTACGTCGTGTGATATACGAAGGCTTAAGTACTCTTCCATGTGTTCACTCTGTTATTTTTTGTTGTTGTAGCTAACTAGCTACTTAACCCAAAGCAAGCTATAGTGTTAAAACGTTTCTTATATGCCACATTTGTTTCATACTGCACTCTACGTCACCATATATTTAACCTTCTCTTGATCCAACAGCTCCTCAACCATGATCTCTGATGCCCCGTAAAACAAGAAAGACATCTTTGCTATACTCACAGAAGCCGTCGCTGTTGTTTTTTGAGCCACCACTTGATGACGCCAGATACCACAATGTGCCTCAAGTGAGAGGCGCACTCAATCCCAAGTCATTTCTAGATGAGGAGCAGCGACAGAACAGCTGCACAGCCTGTAGTTCTTGGGTAATCACAGTTTATAACTGTTAATGTGTACGATGATAATCATGTTTTTAATGTAATTATTTACTGTCTTCTGAATGTTGTCCTTTCATAGACTATAAATAATGTATGACAAACATGTTCAAAGATGTGTCTCTCACTCACTCAATTTCAGGTGAGTCCACAGTTTGATCAGTTACCGCCCCCTGCACCCAGAGGAAGGCGAGGGAGGAAGAAGTGCCTCTCTGCACCAAGCATTCTTGACAGGAGTTCTAACTTATCCAGAAAACGTAGTGTTTGCAAGTTCCAAGCCTTATCCTTTCAGAGAAGGTCAACAGCCCAACCTCTCCATCAAAAACATGCACGTAGAAAGAAAGCTGTAGAATCTGCACTTGGGGCCCATGAGGAGCAGCAGGGCTTGCAAGTTCATAAGGTTGGTTCTCTAAGTACAGAGTACCTAAGTAACCAAGATGAAACGGAGACACCAACACAGATAACTTCTCTCAGGAAAGGGACAGCTGAGAGGAGACGGTTGTCAGAGGTAACACCGGAAGATGCAGCATCAACCTCCAGCAGATGTGTGGGAGTCCTTAGAACGTCAGCTGCCAATGTTGCCAGACATGGCAAGAGCCCAGCGTCATGCTCTGCTCAGACTCCTGCCTCAGCAACACACCACACCCCTGGCACAAACAATGTTTTCTCCCCACTTGATGTAGAGACTCCAGAGTTACACCATGATGGAAGTTCCTCCTTTCTTCGCCTCCTGTTGCCACAGCCGATGACCCCGCCACATACTGTGACTTCAGAGATTTTAGCAACAGACACCCCAGAGAGGGACTATGGAGTCAAGGTTACATGGAGGAGGAGGAAAGGGCTGATGAGGTTGCTGATGGACCGAGGTTATCTTTCAAGTGCAGAGGCACTAATTAGCATCTAATCAACATAACTGTAAATGTTGACATCATTTTACTATCATGTTCTGCAATTAACACTGAATTGTAGTTAACACCACATGAATGAATTAGTCCACTGATTGAAAGTGATATGTTGCAATAACTATAATATTATTGAGTCCACTCAATTGTTTTGCTGCTCGGAATAACGTTGTCCATGTGCAGTTGGTAGTTCAGCCCATTATGGATGTGGCTCTGTCTAGGTTCTTGTTTTCTTTGTACCCTGGGTCCACATTAAATCTTTTTAAAAATGGGTTGTTTTTCAATTTTACATAAATGCATAATGAATTTTTGTGGTGTGAGTGTTACAACACTAGCTAGTATCTTTGGTATAAATAGAGGGGTCTATTTACTAGCTACATTTGTGGTAACATGGAATGCAAAGGCAAAGAAACCTGTCCAATCACTCAAGTGTATATAACCTGCCATCCAATAGGATAGTCCGTTGTAGTCATGTGCGGTAACTAGGGCTGTGGGGAACAATTTTCCAAGCGTGTCAAGGAAAGTTGTATGCTGCACCACCAGCTGGGATCCATAGCAACCGTGGATAAACATGAGTTACTACAGCATAAGGTAAGTAAAACATTTATATATATATAGTTTGCCCATTATATTATGTAGAAATGCAGTGTCCAAATTGCATAGGCGAAGCGTGTCTGGTGGGTGGTGCGCGAGACTAGTTCTCACTTAACTTATTCAGAAGGCACTGTTGCTCAAGAAGGCTGATGCTAGTTTGGCTAATGTTAGGCTAGCTAGCTAACGTTTCTTGCTTGCCTGAAGATAGCTGAGCACGCTGAGTGGTAAATCAATCATGGAAGATAATACCAAGCACAAACTAAAATACATATTTTCCACAACTTGAAATGTAGCTAACTATTATATACAGGAATCAAGCAGAGTTAAACGCTTATCATTAACCATTTGGGCATCGTTTTATCGCGAAAGGGAAGCGTGAGTTGGTCAGTGAATTGTAGCTAGGAAAACCCCATCGATAGTTAGCTAGCTAACGTTAGCGTGCTTGTTAACGGTAAAGCAGAAAGCGCACAATTCTTCATGGATTGCTCGTAAACTTTTTAATATTTTTTTTGTAACAGGAATGTGTTTGAAAATGAGGGAATCTTTTTTATTTTAACTAGCTATCTAGCTATAACGTTCCATCTGAAAAATGTCAAAATTGTATGAACATGCATGTTGACAACGAAGCTATAACGACGTTATAAACATCTGTCAAAGCTCAAGTCTTGAATATGTTGGGTTGCT
Source organism: Oncorhynchus kisutch (assembly GCF_002021735.2). Taxonomy (NCBI): domain Eukaryota; kingdom Metazoa; phylum Chordata; class Actinopteri; order Salmoniformes; family Salmonidae; genus Oncorhynchus; species Oncorhynchus kisutch. The sequence goes on from NC_034182.2 coordinate 3,455,907, forward strand.
AACGTTACATTATTGCGTCACGAAAGCCATCAGATGGGGAATATATTACACTCGATTTCTAGAGTTACTGTGGCTTTGTCATAGGAGCTTGCGCCATTCTCCTTGGAGACGGCATCGCAGAAATGTGGGTAGCTTGCTAAAAAATACAGTGTTAAAGCCTATGAGGGGGGCAATCTTGGCAACATCACTTGGCACGGTCACTACCGAAGAAGTCTCCCGAAACGGAAGAAGTGACAGGATGATCAACATCAACAAAAGCAGGTGACTCAAGCTAATGTCATAGCATGATGATGGTATGGAATTGTGGCCAACATGGGGACAATCCGATGTTGATTAGGGTGTTGGATGGTTCAGTTCGTGGTTAATGATGTGATCGTTATGTGATAGGCTACATGGAGGCAATAGACAAATGATAATATGTCAGTCAGAGTATGATTCTTATTTAACACTACCAGAACCCTTCGGCATAACAGAATCAGCTGTCATAAACACAGTCATGACAGTTTGTCATTAAAATTACAACTGACTTTATACTGTTTATGACCCTGCTATTATGACAAACAATGTTCTTTTGAGCAGCTTAATGTGTTACACTAGCACCCACAAGTGAAATCCACTGCATTGCTTTTGCAATCTCATTTCACCCTGTGAAGTTGAGTTTCATTTAGGGATTCTTACTGCTTATTTCACTAGCAAACGTTTTCCATATGCTGTGCATTCCTGGTCAAAATAATGACACTCCACCCCCATATGATTGTGGATTGGAATGTAGGATGGCTGAACTATCTGGAGGCAATAAAGAATTCCACAGTCTTTGGTTTTTAAAGCGTGCCCACGAATGTTGCAATACCATTGCACCCACAACAAACAATATTATTGGCTATTCCCTTTGTGACATCAATGCACACTGTGGAAAATGGCTCAGGAAAATTCATAGGCAAACATGTAGGCACAAGACATACAGTATTTCCTCTAGGATTTCCACCGAACATTTTAGAGGCCCTCTTGGACGCTGAGACAAAATGTTGCAGTTTTAAAGCTAATTTCCTGCAATTCTACACATTTTGCCATGGGGCAGAGGGAACATTTTACTGTTTTATAGCTAGTTTCATGCTATTCTAAACATTTTGCCATGGGGATGAGAGAGCATTAGCAGTTTTAAAGTAACTGGCCAGAGAAAATATCACTTAAAAAAGTTTATATGCTGTTAACTCCCAAATAATGTTGTTGACTTGTCCTATACTTGTATTTGTGGCCAACGCATAAATTACAGCCACATCGACATTTTCCCACCTGGGGCAGAAAAAGATGGTTAGCTATAATAGCTCAATGACAGCTATACCGTTGAGCTGATGACGAATCAGGTGCTGACAACTTTCGACCCGAGTTGATGGGCTGCAACTAAGCAAGCAAGACATTCGATGCAACAGCAGTTAGTTTAAAAAGTATCCAAGGTTCTTTTGATGAGCAAATTAAAGTAGCGTTAGCTAGCTAGCTAGGGTAACCTGTTAACACCAAATAAAATGTATATCGGATATGGATCACATCATGATCTGATGTTTTCCATATTTGTGCTGACGTTATTCTAGTAACTTGCTAATCCTTTCCTACAATTCTACACATTTGACCATGGGACTGAGAGAAAATGTGCAGTTTTAAAGTAACTGTCCAGTGAAAATCTCACTTTAAAAGTTAGTATTCTGTTAACTCATATCCAAATAATGTTATAGACCCGTCCTATACTCATATTTGTGGCCAAAGCATAAATTGGAGAATAAACACTTCAAACTTCAAACAGACCGTTTATTAAAAAATGCTTGCTTTTTCCTGATGGAGTATGATGTAATACTCCTAAGGAGGTTGAGCTGGCCAATCAGCAGTCTACTCGTATTAATATTTTTAATGATTGGTATATGCCCACACCATTCTGTTGTTGGGGTACGCCTAAACCATTCCAACACAGAAAAGCATTTTTGGGAAGGAAAGCTATTTTACTCATATTGTAATTCGTTATAGGTCATATTTCGTATTAATCTGGAAACACTGGATAGCTACTTTTATGCAAATGTCATGTGTGTCATGCTGTGTTCTTATGCTATCTGAGTGAATCAAACATAACAAAATCAATAGGGGCCCCATGCCAGTTTTTATTCTGGTGGTTGTTAGCTAGTTCTCAAAGATGATCTTATTTAAAAATATATACCCTCATTATCGTTTCCGCATTCTTTATTAGAGGTCGACCGGGTTAATCGGAATGGCCGATTAATTAGGGCCGATTTCAAGTTTTCATAACAATCGGAAATCAGTATTTTTGGACACTGATTTGGCCTATTTATTATTTTTTGTTTAAAAAAAATTACACCTTTTATTTAACTAGGCAAGTCAGTTTAGAACACATTCTTATTTTCAATGACGGCCTAGGAACAATGGGTTAACTGCCTTGTTCAGGGGCAGAACGACAGATTTTACCTTGTCAGCTCGGGGATTCAATCTTGCAACCTTACAGTTAACTAGTCCAACGCTCTAACAACCTGCCTCTCATTGCACTCCACGAGGAGCCTGCCTGTTACGCGAATGCAGTAAGAACCCAAGGTAAGTTGCTAGCTAGCATTAAACTTATCTTATAAAAATCAATCAATCATAATCACTAGTTAACTACATATTGAGTTGATGATTTTACTAGTTTATCTAGCGTGTCCTACGTTGCATATAATCGATGCGGTGGCATTCGCGGAAAAAGGACGGTCGTTGCTCCAACGTGTACCTAACCATAAACATCAATGCCTTTCTTAAAATCAATACACAGAAGTATATATTTTTAAACCTGCATATTTAGCTAAAAGAAATCCATGTTAGCAGGCAATATTAACCAGGTGAAATTGTGTCAGTTCTCTTGCGTTCATTGCACGCAGAGTCAAGGTGTATGCGATAATAATAAACGTTTTGTTTTCGAAATGATAGTTTCCGGATTCGACCATATTAATGACCAAAGGCTCGTTTTTCTGTGTGATATTATGTTATAATTAAGTCTATGATTTGATATTTGATAGAGCAGTCTGACTGAGCGGTGGTAGGCAGCAGCAGGCTCGTAAGCATTCATTCAAACAGCACTACCGTGCGTTTTGCCAGCAGCTCTTCGCTGTGCTTCAAGCATTGCGCTGTTTATGAATTCAATCCTATCAACTCCCGAGATTAGGCTGGTGTAACCGATGTGAAATGGCTAGCTAGTTTTTGCATTATTTAAACCAAATTTAACATGTTTCATTATTTATTTGAGGCTAAATAGATTTTTATTGATGTATTATATTAAGTAAAAATAAGCGTTCATTCAGTATTGTTGTAATTGTCATTATTACAAAAAAAATGTAATTAATCGGTATCAGCTTTTTTTGGTCCTCCAATAATCAGTATCGGTATCGGCGGTGAAAAATCATAATCGGGCGACCTCTATTCTTTATATCGGGTTTTAGTTGTTTAAGTTTACACTGAAAATGTTTTATGAATACAGGGGAAACACTGACATGACGTGTTGGACCATGCCACTCCCTCCCTCCTCTTACACTAGCTTCTCAATCAGTTTCAGAACTGAGGGCACTGTCCTTAATGTAATGGCTTGTCTGAGGGAAACCAACTCCCCCTATGGTTCCCCAGCACTCCTATTGATGTCTGTTTGATGTCAGTGCATTAGGACTGTGCTGGCCAGAGGTGCCCTGAGAGCAGAGCATGGTGCTGTGTGCGTAGGAGGTTACTGTAAGCTCTGCAGAAAAAGTGTGAAATCCATAGGTCCATTTTTACCCGGAGAGGAGAATAAAATCAGAGGGCATTTCCCACCCTTTCCTGTTCGAATGCTGCAATGTGGGCTGTGATTATTTGATGTAATCTGCTTGTGTAGTCTTTCAGAGGATGTGTGTAGAGGATTAGTGTAAAGAACAGACATGTAGCCTGGGCAGGGTTTCCGTTTGGAAAATTTGGTGCCGGACACTGTGACCAGCAAGATTTTAATTTACCGGATGTTTGACAAACTTACCGGACATCCATACGCATTGGGTCGTAACATAGGGTGTCCTCCCATGGTGCTCAAAAGCACATTTTAGATTATTCTAATTCATCTTAACAGAATAGAAATTAGCCTGTAAAGGTTTAATAAAATAAAGTACACTGATGTTCTTATATCAACATGACAGGTTTTATCGTAAAGCAAAACATTGCCCAATGCGTCTTCATCAATGCAATAAATCGTAAATGAATATCATTTAAAAAAAGAAGAAACATTTAGCCTAGAAGAACAAGTCACTTACACAGTAATAAAACACAACTTCAAAATATAATATTTGTATAATATCATTTGCAAACGACCTGTCCTATAGCCTATTTGTATGAACATTTTAATTAATAAATAAAAAACCACAGCTGGTTTCAAATACAATCTAGGCCTCTCTAATTTAATTTAGCCTAGGCATAAAGGTTTTAATTAGGCTAATAAATAATACAACATGGCTGTCTACGAACTCCAGGGCCACCCCGCCTCGCTCCCAATTCCAGCTGTGATTCAGCACCACAGCAGTGGAAAGAGGCCACTCTAGGCGGCCACAAAATAAAGAAATGATCAAACTGATGTTGGACAATCAAATTTCATATGTAATTTTTTTTAAATTGCTACAGCTGGTTCAATAATAGAAAGCTTATTTTACAATGCTCCTGTGAAACGTGGCCCGCGCCATGCATTTATAAAAGCACTTGTTTCCAAAGCTCAATGTTTAGTTTATAAGTGCCACTGAATAAGCTCAACAGAAATGCATCAATAGTGCACGATACACATCATTACTCTACTCTGGTCTATCAATCCATTCCAAATCTATAAGCTGAGAGGGGATTCTTTCTCCAAATCACTTAGCTGAAGTACCTTGTGAGGACCTCGCATCTTTTTGCGTGAGTAAAAATAGAAACGCACACTGACACTAATTTCCAAGCAGCTTGAGGACTTATTAACCTAATGAAATGTATTTGCCTATGAAGTTGGAGCACATCGACTGGTATCTTCATCAATAAATAAAAGGCATTATTTTGCAATACATTATTTAATTTATTTTCAGGACAATGGGTCCGGTCACAATTTTATTTAGCGGCTTTTTATTTATTTTTTGGCCCGGAAGCTGTCATTTACCGGCTAAAGGAAACCTAGAGCCTGGGTTTGTCAGGCAAAAACAACACACCAGGCCTGGTTCGCCACCATGTCCAAGCCCCCCAACCAGCCAGACACTATTTGTTTGTGTCCAGCTGTCATGCACGCAGATGGCACAGCTGCTAGGTCTGTTCAGAGAGGAAACATGGGAGTTTTAAATCCTGGCATGTAAAACATCTAACCTATCTCTCAAGCCCTTTCCAGTATCCTATCCTTCTATCTTTCTCCGTAAGGGCTCTCTTCTCTCTCTGCTGTGGGTTTCATGCTTGGGTGACTCAATTGGCAGAGGACACGAGTGTCTGTTTTAAGAGCTGAACAGAGAGGTGGAAAGTGACCTTAACACAGCAGTATCTGAGGCTGATACCACAAACCTGAGAGTAGAGGGGAAAATGCCTCACATGAAACTGTACTGAACAAGCGCATGGCTGGACAAATGAAAATCAGGGTGCCTGTAAGGTATAGTGCACACTATTATCGTGGTCAGTGACCAAAGATAATCATGCACTCACAGTCTCACTCAAAATCAGTTACCATTCAGTCTGCTGTAGGAAAATTGTTCCTGGTTTAATTAAATGTATCTTCATCTTAAATCAGCTTTTACAGGAATTCCCTTTCCATAAAGGTGTGGTTGTTGTATCCCTATTTCACAATGGCTCAATAGACCTATAACAAACCACCTGGACCTCAAGTATCTAACTGTACAAGACCTGTGGGTGAGAAAATGGGTTGCAATTTACTTTCTGTTTTCCAGCACATTCCGAACACATGCCTCCGCAGTGGCTTGGACAATCCACCCAGTTGAGTCAGGGACTGACAGACAGAGGAAAATAATCTGGTATTTGCAATAGGGAGGCTGGTTCTCAACTGTATCATGTAGGCTACTCCATTTTAGCCTACCTAATCTCCCGTGGGCAGATTCTGCGTGTAGACCAAAGAACCTGCCGTGACTCAATGGGATGCATGAGATAGCGAGCTTCTGTAGTTTCGGTCTTTGGGTTTTCATCATTGTTATATGGACGTAAGGCGATGCTTTCGAGTGCCTACCAGTCGACACTTAACTCCTGTTTCCATCATTTGTTTTGACAGTGTTTAATTACTCTCAGGTGAATCATTCCCCAGATTGCCCTCAGCTGAGGAGAATGCCATTTTCCCTTCACAGGCACGCAAACACACGTACACTAACAGAAGACGATATGACTTAAAGGTCCTGTGATCTCCTAGCAACAGGATCAAGGTCCCCCACTTCTTGCCAGTTTTAGGAATGAGAGGGTTGTTTGTTTATACTTCCGGTAATTGGGAGTAACTGTGGTTATCATCCAGAAACAGCTTTACTTACATGGATTCAAGGAGCATATAAGGAATGCCTATGTAGAAAGGCAGAAAACCAGAATAATGTGGTTTCACATTGACAAGAAACAGTTTGGTTCTTTTTGCTATGACTAAGCAAATTCCATGTTCTGGCATTTTCTGTCAAAATAAAAGTGTTGGAATATTTTAACTTAAGATACTAGGCCTAGGTTAAAGCTCACAAAACGTAAACTTTCCCAATTGGTGTTAAATTCTGTTTTTTAGTCAATGGTCTGCGGTTTTGATATGTGCAATATCTCCCTCTTGAGTCAGAGGAAATGGTGTCTGTGGAGTTCTGCAGAAAGCATTTTTAGCTATTCCGATACAGTCATGTCCAGTTTTAGCACGTGGCCTATCAGTCTATATATCTGATACATCTTAGAAACTGAAGAAAGACAGACATATAACTAAGTCAGAGGACCAAGTTTAGGGATTTTATGCCCGGTATTTTGTCTTGGCATGAACTCACACCACATTTAGACTCCCCTAACAAATCCCTGTGCGTTCACTGTGTTGTGTTCAGAGGCTAGCCTCAAGTGTGGCGTTATGGCAACTGCTGCTACTCAGAGACCTCACCCTCAGCTGTGTGGCGCTGTCACTCCCCGGGATGGGACTCCCTCCAGCATCAGGGTAGCAGGGTTGTAGTTGGAGCTCTAGGTAGACCTTCAGACTGACTCTGGACCAGGTTGGGAGTACCATACATTACCGGAGCTGCTGCTGGACTGACTATCTATCACACACCTAGACTGGCTGATACAGCATCATGGACAGTGTAAAGAGTGGTGTCTCCCAGCCTGTCTACAGCCGCTGGTCCTACAGGTATTCAGCAGGCCTACGTAGGCACACGCTCGCACGTAGACATTATCATATTGTACACACACACACACACACACACACACACTGTGTGCTTGATTTCTCATAAATGTGTACTGTAATATGGTAGAGGAACTGAGAGGAGTCTGTGTCCTGTGAATCAGGTGTTAGTTGTGCCTGTGACAGACAGATAGGCTTTGAGCATCTCCTCCTCTTGTTCCCACTGCTCCTACCTCATACCCACACCTCTGTTCTCCTTGGACTGAATGGCTTACCTGCTGTTAAAGGGAATCCACTTGTTTCATTAGTCCACTGTTGATACAGACCCAAAATGTTTTGTATGTCAGCAGTCAAGTTTGAAAGACATTGGAATTTCAAGAAGCAAAGTGTCACCGGCCAAATGCAGTGTCAACAGGGCTAATACAAAAAAGATCTCTTTAAGTATCTCTCCCACGCTCATGTTTCATCTGCTGCATCGTCGTTACTTATTCAGAGCTCCACCACTTGTACTGTAACTAGTTTCTTTTTAACATGTTATATTGTGAGGTTTTGTTTTACAGCTGTTTGTTCTAAGGACGTGCTAAGAATAATATTTGACCAAGTAGCTGGCATGAAAGAATTTGATTGAAGTTTCTTGTGTTGAAAAGACTGTCGTTTATCTTGTATGAGTCCGATAATATCCTAGGCCTAGTTAAACAGTGTTGTTCATGCTCTACACCTCACCATGCATTGATAATTTATTCAGCTGGTGTCTTTTTCGTCTGGCTTCCTTAAAGGCACAATCTGCAATCTGGAAATCTGTTTTAATGGTCATTTCAATTCTTGGTATTTAGCAGGGCTGCCGGTTCACACAAAAAACAAATCCCATATTCTAGCTTTAACTTGATGAAGAGCTGATCTGAATGCAGGTAATCAAAAGCTGCCTAATCTCACCCATGTCATCACCCTGTTTTGAATAATCCCTCTCTCTTGTGATTTCACTGCTGAACTGGAACTGAAGCCATTCTGTCCAACCTCTGGGGAAATAGAATTTTAATTAGACTTCATTCAGTCTTTCTTTTTAACCCCGGAAAGTCATTTGCCAAAGGGGAAATTACATTTACTTTATTCAATGAACTTTAAAACATGATTTAAATTAGTCCAAAGCTGTGAAGTATATGAATGAGAATCCGCTTATTGCAGTTTGTTAATACGCTTCTCTGTTGTCGCTCGTCTGATAATAAAGTCTCTAATTTTATGCTAAATGCCAGAGACGTTTGGAACTGCATCATATTGTCATCTGTATGCAGGAGTCTCATCCTATTCACAAACCTTTTCACCAACAGACCGAGGACAATGCCATGACATGAAGGGTATCCTAAAACTTGTTCGTGACAACGTAACAGGCTATCATTGGGCTGCGTTTTGTTTGCTTGTCTCTCAGTAAGTCTTTTACAGCACAGTGTCAGTGTTATTTATTTTCACCTTTATTTAACCAGGTAGGCCAGTTGAGAACAAGTTCTCATTTACAACTGCGTCCTGGCCAAGATGAGTCAAAGCAGTGCGACAAAATAAATAACACAGAGTTACACATGGGATAAACAAACGTACAGTCCATAACACAATAGAAAAATCTATATACAGTGTGTGCAAATGTAGTAAGATTAGGGAGGTAAGGCAATAAATAGGCCATAGTGGAGAAATAATTACAATTTAGCATTAACACTGGAGTGATAGATGTGCAGATGATGATGTGCAAGTAGAGCTACTGGGGTGCAAAAGAGCAACAAATATATAATATGGGGATGAGGTAGTTGGGTGGGCTATTTATAGATGGGCTCTGTACAGGTGCAATGATCGGTAAGCTGCTCTGACAGCTGATGTTTAAAGTTAGTGAGGGAGATAAGACTCCAGCTTCAGTGATTTTTGCAATTCGTTCCAGTCATTGGCAGCAGAAAACTGGAAGGAAAGGTGGCCAAAGTAAGTGTTGGCTTTGGGGAGGACCAGTGAAATATACCTGCTGGAGCGCGTGCTACAGTGGGTGTTGCTATGGTGACCAGTGAGCTGAGATAAGGCGGAGCTTTACCTAGCAAAGACTTATAGAGGACGTGGAGCCAGTGGGTTTGGCGACGAATATGAAGCGAGGGCCAGCCAATGAGAGCATACAGGTCGCAGTGGTGGGTAGTATATGGGGCTTTGGTGACAAAGCGGATTGCACTGTGATAGACCATCCAATTTGCTGAGTAGAGTGTTGGAGGCTATTTTGTAAATGACATCGCCGAAGTCAAGGATAGTCAGTTTTACGAGGGTATGTTTAGCAGCATAAGTGAAGGAGGCTTTGTTGCGAAATAGGTAGCCGATTCTAGATTTAATTTTGGATTGGAGATGCTTAATGTGAGTCTGGAAGGAGAGCTTACAGTCTAACCAGACACCCAGGTATTTGTAGTTGTCCTCATATTCTAAGTCAGAACCATCCAGAGTAGTGATGCTAGTCGGGCAGGTGCGGGCAGCGATCGGTTGAAGAGCATGCATTTAATTTTACTAGCATTTAAGAGCAGTTGGAGGCCACGGAAGGAGTGTTGTATGGCATTGAAGCTCGTCTGGAGGTTTGTTAACAGTGTCCAAAGAAGGGCCAGATGTATACAGAATAGTGACGTCTGTGTAGAGGTGGATCAGAGAATCACCAGCAGCAAGAGCGACATCATTGATATATACAGACAAAAGAGTCGGCCCGAGAATTGAATCCTGTGGCACCCCCATAGAGACTGCCAGAGGTCCGTTTTAGCATTGTTCTTTTTGGTATCACTGATCTCTTGCTAACTCTATTCTTCTCTGTGTCCTGTGTTCCTGTTCGAAAACCCCATGGCCCTGAAGACCCTCCAGCTCCGCCAGTTTCTCCTCTACCTCAACAGCAAGGTAAGTAGCGCAGATGTTGGATCTTAATTTGATCACCCTGTTGCAGGAGAACTTCCCTGCAATGCAGGCAATGTAAAACTTGGAGTGTATTTGAGGTTTATAAAGGCTTCTGAAGTTTGTCATTTCCACTTTGAAACTTGTCCATTAATTATAATCTACATAATAATTCACATTTCCTGTTGCTTCAAGATTATTCTCCTGCTGTAGCAAACTGGCTCAAATTAAGATCCTACATCTTTAGCACCCATCCATTAGAATACCTATAATTAACCATCCACCCAGGCACCCACAGCTTCCACCAACTAGTAATTTCATGGCCGAAGTATAATTTTTGTATTCCTAGTAAGCTCCAATAGGTCAGTGTTCCAAAAGAGGTCAAACACCCTTTGGTAGTAACCATACATACCAAGTCTCCAGCCTTTCCACAGTGGAGAGTATTCCCATTGCGTCTCCACCCAGGTCCCAAGCTGGACAGCCGTTGAAAAGAAAGAGTCCCCTGCTCCTCTTCCGCTCCTCCCCCTGTCCCTCCTCTGGCCACCCTACACTCTTAGAAAAAACAGTTCTTAAAGGGTTCTTCGGCTGTCCCCATAGGATAACCTTTTGTGGTTCTAGGTAGAACCTGTTTTGATTCTAGGTAGCACTCTTTTTGGTTCCGTGTAAAACCGTCTGTAGAAAGGGTTCTGCATGGAACCAAAAAGGGTTCTCCTATGGGGACAGCCGAAGAACCCTTTAAGGTTCTAGATAGCACCTTTTTTTTCTTCCTACGAGTGTAATGACCATCCCGGATGTGTAATTAACACCTCCCATCATCCTTCCCTCGTCACTACTGTCACCAACACCTCAGGGCCATGTAATGGATTCTCTGTGGACAGATCTGCACGCCTGTATGGATAGCGCTGCACTGGGCTCATTAGACTTGAAGAGGGCTGTAACAATCAGTACACTAAAACGGAGTGCTCTGTAGCTTCTGAGATGACTGATCATTCATGTTAAGCTGACCAAACACGGGTTGTTGTTGAATGAATAGACAAGCAACTCGCAAAGTCCCGTCCAAAACTCATTGGTTCGATGACATTGGCAACAATTCTTATTGCCACAAAATGTGGAATCTCAATCTGTAATAATTGACTTACTTGCTTAGCTTAATGATTTTAATTAATCATTCTGAGGATGTCAGAGGACGTGGCCAAGTCATCTATGTTGTTGTCTAATAATCTGAGTTCACGTAATAGACGGATGATGTATGCCTCTCAGCAGATGATCGTTCTGCTTTCTATTCCTCTTGGCATTTGGTGACTGTCCGTCAGAAGCGGTGCTGATGACGTAATGAGGCCCTTATATCCTCCAGCAGAGTGATGTGTCACGGACCTTATCCCAGACACCAGAAGTATGAGATTTACAGCTCAGAGGGAGAGCGAGAGTAAATCAGTGGTATGGAGAGATTGTTATTTACTGTAGATAGTTGTGCTTAATGAAGTTCTTCTTGTCCTGCTCCTGTAACACATTGTGTCTGAATGGGAGATGTAAAGGGTAAAGTACAGCCCAGGCTGTTTGACAGCAACAGATGTTATGTGCATGTGGACTGACAGAGAAATTAGTGAAGCCCAGAGATGTAAAATTGTTCTGAGAGATTTCAGCAGCTTGTTCTCACAATCTTCAACCATCCTCCATCACACACACCCCCATCCTCCATCACACACTCCCCCATCCTCCATCACACACTCCATCCATCCTCCATCACACACACCCCCATCCTCCATCACACACTCCCCCATCCTCCATCACACACTCCCCCATCCTCCATCACACACTCCCCCATCCTCCATCACACACACCCCCATCCTCCATCACACACACCCCCATCCTCCATCACACACTCCCCCATCCTCCATCACACACTCCCCCATCCTCCATCACACACTCCCCCATCCTCCATCACACACTCCCTCATCCTCCATCACACACTCCCCCATCCTCCATCACACACTCCCCCATACTCCATCACACACTCCCCCATACTCCATCACACACTCCCCCATCCTCCATCACACACTCCTCCATCACACACTCCCCCATCCTCCATCACACACTCCCCCATCCTCCATCACACACTCCCCCATCCTCCATCACACACTCCATCACACACTCCCCCATCCTCCATCACACACTCCATCACACACTCCCCCATCCTCCATCACACACTCCCCCATCCTCCATCACACACTCCCCCATCCTCCATCACACACTCCATCACACACTCCCCCATCCTCCATCACACACTCCATCACACACTCCCCCATCCTCCATCACACACTCCCCCATCCTCCATCACACACTCCATCACACACTCCCCCATCCTCCATCACACACTCCCCCATACTCCATCACACACTCCATCACACACTCCCCCATCCTCCATCACACACTCCATCACACACTCCTCCATCACACACTCCATCACACACTCCCCCATCCTCCATCACACACTCCATCACACACTCTATCACACACTCCCCCATCCTCCATCACACACTCCCCCATCCTCCATCACACACTCCCCCATCCTCCATCACACACTCCCCCATCCTCCATCACACACTCCCCCATCCTCCATCACACACTCCATCACACACACCCCCATCCTCCATCACACACTCCATCACACACACCCCCATCCTCCATCACACACTCCATCACACACTCCCCCATCCTCCATCACACACTCCCCCATCCTCCATCGCACACTCCCCCATCCTCCATCGCACACTCCCCCATCCTCCATCGCACACTCCCCCATCCTCCATCACACACTCCCCCATCCTCCATGACACACTCCTCCATCCTCCATCACACACTCCTCCATCCTCCATCACACACTCCCCCATCCTCCATCACACACTCCATCACACACTCCCCCATCCTCCATCACACACTCCCCCGTCCTCCATCACACACTCCCCCGTCCTCCATCACACACTCCCCCGTCCTCCATCACACACTCCCCCGTCCTCCATCACACACTCCCCCGTCCTCCATCACACACTCCCCCGTCCTCCATCACACACTCCCTCGTCCTCCATCACACACTTCCTCGTCCTCCATCACACACTCCCCCGTCCTCCATCACACACTCCCCCATCCCTCCATCACACACTCCCCCATCCCTCCATCACACACTCCCCCCATCCCTCCATCACACACTTCCCCATCCCTCCATCACACACTTCCCCATCCCTCCATCACACACTCCCCCCATCCTCCATCACCCCCCAAGGCTGTGCTTTTGCAGTGAGTGTCTTGTAGGTTATGTCTGTCAGTGAGAGTGTCTTGTAGGTTATGTCTGTCAGTGAGAGTGTCTTGTAGGTTATGTCTGTCAGTGAGAGTGTCTTGTAGGTTATGTCTGTCAGTGAGAGTGTCTTGTAGGTTAAGTCTGTGGCTGGGTAGAGTAGCGGTGGGTTCCTCTAACTCGCTCTGTGCCTCTGAATAGACTCCCACTGCTACTCCCACCTTCTTCTCCTTCTCCACTGTAGCTTAGCAACATGTACCCAGCAGGCCTTTTCACAGGAGTCCAGGAAAAGTAGTCCCAAACAACAGCCACCACTCTGACAGCCAGAGACAGGACTCTATGGAGAACTGTGTTTTAGGTGTAACTGCTGTTGCTTTGTAGCACGGTGGTGCTGCTGTCTGATGCGTTGTTCTATTGCATTATACAGTCCCGATACAGTATCATTTTTGAGTTTTTGAGTTTTGTAGCTGGAGCCCTAAGCTTTTCTCGGTCAAGTTAACCTACGTGGTCATAAACAACTAAATGATATCTATTAACAACTACATGTTTTTTTTACAGTGTGCAGATCATGCAGTCAGGCTAAGCTCAAACAGTTATAGCCTAAGGTATGACAGTAATCCTGTATGTCAGTCTTAGTTATGTGCAGCAGTGTAACTGCTTTTTCAAGCGAACACCTTGGTAACGTTCAATTCTATCTCAATCTCTGCCAGGAGATTTCAGTGCGTTGTCCTCAGTTATTATTCACAGCAGCGATGCCCCCTCGTGGAATTCCATTGAAAATCATTCATGTCATTATAAGTGACAACAGGGTAGGCTTGGGCGATATACCATGTACCGGGGTATTTAGATATACCGATGGTATGATTTTCAATACCTTTTTTAAAAAGAAATAAGGCCCCTTCTGTGCACTTCCGGTAATCCCAAATACCCCCGGTATGGCACAGAAACGGTATGAAAATCTGCCTGCCACCCAACCTCGATCGGGGGTGCATTCATTAGTGACCACTGTAGAAAATAGTTTCCTATTGGAAAAATAACAGATAACAGATGAGACCCAGATAACAGATTCATATTAACCACAGAACCATTTGTATTATGTCTCAGTCAGATATGAGTTATGAGTGGATAGTAACCATTTTGTCTTTTGTCTCTTCTCAGTGCCCTTGATGATGACAGCACCAGCCTCAGGCAGCAGAAGCTGGAAAAGCAGGTAATGACTAACTTTATTAAACACATTTAACTAATTACGCCACATACAGCACCTGTTCAACATCATAGCCACTCTATAGACATTACAGCTCCCATATAGACATTACAGCTCCCATAGACTTGTTCAAGGTATATGTCATGAGTATTCTATTTATGATGCAGAAATGACCAGACTAGTCCATATTATTTATATCTAGAGGCATTTTGTGTTTGATGTTTTGGTTGTTTTTGGTGTCTTTTCATCTTTTGTCAGAATTGTTTTTGAGGTCTCAGTCCATGTTTATAGCTGTGAGCCTGTCAAGCTTGAACATTTGACTGGCAGCGAGTGTATAAATGACCTTGTTTTCTGCCTCCGGTGTCACTCAGGCTATGAATTTCCGACCATCAGCACAGTAAGGCTGATTGTCATGAAACCGAGGGAAAACAGGGTGTCTTTGAACTCTTTTATTTTCGGAGGAAGTACAATTTATCCAATTAGTAGAAAGAAAAGTATTTGTCCGGAAGTTAATTGTTTTAGCACTCATTGTAGAGATAAAGCACAAATCTGCTCCTTTCTCAGCGAACAGCTCTTCCTGGTCTGCGTGTCTGATGATTGTCCCTTACAAT
The DNA here is from genome assembly GCF_002021735.2 of Oncorhynchus kisutch. NCBI lineage: Eukaryota > Metazoa > Chordata > Actinopteri > Salmoniformes > Salmonidae > Oncorhynchus > Oncorhynchus kisutch. The sequence goes on from NC_034182.2 coordinate 3,471,245, forward strand.
CCCTCCTGCCTGCAGTATCCTTATCACCACGCTGCTTTAAAGTGAAACGGACTGATTTGGTTTAAGAAACCAGCCTTAAGCAACAGTCACACAATGGAGTAAAAGATGGATGAGATGATTGGTAGGCACATAGACTGACTCGATGCCTGCGTCCCAAATGGCACCCTGTTCCCTACATAGTGCACTACTTCTGACCAGAGCCTAACGAAGTAGTGCACTATGTAGGGATTAACCGTAGAAAGGTTTCAGTAGACAGAGTCTGTGTAGTGCACTGTATGCCTACAGATGTAGGATCTGGATTTAATCACTTTTGTTGCTGAGAATTTGTAGTGCATTTGAGTTTTAAAAAGGCTTCTAAAGTTTGTAACCCTAAACCAAACTCCTAACCCTAACCACTAACCCCTTACTCTAACCTTAATTCTAACTCTTAACCTAACCCCTAACTTAAAATGTCCTTTGTCCTTATGAGGACATGAGAAATGTCCCCACAAGGGATAATTTTCCTTGTTTTACTATCCTTGTGGGGACTTTAGGTCCCCACAAGGATAGAAAAACCAACCTACACACACAAACACAGCCCCCCCCAAAAATAGCTCTTACTGTCTGACACTCGCAGCACCTCTATCCCCCTCCCTCCCTCCCTTTCTCCATCTCACTCACTCTCTCTCTCTCCCTCACTCTGCCCCGGGGTGCTTACGACCGCTGATTCAGTTAGTGACAGTGACCACCCAGACACACGCACATACACTCTAGTTCTCTCTCACACACTCTCACACACACGCTGAGGAGGAGACACGGACTCCGAGTGAGAGGGAAGCAGGTGTTGCGTGGTTATCCTTGTGTTAGTTGTCTGATCTGAAAGCCTGATCCAGGGGTAGAGGGGGACAGGGAGACAGAGGCATGCCCGGCAAGAGTGCTGCTCAGTGGGGGAGAGTTTAGACGTGACGGGGTCTCACAGAGCATGGAACCCTGAGCTCCACAGAGAAACTTCTGCACTTCACTGTTACTCTCCGTCCCACTCCGGACACCAATGGACAGGGTGGGTCAGCACCTCTTATTCTGTGTTCTGTTTATCTCATTTATGGTTGACTATTTTGATCTGAGAGTAACATGGGAAGTTGTGTGTGTGTGTGTCTGTGTGCACTGGTACATGCTTGCGCGTGTGTATTTTGGTGTGTATATTTCTGTGTGTGTGTTTGCATATGGACGTGCTTGCGTGTGTGTACTGTGCATGTGTGCGAGCATTTGATTTCAGCTCATCCTGGTGATATCATTGTTATAGCCTGTCTCTGGTGGGGGACACTTCCGTGGATGTGGGATATCTCCTAGTCTGCTATTTTCATTAGCCTCCTGTGTCTTGTTTTAGGTCTGTACAATGTCTTTCTCCCAAAGCCTCAGGACGGTGAATGAAACAGTATATTGAGTCATATCCTTTTCTCATATCCTATCCTCTTAAGTCTTTTGTTTAAATTGACAATAATACAATGGATTGTTTTAATTGTGGGGCAGTTTTGTTTCAAGTAGCCTTGAATATTCTGATATTTAATCATTTAGAGGTATGATCTGTGTAATGGTGGTGTACTGGGATCTAATAGCCTATTCAACAGATTCTATCAACTCTTTATGTTACTGTTTGAAAATGCACATAGTTGAACAATGAGTAGCCTAAATATTGCTAATTTTCCAGCCATACTCTATGTTCTGGTTATACACTCTTAGAAAAAAGGGTTCCAAAGGGGTTCTTCGACTGTCCCTATAGGAGAACCCTTTTTTTGGTTACAGGTAGAATCCTCTGTAGAAAGGATTCTACAAGGAACCCAGAAGGGTTCCTTCTATACCTGGAACCCAGAAGGGTTCCTTCTATACCTGGAACCAAATGAGTTCTACCTGGAACCAAAAAGGGTTATTTAAAGGGTTCTCCTATAGGGACAGCCGTATAACTGTTCAACGTTCTAGATAGAAAAAAAGGCGCTAAGAGTGTAGTCCAAGCAAGCTAGGAACTAGGTTTGAGTTCTGTTCAGTTTGGATAGGGTTAATTCAGTGATGTGAAGTGTCGTTGCCACTGATGAGTTCTGTCAGCGAGTGAGACAGTTCAGTGTCTGCTCTACTGCTGTCAGTTCTTGTGAGGTAACCGTTCTGTAAAAATGTTATTATTAGTTAAATCCAGGAGTGGCCATTGCTAAGATTCCAGCAGCAATATCATCTTAGTTACAGATCAATATCACATCAGTGAGAGAAAAACAGCTTACATGAATATGGCTAGCATTTCCCAGACAGTTTACACAGGAAGACTACTGCTAGCCAGTTTACACAGGGAGACTACTGCTAGCCAGTTTACACAGGGAGACTACTGCTAGCCAGTTTACACAGGAAGACTACTGCTAGCCAGTTTACACAGGAAGACTACTGCTAGCCAGTTTACACAGGAAGACTACTGCTAGCCAGTTTACACAGGAAGACTACTGCTAGCCAGTTTACACAGGATGACTACTGCTAGACAGTTTACACAGGATGACTACTGCTAGACAGTTTACACAGGATGACTACTGCTAGCCAGTTTACACAGGAAGACTACTGCTAGCCAGTTTACACAGGATAACTACTGCTGGCCAGAGCAAAGAGGGAAGACAAAGAAAAAAAACTAGACAAAAGGGCTTCAAAGTTTAATCAGATCCTGGGTCAGATGTATGGCTCATTTTTAAGTAGGATCTCATTGTGAAGCATTGTGGGGCTTTTGTTTCTTGTTTACATGGAATCTCTATCCTGTGTCCAAATTAACAGTCTGTTTCATTATGATAATCCATTCAGATGATTTATTCATTTGTCTGCTATTTTTAGCCTTAGAAGAAAACGAAGAGGCGAGCCGTTTTCCCCTCTTAAAGGGATATTTCGGGATTGTATCTACTTCCCCAGAGTCAGATGAACTTGTGGATACAATTTGTATGTCTCTACGTGCCGTTTGAAGGAAGTTTCTAACTAGCGTTATCGCAATAAGTAAGTAGTAAGTAATAAGTAGTGCTAACGCAATGACTGGAAGTCTCTTGTAATTGCTAGCATGCTAGTAGATGCCATAGACGTCCAGTCATTGGGCTAACGCTAGTTAGCATTGGCTCGCAAAACTACCTCTAACTTCCTTCATACTGGATGCAGAGACATAAAAATGCTATTTATGAGTTCATCTGACTCTGGGGAAGTAAATAAAGGGCTTCATTGCCAAAAGCCCGAAATGTCCCTTTAAAACAAATCCTGTTTGAAATGTAAACCATCAGACTCCAAGTTGAAACCATTAAGCTCCCAGAGGCCTTTCATCTGGTTTTATTTGCATTTTAATCCAATACTGGGTATTTAATTAATATTATTTTTCAGGTGTCAAATAGAAGCAGGCCATGGTAGTGTGTGTGTGTGCACGTGCGTGCGTGTGTGTGTGTGTGTGTGTGTGTGTAGGTACGAGCGTGCGTGTCTGTGCTTTTGTGTGTGTGTGCGCCTGTGTTGCATTGACCCTGAATGTGTGTGTTGCGTTAGCCCTGAGTAATAAAACCTTTCTGTAGTGGTGGTTAATCAGCCCAATGAGGCTTCAGAGAGACAAGGACCTCTCGTCTCTTTCCAGCCCAGTTCATCACTAAACACCACTTGTTGTTTTGATGCTCCCCACTAATTGAGGCAGTTACATAACCCATCGCCTGCTTTGACCAGAGACCAGGACTGCAGGGCCAACTGATAAATGTCACCATAATTCATGGAAATTGACCATTTCTCTAGTGTGAAGCTTTATTATATTCATAGAGACATTGTGCTGTGTATTGTCTAGCCATAAATCTAAAGGGGGCCAACCCTCGTCGCTGTTGTCCCTAGTTTCCCAGAGCGTTTGTGATGGCTGTGACAATGTCAGCTCTAATGATCCCACTGCCTTGTCACTGTCCCCTGTCCCCAGTTTCTCTGTCCTTGTACTGAACAGAGCCTCAGTCAGCACAGCACAGAGTTATAGGGTTCCACAGGAAGCAGCATTTCCAACTCTAGGTTTATTAAAGTAGTTTAAATTGTTTGCACTGTATTTCAAGCACTCTGTTACTTTGTCTCAGCATCTTTTACAAAAGTCTAGGCTTACTTGCTGAAGGTTCCTTCACTGAGTAGCTAACTCTCTTATATCCCATTTCCTCTAGTGGTAATGCTAGGATACAAATGTCCATTATTCTGTGACCTTTACTATGAGATAAATATAGCCTAGCCAACCTTACCTCACCTGTCCTGTTTCTATGCGAGTTGCATATTCTGCCTTCCAATTTAGTGTCAAAGATACCGAAGGAAGAAAACATGACATTTTACTGTGGCTGAATGATTTTCCAGGTCGGGTCATGACGCTTGTGTGTGTGTTGTTTACAAAGCCATCTGGGGTTCCATTTTGAGATTCACATTAAATGGCCATCATGTTCTGTCCTCTCCCTCAACAACAGTGGGAGTGGTGAAAAGACAACCACAAAGAATGTGGAGTCTATCAAGGACACTGACACGGTTACCATAGCAACATGCATCTTGTTTGACACCCCTGAAACGAAGCTGGCAAGCTACGATACTGTGTTTTTTGCTCATTTGTTTTGTCATATTGCTTAAGATAACTTTGTTTTTCAAAACACCAACACCGGTGGTTTTTCGATCAGTGTCCCAAGTATCTGATAAGGACAGAGTCGTTACTGATTGTCTGGTTCTCAGCATTTTGAGTGATCTGGAAAAGGTGTAAGGCTGTCTGTATAAGGTTGAATATAGATGAGTGTCTGGCTTGATGATGAGGAAGTCATCATAAAGTAATTCTTCTCCATAGTCAGATGAACTCGTGGATACCAGTTGTATGTCTCCTCATCCAGTAGGAAGGAAGTTAGCTGTAGTTTCGCGAGCCAATGCTAACTAGTGTTCGAGCAATGACTGGAAGTACACAGTCTAGAGGTATGCATTACATAGCAGCCAGACCTCTTTGTTAAAGAGTGTTTTAATGAGGGAAAGGGATGGTGTCCTCATGGACTGAGGGGAAGAGAGGCCATGTATACCTGGACAGATACAGGTAGGGTCCAGAGAGAGAGGATCACTAGAGCCTTATCACCAGCTGTCAGTCCAGCTGTCAGTCTGGGGCAGGGACAGCCGGACGGACAGACAATATTTGCATGGTATACTCTGACTGTCGTAATCCCCCCCGTCCACAGAGGGCGCTGTTGGAGCAGAAGCAGCGGCGGAAGCGGCAGGAGCCTCTGATGGTGCAGCCCAACCCAGAGGCCCGGCCCAGGCGCTCCAGGCCTCGGCGCAGTGAGGAGCAGGCCCCGCTGGTGGAATCGCTCCTCAGCATCACCAGTGATGTCATCATGGACGGTGAGCCTTGGTTCTTGGGGTTAGCTACTGTACTAGCTAGTTTTTCCGGGGTCAGATCACACGATCGGGATAAAGTAATGGGTCTGAGGAAGCAGGATCAGTGCTGAGTGATTGCACCCCAGTCCACAGTCAGAGATAAACAGTTGTTGGCTATGAAGAAGAATACTTTAATGATCCATTTGCTTTCCAGTCCAGAGTGAGGGCAGTACGTCAGGTGAGGACAGTGAGAAGGAGTGGTGGGAGAAGGTGGGGCCAGGCCCCATGTTGCCCAGGAAAGCAGGGAGAGGGCCAGTCATGGAGCTCACTCTGGAGGAGCAGAGTGGCCTTCCAGATCGAGGTAGAGGAGACCAGTCAGGAAATACAAGACTAGAGAATAGGGTTATATTGGTGCATCCCACTTCTGATACCAATCACCTGTACATTGGCATGCAACGTATGTTAGTCTCTCACATACTGGGATACAATGTTATACAATGTTCCTCCAAACAATCAGGAAACTAATATATTGAGGTGTGTGTGTGGTGCGTGTGTCTAATTGCGCCTCCCTCAGTCTTTGGACGTGTGGAGAAGCGCCTGTTCACGGTAGTGGAGGAGACACCCAGGAAGCTGTTCTCTCTGATGCCCAGAGGGGCCTTCAGATGGGGAGGAGAGAGTCACATTCAGAGAGGCAGAGCAGCGTTCAGACTCTCAGGCAAGAAAAGGGCCACCTGCTCAGTGCAGCATATCACTCCATGGCACAAGGCTAAGCTCTGACATGAACATAGAGGAGAGGTACTACAGAGAAACGCAGCTGCAAGCAGACGGCTAAGTAATAAGGAGTAGGTACAAATCAAATCACCACAGGGAAGCACAGACAGGAATACAGAACAGCTCTTGGAGAAGTAAACAGCTGGATGCTCAAACACACAGACAAGCAAAGTCATTAACATAATTCAAGACATAAAAAAACCTGTCTATGAATGCGCCCCGCCCTGCAGGTATCGACGGCCCTGCTGCCTTCATGGGCTCTGAGGCCCCAGACCTGGGTACCAAGATCCAGATTCTGTCGGTGAGCAAGTCCCAGCCCCTGTCCCTGTCCCAGCCGCTGCACCAGTCTCCCCTCGCCGAGGAGCCTGACCGGGACGGGGACACGGAGACTCTGCTGGAGCCCAAGACGGACATCCACGAGCTGCTGCAGAAACGAGGTGTGAAGGGGGTTAGGGAGTCAGGACAGCCAGTTTGGACAGAAGATAGGAGTGTTAAAGTAGAGTGTTATAAAGAGTTCTGTCAGTAGGTAAGGCTGGGGGGTTTCTTGAACACCTTACCTGACCAGGAAATACTCCGGGGCCTAGTTATGGTCAGACCATGTGACCAGGAAATACTCCGGGGCCTAGTTATGGTCAGACCATTTGACCAGGAAATAGTCCTAGCCCTATGACCTACACAGCACAGACAATGTCTCATACGCAGTAGTGCTATAGACAGAAGACCTAGGAGAGTGTGTACACATGCGAGTCAGTCAGTTATATCATCATCTACCCTGATAAATCATCTGGGTCGAATACCAAGCAGCTTCAGAGATCACATCCCGTCTGCTGCTCTGGCAGGCCTCACGGCTACACCGACAGGGCACTCGATATAAGTGTCTCTTTCACACCTCTGGGCTGGTAGAGGCACTTTGTAGTCTAGTGAGAGGACAGGCTGAACTGACAGAGAGAGAGAATGCAGGATGGGGTGAGAAGATAAAGAAAGCGAAGGAGGACAGATGAGAAATGGGAGCATATCTGGTCCACATCGTTGTTCAGGGACAGTCTCAAGAACTTTGGAGGTTGTGGTTTATTGTTGCTGCTGTCCTTTAAGTTGCTCTCATTAAAAGCCATTGCACAGTGCTAAAACCTTTTCCCTGCTCTGGGATACTACCTCCTCCCAGGGCTGTGGTGCTGCAGTGTGCAGTTAGAGAGCCGGCGGAGGGCAAGGTTGATGGTGACAGTGAGAAATTGATCATTTTGTAAGGGGCAAGAGTAGCATCCACCTACCACAGTACCTATTTATGCCACCTCACCTCCCCTCCTTCTGGCAGGTCCACGAAGAGTGTTAGAAGTCTCTTTCATTTCCTGAGACTAATTCAATATCCTTCTGTACTGTTACTGTGCTAAATGACAAGCTAAATTAAGATAGCCAGGTCTATATCCGGGAGAGAGATGTATTACCTAGTTAAACCTGAGACCCAGAATAAGGGCAGTATATTACTGCATTAGCCTCCGTTTTTAAGGATCTTCTCCTGAACAGCAACAAGAGGGCAGGTAACACTCCCCTCTCAATAATGCAAACGTTCATCATGAATGAATGTCTGGTCTGCTTCGTGCTACTGAGATCCAGCCTGTCCTCAGGTGCCTTAGATAGTGCCTGGCTGCCCAATCAGTTTTATTTCCCAGTGTAAACGAATTGAAATGGAAACAGCAAAGGATTAGTAATAGCCTACTGCCTCCATTTGGATTTGACTTGGGGACGCTATTCAATCAAAACTGGTCAGCGAGTTCCCAAGGTAAAGTTCTTCATGTGCTGCTAGACCGAGAAAGTGGTTGAAATGATCGCGTTGTAAGTTTTGGTTTTACAACCTGAGCATCGAGCCCTTTCTTTTTAGAAAAGTTGTATTATCAGAACGTATTGGCATTTCCATTTGGCTGATTTAGTAAAAGAAGTGACTATACAAAACATTGTTGTTTTAATTGATGCCTTTGAGTCACTATTAGAATGTAGCTGACATTTGCGGTCTGTATTTAATGTTTGTCAGTACCCTGACATTTAGACATCTCTGGGGCTAGAGGGAGTGAACACCACTGTGTACATATTGTTTCTAGCCACGTTGGCCAATACATATGTGTCTGTCTGCAGAGGCGTGGGACATCTCTCTCAGCCCCTCCCCCTCTCTGATTGACCCCGCCAACGGCAGGGTGGTCCAGTTGGTTGGTGCAGTGGAGGAGGGCCCAGAGGAGGGGCCGGAGGAGGGGCCAGAGCGCCCACTGTCTGCCAGGGAGAAACTACTCCAGTCAGGTAGTAGAGAGCAGCCTGCCGTTCCCATGGTGACAGGGCTGGAGTGAAGGTTGTTGGGTTTCTGTCTCTCTCCCTCCCTCCTTTCCTCTCTCTGCAGCACTAACTCTATGGAGCAGAGGTGAAACTGAGGATACAGCAACAGTGAATTATATAGTTACTGGTAATTACCTAGTCATTGGATGTAAAGTGCTAGATATCATACTCTGGCTTCAAGACACCCCGAGGAAAACAGGTTAATATTTCTTGTATCATCAACAATGGAACAGATTGAGAGCGGACATTTTTCCCCTGCTCACTTTGAATTCTGCTATCCCATCTAAAAAATGCTTTCTCATTCAAATATTCCACAGCACCAGCCAGAGTCACGGCTGGTAAATCCAATTAGCAGCATTACTGACACCTGTCCAGAGCAGCTCCCACAGAGGCCTGTCTGACCACACCGTGTTGTGTCTGTCTGGCTGGCATCTCTCAATAGGATTTCTGCTCTCCCTCGTTCCTAACTAACCCCTTTACATTGGACTATCAGGGCCGGTTTTGTGGACACAGATTACTCCTGGACTGAAAAGCATGCTTAACATGCATTTAGTAGAAGGCTTAATCTGGGCCCAGGAAACCAGCTCTCAGTGATGGATAAAACACAATGAAGATGGAGAATCTATTGTCTTGTATTTCACAGTATTCTTTCCATTGTGGAAATGTATAGGGCTCTGAAGTGGACTAACAGTGGTGTCTGGGGATAATGAAGGCTGCTGGGATGGCTAGAGGTTCATAACAGGTCTCTTCTATCGTAACCTGGTTACTGGGTAGTCTCGTCTGTTCTATACAGAAAAGTTCTTCCTCAATGGGTCTCAACAGTTACTCAGCACTATTTCGCATCCGCTTTCCTTTCTATCCTCTGCCAGCTGTTTTAAGGTTAGGTTGTCTCCTCAAATTTTGGGGGGACTACTAAATGTTATAGAGAGCAGTTTTAGCTGCATATTGTAATATGTGGCCTTTTCCGATACAGGAAATATTGCATCAGTTCATATTTTCAACTGGGGTAGTATTGATGACTTAGTTGGAACAAATCAAAGGCGATGTCATCAAAAACAAAAGGTGCATACATTTGAAGAAATACGTTGCCCATATCCATTACATGCAGGCCAATCACAATGGGTCCCAGGAGAAAATAATCTCTCCTTGAGTCATGGCAATAAGAACCTATGGGATTACTGAGGAGATATGGAAGAGTTTTCAGCTTGGCTGGGCATCTGAGATGATCTCTCATGTCTGCACAGAACCCTGGTTCCTCCTGATCCCAACCAATGGAGTGTAAGCTGTAGGCCACATCTCCCATAGTGCATTCTTTCTCCCCTGACCAGGTCTGTCAGGCAGTATGAACTACGAAGAGGCCAGTGAGGATGAGGAACACGGTGATGAAGACAGGCCACGCTCGCTGTCCCTCAACCCAGAGTCAACACGGCCTGCGTCTGCCTCCAGCGCAAAGTCCAACACAGTGAGTCCAACCATATAGTTGTCTCTGTCCTGTCATATCATTAGGAGCACATACAGTGGGGCAAAAAAGTATTTTGTCAGCCACCAATTGTGCACGTTCTCCCACTTAAAAATATGAGAGAGGCCTGTAATTTTCATCATAGGTACATTTCAACTATGACAGACAAAATGAGAAAAAAAATCCAGAAAATCACATTGTAGGATTTTTTATGAATTTATTTGCAAATTATGGTGGAAAATAAGTATTTTGTCAACAACAAAAGTTTATATACTTTGTTATATACCCTTTGTTGGCAATGACAGAGGTCAAAAGTCTTCACAAGGTTTTCACACACTGTTGCTGGTATTTTGGCCCATTCCTCCATGCAGATCTCCTCTAGAGCAGTGATGTTTTGGGGCTGTTGCTGGGCAACACGGACTTTCAATTCCCTCCAAAGATTTTCTATGGGGTTGAGATCTGGAGACTGGCTAGGCCACTCCAGGACCTTGAAATGCTTCTTACGAAGCCACTCCTTCGTTGCCCGGGCGGTGTGTTTGGGATCATTGTCATGCTGAAAGACCCAGCCACGTTTCACCTTCAATGCCCTTGCTGATGGAAGGAGGTTTTCACTCAAAATCTCACGATACATGGCCCCATTCATTCTTTCCTTTACACGGATCAGTTGTCCTGGTTCCTTTGCAGAAAAACAGCCCCAAAGCATGATGTTTCCACCCCCATGCTTCACAGTAGGTATGGTGTTCTTTGGATCCAACTCAGCATGTCCTCCAAACACAACAAGTTGATTTTTTACCAAAAAGTTATATTTTGGTTTCATCTGATCATATGACATTCTCCCAATCTTCTTCTGGATCATCCAAATGCTCTCTAGCAAACTTCAGACGGGCCTGGACATGTACTGGCTTAAGCAGGGGGACACATCTGGCACTGCAGGATTTATTTATTTTCCACCATAATTTGCAAATGAATTCATTAAAAGAATCCTACAATGTTATTTTCTGGATTTTTTTTCTCATTTTGTCTGTCATAGTTGAAGTGTACCTATGATGAAAATTACAGGCCTCTCTCATCTTTTTAAGTGGGAGAACTTACACAATTGGTGGCTGACTAAATACTTTTTTGCCCAACTGTACATAGCTATGTGGCTATGGCTTGTGAGATTTCTAACGTATTCATTGCACATGGCAAATCAACTTGTCACTTGAAGACGTATAGAAATGCATGAAGACACTGAAACAACAAGATGGCAGATGAATGTTGTCCCCCCTACTCCTGGACCGTATCTCCTTTATAACAGTGATTGGCCGGTATGTTTTGTGACGTAGCATTGTGTGTTTTTTTCCCCCCTTACAGGAGTGCGTGACACCGGGGTCGCCCACGGCGGAGAGCGCCCTGATCGAAGTGGACAACCTGGAGGAGTTTGTGGTGCGTCCCGCCCTCCGCGGCATCACCGTCAAGTGCCGCATATCCCGGGACAAGAAGGGAATGGACCGCGGCCTGTACCCCACCTACTTTATGCACATGGAGAGAGAGGACGGCAGGAAGGTACATTTGACCTCACATCCTGTCATGGGGGATTAACATGGAGAAGACCTAGATAGATTTACAGTCAAGATAGATTTCTTTTTAATTGTATTTCACGGGCCTGTTTCATTGTCTTTTCCTCAATAGCTACATTTGAAATGGTTTGAGAATATAAAGTAAAAGTAACACCTGTTTTGACTGCAGTGATTAAAATGATGGTTTGTGAGTTTCCCTCTCACCCTGATTTTACTCTCCTTTGTTTCACCCAGCTGTTTCTTCTGGCTGGGAGGAAGAGGAAAAAGAGCAAGACGTCCAACTACCTGATCTCAGTGGACGCCACGGACCTGTCACGCGAGGGAGAGAGCTTCATGGGGAAACTGAGGTAGGACCATATTTCACTCGTCTCACAACTCTGCTAAATATAATTCTAAATCCTTGCTGATGAACAATTTACATATTGTTTTGAGCCCTCGGCTGCATCTGATAACTCTATTGGGTGGGATTGTGAGTGCTGGAGGGTCATTGTAGACTCTAATGTGATTGGTCTGGTCATCCTGCAGGTCTAACCTGATGGGGACCAAGTTCACGGTGTATGACCAAGGCACCAACCCCTGTAAGAACCCTGGAGCTTTGCTGGAGGAGAGCAACACACGACAGGAACTCGCAGCCATCTGCTATGTGAGTGCACACACACACACACACACACACACACACACACACACACACACACACACACACACACACACACACACACACACACACACACACACACACGCTAATATTATTGAACCTGTAAGGTTGTGTGACATTCTGATCTCTTGTGTTCTCTCTGCAGGAGACCAACGTTCTGGGGTTCAAAGGTCCCCGCAAGATGACCGTCATCATCCCAGGCATGAACATGAACTTTGAGAGGGTTCCTGTCCGTCCAAACTGTGTATGTATCAGCCCCATGGGACTGTACAACTCCAATCACTTCTCCTAACATTTGTAGTCACTGTACCTGTTATGCACAGTAAGGGAGAAGGGCGTGTCAGAGGGCATGATTGAGGGGCTAGGCCCCTTTTTTCTAAATTTCCGCCTGAATGATGTGCCCAAAGTAAACTGTCTGTTGCTCAGGCCCTGAAGCCAGGATATGCATATAATTGGTACCATTGCAAATAAAACACTTTGAAGTTTGTAGAAATGTTAGATAACACAATAGATAGGGTAGGAGAAAATCGAAAGATAAACCAACCGTAATTTTCTTTTTTTGGAGAGACCATCCTCTTAGAATGGCAAGTACAAGTTCATACTGAAAATGATCTTCCTGGATGCAATTCCTATGGCTTACACAGGGTGTCAGCAGTCTGTGTTCAAGGTTTAAGGCTTGTAATTTAAAAAACAAATAAGAAATATCAGTTTTAGTACAGGGGCACAGCCTTGGAAATTTGTGTTTGTGCGTGCCATGAAGACAGGACACAGCTTCTAAAATCAGTTTCCTATTGAACATACTTCTTTCCGTAAGAAATATTATAGTTTGATTAAATTGTAGGGTATCCAAGGAGTGAATAAAAACATATTTTAATTTGTTGAAACAAAGTTTAGGGGTAGATTTTCGGATTCCTTTCTCTGCATGTTGAACGAGTGGATTACTCAAATCGATGGCGCCAACTAAACAGACTTTTTTGGGATATAAAGAAGGATTTTATCTAAAAGAAACGACACCATGTTATAGCTGGGACCCTTTGGATGACAAATCAGAGGAACATTTTTCAAAAAGTAAGTGAATATTTAATAGCTATTTGTGAATTTATGAAACCTGTGCCGGTGGAATAATATTTTGATGTGGGGCGCCATCCTCAAACAATCGCATGGCATGTTTTCGCTGTAATAGTTACTGTAAATCGGACAGTGCAGTTAGATTAACAAGAATTTAAGCTTTCAACCGATATAAGACGCTTGTATGTACCTAAATGTTTAATGTCCATATGTTTCTGATTATTTATTTGACTTGCGCGCCCTCCAGATTCACCGGAAGTTGTCCCCTCTAGCGGGACGCCTAGCCCTAAAAGGTTTTTAAGACTCTGGCATTCTTACACCTTGAAATAGAAAATCATTGAGCACAATCTGAATAATGGAGTGAGTATTGAAGTCAACATCATGTAATGGAAACTGATCCTAACCCACTAAGTGCTGTGCGATGTGGTCACTGGGGAGTGATGTCAGATCAGATGGTTTGGATGTCTGGGTCGTATTTATTAGGGCACGCAATGGAAAACTAAATTGAGCGTTCTTATTGGATAAGTCAAGGTTGTCACTCCCTGTTTCAGTCCTATTTCTTCTGTTTAGTGCCTAATGAATACAACCCTGTTTGTGTGTTTCCAGGAGCAGGACAGCCTTCTAAGTAAGTGGCAGAACCATTCACTGGAGAACCTGATCGAGCTGCACAACAAGGCCCCCGTGTGGAATGACGACACCCAGTCCTACGTGCTCAATTTCCACGGCCGCGTCACACAGGCCTCCGTCAAGAACTTTCAGATCGTCCACGACAACAATCGTGAGTCGATCCGTCAGTGCTTCTCTTGACTCTTTCTCTCTTGCTCTTTTTCACTTTCTCTATTTCCCACTCTCTCACTCCCTCTCCTTGAGTAAAATGGAATAATGATTTCACATTATTGAGTCATCTCTTCTCTCTTCCCTCAGCGGACTACATCGTAATGCAGTTTGGCAGAGTGGCCGAGGACGTATTCACCTTAGACTACAACTACCCCATGTGTGCCCTGCAAGCCTTCGCCATTGGCCTGTCCAGTTTCGACAGCAAACTGGCCTGCGAGTGACCAACCCCATCACGACTCCTAACTCCCCATCACCCCCCCCCTCCCCCCTCCAGGACAACGCCAACTCCACAACACCGCCCCTCCACCTCCCCCTCACAGGATTCAGCGCCTTCCCTGTACAGCTCACCAGCAGTCTGCCACTATGAAAATAATCATGAACTATGACATCTCACCCCTACGTGGTACATCCAATCATGGCATACGAATCACGCTGACTTGGAGAGCGGATGAAGAGAGTGGGTGTGTGAAAGAGAGGACTAAAGCAAGTAGATTTGGGTGGAGGATATAGGATTTTCCTTATCGGCAGAAAAATGAAATTACCGTCCACAAAGGGAAACTTGTCACAAATCATCAAGGCGCCTTTGTTTTCATTTGTATTTATCTGTAGTTCTGTTTCATTGAGTTTGTATTGCTTTTTGTTGCTTTAGCTGTTGTATATTGGTGATTTTCTGTGTATTGAAATTGATTGAAAGGGAAAAATGACACCAAGCATCATAGACCAAACACTCCCTGTTAGGGACAGGACTTCTAACACAGACTAGACCAGGTCACAGGAGATGGTGTCTTTGATTTATATCAGATTTGAATGTTTTATAGGCCTCAAAACATGTCTGATGAACTCAAAACTGTTTGTTTTTAGCAGATGTTTTTAAAGTTGCCTTTAATGTTGATTCCAAGTATCATTTTACTCCCATTTTACATTATGTTGCCTTCTACAATCACCGTTGTGTGGTTCTTTTGACGAACTCTGGAAACCTTATATATCCTAAAATTCACCTCACTGTCTTCAAATGGTCACGTGGCTTTGGTTTCCAGCCATTTAGCAGCATCAAGATGTTCAATAATAAATAAAAAAGGGTTGACATAGTTTTTCTTCCTCTTGAAGATTAATTTCTCGTAATCACATTTATTTGCCTGCATATCAGAAAGTCTTGAAGTCATGCCTGTCCATCCAATGTGTCCTCATCTGTTTCCTTGTTTTAAAAACACACGTTAGTAAAAGTATCTCAGTAGCATTCTGAGGAGTTTGGAAGGGAACATTTCTTACTACAATTCCTTTGTACATGTCATTTTGTGATGTCTTAGCCCCATGTCAAGTTAAAACCACACGGGAAAGTCAATAGAGTTGCCCAGCAAGCACCATTAAAGGATTTCATTATAGTTTTATGTAAGATATATCTAAATGTAATTTCAATGTGTGGAATACATTAGTTGGAATCCAAACAATGGAGGAATATTCCGTTTGGATTCCAAGTGACAACGGTCGCCCTGTACTCAGTCTACATTATATGCCAAACTTATCTACCCATGTAAAATGACACCAGATTGAATAATAACGCTACATTTTATATGTACTGTAGCTGGAAGTGTTACTCTGTTCAGTAGACTACACTTGTACTGTACCATGAGGTCATTGAGAACCCACTGGGCAAGAACTGGTTAAATCCACAATGTTTCTACGTCATTTCAACCCCAACATTTGAGGTGATGACTTTGAATCAACGTGGAACATTGATTGGATTTGCAAAAAAGATTTTTTTTAAACCCAACTTTTAAATCCAATGACTGGGTCAAATGTTTTGTTGATTTCACGTTGAATTCACGACTCAACCAAATGTAAATCAAAACTAGATGTTGAACTGACGTCTGTGCCCCGTGGGAAATTACTTTTGGGGCGACATTTAAGGTGCAAAATAGTTCAAATATGTGCAAAAATATATTAAAAGGTGACCATAAAAAGTAATTTAAGTAGAGTTTTTAGTACACCGAAAAATGCATAAATAGTGGCCTTTTTTACAACACTCGTTGCTGAAGAAAAGTTTAAAATTACATCACAATGCCAAATTATTACTTTTACAGTATTTTTTGCACAGGTTTGAACTATTTTGCACCATGAAAAAGTCACCCTTGATTGATTAAAGTTTCAGCTGGATGGATGTGCTATAGAGATGCTTCTGTCCAGTAGTGTGATTCTTGTTCTTGGAGGATTAGGAACATTCCTGTGGTAGCCTGCAGGATGCATTTGATTCCTGTCCACTGATTATGTGTGACAGTGTCGGGAAACAAAGTTAATTCACAAGATGTACTGTTAGAAAGAGGGAAAGGGTTTGTTTGTACAAAATATATCAAAGAGAAATATACAGTTTTAATACAAGATACTTAAGGGGAATTGCATTCCATTCATAACTTAACTTTCTGACAATTTTTGGGGAATTGAATTTCAGAAATATGACTGTAAATATAATAAATGAAGATATTGTAAAGTGAACAAGACTCCCCTTGTAAGTTTAAGTAATGAATGTATTCAGTAAAAATTCTAATTCTCTACTTTTGCATATTTTTTCAACCAAAACCTAATATTAGATAAAGGGAACCTGAGTGAACAAATAACACAATAACACAATTACATACTTATATAATTTATTTAATAAACAAAGTTATGCAACATCCAATGCCCCAGTGGGAAAAAGTAAGTGTCCCCTTAATTAAGCTCAATTACTGGTTGTGCCAGTTAGCTGCAATGACTCCAACCAAACGCTTCCTGTAGTTGTTGATCAGTCTCTCACGTCACTGTGGAGGAATTTTGGCCTTCTTGCATGCAGAACTGCTTTAACTCTGACACTTGAGATTAGGTCAGGACTTTGACTAGGCCATTCCAAAACTTCAATTGTGATGCCTTTTAGCAATTTATTTTAGTTTTTTATCTAATATTGGGTTTTGGTTGAAGATCTGATAACATTCAGTATCAAAAATAGAAAGGCGGCAAAAACCTTTTCACAGCACGACTGTATAAACGTTCATTCATAGGCTAGGTTGTAGCAACCTCATGATGGGTATAGGGAGAATGTTAGTATCATGTAGTAGCCTAAACCTATCGGTGGTACATTCAACTGGGTGAATGGAATATGAATAACAGTCATCCAATATTCTGTAATAGAAATAATGCCATGCTTGTTTAAAAAAAAAGAATGTCCTCCCTAATCATAAACGGAACCGACTGCCCCTGATATATTCAGTAAACCCATTTATTTTCAATAACATGTTGAAAGCAACATCTAGAACTTTACATTTATTTTTTCTATATGACCAAGTGTTACAATTGCTTTGATTATTAAAACATTTAGAAAATATATCAAACTTGTTTTCGTGTTACATTTATAATTCCATTTTAAAATGGGACGTTGTAGAAACTTACTGTAAAAACGGTAATTGTAAAACATTTTTTCTAAAAACATTCCAAGTCTTTGGAAGGCTTTGAACATTATCCTTTGGACTGGATACACAAACATTTAGTTTGATGCAGTTTTGACTGATCTATTCTTAATGCTGTCTTTCACCTTAATGCAAGGTGCTGCATTACGGTCTGGTGTGGAATGAATATCCAGTGAACAACAACAGTTACCGTCACAGGCAGCAACACAAGCTCTCCCAGGGCAAACCTACTCATTAACGTCCACCACTAGCAGTTCTTTGTATTTGATCAGATATTAGGGGTAGCACTAGCACCGGTCAAAAACTACAAAGATGGTGGGGTTGACCAGCTGGTCCATACAGGTGTCGTATAGGTTGTAGTCCTCCTTCGTGGATCTGACGGGTGGCGGCCAGCGGTATTTGCACTTGCCCACGCTCACCTATCCCACCAGCACCTTGGCCAGGAACATGTTACACACCCCAGCGAATGTGTTGGTGTAGGAGGCGTCGCGGGCGAAGTAGGAGCCGTAGCCGTACACGAACCCATTGACTCCCGAGACGTGCGGGTCAAAGTTGTTGTGGCAGATGTCCTCAATGAAGTCCCCGACGGTCCCGTGGAACAGGTGCCTCTCCAGAGCCCCGTGTTCCTTGGTGTCACCGCGCTTCCGCATGTGCTCCTTGTACCTACAACACAAACATTAACCTGCAGTTCAATCAATCATTTTACTGGTGACACTACAGCCTCTTTCAAACACATTTCAACATAATGAACACATGGTTAGTCGTGGTTAGTCATTTTACAGGTCAGGAATATCTTTCTAGCCCCTCCCACATAGGTGCGTCCCCTGTAGGGTCTAAATGCCAACAGGTGGCTTGAGATGGCACTATCAACATTTTGGTGCTGTAGGACATAACTACTGGTTTTAAAAAGAGTGGAGAATTTCTCCTGGCCCCAATTATGAGTAACACTACATGACTAAAAGTATGTGGACACCCCTTCAAATTAATGGACCCTGCTATTTCTGCCCTGCTAGAGCTGCCCCGGTCAACTGTAACTGCTGTTTTTGTGAAGTGGAAACCTCTAGGTGCAGCAACGGCTCAGGGAAGTGGTGGGCCACACAAGATCACAGAACGGGACCACCGGGTGCTGAAGCACGTAAAAATGGTCTGTCCTCAGTTGCAACACTTACTACCAAGTTCCAAACTGCCTCTGGAAGCAACGTCAACAGGCTTCCTTCACAACCCCCTCTTGGGTTGTGCCGTGGCGGAGATCTGTGGGCTATACTCGGCCTTGTCTCAGGATGGTAAGTTGGTGGTTGACGATATCCCTCTAGTGGTGTGCGGGCTGTGCTTTGGCAAAGTGGGTGGGGTTATGTCCTGCCTGTTTGGCCCTGTCCGGGGGTATCGTCAGATGGGGCCACAGTGTCTCCCGACCCCTCCTGTCTCAGCCTCCAGTATTTATGCTGCAGTAGTTTACGTGTCGGGGGGCTAGAGTCAGTCTGTTATATCTGGAGTATTTCTCCTGTTTTATCTGGTGTCCTGTGTGAATTTAAGTATGTTCTCTCTAGTTCTTTCTTTCTTTCTCTCGGAAGACCTGAGCCCTAGGACCATGCCACAGGACTACCTGGCCTGATGACTCCTTGTTGTCCCCAGTCCACCTGGCCGTGCTGCTGCTCCAGTTTCAACTGTTCTGCCTGAGTCTATGGAACCCTGACCTGTTCACCGGACGTGCTACCTGTCCTAGACCTGCTGTTTTCAAATCTCTAGAGACAGCAGGAGCGGTAGAGATACTCTGAATGATTGGCTATGACAAGCCAACTGACATTTACTCCTGAGGTGCTGACCTGTTGCACCCTTGACAACCACTATGATTATTATTATTTGACCCTGCTGGTCATCTATGAACATTTGAACATCTTGGCCATGTTATTTTATAATCTCCACCCGGCAAAGCCAGAAGAGGACTGGCCACCCCTCATAGCCTGGTCATAGCCTGGTTCCTCTCTAGGTTTCTTCCTAGGTTCTGGCCTTTCTAGGGAGTTTTTCCTAGCCACCGTGCTTCTACACCTGCATTGCTTGCTGTTTGTGGTTTTAGGCTGGGTTTCTGTACAGCACTTTGTGACATCAGCTGATGTACGAAGGGCTTGATAAATACATTTGATGAATTGATTGATTGATACAGAATAAAAATATTCCAAAACATGCATCCTATTTGCAACAAGGCACTAAAGTAAAATTGCAAAAAATGTTGCAAATAAATTAACTTTATGTCCTGAATACAAAGGGTTATGTTTCAGGCAAATGGTTACATCATATTATGGGTATGCTTGTCATCAGCAAGGACTAGGGAGTTTTTGGGGATAAAAAGAAACAGAATAGAGCTAAGCACAGGCAAAATCCTAGAGGAAAACCTGGTTCAGTCTGCTTTCCAACAGACACTGGGAGATAAATTCACCATTCAGCAGGACAATAACCTAAAACACAAGGCCAAATATGCACTGGAGTTGCTTACCAAGGCAACATTGAATGTTCCTGAGTGGCATAGTTACAATTTTGACTTAAATCGACTTGGAAATCTATGGCAAGACTTGAAAATGGCTGTCTAGCAATGATCAACAACCAACTTGACAGAGCTTGAAGAATTTTTTTAACAATAATTTGCAAATATTGTACAATCCAGGTGGGCAAAGCTCTTAAAGACTTGTCCAGAAAGACTCACAGCTGTAATTTGCTGCCAAAGATGATTTTAACATTTATTGACTCTTATGTGAATACTTACAGTTGAAGTCAGAAGTTTACGTCCACTTAGGTTGGAGTCATTAAAACTCATTTTCAACCACTCCACAAATTTCTTGTTAACAAACTATAGTTTTGGCAAGTCGGTTAGGACATCTACTTTGTGCATGACACAAGTCATTTTTCTAACAATTGTTTACAGACAGATTAGTTCACTTATAACTCACTGTATCACAATTCCAGTGGGTCAGAAGTTTACATACACTAGATTGACTGTGCCTTTTAAACAGCTTGGAAAATTCCAGAAAATTATGTCATGGCTTTAGAAGCTTCTGAAAGACTTACTGACATAATTTGAGTCAATTGGAGGTGTACCTGTGGACGTATTTCAAGGCCTACCTTCAAACTATGTACATATTCTTTATCCCTTTACACTTATGTGTATAAGGTAGTAGTTTTGGAATTGTTAGCTAGATTACTCGTTGGTTATTACTGCATTGTCGGAACTAGAAGCACAAGCATTTCGCTACGCTCGCATTAACATCTGCTAACCATGTGACAAATAAAATGTGATTTGATTTGATTTGATTTGAACTCAGTGTCTCTTTGCTTGACATCATTGGAAAATCAAAAGAAATCAGACAAATTGTAAACCTCCACAAGTCTAGTTCATCCTTGGGAGCAATTTCCAAACGGTACCACGTTCATCTTTACAAACAATAGTATGCAAGTATAAACACCATGGGACCACGCAGTCATCATACCACTCAGGAAGGAGACTCGTTCTGTCTCCTAGATGGTGCAAAAAGAGCAAATCAATCGCAGAACAACAGCAAAGGACCTTGTGAAGATGCTGGAGGAAACAGGTACAAAAGTATCTATATCCACAGTAAAACGAGTCCTATATTGACGTAACCTGAAAGGCCGCTCAGCAAGGAAGATGCCACTGCTCCAAAACCACCATAAAAAAAGCCAGACTATGGTTAGTAACTGCACATGGGGACAAAGATTGTATT
Source organism: Oncorhynchus kisutch (assembly GCF_002021735.2). NCBI lineage: Eukaryota > Metazoa > Chordata > Actinopteri > Salmoniformes > Salmonidae > Oncorhynchus > Oncorhynchus kisutch. The sequence goes on from NC_034182.2 coordinate 3,492,409, forward strand.
TTTTTGAGAAATGTCCTCTGGTCTGATGAAACAAAAATAGAGCTTTCTGGCCATAATGACCATCGTTATGTTTGGAGGAAAAAGGGGGATGCTTGCAAGCCAAAGAATACCATCCCAACCACAAAGCACGGGGGTGGCAGCATCATGTTGTGGGGGTGCTTTGCTGCAGGAGGGTCTGGTGCACTTCACAAAATAGATGGCATCACGAGGGAGAAAAATAATGTGGATATATTGAAGCAACATCTCAAGGCATCAGTTAAAGTTAAAGTTAAAGCTTGGTCACAAATGGGTCTTCCAAATGGACAATGACACCAAGCATACTTCCAAAGTTGTGGCAAAATGGCTTAAGGACAACAAAGTCAAGGTATTGGAGTGGCCATCACAAAGCCCTGACCTCAATCCCATAGAAAATGTGTTGGCAGAACTGAAAAAGCATGTGCGAGCAAGGAGGCCTACAAACCTGACTCAGTTACACCAGCTCTGTCAGGAGGAATGGGCCAAAATTCACCCAACTTATTGTGGGAAGTTGTGGAAGGCTACCTGAAATGTTTGACCCAAGTTAAACAATTTAAAGGCAATGCTACCAAATACTAATTGAGTGTATGTAAACTTCTGACCCACTGGGAATGTGATGAAAGAAATAAAGCTGAAATAAATCCTTCTCTCAACTATTATTCTGACATTTCACACTTAAAATAAAGTGGTGATCCTAACTGACCTAAGACATTGGAACTTTTACTAGGATTAAATGTCAGGAACTGTGAAAAACTGAGTTTAAATGTATTTGGTTTAAGGAGTATATAAACTTCCGACTTCAACTGTACATAAATGAGATATTTCTGTATTTTATTTTCAATAGATGTGCAAAAATTTCTCAAAACATGTTTGCACTTTGTCATTATGGGGTAATGTGTGTAGAAGGGGGAGAAAAAATATCAATTGAATCCATTTTGAAATCAGGCTGTAACACAACAAAATGTGGAATACGTCAAAGAATACTTTCTGAAGGCACTGTATCTGCACCAACATTTCAATATTTTTCCTTCATAGTTCTCCATCTTCTTTTTAAATAGGGAGACATTTTTTTTCTCACTTTTCTTTTCATGACTGATCCAAACTTATTCTCTCATGGCTTTCTCTTGACCCTCTACAACACACATCGTGAGAAATATGTTTGTTATCACAGTATCGGAACGCAATACCAATATCGTAATGGCACCTAAGTATCATATCTTGAGGTACCTGCTAATTCCCAGCTCTAATCAGTACTGACACAAACATGGAAAAAAAACATTAAGAATTATGGTGTGGTAGCAAGTAGTGCTACGTTAAAAAAGACAGGCATCAAATCCTTGATGTCATCTCTGGCACTTCCCCATGTGTGTGTGTGTGTGTGTGTGTGTGTGTGTGTGTGTGTGTGTGTGTGTGTGTGTGTGTGTGTGTGTGTGTGTGTGTGTAGGTGAGTCTCAGTTCATGTATTTTTCTTCTTCTTCATATACTCTGTAAATGCACAATATTTTATATATTGATAAACTATTGTGTAATTAAAATTCAGCAGTACTTATGGAGCTATGAGGAACAACAAGCATGTAAATCTCAGATTTTGAGGACTGATGGACAGTGTTTTATGATTAACATCTACTACCTGTACTACTCACCCTTCCTTGACTCCAATCTCCTCCCGGTTGACATTGCATTAGGCCCTCTCTAGATTAACCTGGGCGCGGGGGGTGAAGTCTACCCACGGGTGACTGTTGACGCACCACAGCTGCCAGTGGAAGGGGTATGGCGTGTGGTGCTGCTTGCAGTTGCTCCCCGTCCTGCAGAAGTAAGTGAGAAAGTGGTCGCAGATCTGGATGTCGCCGGAGGTGTTTGTGTGGAAGGTCAGACTGACTGCCATCTTGGATGGACCAGGGGGCTGATTAGTGCTAATGGCTTGTGTTTGGGCTGGGGTGGTCGGCTGGTGGGACAGGCTGTAGCTGGGGGATGATGACAGACAGGGGGAAAATGAGAGGTGGTTTTGACTGGGCCTGGTGTAATGTTCTGGGGCTTGTGAGGTGAGATGGTGACTGCTCCAGGTTGAGGAAAGAGGGTGCTTTGAGGAAAGGTGAGGAGCACACTGGCTGTGATTTTGGTTGGGGTCATTTGCTGTGGTAGAGGTTGGATGATCATTTGGGTCTGGCTGAGGATGGGTCTGACGACATCTGGATGATCCTGGTGGTGTTGCTGCTTTTGCCAAGAGAGCAGATAGGAGTATTGCTGGCACTAGTAGTCTGCCCTGACTTGGAGGGGAGAGGAGTGAAGCGGACATTGATACTGTATGGTGTCACAGTCCAGACAACGTCCACTTGTTAGGAGTGCATGGCGTCCCCACACTGGCAGACTGGTGTTGGTGTCAGAAGGGACCTCTATGAGCAGTAGAGGAGTGAGGAAGCTGACCTTGGGAGACTTCGGACAGGCCTCTGTGATCACAGTTGTAGGTCCCCTCTTCTTCCCTTTGATTGATGAAAGGTCAGTCATCTTCAATATCTTTTGAGGGTAAATAGTTTGTTGGCATAGCATGGTACCCAAAGGACTAAATAAATGTCCCAATCCTATCCTAAACTTTTATAGGGATATCCTGTAGACATTTAATGAAAAAGGTACCAATTAATACAAATGCTTGAGACTGTCATGTTTCTCCTGTCGTCGAATTTGCACCAACTTACTAGCTAAATGACTTGCATCGCATGACGCATAAACAGAACATGAACTTACTTTTTAATCTGTTAACGTGCAGTTTTTCAGGCTTAATGAACCTGTCCACATTTTGCTTTACTCAAAAAAAGTATTGATTGGTGAGTAACTAAATAAGGCATTTAAATTTAAGCCTAAAACACATCTGGAAGTCGTCTTCAGACAATATTCTTACAGGATCATTTGTAGATTTCAGGGGATACCATTTGACGGTGTTATTACAGGAATGGTTTAGCCCAACTATTTGAAATCGATGACAACTGCACACAAACACAACTTTGTATTTCCTAATAAAAGAAAGATCACCACAGCAAGTCTGATATAGTCCATTTTTATTTAGTTTTATTCCACACAGAAAACTAATAACTGATTCCATGCACAATAAAATAATTGTCAACACTTGCCCATTAGAAAATCAAATGTCAGTGTTTATTTAAAGGCAACGAGCGGCAGATATTGAAATATTATTTATCCATTCGATTTTTTCTTATGACAGACACTCATCAAGAAAGACACTTTTTAGAGACAGAAAATTCCATAACACATTCTCAGGTGTGATCTACAGCTTTCACTGAGACCTCTAATGGCTCAATCCTCAGCGGACACTGCTTACAGCCAACCCAGAAATAGGGGAAGACCCTCTCAGAAAAGGTGTGTTTGAAAGTGTAGATCTGCGTGTTGTCAGCTGGGTCAGAGAAGCACACTCTCCCCTTCTCCCAGTCTAGCTGCACTCTGATCCTCCGAGGGCTCTTCTTCAGATTGAGTCGTGTCAGGGGTGAGGTCCCGGCAAAGTACATCTTGTGGTAAAAGTACACGGACAGGTATCCATTCTTCAGCACGGAGGAGACCTTGTCTTTCCTCTGGATGGACTCTTTGGCTACACCGAGGACCCAGGCGCTGTTCTCTCCAACCTCCACGTCCCAGACATGCTTTCCTGAGCTGAAGCCCTCAGAGCCCAGTACGCCTGTGTCAGGGTCAAACCTCTCGGGGTTGTCTGGAAGCTTCCGTTTGTCATCGCTGTCCCTCACACTGGTGAGGTCTTCAGACAATAGGAGCCAGGGGGCAGCCGTGTTGGGGTCCAGAGTCACTGGCGCTGAGGAGAAAGTACAGCCAGTTACCATGATGTAGTGGTCCTCACCACTAATTGCTGTGTAAAAACACATTAAGAAGCACTTTAAGTGCTTAAAAAGTTAACATTTCAGTCTATCATGTAATGAAATAGACTAGTCTTGACACCAAGTGATGTTCAACACTCTGCAGTTAGTACTCACTGTATTTAACAATCCCTTGCATCTTCTCCCACACTTTGTATTGAAGTGAGCCCAGGTACTTAGCCACATCGATGAGTGCTCCCGGGACCATAACTGGGTCCTGCAGTGTGCTAGACTGAACACTATACAGACAGAAAAACTAGGAGTTAGTACTCATCATGTAATGGTCCGTAGACAGTGAAACCACCAGGGGTTGTAATGGACTCACCTTCTCACCGTCTGCTTGCATTTCTGGAGAAAAAAAGTATCCTCCAAAGCCATCTCCTCCTCCATGGCTCTGATTGTGTCAGAGAGGGAGGCCAGGGTTCTGTCCATCTCCCTCATACTCTGCCTCAACATCTCACTCTTACTCTCCTCCTCCTCTTTCAGAGCTGCAAGCCTAGCAGCCTCTTCAGCTTGGAGGAAATGGTGGAGCGTCTCAAACTCCTCATGAATCCTCTTTGCCACAAACCGGGCCTGGACCTGAAATGAGACCTTTGTTAGGATTATGTGTTAACATACGAGAGATTTCGATTTAATACTATGGCCAACCACCAACATTACCTGAATGTGTGTCACTGTATTTTCATAGTTTTGCTTCATTTTGTCAAAAGCCTCCTTCTTCTCTTGCAAACAAGTAAGCACAGACTTAATCTCCTCCTTCAAAGAACATTAAAAAGACAATTGGACTAAGAAAAATCAAAACATATCAGTTCTACAAAGGCAAATAGTTGCAGAAGGCATAAAACAGATTAGCTCAAACTCCTAGCATTGTCCCCTTTACCTTCATGGTCACCTCTGAACTCATAAAAAGCTATCTAGAGAACTCAATTTATATTTATAGGGCTGCCTGTTAAAACACCAGATTACCTTCATGTCACCTATAGCTTCTCCCACCGGGCAGCACTCATGGTTTTTATGCTTCCTGGAGGTGTGACAGACCACACAGATGGGCTCCTTGTCCTGCAGACAGAACAGTTTCAGCCTCTCCCCGTGCAGGGAGCACAGCTCACCCGGTTCACACAGCTCCCCTGTAGCTCCAAGTGCTCCACTCTCCTGGATGTAGGAGTCACACAGGTTCTTCAGGGTGAGGCTGGCCACCGGCTCGTCCACAAACTCCCTCCTACAGAGAGGGCAGTCCCGGGCAGACCCCTTCCCAGACCAGTACTGCTCTAAGCAGGCTGCACAGAAACTGTGGCTGCACTTGAGGACCACAGGATCCCTGAAAATATCGTAGCACACAGGGCAACAGAGGTCCTCCTCTGGGAGAGAGAATCGAGCGGCCATGCCTTCTTCACACAAAAGTGACTCTTCCTCTGGAAGGGAATGTAGGGCAAAGGGACACACAGAGCTGTAGGTATTAGACAAAGCCAGAGCCAGCCCTTGTTTGTGTTCTAGTTAGCTAATGACCTCTGTAAAGGTACAGTATGTACTTTAACTTTACCCAGCTAATTATTTGGGCTCAACAACATACTTACTGCCTAGGTCCTAGGCCACGTCGATGTTTAGTTTGGGAGTGCTTTAGAACAAGTTACAGTGACACTCACCTGCTATCCAAGACACGTCTACAGGGGACAGCGACCAAACACACGTAACTAGCTCCTTGTTTGATCTGCGACGCCAAGACCAGTTTCGATTTCCTTCTTCCTGTTATGGTGTGACACATCATTATGGGGGTGGAGCCAGGAAGACCATTCTTTAACACTTTACCACCAGTTCCACTTCGTGTTCACATTGGTTTCATTATTTGGTGGTACTAGACTGTTACTCCATTGTTTGTGTTTGTCATTGTTGACTTTCTAAAAAAATATATTTATTCATGTTAAAAGTCATGTTTCACTAATGAGTTGTCATGCCACGAGCACTACAAATACATCATATAAATCAACGACTATTTGAATGTTAATGTCATAGCCGTGAGATGTATTTTCTCCATTGATATTTACATTTTAGTGGAATCCCCACTCGTTGTCTATAGGCCCTATAGGCTCGTTGTCTATATGTGGCATTGAGCAACAGTGGTCTCTACTGTAAACCGGTAGTTGGAGATACCCGTTCAGTGGTGAATATTTGCAATGGTACCAAATTGAAACTTTATTTTATAATGTGTAAATTAATTAAATTAGCTACACCCACTTAAATCATTAGGAAGGTCCATTCAGTAAATAAAAAAGCACAACATGAAATGCAATAGAAACGTTTAATATTTATTTAGATAATTGACTGAACTTGACATATTTTACATAATTTAACAACTGCTTTAAACACTTGTACAAGCATTATGAGATAGACAGTTGTTACCATACCATATTCCATTGGCATCAATTAGATTACACTACTTATACCCATAGTATGCTTTGTGTTGAGGCAAGTTTTACAGCTATTTACATGGAGCTGGATTCAACTAAAGTTCACACAATGGGGTCCCTCTAGTTGATACATGTTAGTAGATATTTGTCCCCACATATTATAAACATGGCAACCTGTCTCCAGTCATGTTTATGTTCTGCCCAAAGTTGGGGCTAACTGACAAAAGGCACAGTGGGACAAACTGATTGGTACTGTAAAAGTATGGGAACACGTTTTCAGTGAATGTATCATTGAAGGTGTACAGAGTAGTGCTCTTAGTGGGATCACAGAATGTCAGCTCCCCTTGGTCACAGTCCAGATGTTCTCTGATCACTCGTGGGCTCTCATCCAGCTTGATCTGGATGCGTGGTTTTACACATACTCTGTATTTCCCACTAATATACCTGATGCTCCACAATCCGCTCTGAGGCTCCATTTTGAGTGGCTTGTTGCGCACAATTGACTCTTTGGCTACTCCCAGGGTCCAGTTATCACTTTCTCCTACCTCTACATCCCAAAAATGTCTGCCTTTACCGTGACCTTCAGAACCCAACACTCCCATTTTAAGCCTCTCAGGATTTTCTGGAAGGTTCTGCCTCTCCTCACTGTATGTCACAGTGGTCAGGTCATGAGTCATTATGAGCCTTGCAGACACTGTGTTTTGGATCCATGGTCACCGAAGCTTAAGGGGAAAGTTCATTGTACTTTAATATTTTACTTTAATACTGAAGTGTGTGGGTGTGTTGGGAGATAAAACCATTTCAAATAACTATTGAAAAATTACATTTAATTCCAACGTATTGTGGCCTTATTTGCTACAGTAAGATAGTCAAGATATTAAAAAACAACATTTGTGAAAAACTTGGACTTACTATAGTAAATGATCCCAAGCATCTTCTTCCAGACCTTGAATATCAGAGATCCCACATGCTTGGCTATGTCAATGAATGCTCCTGACACTACCTCAGCATCTGCAGTGTCTGTTGCTGTGGATTCGGCTCTATAGGAATAATTAACATCAGTGCTGTTGTAAATGGAGCGTAACATGTATTTAGTAGGGATGAAATGGGACTTAATTTACAACATACCTATTAAGTATGACCTTGTAATTCTACAAAAACAAGGACATATGTCACTATGTTATATCAGATGACACTGAGATAATTGAAAAACTCACAGAGAAATAAATGATTTACAATTGTGAAATTATTCACCAGCAATTTCTGACCTGGTTGAGAATTTCAAGGCGTTATACGACATTTGACTGCAGCCTAGCAGTGTGACGCTTGCGTCTTTTGGACGATCAGTTTTTGCAGTGAGTTCATGAGCTCATGTTGGGAATTTACAATCTTTGTAATTTAAAACATCTTTACCCTTACCTGAAGGAATGTGATAGTGTCAACATCCATGTCCTTGATCATCTGAATAGTCTCTATTAGGGTTTAAATCTGCTTGGTCAAAGGCTCAGCTCTTTCTCGCATCACTTGACATCTCTGTTGCACTTCCTTTCTCAGGGCAGCTGTCCTGGCTGTCTCTTCCTGTTCCGGGAACTGGTGGTTTCTTAAACTCCTCCCTTATCTGCTCCTCTCCACATTGGGCTTGACCCTAATAGACAAGATTAAACTTGAACACCGCTCAAATGTTTCCATATTTAAAAACACTTTAAAAAAAAAAAGACAGATACCTGTATATGCTCCTCCCAGGTTGGATGGCACATCCTGGCTGTGTTCATGCTTTCTAATTCCTTCTTCAAAGTGGAACTCACATGCTGGATTTCACTCTAAAGATAAATGAAAAGGGATTATTGTAAACCTGGTAAAAACCAGACCAGTCTTTAATCCAGCCAGTCACTCTCTACTCAGTCACATAATGACATTGAAATTACCAGTTAAAATAAAAGCAAAGGGAACAGATACAGTGCCTTGCGAAAGTATTCGGCCCCCTAGAACTTTGCGACCTTTTGCCACATTTCCGGCTTCAAACATAAAGATATAAAACTGTATTTTTTTGTGAAGAATCAACAACAAGTGGGACACAATCATGAAGTGGAACGACATTTATTGGATATTTCAAACTTTTTTAACAAATCAAAAACTGAAAAATTGGGCGTGCAAAATTATTCAGCCCCTTTACTTTCAGTGCAGCAAACTCTCTCCAGAAGTTCAGTGAGGATCTCTGAATGATCCAATGTTGACCTAAATGACTAATGATGATAAATACAATCCACCTGTGTGTAATCAAGTCTCCGTATAAATGCACCTGCACTGTGATAGTCTCAGAGGTCCGTTAAAAGCGCAGAGAGCATCATGAAGAACAAGGAACACACCAGGCAGGTCCGAGATACTGTTGTGAAGAAGTTTAAATCCGGATTTGGATAGAAAAAGATTTCCCAAGCTTTAAACATCCCAAGGAGCACTGTGCAAGCGATAATATTGAAGTGGAAGGAGTATCAGACCACTGCAAATCTACCAAGACCTGGCCGTCCCTCTAAACTTTCAGCTCATACAAGGAGAAGACTGATCAGAGATGCAGCCAAGAGGCCCATGATCACTCTGGATGAACTGCAGAGATCTACAGCTGAGGTGGGAGACTCTGTCCATAGGACAACAATCAGTCGTATATTGCACAAATCTGGCCTTTATGGAAGAGTGGCAAGAAGAAAGCCATTTCTTAAAGATATCCATAAAAAGTGTTGTTTAAAGTTTGCCACAAGCCACCTGAGAGACACACCAAACATGTGGAAGAAGGTGCTCTGGTCAGATGAAACCAAAATTGAACTTTTTGGCAACAATGCAAAACGTTATGTTTGGCGTAAAAGCAACACAGCCCATCACCCTGAACACACCATCCCCACTGTCAAACATGGTGGTGGCAGCATCATGGTTTGGGCCTGCTTTTCTTCAGCAGGGACAGGGAAGATGGTTAAAATTGATGGGAAGATGGATGGAGCCAAATACAGGACCATTCTGGAAGAAAACCTGATGGAGTCTGCAAAAGACCTGAGACTGGGACGGAGATTTGTCTTCCAACAAGACAATGATCCAAAACATAAAGCAAAATCTACAATGGAATGGTTCAAAAATAAACATATCCAGGTGTTAGAATGGCCAAGTCAAAGTCCAGACCTGAATCCAATCGAGAATCTGTGGAAAGAACTGAAAACTGCTGTTCACAAATGCTCTCCATCCAACCTCACTGAGCTCGAGCTGTTTTGCAAGGAGGAATGGGAAAAAATTTCAGTCTCTCGATGTGCAAAACTGATAGAGACATACCCCAAGTGACTTATAGCTGTAATCGCAGCAAAAGTTGGCGCTACAAAGTATTAACTTAAGGGGGCTGAATAATTTTGCACGCCCAATTTTTCAGTTTTTGATTTGTTAAAAAAGTTTGAAATATCCAATAAATGTTGTTCCACTTCATGATTGTGTCCCACTTGTTGTTGATTCTTCACAAAAAAATACAGTTTTATATCTTTATGTTTGAAGCCTGAAATGTGGCAAAAGGTCGCAAAGTTCAAGGGGGCCGAATACTTTCGCAAGGCACTGTACTTTCACAAACTGACCTTAAAATCAGGCAGAGCCTCCTCAGTGGGACAGCAGTCATGGCATTTGTTTCTTTGATATGTGACAGACAACACAGATGGGCTGCTTGTCATCAAAACATATCCTGGGATCCTTTCTCCTTTTCACTCCCTCTCTGGACCGATTCACAGAGACTCTTTAAGGCCAAACTTTAGCTTGGCTGCTCAATTGAACACTCTTTCCTGCATACAGGACACAGCAGATTGTCCATATCCTTCCAGTATTTCTGTAGACACTCCTCACAGAAGCTGTGGCTGCATTTGAGGACGGCAAGGTTGCTGAATATGTCACAACACACGGGACAAGAGAGGTGTTCCTCCAGGAGAGATAAGCTGGCTTCCATTATAATGTATCACTCAGTGTGCTATTCTGTCTTGGTCAAGGTTGAAATACATGAAGCAAGTTAACAGGGTTGTGGCTCAAGGGGCAGGTTTTACTGATTATAAAGGCATGACACAGACAAAAACTCCACCCACAGTTATGTTTTCATATTCCAGGAAACTAAACCAAAACCAGAACTATCACATTTCCCTCTGCATCCTGGCAGGAATGCAGGTGTGTGTAGTGTACCAACCAACAATAATGCATTATCTAACACACACTAGAGGGATATAAAACAACAATAAAAAATATGTTAAATCAAACAAGTAATGACTTTACCACTAGATGTCAGTAGGTATCCAGCCATTGCAAAGAGTAACGGTTATTACTGTGAAAAGCATTGCAAAACGACATTGTAGACTGCTGGTGAAGACATGGCAGTATTGCTTAATAGTGTATAAGTATACAGACATGGTCACCCAATGAGATATGCTGTTATTATATGTACTCTAATTTTAAATCTAGTTGGAAAATAGTCAATTTACTTTGAACCTGTCCTTCAACACACCAACGTACATCCTACTAACAAACAATTCCTAGACTAAGTGCTATTGCAGTCGCTCTCTCTCTTTCTCTGTCTCTGTCTTTCTCTCTCTGTTTCTGTCTCTCTCTCTCTGTCTCTCTCTCTGTTTCTGTCTCTCTGTCTCTCTCTGTCTCTCTCTGTTTCTGTCTCTCTCTCTCTGTCTCTCTCTCTCTGTCTCTCTCTGTTTCTGTCTCTCTCTCTCTGTCTCTCTCTATCTGTCTCTTTCTGTCTCTCTCTCTGTCTCTCTCTGTTTCTGTCTCTCTGTCTCTCTCTCTCTAAGATGGAGTGGCAGGCAGGCAGAGTGATGAATGCAGGCTTAGTGTTGTTCACATGTATATTTAATTCTTATCTTGACCATTTTCCCCATCCATCAGTATATCCTTTAAATGATTGTAATGGTTGGATTTCACAATATGTTGCCTCTTTGAAACATCAATAAGGCATTATGTGTTGAAGTGAATTCTTCAATCTGGACTCTGGTGTTTCAGATTAATTTAATAATTTTACGTTTGCATTTCAAGTGTTCAGTTTAGAGTCCACTTGGGTTTGAATGTCTGTCTCTGTATAGATCTTCTGTATAAACTACTATATTCTCTGTGTAGATTGATATCCTCATCTAGTTGTGAGAATTTGAAATGGCAGTAGATGCAATACATGTATCATCTGTCAATCAACCACGTTTAAGGGAGTTCAATTCAATTGAACAAGTTGAAAGGACATTGGGAAAACAATATTCAATTGATATGGACAGCACAACATGGAATTTGATGTATTAATTTTTATTATTAAGAATGCACATACTGAGTACACTAACATAATAAACTGCATTATACAGAATCTGTTGACCTGACATAACAATGATTCAGTATCAATTTATAATATTATGTATAGTAATGATTTAATAAGATAATATATACTGTATTAGTCCATATGAGATGAAAATATGTCTTCTGCTTTTTTCCACAACCCCTCCGATACACTCACACACACACATTGTGCATTCGGAAAGTATTCAGACCTCTTGACCTTTTACACATTTTGTTACGTTACAGCCTTATTCTAAAATGTATTCAATTACGACCCTTTCCTATGAGACTTGAAATGGAGCTCAGGTGCATCCTGTTTCCATTGATAATCCTTGAGATGTTTCTACAACTTGTTTCTACAACTTGATTGATCAATTCAATTGATTGGACATGATTTGGAAAAGCACACATCTGTCTGTATAAGGTCCCACAGTTCACAGGTCATGTCAGAGCAAAAACCAAGTCATGAGGTAGAAGGAATTGTCTGTAGAGCTCCGAGACAGGATTGTGTTGAGGCACAGATCTGGGGAAGGATACCAAAAAATGTCTGCAGCATTGAAGGTCCCCAAGAACACAGTGGCCTCCATCATTCTTAAATTAAAGAAGTTTGGAACCACCAAGACTCTTCCTAGAGCTGGCCGCCCGACCAAACTCAGCAATCGGGGGAGAAGGGCCTTGGTCAGGGAGGTGACCAAGAACCCGATGGTCACTCTGAAAGAGCTCCAGGGTTCCTCTGTAGACATGGGAGAACCTTCCAGAAGGACAACCATCTCTGCAGCACTCCACCAATCAGGCCTTTATGGTAGAGTGGCCAGACGGAAGCCACTCTACAGTATAAGGCACATGCCGGCCCGCTTGGAGTTTCCCAAAGGGCACCTAAATGACTCTCAGACTATGAGAAACAAGATTCTCTGGTCTGATGAAACCAAGATTAAACTCTTTGGCATGAATGTCAAGCGTCTCGTATGGAGGAAACCTGGCACCATCCCTACGGTGACCCATGGTGGTGGCCGAATCATGCTGTGGGGATGTTTTTCAGTGGCAGGGACTGGGAGACTGAGGATTGAGGGAAAGATGAACGGAGCAAAGTATAGAGAGATCCTTAATGAAAATCTGCTCCAGAGTGCTCAGGACCTCAGACTGGGGTGAAGGTTCACCTTCCAACAGGACAACGACCCTAAGCACACAGTCAAGACAATGCAGGAGTGGCTTCGGGATAAGTCTCTGAATGTCCTTGAGTGGCCCAGCCAGAGCCCAGACTTGAACCTGATCGAACATCTCTGGAGAGACCTGAAAATAGCTTTGCAGCGACGCTCCCAATCCGACCTGACAGAGCTCGAGAGGATCTGCAGAGAAGAATGGGAGAACCTCCCCAAATGCAGGTGTGCTAAGCTTGTAGCGTCATACCCAAGAAGACTCAAGGCTGTAATCACTGCCAAAGGTGCTTCAACAAAGTACTGAGTAAAGGGTCTGAATACTGATGTAAATGTGATATTTCAGTTTCTAATTTGTAATACATTTGCAAACATTTCTAAAAACCTACATTTTGCTTTGTCATTATTATGGGGTCTTGTGTGTAAGTTGATGAGGGAAGAAAACAATTTAACGCGAACAAAATTGGGAAAAAGTCAAGGGTCTGAATACTTTCTGAATGCACTGTGTGCAGCTGTCACCTTTCCAATATCTCTATGGAAATATATGGTACAGACTAGCATGACATAAAACAACAACAATAGTAGTAACAAAGAAATCTATTCCATCTAGTGAAGTGCCTACTAGTACCTGTGTTGTGAGAACAGTAATTTACCACTAGATATCAGTAAGTATCCAGACATTGCAACGAGCAACAGTTGTTACTGTGAAACACATTGCAAAACTACATTGTAGACTGTTACTTACTGCTGGTGAAGACATGGTAGTATTACTTAATAGGGTATAAATATACAGACATGGTCATCCAATGAGATATGCTGTTATTGTTATTATGTTATTATGTTATTACTTTTAATTCTAGATGAAACATTGTCCTAAATATGTCAGACACGAAGGGTTACTGTCATTGTATTAGTAAGCAATTCCAACAGCCTCAAAGAAATGTTATTGTCTCCAGTCTCCCTCTCTGTCTCTCTGTCTCTCTCTCTGTCTCCCTCTCTGTCTCTCTGTCTCTGTCTCTGTCTCTCTCTAAGATGGAGAGTGGCTGGCAGGCAGGCAGTGCGACGGACGCAAAATGAGTGATTATTTCTCCCATACTGTCCAACATTCTCTCAGTTAGCCAGGGCCTCATTGAGGCTCCAAGTTGACAGTACAGGGGACAGACTCTTTTCATGCCACTTCGATACGAAGTGATTTTTGTAGCAGGTTAGGGCAGCATTTTTGTCTCCTAACCTGCTACATTAATTATCCTAACCTGCTGCGTAAGTTCTCCTAACTTGCAGCAAAAAAGTCACTTCCTGATCGAAGTGGTGGGTCCTGGGGAGAGGAGAGGGTGCTGTTTCCCCGTGCCTGTCCCAAAAATGTCCACTTCTTCTTAAGCTGACAGCACAGTATGACAGTGTGCTGAGCACTGCCCAGCGTTGCAGTCAAGCCCCTAACCTGGACTGAGTACTACAGCACTGGCACTGCTCCCAAGTGTCCTGTGAGAGAACAGAGTGCTGGGGCCCAGTGTCTGTCCCTAAATGCCCTCCTCCTCTTGGTTCGATGTTAGAATTGATCGATGAGGCGATGTAAGTTGTGGTGGCTTGCTGGATCAAAGTGCAGGTTGATAGTGTTGAAATGGACTCCACCCACAATGACCAGCAGTTTCTATATGTCATTCCCATGAGTTGCTAGGCAACAAAACCAAAACTTACAGTCACATTTCACTCTGCCTGCTCCAGACAGAAACTAAGGCTCAGGCTCAGGGGTGTATGCACAATACTACCAACCAGTGGAGGCTGCTGAGAGGAGGAACGACTCTTAATAATGGCTGGAATGGAGCGGACGTAATGGCATCAAACCATGTGTTTGATGTATTTGATACAATTCCACCTATTCCGCTCCAGTCATTACCACGAGCCCATCCTCCCCAATTAAGGTGCCACCAATCTCCTGTGCCACATTATCTGACAATCTAACAGTCAGATAATAAGTCTTGTCTTGTCAAACCAACTGGTATCCGTATATATGGTAAATATGCAGCTGTCACCTTTGCAATATCTATTATGAAATATATTGTGCAGACTAGAGTGACATAAAACAACAACAACAACAATAATAATAAAACAGGTAATTAAACTAGTGATGTGATGTACCTACTGTACCTGTGTTGTGAGACCACTCATTTACCACTAGATATCAGTAAGTATCCAGACATTGCAACGAGCAACAGTTATTACTGTGAAACACATTGCAAAACTACATTGTAGACTGTTACTTACTGCTGGTGAAGACATGGTAGTATTACTTAATAGGGTATAAATATACAGACATGGTCACCCAATGAGATATGCTGTTATTATATGTTACATACTTTTAAATCTAGATGAAAAATGATCCTAAAGTAAATCCAATTTGTTTCAAATATGTCAGAGACCAAGGGTCCCAACTAAGTATTCTCTCTCTCTCTCTCTCTCTCTCTCTGTCTCTCTTTCTCTCTCTCTCTCTCTCTGTCTCTCTCTCTCTCTCTCTCTCTCTCTCTCTCTCTCTCTCTCTCTCTCTCTCTCTCTCTCTCTCTCTGATGGAGAGTGGCAGGGAGGCAGTGCGACGGACGCAGGCTTAGTGATTCATTATTTCTCTCATACCGTTCAATGTTCTCCCAGGCAGCCAGGCAACTAGGAGCCTCATTGGGTCTGAGAATGGCTGTCAATCCCCCTAGGTTCTAATGAGCTTGGGCAGTTTGACATGCAGTGTTCTCTCTTACTATCCTCCCTGGGACTCGTCTCAGTGACGGATGCCTTTTGGAGAGTATCAGGACCCCTCCACCAGTCTCATACCACTATCAGGGCATTACAGAGCTGATAGTACATGGGACAGACGAATACGAAGTGATTTTCGTAGCAGGTTAGGACGTCATTTTTATCTCCTAACCTGCTACATTAATTATTAGTGATGCACCGATATTATATTCTTGTCCGATACCGATATCTGATATTTTCCTTGCCAAAAAAAACTGAGCACAGTATGACAGTGTGCTGAGCACTGCCCAGCGTTGTAGTCAAGTCCCTAACCTGGACTGAATACTACAACACTGGCACTGCTCAGCGTTGTAGTCAAGTCCCTAACCTGGACTGAGTACTACAACACTGGCACTGCTCCCACGTGTCCTTGGAGAGAACAGGGTGCCGGGGCCCACTCTATTGATAGAGTATAACGGAGTATCACATTTATTTCAGCCTCGTATAAACCGATTCAATAAGATATTCATCTGCTGTGCTACAGAGAGAGAGAGAGAGAGAGAGAGAGAGAGAGAGAGAGAGAGAGAGAGAGAGAGAGAGCCTCAAATGATCACAGAGTGAGAAACTACCAATGGAACAGGCCTGTAGAGTAGTCCTTGGGTAAATAGTAGAAGACATTAGCAGATGAATATCCTCAAGTTGAAACACAACTGTAATTGTTACAGCCCCGAGATGGAAGAAGACCATGGTG
This sequence comes from Oncorhynchus kisutch, assembly GCF_002021735.2. Classification (NCBI taxonomy): domain Eukaryota; kingdom Metazoa; phylum Chordata; class Actinopteri; order Salmoniformes; family Salmonidae; genus Oncorhynchus; species Oncorhynchus kisutch. Next base: position 3,508,658 of record NC_034182.2, read on the forward strand.
CTTGGTCTGTATGTCATGCTTTATCAATATTTTCTATTCAGAAAAAAATTGTTGTGTGACGTGTCGACCAATCATTTCCATTCCCTTCACGTTCTGAGTAGTAGAGGACCACCAGCGTCAAAGGAAATAAACCTCAAGCACATCCATTTAATCAGAGGAGAATTTCATTTCTGCTTTTCACACATGAGTTGAGGTCTCTATATAAATTGGATTAAATGCACAATATCACCAGACTGGCCAGGCTGGCTGCTTACCAAGTACCAGTTACCTTTTCGGTCATATTGATTTTTTTTATCCCTTCTCTGTATGGGTGGAGGAACTCTTGACAACAATCTCAGACAGACATGAAACCAATGGCAGAAAGTTTCCCCAGAAGCCATTTTATTTATGGATTCTTACTCAGAGGCGAAATGTGTGGTGATCACTGGAATAAACACGCACACATGCTCGCTCACACACACACACACACACACACACACACACACACACACACACACACACACACACACACACACACACACACACACACACACACACACACACACACACACACACACACACACACACACACACACACACACACACAGACACACAGACACAGACACAGACACAGACACAGAGACACAGAGACACAGAGACACACACACACACACCCGTCTTGCCCACGGCTTGCATGGGGACAAATGAGAGGTGAGGTCAATCTTATTTGGAGAGAATGGTGAGAAACCTGGGACTCAGACTCCATCCTCCTTTGGGCTCTGGAAGGTCGCCAGGCCTCACATTCCAGATCTCCAGGATTCACTGGGAGCCCAGCTGTTATTGGGTGTGCAGCCCTGCATATCTCCACCTCCACCGCTGCAAAAAGAGTTTAAAGGAGCAACATCAATTCAGTAACCCACACCTGATGGGACAATACAGCACACCCACTCTCCCCTCCCCAATCTCATTCTTCTTTTCATTTTTTATTCCCAAGCTTTCCTTTAAACTCTAGCTGAGGGAGAGAGTGATTACAAGGTTGTTTCTGGGAGATGAATTTGTGCTCTGCAATGACTCAAATCGTTATTAGTTTTTTCCTCTGGCTTCGTGATGGTGCGAGCGAGGAAAGCACTCCTGGTGTAAGGAAGGTTTTCACAATCACTTTCCTGAAATTGTGCTTCATGTTATGGATTTTTTCTTCTTCTATGTCCTGAAACGGTGACTGGGGACAATTATGGAAACACCCACTCTGGAGAGATAAGAAACGATACAATGTGATTCAGATCACAGACGCAGGCACTACATCACGTAGACATCTCCAGACTACGGTGTTTAGAGTAGCGACCATTTTATAAGGGCTGAACAAAAAGGTTGGTGCCAAACCAATATGACAGATTGACCGTCTCCAAGTAGGTCACATGGCCTACAGTGCAGAAATGGTCATTGTCACTGGTGAGGGGCCTAATCCACTGTGGTATGCTGGGATAGGCTCTAAGCTCTGGGCAGCACAGGGAAGAGAAGAGGACCAGCTTCACACCACAGGCAGATAAGGAGGTAGTAGCTAGAGGAAACTGGGAGTCTTTTTAGAGCCAAGATGGATGGTTGTGATGCTCCATCATGGTACAACATGGTACAACAGGGCCTCTGTCCCAATGATAGGGGATATTAAGCGCTGTCCTGGGAGAAAGGATTCTGCCCTCATTAACTGTGTGCTAGCGGGGCATATAAAAGATGGGAATGGTTAAAAGGCACTATATAATCCTCCATTGACCTCTACCAGCCACCTGCATCCGTCTCAGAGCGGAGGTGGAGTTCAGGGACACATCCGCTGCCGCTGGCTGGAAATAGTGTGACTTGTGTGGGGTTGATTCATGACAGGATGGGGTCCTTGGAGACAGTGGATAGTAGATGGTGCCGTACAGTAACAATACATGTACCTTCCTCTGAGACATCACTGTTATATGTGATTACATTGAGAGTAAGAGATGACGTGAGGCCTCTGCATATGTCGTTTTCCCATCCTGATCATGGGGGGAGATTTAATTAATAAAACCTCTTTGCTTGCAGGAAGCGATTGTTACCGTCTCAAATTCGACAGTTTCCATGGGACCGAGAATGCAAATAATCCTTTAATCTTAGCAGTCAGTCCCAGCCTCACAGCCGCTCTCCTGCATCCCTCATCACATTACAACTCACACAGCTCACATTGGTCCCAGCAACCCTTTGTCCCATGTCAAATGCTTCAGGCTCGTAGCCATTGTGGGGTTCTAATGCTTTTTATTAGTAATTTCTTAGCGGTTTGGTGCGCTGGCCTCCCACTGAGGGGAGATGGCAGAGAAAGTAACATTCAGTAAATTAGCTCCCCAAAGTGCATCAGCCCAGTCTTTAAGCACTGACCCGTCATACTAGTGTGTTAGCGTAGGAAATCCCGGGATACTTTGAACTGCTGAGGGCAGAGAAAGTACCATTCAGTAAACAATGAGGAAGTAGAAGGTTTGAGTGAGTCATCGGGTAGTTTTAACCTACTGATAATAAAGGAGTAGGCATGCAGGTGACACAACAGGTGCATCACTGTGGATCCCTGGTTTAACCGACAGTTACTCATAGCTCAGGTCCATTCAGCTTCAGTCATCAGTGTACAGTAGCCTACATCCTCTTTGTCATGCAAGGAGCCAAAGTGGAGCTGATGAATGAAACGGGATGCTGTCACTCACGGCAACCAGCCCGTCCCCTTACTCCTCTTCTGTGGGTGGACGCTGGACAGACATGGTCCTGTTGCCAAGCTACGGCAGAGGAATGTGCCGCTTCGTTGTGTCATTTAACAACCGTGTGGATGATGTCACTAGTTTTGTACCTTATTCGTCTGACATTTCTACCGAGGGGGAACGGGGATGTGTCCCTGACTGATTGCTGACAGTAAATGTCAACTCTAAGACCTAATGATTTTTAGTCGTCGACATGTTTTAATGTGTCCATTAAAATAGAGCGAAACCAGTCCATTAAAGAGAAGATGGCAGAGAGTGGAGAGAAACTAATAAGGTCTATTTTTAATCACCCAGTGCCTTTCAGAGTGAAATAATGTGAGTTTTTGAAGAAAATAGAAGGCTTCGTAATAATTGTATTTGGGGAAAATGACAAGGAAATAGAATTGGGGCTATAGTCTTAAATCTTGGTTTATAGTCCTTCATTCTCTTGCTCATAGCAGACCAACGACCATCCAGCATGTGACGGCTCCAGTCCGTGACTGCCACAGATGGAAGATGCCAAAGTACCTACACATCAGGCGTGCATTAGTGTGACTGCACTGTTCATAAAACAACAAAGTCCCCTTTCATCATTCTAATAGCTGGTTATTAAAGATAGTCTCCTATTTTACCCTCTGCAACGTGATAAACGACGGCCATAATCTGACTGCCATCTGTATCGACTGGGGCTGGGACTGGGACTGGGGCTGAGACTGGGGCTGAGACTGGGGCTGGGACTGGGACTGGGACTGGGGCTGAGACTGGGGCTGAGACTGGGACTAGGACTGGGACTGGGGCTGAGACTGGGACTGAGACTGGGGCTGAGACTGGGGCTGAGACTGAGACTGGGACTAGGACTGGGACTGGGGCTGGGGCTGAGACCAGGACTGGGACTGAGACTGGGGCTGAGAGTGGGACTAGGACTGGGACTGGGGCTGAGACTGGGGCTGAGACTGGGGCTGAGACTGGGGCTGGGACTGTGGCTGGGGCTGAGACTGGGGCTGGGACAGAGACTGGGGCTGAGACTGGGGCTGAGACTGGGGCTGGGGCTGGGGCTGGGACTGGGGCTGAGACTGGGGCTGGGACTGGGGCTGAGACTGGGGCTGGGACTGGAGCTGAGACTGGGGCTGAGACTGGGGCTGGGGCTGGGACACTGGGGCTGAGACTGGGGCTGGGGCTGAGACGGGCTGGGACTGGGACTGGGGCTGGGACTGGGACTGGGGCTGAGACTGGGGCTGGGGCTGGGGCTGGGACTGGGGCTGGGGATGAGACTGGGGCTGAGACTGGGGCTGAGACTGGGGCTGGAGCTGGGACTGGGGCTGAGACTGGGGCTGAGACTGGGGCTGGGACTGGATCTGGGGCTGAGACTGGGGCTGGGACTAGGACTGGGACTGGGACTGGGACTGGGACTGGGACTGAGAGTGGGGCTGAGACTGGGGCTGAGACTGAGACTGGGGCTGGAGCTGGGACTGGGGCTGAGACTGGGGCTGAGACTGGGGCTGGGACTGGATCTGGGGCTGAGACGGGCTGGGACTGGGACTGGGGCTGGGACTGGGGCTGAGACTGGGGCTGGGGCTGGGGCTGGGACTGGGGCTGGGGATGAGACTGGGGCTGAGACTGGGGCTGAGACTGGGGCTGGAGCTGGGACTGGGGCTGAGACTGGGGCTGAGACTGGGGCTGGGACTGGATCTGGGGCTGAGACTGGGGCTGGGACTAGGACTGGGACTGGGACTGGGACTGGGACTGGGACTGGGACTGAGAGTGGGGCTGAGACTGGGGCTGAGACTGAGACTGGGACTAGGACTGGGACTGGGACTGGGGCTGGGGCTGAGACTGGGACTGGGCCTGAGACTGGGGCTGAGAGTGGGACTAGGACTGGGACTGGGGCTGAGACTGGGGCTGAGACTGGGGCTGAGACTGGGGTTGAGACTGGGACTGGGGCTGGGGCTGAGACTGAGACTGGGGTTGAGACTGGGGCTGGGACTGGGACTGGGACTGGGACTGGGGCTGAGACTGGGGCTGAGACTGGGGCTGGGACTGGGGCTGGGGCTGAGACTGGGGCTGGGACTGAGACTGGGGCTGAGACTGGGGCTGAGACTGGGGCTGGGGCTGGGGCTGGGAATGGGGCTGAGACTGGGGCTGGTACTGGGGCTGAGACTGGGGCTGGGACTGGGGCTGAGACTGGGGCTGAGACTGGGGCTGGGACTGGGGCTGAGACTGGGGCTGGGGCTGAAATGGGCTGGGACTGGGACTGTGGCTGTGGCTGAGACTGGGGCTGAGACTGGGGCTGAGACTGGGGCTGGGGCTGGGACTGGGGCTGAGACTGGGGCTGAGACTGGGGCTGGGACTGGGGCTGGGACTGGGGCTGGGACAGGAGGAGTGGACTGGAGGAGTCGACTGGGGCTGGGACTGGAGGTGTGGACTGGAGGAGTGGACTGGAGGAGTGGACTGGAGGACTGGAGGAGTGGACTGGGGCTGGGACTCGAGGACTGGACTGGAGGAGTGGACTGGAGGAGTGGACTGGAGGAGTGGACTGGAGGAGTGGACTGGCCCTGAGAGGAGAAGAGATAGGAGAGGCGGGTTGTTTAAAATAGTAGCAGTGCAATCAACCATTGATCTGGGGGACAAGGGGCGGAAGAGGAAGCCGGCCCTGCAGCGGCTCAAATTAATACTAGGGTTTACATTTTGATAAACAATGATGTATGAGCCGATACGGAGAGACGGGAGAAACGAAGCGAGATAATTGTTTTGTTGGTGTTCTCTCTCTCGTCCATGGTGCCTAGTGAAGGTCACGCTTAATTGAGTGTTTGGCAGCATTTTTATCCATAACCATATTTGAAACACGAAACTATGGGTAATGGCACTATTGATTCTAGCGATCGCCGGAATCGTGTATTTTACGAGCCTTCAACGCGGCCCATAAAGATGCTAAATGAATTTCTCCATTCAAGGTGACACAAAAAGCTGCCCATTAGCCAAGAGGAATTGGAGGCTGTTATATTTCTAATGCAATGCCATTGAGGGGGAGTAAAATATACATATGCAATGGTTTACAGAAACGGTAGTAGGCCCTATAGGTGTCAGGTAAGTGGCATTCCATTTGTAGTTATGGACATCAGAGGATGATGTTTCATTGCTGTGAGGCAGCTCTGGGGGATGCAATGCAGTTGACTGCTGCTCAGACAGTGGAGCAGAGAGGGAGGTGACATGATCATCATGACAACAGTGATGCAAATCTCTTTGGGTTATCAGTGCCAGTAGAGAGAGGACTGCTGCAAACGCCCTCTCTGTCTCTGCCTAGCCCTGGTCCCAGATCTGTTTGTGCTGTATAGCCAACTCCTATGGTTGTTGATATGCCAGGCGTTGCAGGCATAGCAGGCATAACAACCATCATAGTAGGTTACACAGCACAAACAGATGTGGCACCAGGCTAGTCTCTAACACACATAGTGACCTCCCTCTCTGATGGTCTCGTCACTTACAGGGTGATTGATGCATGGCGTCCGCTGGCTGGATGGTGCGATGGTTGTTTGCAGTCAGACACAGACCCTTATGATGGATTTTTGTGTGGGGTGTAAAGGTCAACACGGTGTGGAACTCCCCTGCCCAGAGCAGACCTCCTCTCAACCTCATTAGAGAAGAACACAGAACTGACAGCACCAGACAAACTCATCTGTATGCTAACAGACTAATAAACATGTCAATGTGTCTGGAACGCTGCCCTGTCTGACCCCCAGTATGCAAAAATCACTTATTAAAGCTGTTACTGAACACAAACAGTGTATCATTCTAACAACACCTGCAGATTGAAAACCAGAGGAAGAAAGGCGCAGTGAAATCAAAATGGCCCCCCTCTTTGACCACGGGTGACCCCACTGAAATTTGATGGGAACACGTCAAGTTCCAGTATCCTGCTATTAACTCTTGTAATAATACTAGATATATTAATAACAGTAGTTCCAGTATCCTGCACGGATATTAACTCTAGTAATAATACTAGATATATTAATAACAGTAGTTCCAGTATCCTGCTATTAACTCTAGTAATAATACTAGATATATTAATAACAGTAGTTCCAGTATCCTGCACGGATATTAACTCTAGTAATAATACTAGATATATTAATAACAGTAGTTACAGTATATTTCAGCCCTGAGAGAAGTTTCAAATGAAATGAAATAAAGCAACTCTGTGGTACTTCATTCTCATCAAACTGGGGATTAAAGTTAAATTCGGCCTTTATTTTGTTCTCTTGTACAATAATGTGTGATCTTTACAGGTTATGTCTCTTCATCAGTTGGAATGTCATGCTCCTTATTGCCATGGAAATTAATGCACACCCAGCGCACTTCAAAGCATTCAAATTTGAGTTGTGAAAAGATTTTCATTAATAATCGAAATGAGCTCTGAATATTGTGATCAAAGTTAAATTCCGTGTTTAAAGGGTTCCCTTTTTATTGTCCGTAATTACAGTGGATTATGTGGGATTAGCTGGGAAGCAGTGCCATTAGATTAGAGATTATATCACTCACTCTGACGTCCCAGGTTGTTTCATAACCTTAGTTTTTCTTCGTCCTACCAGAAGTGTTCTCAGTGGTGACATGACTCAACAGATGCTATAGCTAAAATCCACACCCATACAGTACATGTACCGATAGATAACACAACTATAGATATAGGATCTTAATTTGATCACTCTTTTGTTGCTGAGAATTTTCCTCCGCCGCCGGATACGCAGATAAGCTTCTGTGATTTCCATTAACTCACTGAAAACTCACACTAACAGTATTGTACTTTTCCTAACCACCGATCAAGCAACAATATTGACTAAACTTTACAATCCTGTTGCTGAAAGAATATTTTGCGGTGACAATTTACACCACTGTCCAAAAGTTTAGGGTCACTTAGAAATGTCCTTGTTTTGGAAAGAAAAGCACATTTTTTGTCCATTAAAATAACATCAAATTGATCAGAAATACAGTATAGACATTGTTAATGTTGTAAATGACTATTGTCGCTGGAAACGGCTGATTGTTAATGGAATATCTACATAGGTGTACAGAGGCCCATTATCAGCAACCATCACTCCTGTGTTCCAATGGAAGGTTGTGTTAGCTAATCCAAGTTTATCATTTTAAAAGGCTAATTGATCATTAGAAAACCCTTTTGCAATTATGTTAGCACAGCTGAAAACGGTTGTTCTGATTAAAGAAGCAATAAAACTGGCCTTTAGACTAGTTGAGTATCTGGAGCATCAGAATTTGATGGGTTCGTGGGTTCGATTACAGGCTCAAAATGTCCAGAAATCGGAGGACGCGTGACCCTCAACCTTCGTCTCTCCCGAGCCCGTACGGGAGTTGTAGCGATGAGACAAGATAGTAGCTACTAAACAATTGCATACCATGAAATTGGGGAGAAAAGGGGTAAAAAAAAAAAATCCAGACACAACGTACTTTCTTCTGAAACTCATCAGTCTATTCTTGTTCTGAGAAATGAAGGCTATTCCATGATTGAAATTGTCAAGAAACTGAAGATCTCGTACAACGCTGTGTACTACTTCCTTCATAGAACAGCGCTAACTGGCTCTATCTAGAATAGAAAGAGGAGTGGGAGGCCCCAGTTGCACAACTGAGCAAGAGGAGAAGTACATTAGAGTGTCTAGTCTGAGAAACAGACACCTCACAAGTCCTCAACTGGCTGCTCATTAAATAGTGCCCGCAAAACACCAGTCTCAACATCAACAGTGAAGAGGCGACTCCGGGATTCTGGCCTTCTAGGCAGAGTTCCTCTGTCCAGTGTCTGTGTTCTTTTGCCCATCTTAATCTTTTCTGTTTATTGGCCAGTCTGAGATATAGCTTTTTCTTTGAAACTCTGCCTAGAAGGCCAGCATCCCGGAGTCGCCTCTTCACTGTTGACGTTGAGTCTGGTGTTTTCTGGGTAATATTTAATGAAGCACAAGATGGTTGCTGATAATGGGCCTCTGTACACCTATGTAGATATTCCATATGAAATCAGCCGTTTCCAGCGACAATAGTCATTTACAACATTAACAATGTCTACACTGTATTTCCGTTCAATTTGATGTTATTTTAATAGACAAAAAAATTAGCTTTTCTTTCAAAAACAAGGACATTTCTAAGTGACCCCAAACTTTTGAATGGTAGTGTAGGTCAAATCAAGATCCGACATCTGTACGCAAACACAATCCACCAATAATGTTAATTTCCATTGTAATGGTTTGATGTTACAGTATCCATTACCATGAATCTGCTCTAGTCCAGTTTTGACTCTAACCCAAACTGCTGGTTGAGGAAGACTGATTACAGATTACCGAGGCACTTTCTGTGTGTCAATGCTATGGATTTGTATTTACTTTTGTACTGGCTGGATTGACAGTGAGCACCTGTGAACGGCGAGGCACCATCCCACTAAACTGATCTGTTTATACATTCCATTGATTTGGAGAGGAGGCTGCGAGAGAAGAAATGAGGGCCTGCTGCCCCATGCCAATCAAAAACAATTCAGTGTCTGCTGAAGATGCAGCACACCCTAGTAGTGAACGAGAGCCATAAACAACGCCAGTGCTTGACGCCGCCCCATCTGATTATTGATGTTAGCTAGGTTTGGTTTCTTATAACTTTTTTAGTAGTACTTTCTCAATCGTTCTTTTTTAAACATTTGTCCCACAAAGGAGTTTAGAAGGAATGGAGATTCGACCTCTTTCTCCTCAGGCCTCCGGCGAGGTCTATGCTGCCTGTGATAATTTATTTTACAATCGATTTCCACTGCAGGCCCCTCTCTCCTATCACTGATGTCCAGTGATCAGCTGGAGTGAGACAGAAGTGTTTTATTATGAGGGTATTGCTCTCAATATAAACTTCATGGAAAGATACTCTTTATAAAGCACAGAGAGGCAACCAGAAGGAGTGGTATGTATCACACCATTTACGGGTCACGGTTCTGTCTGCCTCTGTGGCAGGAATGGAGGGGAAAGGATGGGGTGAGGAGGGTAAGGGTGGGGTGAGGAGGGTAAGTCGTATGTCTAATCTACATCTTCTGCCACGTAACAGCTATCAACATGACTGTTTCGGAGAGAGACAGTTCCTCAATGTCCTCAGGTGATACTGAATAGAGGGTTTCATTTCCTGGTCACAGCCCCATCTCTGTCTCGCTCTCCAGCACTTTACATAGGCAAGATAAAAGGCTAGACCTGAGAGCAAACAGCCAAACCCAGTGGCAACAGACAAAAATGACAAAGAAAGAGCAAACTGACCAAACCAAACACAGAGCTTGTGGAATGCTCCCGGGGGCCCAAGGTTCCATCATCTGTAGCAGTCCAAGTCAGGCTTGATTCACTTTAACTCTCTGTTCAGTGTTCACTCCCACTTGCACTAATATCAGTGTTCTGCTGCCAAGATCACTGACAGTTCGCTCAGAGAAACACAGAGGTTTCCCTCCTCCACGGTTTAATGCTACTGTCTGTCTGTGTCCGTGTGACGTGCAGCAGACAACTGGGAGCACTTTTAACCCTATTCTTTATGAATGGCTCACTTCCTCTGTTGCTATGAAGGGACTGGTGTAGTCACATGGGCCAATCAAGGGCATTCCTAGATGACATAGGGATGTATAGGGTGCATACTGTACATTAGTTACAATGTACACTGTAGGAGGTGTAACCATTATCTTCTTATTAGAATGATAGAGAGAAGCATTTCTACCACATGGCTCCAGTTCAGACTTCCACAGTAATTAGATGTATGTATTTAAATCTAGCTTGAGCCCGAGAACACAACACTGCATATTAGGCAGATACATGTGAATGGGAAAATTATTCTTTTTCACTAGATTTGTCATGTTTACAGTGTACTTTGAAAGGAGAGAAAGAGCGAGATGTGATATTGTGATAGTAGCTAAAAATGCACAAACATGTCTGAAGTTTTGTTCTAAACAGAGGATTCCTAATCAAAACATGAGTTCAATATTTCACCAGATTATTTTGAGACATTTTTTGAGGAATCTTCAAGGTTGATCAATTAAAGTCTGGAAGATAGAACACATATAAATCACATATCTAACAGAGGTTTTCGTCACCTCGGGGTATAGATTTCAATTATAAGCAGTGACACAATACCTCAAGACCTGCCCCCCCTTTCTCTCTCACTTTCTGCTCCTCTCTCTATTCGTCTATCTCTCACACTCTCTCTCTCCCTCTGCCTCTCTCCCCTCTCCCTCTCTCCCTCTCACACCCAGTCCCGCGGTGCTTGCAGCTCTAGTCATTATTTTAGTGTAGGTACTGTACACCATCCTCCCGATCCCAGAAGACTGAAGTAGAACTTGTATTCGAATGCCAAAAAACTAAGAAGAACTGGAGGATTTAATTAATACAACCTCTTTTCTTGCAGGAAGCGATTGTTTAGCTTTGTTTGACTGAAAATTCATTTTTGTGTACAAAATTGACCCTCAAATAAAACATTTTTGAAATATAGTTCTGCCGCATATGATTGAAAACCCATTAATAAGAACAAACACGTGGCATCCTTGCACATTGAAATAAGCCATTAAAAATGCATGAGTTTCTGAGTTTAAGTGTTTGTAGGTGGATAAGCGCATGGCGACTGAGTGAGAGTGTCGAGCTGAGAGACAGATCGCACCCGTCCAGGCTGGCTGTGGCTGCTGCTTCGCCAGCGCTGTCACGCTTCAACTGCCAGACAGGGTGTTTGGCTCCTGCAGATTAATTGTCAGGGCTAAATTAACTTTCCTTCCATCCAATTGCAACCTAAAACAGCCTTGGCTTTCGAGGCTCTGGGTTCTCGAGACAGGGGAGAAGGGCAGCACATCAGGAGCTGTCAGATCCCACACAAGTCCACAGAAGCATCAGGAATCAGTTCACTGGGAGCACTAGACCAGGATTCATGGTGTCTGCTGTCTGAGTGGGTACAAGAGAGAAGGCTTCAGATGGATCCGTATCAGATGTACATTCAGTTAGAAATATTTAGTTCAAACTGTAATACATTGTGTAGTAAAATCCCTTGACACAGGGAGAAATTCACTTTGAACTGTGCATCCTATTTATATGATACAATGAGGCAGCAGCAGTAGTAGTTGTGGTAGTAGTAGTAGTATGTATATTAGTAGTGGTATATTCAAGAAAGAGTACACGTCGACCTGAAAAACTCAAGCATAATATAGAACAATGAATTGTTCCTCAGAAAGTGCATTGCGAAGGCTTTCATTATAGGGAAACATCATGCTGATAAGGGTTGTCTTGGGTGGGTTAGAAAAGGCCCTCTTTACTTTTATAAGCAGTGGCACAGACGCATAAATATTCAAATACTCAGCCGAGAGCTCATGATTTTTTTATGCAACTGAGAATCTTTTGAAATTAAATCGGCATAATATAATTTCTTTCATTACTTCATTTTGAAGGCCATAAAAAAAAATTGGCGTTTAAACTGCATTGGAGAGGACTTGATCCCGATAAGAAAAGACTGTATTGTGCACCTATTTGTTTTCCAGCCAGTGAAACATCCAACAACATGGAACTGAGTGGCCTCGTCTTTGACATGTTTGCCAACCTGTCAGATTGTGTGCGGTTTTTCAGGATTGGAGTGGGTCCTGTGACACATCCAGCCTGGTTGCAAGCCAACAGACTAAAATGACACAATACATTATTTACCATTCATTTCTATTGGGCACAAAATAATCTGAAACACATCCAAAACAAACAGCAAATGAGTCACAATCTTGATGTAGTCATTACATGCTGTGAATATGGGACCAAACACTTAACTATTTACATATAAGTGAATTTGTCCCAAAACTTCTGGTCCCCTAAAATGGGGGAACTATGTACAAAAAGTGTTGTAATTTCTAAATGGTGTATATGGATGAAAATACCCTCAAATTAAAGCTGTCAGTCTTCACTTTAACATCATAGTCATTGTATCATTTCAAATCCAAAGTGCTGGAGTACAGAGCAACAACAACATAAATGTGTCACTGCCCCAATACTTTTGGAGCTCACTGTAGCTGGCGATTAACGTAGTCAGCCAGATACTCATTTGGCCATCATCTCAGCCTGGAGAGTCCTGGAGGCAATCATGAAGTGGAGAGCAGATGTCATCGGATTCTGAGCATCTTAACAGATAATAAAGAAATGGATCCAAAGAGCACCGAAGGACACTGACATGTAATCACCAGGCTGATAGATTTTAGACGCTCCACGGTGACATGTAGTGAAGAACAGAGTTACCCCCTGAGAACTCCTCAATGATTGGGTCAGCAGATTGCCATCACTTTCACCTGTATTGATGGGTTCCATTCCCTAGGCCCCTCCCCCTCTTGGTTTTGTTCGATCGCAGTCTCTGCCAGTGCCCCAGAGGTGCTCCAAATGTGTTTGTATGAAGTCAGCCTGTTTGTGTGTGTAAGACAAATTAGATGGGGGGAGGCATGAAGTCCACATGCTGAAGTTTGACCATACATTTTATGTCAAAACTTTCAATCACGCAGACGGCCAGAGACTGGTGTAGACATTGTCTCCATTCGTTCTCTTGCTGTCTCTGTTGGACCTGAAGTTGATAAGATTAATTGGATAAGAACCACTGTGTACTATGGATCCAGACAGAGGAGATGGAGTCTTGCATGTGTTCTAGTTCTATCTTAACACAGTGTGTTGCTGTTCTACTGTGCTGTGTGACACTGGAGAGGACTAGCTTGCCAGACATTGGCAACTCAGCCTGTCTCTGTGCTAGTCTGATCGAGATGCATGGAGTTACCTGTCCTCAATGGCCAGAGTGTTAGCTGTCAGCCTGGCTCTGTTTGCATGGCTGATTTATGTCATTTCCACTCCTCCACTCCGAATGGACTCTCCCTTCCATCAAGGTAGAGGAGTTTAGACTCCTTTCAACCCAGCAATAAGTTCAATCTCAATTTCCACTCAGACACATAGCAGAAATGGAACATTTGCAAGAATGAAAAAAAACAACAAGTAATTCTCCCTTTCCACCGTATGCTCCCTTTTAGTGATGTTTCCCCAACAATATTGCTCTCTGCTCAGCAATTTTCTCCCAGCCAACGTATTTGTGTCTGGGAGATGACAGAGGGAATGACAGCCGGGTCTCTGGGCCTTGGGTAGGTAGATGTTTCATATGTCATAGAGGGAGCGGCACGACGGTGTTAAAGGGGGATTTCATTTTGTTTCATCAGATAGACACACACACACACACACACACACACACACACACACACACACACACACACACACACACACACACACACACACACACACACACACACACACACACACACACACACACACACACACACACACACACACACACACACACACACACACACACACACCTTAGGGACTGCCCCATGCCATACGAGGGATGGGGTGGGATGGGGATAACCTAATGGTAGAAACAGGGATTGGATGGGGCTAACCTAATGGTAGAAACAGGGATGGGGTGGGATGGGGCTAACCTAATGGTAGAAACAGGGATGGGGTGGGGTGGGGCTAACCTAATGGTAGAAACAGGGATGGGATGGGGCTAACCTAATGGTAGAAACAGGGATGGGATGGGGCTAACCTAATGGTAGAAACAGGGATGGGGCTAACCTAATGGTAGAAACAGGGATGGGGTGGGATGGGGCTAACCTAATGGTTGAAACAGGGATGGGGTGGGGCTAACCTAATGGTAGAAACAGGGATGGGATGGGGCTAACCTAATGGTAGAAACAGGGATGGGGTGGGATGGGGCTAACCTAATGGTAGAAACAGGGATGGGATGGGGCTAACCTAATGGTAGAAACAGGGATTGGATGGGGCTAACCTAATGGTAGAAACAAGGATGGGGTGGGATGGGGCTAACCTAATGGTAGAAACAGGGATGGGGTGGGATGGGGCTAACCTAATGGTAGAAACAGGGATGGGGCGGGATAGGGCTAACCTAATGGTAGAAACAGGAATGTGGTGGGATGGGGCTAACCTAATGGTAGAAACAGGGATGGGGCTAACCTAATGGTAGAAAAAGCCCTTATACTCTGCCAGATTCATAGGGCCAACAACCAGCTTAAACTGATGAAAAATAATGAGGTAGGAACTGGACCTGCCGGAGAGAGCAATTTCCTATGTCCTCTGCTTGTGAATTGTGTTTTTGAGAGCGGTGCCCTGTGATAATGGTGAATCCACAGTTGTTCTGGGTTGAATGAATAGAATAAAACGTCTGGTGTTGACCGAGACCTTTTTCATTGCGTCTCGAATTCATCGAGTCTCATTTCTCATTCAATAAGTTGATGAAAATGGCATCACTGAAAAAGCTCAAGAGGGACATACTGGGACATATAACACACTTAGGGGAGGGGAGCAAATGGAGTGAGTTCATTATTGATGAGAGGAATATGAGAAGGAAGGAAGGGGATGGTGGAGTGGCATATCACCACCTGGGACCATGACTCATACTGGAGAATGACCACTGATGATGTTCTCCTGATGAATGTCTCAAATTAAAGAGTTACTTTAACTGTAGTGTGATACCGAAAGAAGAGCTGGTGGTTCAAATTGGCATTTTAAGCACAAAATGCGCTTCACAGCTTCCTCATCCAACAACACAGGGTGGGTCCTCCTCTATAGATTGGACAATAGTAGAGAAAGGCACTTTCCAGCAATCTAAATACATTCCATAAAGAGACTAGATCTTTTCAAACAGATATTTGATTTCAAATAGGATTGATAAAACATTCAACAAACATTCTGATAAATACTTTGAAACCAGCATCAAAGGTCCTGTTATGAAACACAAGGCTGTGTGTGTGTGTGTGTTTGTGCCCGCATGCCTGTCTGTATAGGCAGTGTTAGTCTGACGTCAGTATTGTACATGGGCTGTGGAATGTCCAGTGTTAATGGCACGGGTTATTGATTCAGTGTGCTGTAATCTGTCGAAACCGGTCGAAACCAGCTGCAACAGGGGGCGACGCTTCCTATAAGGTCATCTGCAGCCATCTGCTCCGAAGCGGATGTGATTATCCTCCTACAACTTGTTAAAGTGCCACCATTAAGAGGATCCCACAGCAAATTAGAACTGAAATTAGTTGAGAAGAGGGTGAGTTTTCAGAAAGTACAGTGCTGTCGATTGAGAATGATACCAGTTAAAAGTCTAACTGATCCAAACTCCTATCACTCAATAGTATTTTGACTATACTCATATTGAAAAAAAGGCCTCTTTTTAGATACCTTTTAAGGATACATTAAATATAAAAAATTGGCCAAATAATGTATAATTTGAATTTTATTTAATACATTTGAAATACATTCTGGTAAATATATTACGGAATGCATTTAAAATGTATGTCAAGTCTATATCACAATATATGTTAATAAATCCTCTTAGGGCTCGGGACTTTTGTTAAAAATCGTGCAAAATTTCAACGTCCTGCTACTCATGCCAGGAATATAGTACATTTAACTGCATTGGAAAATGTATTTACTAAATTTCAAAACACATTCTGAAATACATTAAAGAATCTATTTTAGAATCTATTTTCAATTGAATTTGTCGATATATTTGGTAAATATATTTTTAAATGTATTTGGAAATGTTTAGTAAAATATATGCCAACATTCATTTACATATATTTGTAAGAAATATATTTTTTAGATTAGAATGTATGGCAAATACAAAAATTGGCCAAATCATATTGGAACAAAATGGTGACTGTCTTAACAATGAAACTGTCAGAGTAGGCTCTTTGGTATCACATGCACTGATATCAGTCTCATGAAGACTGTGGAACTGGCATAACCAAGCATAGCCTTTAGGGAAATTTCTAAATGTTTCAACTTCATATTCATCATCACTCAACAAATTGGATGCAGTCTATTCCAGTGCCATCCGTTTTGTCACCAAAGCCCATATACCAACCACCACTGCGACCTGTATGCTCTAGTAGGCTGGCCCTCGCTACATATTCGTCGCCAGACCCACTGGTTCCAGGTCATCTATAAGTCTTTGCTAGGTAAAGCTCCGCCTTATCTCAGCTCACTGGTCACAATAACAACACCCACCCATAGCCCGCGCTCCAGCAGGTATATCTCACTGTCATCCCCAAAACCAACACCTCTTTGACCGCCTTTCCTTCCAGTTCTCTGCTGCCAATGACTGGAACGAATTTCAAAAATCGCTGAAGTTGGAGACTTATATCTCCTTCACTAACTTTAAACATCAGCTATCTGAGCAGCTTACAGATTGCTGCAGCTGTACACAGCCCATCTGTAAATAGCCCATCCAATCTACCTACCTCATCCCCATATTGTTATTATTTACTTTTTGCTCTTTTGCACACCAGTATTTCTACTTGCACATCATCATCTGCACGTCTATCACTCCAGTGTTAATTTGCGAAATTGTAATTACTTCGCTACTATGGCCTATTTATTGCTTTACCTCCTCACGTCATTTGCATACACTGTATATAGACTTTTTTTTCTATGGTGTTATTGACCTGGCATGATGACTCCTTGCTGTCCCCAGTCCACCTGGCCGTGCTGCTGCTCCAGTTTCAACTGTTCTGCCTGCGGCTATGATTTTTACCATGATTTACCAGATTTATGAACATTTGAACATCTTGGCCATGTTCTATTATAATCTCCACCCGGCACAGCCAGAAGAAGACTGGCCACCCCACATAGCCTGGTTCCTCTAGGTTTCTTCCTAGGTTTTGTCCTTTCGAGGGAGTTTTTCCTTGCCAACGTGCTTCAACACCTGCATTGCTTGCTGTTTGGAGTTTTAGGCTGGGTTTCTGTACAGCACTTTGAGATATCAGCTGATGTACGAAGGGCTATATAAATACATTTGATTTGATTTGATCTAATTGACTGTACGTTTGTTTATTCCATGTGCAACTCTGTGTTGATGTTTGTGTTGCACTACTGTCACGCCCTGGCCATAGCGAGGCTTTTATTCTCTATTTTGGTTAGGCCAAGGTGTGACTAGGGTGGGCATTCTATGTTCATTTTCTATGTTTTGGATTTCTTTGTTGTTTGGCCGGGTGTGGTTCTCAATCAGAGGCAGCTGTCTATCGTTGTCTCTGATTGAGAACCATACTTAGGTAGCTTTTTCCCACATGGGTTTTGTGGGTAGTTGTTTTCTGTTTTTGTGTCTGCACCAGACAGAACTGTTTCGGTTTCGTTCGTTGTCTTTGGTCTCTTTGTTATTTCGGTGTTCAGTCATAAAATAATGGACTCCTGGACATGGGAGGAGATCGTGGACGGGAAGGGACCCTGGAGGCAGGCGGGGGAGTATCGCCGGAGTATCGCCGTCCACAGGAGGAACTGGAGGCAGCTAAGGCTGAGCGGCAACACTACGCGGGAACACGGCTGGCAAGGAAGCCCGAGAGCAGCCCCCAAAACATTTTTTTGTGGGGGGCACACGGGGAGTGTGGCAGAGTCAGGATTCAGACCTGAGCCAACTCCCCGTGCTTACCGTAAGGAGCCGAGGATGGAACCAGAGCCAGTCAAGGTGAAATTGGAGGTGAGCGATGGAAGCAAGGCAGAGACAGTGAAGGAGTTGATGGGGAGACTGGAGGCGAGAGTAGTGAGGGAGTTGCTGTGTTGGTGCATGATGCATGACATCCACCCGACGAAGTGTGTCCTGGATTTGATGTCACCTGAGTCAGCTCTCCATACTCGTCTTGAGGTGCATGCTAGCTGTCTGGTGAAGACTGTGCCAGCCCCACACACCAGGCCTCCCCAGCCCTGCACGTGGTGTGCCAGCTTGGCGCTACAGATCTCCAGTATGCGTTCTGAGCCCGGTGCGCTACATTCCAGCTCCCCGCATCTGCTGGGCTAGGGTGAGGATCCAGCCAGGACGGATGGTGCCAGCCCTGCTCTCCAGACCTCCAGTGCGTCTCCTCGGGCCAGGATATCCCGCGCCGGCTCTAGGCAGGGTTTCCCCAGTTCGCCAGGAGATCCCAGTGCAGCCTGTTCCAGCTCCCCGCACGTGCCGGGCTAGAGTGGGCACTCAGCCTGGAAGAGTGGTGTCAAGGCTACGCACCAGATCTCCAGTGCTCCCCCACAGCCCGGTCTATCCTGTGGCTCCTCCACGGACCATTCCTCCAGTAGGTCTCCCCAGCCTGGTGAGTCCTGTGCCTGTTCCCAGAACCAGGTCTCCTGTGTGTCTCCCCAGCCCGGCGAGTCCTGAGTCTCCCTCCTGTCCGGAGCTGTATAGAGTCTCCCTCCTGTCCGGAGCTGTATAGAGTCTCCCTCCTGTCCGGAGCTGTATAGAGTCTCCCTCCTGTCCGGAGCTGTATAGAGTCTCCCTCCTGTCCGGAGCTGTATAGAGTCTCCCTCCTGTCCGGAGCTGTATAGAGTCTCCCTCCTGTCCGGAGCTGCCAGAGTCTCCCTCCTGTCCGGAGCTGTATAGAGTCTCCCTCCTGTCCGGAGCTGTATAGAGTCTCCCTCCTGTCCGGAGCTGTATAGAGTCTCCCTCCTGTCCGGAGCTGTATAGAGTCTCCCTCCTGTCCGGAGCTGTATAGAGTCTCCCTCCTGTCCGGAGCTGTATAGAGTCTCCCTCCTGTCCGGAGCTGTATAGAGTCTCCCTCCTGTCCGGAGCTGCCAGAGTCTCCCTCCTGTCCGGGGCCCGTTGCGAGGGACCATGCTCCAGAGGCGCCACCTAAAGTGGGCCGAGGTGGAGTGGGGTCCACGTCCCGCACCAGAGCCGCCGCCGTAAAGAAGGCCCACCCGGACCCTCCCCTTTAGAGTCAGGTTTTTGCGGCCATAGTCTGCACCTTTGGGGGGTGGGGGTACTGTCACGCCCTGGCCAAAGAGGCTTTTATTCTCTATTTTGGTTAGGGCAGGGTGTGCCTAGGGTGGACATTCTATGTTAATTTTCTATGTGTTGTATTTCTTTGTTGTTTGGCCGGGTGTGGTTCTCAATCAGAGGCAGCTACCTGTCATTGTCTCTGAGAACCATACTTAGGAAGCTTTTTCCCACATGTGTTTTGTGGGTAGTTTTCTGTTTGTCTGCACCAGACACAACTGTTCTTGGCCTGGTCGCAGTTGTAAATGAGAACTTGTTCTCAACTGACCTACCTGGTTAAAGGTGAATAAAAAAATCATCTCCAGCACCACACCAACAGCAACATATGTGAAGATGGTGCGTTTCTATGTTTTGTAGTAACAAACAGAGGAATATGTGTTTCCAATGACATCAACCAATTACTAGATGCTTGGAAACACTTACCTAGAAGTGATTACAGCTGGGAGTCTCTAAGAGCTTTCCACACAGATTGTGCAACATTTGCCCATTATTTTCAAAATTCTGCAAGCTCTGTCAAATAGGTTGTTGAACATTGCTAGACAACCATTTTCAGGTCTTACCGTAGATTTAAGTCAAAACTGTTACTCGGCCACTCAGTATCATTCAGTCTTCTTGGTAAGCAACTCCAGTGTAGATTTGGCCTTGTGTTTTATGTTATTGTCCCTCTGAAAAGTGAATTAATCTCCCAGTGTCTGGTGGAAAGCAGACTGAACCAAGTTTCTCTAGGATTTTGCCAATTCCGTATTTTTTTTTTTATCCTGAAGAACTCTCCTGTCCTTAACGATGACAAGTATACCCATAAGATGATGCAGCCACCACTATGCTTGAAAATATGGAGAGTGGTACTTAGTAATGTGTTGTATTGGATTTGCCCCGAACATAATACTTTGTATTCAGGACAAGTTAATTGCTTTGCCAATTTGTTTTGTTGCAGTGTTACTTTAGTGCCTTGTTGCAAACAGGATGCATGTTTTGGAATATTTTATTCTGTACAGGCTTTCTTCTTTTCAGTCTGTCAATTAGGTTAGTATTGTAGAGTAACTACAATGTTGGTCCAGCCTCAGTTTTCTCCTATCACATCCATTCAACTCTGTAACTGTTTTAAAGTCGTTTCGAAATCCCTGAGCTGTTTCCGTCTTCTCCGGTGACAGAGTTAGGAAGGAGGCCTGTATCTTTGTAGTGACTGGTTGTATTGATACACCATCCAAAGTGTAATTTATAACTTCAGTATGATCAGTATGATCAAAGGGATATATATTTTTTTTTTTACCCCTCTACCAACAGGTGCCTTCCTGGTCTTTATGGTTGAATCTGTGTTTGAAATTCACAGCCTTCGTTTGAGGAAACTTAGAGATAATTGTATGTGTTGGGTACATAGATGAGTCATTCAAAATTCATGTTAAACACTATTATTGCACACAGAATTAGTTCATGCAACTTATGTGATTGCAAATGTTTACTCCTGAACTTATTTAAGCTTGCCATAACAAAAGGGTTGAATACTTATTGATGCAAGACTTTTCAGATTTTCATTTTTAATTTATTTGTAAAGAATTCGAAAAACATAATTCCACTTTGACATTATTTGGTATAGTGTGTAGGCCAGTGCCAAAAATCTAAATGTAATACATTTTAAATTCAGGCTGCTGTGGAAAAAGTCAAGGAGTGTGAATACTGAAATGAAGTTCTCTTTAACAGAATTCAATAAATGTAATTTTCAATAAAGGCTAAAGTGACAATTCAGTATTTTAACATGTCTCTCCGTGGACCCTCTAAGACTTCTAGGAAGGTTTTAAGCCCCCCCCCCCCCCCCCCCACACCAAAATGCTTCAAGTTTTCACCATTATTGTAAAGCCATAGTTATTTCGATGCTTTGACAAAGTTATTTCTGAAGATTTGTATTTATTTCAAGTGATTAGTGATTCATTTACATCTGTCCCTCATTTTACGGTCAACCCTGTTACATGAACTCAACTCTTGTTTTAAGAAACTATTCCTTTCTAAAAATGTATTTCAAAAGAAAAATGGAACATCTAATAGTCAAATCATAGTGTAAAAGCAGGTGAGCTGGTTCTACTCTTTTTGGCCATTTTCTGGTGCTTTGTGGTGAAAAACTGAACGGATTGAGCATAACTTGTCAACCCTATTACCCATAGACAGGCTAGAAATGTATAAAAAAATAAGTATATATTTTTGGGGGGCATTCACTTGCCCCCGCCTTGCTGCAGTCAACACGCTTCCTTTCCCCCTGTTACAAGGGGCTTGCTTCATGGCTGATTTAACTAGTAATTACCAGTTTGAGGGCCGTTCAAGTGGATTTTCCCCAGATGAGGTAAATTCCCACTCCCCACTTGGATACGAACACACCATAACCCAGCTAACCATCCACTGTAGATCCACATAGTACCACTCATTGGAAGCACAAGACCTACATTATGACATATTGCGGCGTGTTGTATGAAGTATAGTTTTTATTTAAACCGATAACTCATATCATTAAAAAAAAGCTTACCTTTCTTGTCATTATTAAATTAAGCTGAAGAGAGGCTCTTACTACAGTAACTTATTTTTTATTTTGAGATGGGACATTTTTTTAAATAAAGTTGAACATTCTCTTTATGAAAGAATGTTACATTTAGGTGGAATCAAAAGTACATTTTTTTTACTCACCATAACAATTTTGGGCTTGGTGGACCAAAAAATAATTATCGCCATTGATCAATATGTAATCAGTGATTTAAGAAGCTGACATAGGAACCACTTTGCCTACCCTGTAGACTAGATGTCACTGCCATTAATTTCTGGAATATTGTCAGTCATTACATGCACTTGAGCAAAGATGCAAATGTATGTACACGTACACTACCGGTCCAAAGTTTTAGAACACCTACACATTCAAGAGTTTTTCTTTATTTTGACTATTTTCTAAATTGTAGAGTAATAGTGAAGACATCACAACTATAAAATAACACATATGGAATCATGTAGTAACCAAAAAAGTGTTAAAATAATCCAAATATATTTTACATTTGAGATTCTTCAAATAGCTACCCTTTGCCTTGATGACAGCTTGCACACTCTTGGCATTCTCTCAACCAACTTCCAGCTTTTTCAAAAGTCTTGAAGGAGTTCCCACATATGCTGAGTACCTGTTGGCTGCTTTTCCTTCACTCTGCGGTCTGTTACTTAAACTCTGTGAAACATTTATGTGGGCTGCAATTTCTGAGGCTGGTAACTCTAATAAACTTATCCTCTGCAGCAGAGGTAACGCTATGTCTTCCATTCCTGTGGTGGTCCGCATGAGAGCCAGTTTCATCATAGAGCGATTTTTGCGACTGCACTTGAAGAAACTTTCAAAGTTCTTGAAATATTCCATATTGACTGACCTTCATGTCTTAAAGTAATCATAGACTGTCATTTCTCTTTGCTTATTTGAGCTGTTTTTGCCAGAATATGGACTTGGTCTTTTACCAAATAGGGCTACCTTATGTATACCCCCCTACCTTGTCACAACACAACTGATTGGCTCAAACGCATTAAGAAGGAAAGAAATTACATAAATTAACTTTTAAGAAGGCACACCTGTTAATTGAAATTCATTCCAGGTGACTGCCTCATGAAGCTGGTTGAGAGAATGCCAAAAGTGTGCAAAGCTGTCATTACAAGGCTATCTTCAAGGTAAAATATATTTAGATTTGTTTAACACTTTTTTGGTTACTACATGATTCCATGTGTTATTTCATAGTTGTGATATCTTCACCATTATTCTACAATGTAGAAAGTAGTAAAAATAAAGAAAAACCCTTGAATGACTCTGTGTTCTAAAATTTTGACCGTTAGTGTACTTAAAATACATTTTACTTGTTAAATATATTAAAATGTATTTTTTCCACTGTGGGTACTGTTCTCCATGCTGTTGTCCATGTTGTTCTTCATGTTGTTTTATATCCTGTCAGAACCCTTCTGTAGCTAACCCCACCTCAACCCAACTCAACCCAACCTCTCGCCCTCTCGCTCTCTTTCTCTGTCCCCAGTGTGACTACATAGCTCCAGTTCTGTCTCTAAGTGCTCCCTCTCCTCCCTCCTGTCTCCCTCTCTACCCCCTCTTTCTCTCTTCTCTCTCTCTGAGTGCTGCTCCCCTGCCAAGCGGGCCGTCCCTGGAGTGACCTTGTGGCAATGAGATCCTGATCACGAGTCAGGAAACCAAGCTTTTCAGAACGCCCTCCTCTCTCAGCAACAGAAATGAGAGGGTGAGAGAAAGAGAGAGAGAGAGGGGGGAAACAGCTATCGTTTGCCCAGACTTGTGGAGAGACAAGAGTGAGAGAGTAAGTGAAAGAAAGAGAGGGAGGTAGAGAGAGAATTAGAGAGAGAGAGTGACTGACAGCAGGGGTGAGGAGCAGATGAGAGGAGAGTTCACAAACTATTGCAAAGCGTTGGAACAACCACCAGACCTCCAGTTCAAAGTAAGTACATATAACCGGAGCAAGGTGCACACTTGGATGTGTGGTGGTAGTTGGGTGACCAGGAGAGATGTGGCGTGTGAAGCTATTGGGGCTGAGATGAGGAGGGAGATTTCAGAACTGTGAGAGAGGCAGACAGGGACTAGCGATGCTGGGAGTCTGTGGAGTATGAATGGGCCGAGACTCAATCAGATGAGTCTAACTGTAGCCTAGACAGATATGGACAATTAGTGATGGCAGAAGGAGCGTAGGGGGAGTGTTTGTGTTGTGGGATAGTGGAACTGGTGTCTTTGAGTTGGCAGCATCATTATTAACTCTCTGTGTTGTAAGTGTTCTCTGGCTTGCTTTGTTTTGGATGTCGTGCCACGTCCCAGGCTAATAATACACTAAACACTGCGACGAACCAAAGTATAGCTCGAGAGCCTTTTTGTGAATTTTTTTCTCTCTATTATAATTTATGGTTGCAGATACTAATCACCACAAGCTATGGGTGTTGTTTTTGTATCCCTTTCAGCACGCTGTTGATGTAAACCATCTTGATTGTCCATGCGTTTTCTATGGTTTATTCAGTTCTGAACGTGGAAGAATCAGGTATATGAACATAAAAGCTCTTCTTTTTTCATTAACAAAGGATTTATAATTTAAACTGGATATATTTCCCTTTCAGGCTTCGTATGAGAGACAAACAAAACAGTAAAGAACAAGAAGCTCAAAACAAGCTCATGAGGAAATAACAATAGTAGAGAGAGCTGCAGGGCTTTGTGTTTACCATTTCCCTGTAATATTTAGTGTTTGCATTACAGTAAGGGATTCACTCCAAAAGTAGCATTTATCCAAATACTTAGTATGCTGTAGGAATCGTTGCAAACTTCAAGACTTCTAAGAACATCTGTTTCCTCAAGTCTAAAACGATATTTAGTTTTTCTTCATATTGTAGCACAACTGCTTGAATCACTCCATCAGTCAAGTTTCCCAATTCTACAGAGGTGCACGCCCACCAGAACATAACCCTTCACTCTCCAAGGATATCATTAGACTAGTCATTTTATTGCCTCTGTTTGGTATCCTCTTACGAAGACCTATGCTTGCAGTGTATGTGAGTGTGTTTGACAGAGAGTATTTGTGCGTGGCCGTGCATGTGCGTGCGCATGTGTGTTGTCGGGGACAGTGTTTTTCCCAGGATATTGTAATTTGGGTCAGGCCTGACTGGAATGAGAAACAGAGGGCATCAGTATTGTAGCACTCCTATGGTTGAGCAGACCTTGCGCCTGTGTTGCCATAGTTATGTTCACCCCTGGTATAGGAACCCAGACTTCAACCGACATCTCTAGCATTCCTACTGTGACAAAAGAGCCCCGGTCTCGATCTAGATTTAAATGAGCTTTGGCCACTTCATTGCTTTAGAAGTAACACATGGTGTGTTCCTAATGAAAGAGCTGGGAGATTAAACATGAGGCAATAGGTGGAGAGATGAGTTTGAGAAACCAGCTTTGGTCAGTGGGAAGTCAAGCTCATTGAGAGACCCGAGGTGGAGCTGAGCTGCCCGGATGGAAGCCAGGAGGGTGAGCTAACTCTCACATAACCAGTCCCATTTGTCAATGTGCACTGGCGTTTATGTAAGGGCTGCCATTTGAGGAAGATAAGGCAAGGCACATTTTACGGATCCTGCTTTCCCTCAATGTTAAGTTGCCCCTCACATTTCAAACACTTGATATTTCTATGTGTGACACTGAGAGATGCTATTCAGCATGGAACACAAAGCCAATGCATTTCACTCATCTATACAAATGCTGTGTCACATGACCACTCTCCATGGAAGACCTGGAGCAATAAGGTATAGAATGGTCTGTGAGATGCCTAAGAAGGCTGCTTCACAGTGGGGAAGGGAAGCACTCTCAAAGGAGCCAGGTCCGGTCTATGGGGAGTAAGTGGCTGAGAGAGAGAGGGAGGGTGGGAGGGATAAGGAAAATGCACAAAGATCCCCACATTGAGTGGCTGGTTCATTCATGTGGTGTACACATTGACCCCTCACATCACATGTAGGCTGAACAGAGATGGGGTCTGGGAAGGGAGGGAGAGGGCTGCCAGACCCAAACCAGAGACGGACCCCAGTCTAGGCCCTGAGTAGCCGTTCCCCTGTTTGCACCGGATAGCCCTCACTGGCTCTCGTCATGCCATCGACGACCTAGGAAGTTGGCAGTACAGCACAAACAGTTCTGGGACCAGGCTGAGCTCGGAAGTGCATGGGCTGTATGCTGTTCGGTACTGTAGCTAGACTAGAGCCATCAGCTGGGACCCTGCAATAAGAGAGATAAGGTTCAACAGTGTCCACTATCGCAGAGCTAGAAGAGGCTACTAAGATACTATGATACTAAGAGATGACTGGCTCTCTATTTCATCAAATCTTCTCAGTAAGTCCATCGGTAATCATGGCATGGGATTTAGTCTGAGCTGAGGGCCTGTGTCGTTTAAATGGTTAAATTGTCAATTGAGGAAATGCACATATTCTAATTGTGATGTCAATTAGACGGCTATTTCATTACAACAAAACTGTAACAATCTCTGGCTTACTGAACATCCTTAAAGCCAGTGGCCCATTGCTTGACATGACAGAGTCTCTTTGTAGGGAGGAAAATCCTTGATGGCGCTGCCAATGATTTTTGTTGTGGGGAATCTAATGGGTGCATTTTTGTGTGAATCATGTCTGTGTCCATCTGTTCGTGTGTCTGTCCGTGTTTTTGTCTATCTTACTGTGTGTGTGTGTATGTGTTTGATGGGACAGACTTCGAATCACATAACCACGTACATCGAACTTCAGATTCAGACCACCTTTCCACTAATGGCCAAATAATATATTCTTAGGAATGTTATGAACATAAACTGTCTGGAGAGTATCTGTATTGTGGAGAGCTAGTTTGCCTGTGGTCATATTAATATCTGACTCTGACTGTGACGTACTGTGGTTTGGCCCTTGTATCGGCCTCATTGGCTGTATGATCCTCTGAGGAACAGTGACGGCCAGAGGCCTTCCACCCTGATCAATTAGTTCATTAGTCTCCCACAGTCACAGCTTGGCCGGCATACTCCTGGCACCGTCCCTTGGCGTCTGATTGGCCCACACACTGCTGGTGAGGTCATAGGTCAGGGTGTTGATGTCTGTCTACTGTACATACCAATTACACAAGAAAGGAAAAACTCGATATGTGACCTGACAGGGAATGTGTGTGTGTGTGTGTGTGTGTGTGTGTGTGTGTGTGCCTGCACGTGCGTGCATTCCCATGCATGCGTATGTAGTCAGTCAAGTTGAATCAGATGTTTGTGACTGTGGAATAGAATGCAAAGAAAGCCTCCCTACAATCCTGTTGAATTATAGCCCTACTGTCCAAGTATCCTTGCCTCAAGAGGTGACTGGTGCCCTGAGAGAAGTTTAGAGTCCAGCGTCTGTTTGATAGAAGTTTAGAGTCCAGTGTCTGTTTGATAGAAGTTTGGAGTTTGGGGTCTGATAGAAGTTTGGAGTCCAGTGTCTGTTTGATAGAAGTTTGGAGTCCAGTGTCTGTTTGATAGAAGTTTGGAGTCCAGTGTCTGTTTTGATAGAAGTTTGGAGTCCAGTGTCTGTTTGATAGAAGTTTGGAGTCTGGTGTCTGAGTGTGTATAGGATGACAGCCTGTTTGTGTTTGTCTAATGAACTGAGAGAACACAGGAGGGAGAAGATACGGAGATGGAGAGAAAGATATATAGGTATGGAGAGGGAGGGAGAGGACAGAGAGAGAGATAGGAAATAGATAGTAAAAGAGAGAGAAAGAGAGAGAGAGAGGGACAAAGATAGAGAGCAAAGAGAGGGAGAGAGCAAAGAGAGAGCGCAAGAGTGAGAGCGAGAGAGAGCAAGAGAGATAGAGAGCAAAGAGAGAGCAAAGAGAGAGAGCAGAGAGAGCAAGAGAGAGAGAGCGAGAGAGAGGAAAGAGAGAAAGAGGAAAGAGCAAGAGAGAGGAATGAGAGAGAGTGAGAGAGAGGAAAGAGAGAGAGAGGAAAGAGAGAGAGGAAAGAGAGAGAGGAAAGAGCAAGAGAGAGGAAAGAGAGAGAGAGAGAGAGAGCGAGAGAGAGAGAGAGAGAGAGAGAGAGAGAGAGAGAGAGAGAGAGAGAGCAAAGCGAGAGAGCAAGAGAGAGAGAGAGTGAGAGAGCGAGAGAGAGGAAAGAGAGAGAGCGAGAGCGAGATAAACGTTCTGTGTTTGTGTGTACAGGCTGCAGTTACCACACCATGGGGGACCAGCCTGTTTGTGTTTGTCTAATGAACTGAGAGAACACAGGAGGGAGAAGATAGGGAGATGGAGAGAGAGAGAGTAGATAGAGGGATGGAGAGGACAGAGAGAGAGATGAGATATAGAGAGAGAACAATGAAAGAGGGGGAGGGGGAGAGAGAGAGGAGGAGAAAGAGAGAGAGAAAGGGATGAGGGGAAGAGAGAAAGAGGAGAGAGAGAGAGAAATAGAGGGGGAGAGAGAGAGAGAGAGAGAAAGGGGGCGATCTATGCTTTCATATCTGTGTCATGTGGCGTTATGGATTCTTGTATGTGGTGTGTAGAAGCGTGATTCAGAGCCATTCATCAATCATAAAGCAAATTCTACATAGTGACATTTTATGAAAGGAGGGCATGATAAAATCCATCCTTACAGTACATTGCATTGTTAAAATGGACTGGTTTACATAAGCTAAGCAGGGTAGGGCTGGGTTAACCCCTGGATGGGAGACCACATAGGAAAGTGTGGTTGCTGTTGTTGGAGGTGGTGCTGAAGGGCCAGTAGTAACCTTTTCTCCATATGGTATGAAACTCACATATGAAACTCACCAAGTACTGAACATGCTTACTGATGCATTTAAATGCACTATATAAATGCAACAATCCATTACATACAACATTAAATGTGTCCTTTTATGCGTATTGGGAAAATGAAACTATCCACGTCCCTTTCAGCAACCTTTCCTGGCAATAGAGGTGCCTATATAACATTTAACACTCCTTGGGGGCACAATAACATGACATACAATGTATGTGCCGCCTCCAATGCAAAAATCTAAATGTTAAAATCTATGAAGGCAATCAATGCTAATCTCATTTTATGTTACCTGACCTTTCAGCACTGTGGCTGAGTTACTTCGATCCACCGTAGAGGATTTTATTCAATATTATGGCCACTGTTAATCAGAAAGGAGACTGTCGTCAGGCGTAAACAGTGCAGGGGAAATACAGAAAATGATCGAGACACCCACCAAGAATACTCCCCATATTGGTTTGATTAACCATAGTCCGTCCTTAGGGGACTGTCAGTGTATGTCTGCCCTTGACAGGTAGTCTGTACAGACAGACAAAACTGAGAGCCATTTCCACTGATGTGGCCAGTCCACTCAAGGTGAATGGAAAGATTAACTGAGCGCGAGCAGTATCCTGCAGCATTCCACCACTTTGTTTTCTTATACCATTCTCACGGCTAATAGGATGGCTAATGCAAATGAGAGATGCAGTGGAATGGGGATAATAGCCTAATGACAAGTTCTGATGGAATAAAGTTAGACAGCCTATAGTCGATATACTGTGATGCGTAGATGATTTTGAAACTCTACACTTCTGTGTAGCTAGCGGATGGATGAATGTTTATGATGAATGTAAGGATGTTGCCAACAGACCATCATCACAAATGACATTCGAGCCAATCCTTTTGTCAATAATCTGTTTGGATTGGTCTCTGACAGGAGCATACGTTGCATGTCCATGATCAAGTCTGCAATCAATGCCAGACATCCTCTTATCTTTGTTCTGGATGTGTTTTTTTTAATATATTTTTTTTATCTGCATCAGTTATGGATGATGGCTGTTTTTAAAGTTGCCTGAATTGGAGATGTTGCAAAAAGCTATATTTCAAAGTCCTTGTTAAAGTCAAATGCAATCAGACTTTGTACACTAAAGATGGAGCTTAATCCTACTCCATTTAAATCTCACCAGGTTTTAATCGGACTCTGTGGAGACGTTCACAAGCTGATAGCATTCTGGGATGTTTTTATTTCTTTGAGGGATGCATTCAGGAGTGAGAGAATGATTTGATAACTTTACCACATAGAATGGCTAGGGGGGGATTAGGTAAGCCGACTCTATGGAGTTAAGACCAAAGCGGTGCTTGTACCCACCAATAGGTGATCAGAGCTTCAGGATCACAACAATTATGAGGAGGGTTGCCATCAGCAGCGCCTCAGGGGGATGTTCAAGAATGTTTTTTATCCCTGTTCTCATTAAACCTCCCACTAAATTCCCCCAGACTGACTTGTGTGGCTCAGAAATCCCTTTGCAAATCCCTCACTAAGGAAACAATCTTCAATGTGCTTGAAGTTGCGTCTTCAATGTGGTGGATTATGGCTCTCGCACACACTGTGTTTGTTGTGGAGAGAGGGAGAGAGGGATAGAGGGAGAGAGGGATAGAGAGAAAGAAGGAGAGACAGAGAGGGAGAGATGAAGAGAGAGAGGGAGAGAGGAAGAGAGCGGGGGAGAGAGAAAGAAGGAGAGAGAAATGAGAGAGAAAGGAAGAGAGTGAAAGAAAGAGAGAGAAAGAAGGAGAGAGAGCGGAGAGGGAACGATGGAGAGGGAGGAAGAAAGATGGAGAGAGAGGGAGAGAGGAGAACAATGGAGAGGGAGGAAGAAAGATTGAGAAAGAGAGAGGAAGCGGGATGGAGAAGGAGAGAGCGAGAGACAGACACCCCATTAGTCATACATTAGTATTCTGTCCACAGCTCATAGTGAGAGACAGCCGGTCTACACTAACACCAGAGAATGGGATGGCTCATTAGAACTTTCTACTCTTTTCTTTACCAATAGCTCAAATTCTCCTGACCCTATACAAAAGGCAGAGAAACACATCCATGTTTCAGAAGGCAGAGAAACACATCCATGTTTCAGAAGGCAGAGAAACACATCCATGTTTCAGAAGGCAGAGAAACACATCCATGTTTCAAAAAGCAGAGAAACACCTCCATGTTTCAGAAGGAAGAGAAACACCTCCATGTTTCAGAAGGAAGAGAAACACCTCCATGTTTCAAAAGGCAGAGAAACACCTCCATGTTTCAGAACGCAGAGAAACACCTCCATGTTTCAGAACGCAGAGAAACACATCCATGTTTCAGAAGGCAGAGAAAAACCTCCATGTTTCAGAAGGCAGAGAAACACATCCATGTTTCAGAAAGAAGAGACACACATCCATGTTTCAGAAGGAAGAGACACACATCCATGTTTCAGAAGGAAGAGACACACATCCATGTTTGAAAAGGCAGAGAAACACATCCATGTTTCAAAAGGCAGAGAAACACATCCATGTTTCAAAAGGCAGAGAAACACATCCATGTTTCAGAAGGCAGAGAAACACATCCATGTTTCAGAAGGCAGAGAAACACCTCCATGTTTCAAAAGGCAGAGAAACACATCCGTGTTTCAGAAGGCAGAGAAACACTTCCGTGTTTCAGAAGGCAGAGAAACACATCCATGTTTCAAAAGGCAGAGGAACACCATGTTTCAAAAGGTAGAGAAACACCTCCATGTTTCAAAAGGCAGAGAAATACATCCATGTTTCAAAAGGCAGAGAAACATAGATTCCAACGAAGTTCAGGGGTGATCTACTTGTGTTAGTGAACCAACACTCCATATTCTCCTCAGGAAAGGTGGGAGAAACCAAGGTCCAGAGAGAAAGGTAGTCGGGCAGGTAGAGGAAATTGTTGAAGCAAGCTTGTTTCTCGTACCCCTCGGTTGAACACTAATGGTTGCCCCATACATGTAACTGGGTAATGCCCCTGGTGATTTGAGTGTGCTGGTTGAGGGGGCTTTTTTGTGTGATGTGATTTCATAGTGGTCTCTGATTCACTCAGGTGGAACAAACTTAAATTGTGCCTGTTTTCAATGTTGAATTGAATGTCATTGAGAAAATAGAAAGTTGTCATGTTTTTTTTGCAAACATCCTTTCTGAATTTAAATGTAATCCAATTAGTAATCGTCTACTTTTTTGAAAGTATCTGTAATCTGATTACAATATTTTAGCTGGTAACGGATTAGTTGTAGTTGTTTTTGTAATCAGATTACATATGATCACTTACTCCCCAACACAGTTAACAACCAATTTCTGCAACGATGCTGGATGTGTAACCAGGCCAACCCAGTACAGCTCAGCTTGGTTTGACTCAGTAGTGTGAAAACGGTATTAGATAACTATACAAACACACACCCAGACAGACAGGTCAAGATCATAAAAAAACGTGTAATTTGAAATGAGTTCTTCAGTTTTTGCATACCAATCTGTTGTGATGTATTCTCTGAGGGGGAAACCACATATGCCATAACCTGTTTGTCTGTGTGACCCAGTTCAATGTGACAGAGGTGGTCAGAGAAGGCATGGCACGTTGCACAATCAACCACACTTCAACTCACGGAAAAGGAGTGTGTTTCTGCCCAGTCTGGCGTAATGTTCTGTGTCATGTTGAAAGGACCCGGTCAATGCTCTGGGCTGTGCTGTGTCTGTGAGCAGGTGGCCGGAAACTATCTTGAATCCCACCATGACCAGAGACAGTGATGGGACACTGCCAGAAACATTTTGTTTTTCTGAGAAAAAACATAGGGATTGAGTGGAGGTTGTCGTGTATGCTGGCTCCCAGGAGTGTTGTTATTCCCTTTGAGGAGGATGAAAGTGGAAAGCTATATGCACTCTATAGCAAAAAAGAGCTCCTCAATGTACTTTAATGTTGTCCTTTGGAAAGAAGCATGTATTTAGGTTCTACTAACCACCGGTCCTGGCAACCCACACTGAGTTCACCTGGCAACCCACACTGCGTTCACCTGGCAACCATCATTGCGCACACCTCTTCCCCATCGTTAAGCACACCTGGACTTCATCATCACCCTGATAACTCTCTGTTCATATAGCCCTCTGTTGCGTCATTCATCAGGCACTGTTGGTTTTGGTTATGTTCAGTATGCAGCTTCTGTTTTGTATTATCCCAAATGGCACCCTATCCCTAGGGGTCCTGGTCAAAAGTAGTACACTATATAGGAGTAGGGTGCCATTTGGGAACCAGGATAACAATATATGTGTGATGGATGGGGATAGCATGTGTTGACGAGGCCAGTGATGTGAACAGATGAAGTTGGTAGACAGGGTTGGCAGATCCTCAGTAAGGAGAATAAATGAAATAGCCTCTGAAAACAAACTGAGGCGGGAATTTCACATGCAAACGCTTTTACTTGTGTGTGTGTGTGTGTGCATGCATTTATGGGACCTTTGGTTTTGGCAATGGGAGTAGCTAAAGCTGACTAAGACGTAGAGTTGATGTTGTATTTTATGTGTGGTACTCTGATTCAAATGTGCCAATGAGACACTAATTGTTTCATGACAGAATATTTCTGATTAGTATGGCTTGAGACGATAACATTGAAAATACCTAGCTAACAGTGGAGGCTGCTGAGGGGAGGACGGCTCATAATAATGTCTGGAATGGAGTCAATGGAATGACATCATTCCATATCATTGGTTGATTCCATTGACTCCATTCCAGCCATTATTATGAGCCATCCTCCCCTCAGCAGCCTCCACTGCCAGCTAACTAATAACACGTTTTCATAATAAAAGCTGGACTTGACTTCATACAGTGCATACAAATATCCATCTCTTTAACGACAAATCAATGCAACGACAAATCATTTTTCTCAGATGAATCTTTTAGCATCCGTAAATAATGTGTGCATATACTGTAGTACATTCCACAGCCATTGCACACAGAAACAGACAAACAAGCTTCTGTCGGTTTTATTGTGGAATAAATTAGGCAGCGTTGCTGTGTATCGAATTCCCATCAGCCCTCTCTGCTGACTGACGTCACAGGGCCCGAGGCGTTGGATCTCTCATGGCTCTGCTGCACATGTTTTCGACAGTGGCTGGCTGGCTGCATGCTCTTCATCAAACAGCTCTATTAGCCCTATATCTGTACAGCCCTATATCTCTAGCAGATCATCCAAAAGTTCTAGTATCCCTATATCTACAGACTAGCAGATCATGCAACAGATCAGGTATCCCTATATCTCTAAATCAAATCAAATAAATCCAATTTAATCGGTCACATACACGTGTTTAGCAGATGTTATTGCGGGTGTAGCGAAATGCTTGTGCTTCTAGTTCCGACAGTGCAGCAATATCTAACAAGTAATATCTAACAATTTCACAACAAATACCTAATACACACAAATCTAAGTAAAGGAATGGAATTAAGAAAATATAAATATATGGATGAGCAATGTCTGAGTAGCATAAACTAAGATGCAGTAGATAGTATAGAATACAGTATATACATATGAGATAAGTAATGCAAGATATGTAAACATTATTAAAGTGACATTATTAAAGTGACTAGTGCTCCATTTATTAAAGTGGCCAATGATTTCAAGTCTGTGTATGTTGGCAGCAGCCTCTCTGTGCTAGTGATGGCTATTTAACAGTCTGATGGCCTTGAGATAGAATGTTTTCAGTCTCTCGGCCCTAGCATTGGTGCACCTGTATTGACCTCACCTTCTGGATGATAGTGGATTGAACAGGCAGTGGCTCGGGTGGTTGTTGTCCTTGATGATCTTTTTGGCCTTCCTGTGACATCGGGTGCTGTAGGTGTCCTGGAGGTTTGGTAGTTTGCCCCCGGTGATGCGTTGTGCAGACCGCACCACCCGCTGGAGAGCCCTGCGGTTGTGCGCGGTGCAATTGCCGTACCAGGTGCTGATACAGCCAGACAGGATGCTCTCAATTGAGCATTTGTAGAAGTTTGTGAGGGTTTTAGGTGACAAGACAAATGTCTTCAGCCTCCTGAGGTTGAATTGGCGCTGTTGCGCCTTCTTCATCACACTGTCTGTGTGGGTGGTCCATTTCAGTTTGCCAGTGATGTATACCCCGAGAAACGTAAAACTTTCCACCTTCTCCACTGCTGTCTCGTCGATGTGGATAAGGGGGTGCTCCCTGTTTTCTGAAGTCCATGATCATCTCCTTTGTTTTGTTGATGTTGAGTGAGAGGTTATTTTCCTGACACCACACTCCAGGAGCCCTCACCTCCTTCCTGTAGGCTGTCTCGTCGTTGTTGGAGGCTAGTATCAGCTACATTTATGCCTTTACTAGACTATGGGGATATTTTATATATGAACGCTTCCGCTCAGTGTTTGAGATCAATTGACACTCTTTACCATGACACTTTGAGATTGATTTTAAACTGCAAAACCCTAACCATCAAATAAAAGACAGGCCTCCCGGGTGGCGCAGTGGTTAAGGGTGCTGTACTGCAGCGCCAGCTGTGCCATCAGAGTCCCTGGGTTCGCGCCCAGGCTCTGTCGTAACCGGCCGCGACCGGGAGGTCCGTGGGGGGATGCACAATTGGCCTAGCGTCGTTAGGGAGGGCTTGTTCGGTAGGGGTGTCCTTGTCTCATCGCGCACCAGCGACTCCTGGGGCGGGCTGGGCGCAGTGAGCGCTAACCAAGGTCGCCAGGTGCACGGTGTTTCCTCCGAACATTGGTGCGGCTGGCTTCCGGGTTGGTTGGGTTGTGTATCGGAGCATGACATTCAACCTTCGTCTCTCCCGAGCCCGTACGGGAGTTGTAGCGATGAGACAAGATAGTAGCTACTACAACAATTGGATGCCACGAAATTGTGGAGAAAAAGGGGTAAAAAAATAAAAAAATAAAAGTTAGACAGTCAGCAAAAAGTTAAAGGCCATTCAGAGCACCAGCCCATTGACTTTGTTATATCCATTGCAAAATGCATAGAATTGCAATACATTTAAAACTACAAAATTGTCCCAGCTCCATGTAAAACTGTGTAGAATTGTTGAAAATTAGCTTCGAAGCTCTCTTAGAGTTTCCACTTCCTCTTCCAGTGAACTGTGGGGAGGTCACAATAAATAACCTGTCTACCAAGTCTTTTCATTTTAAAAGGTTGATTACTTCTACTTGCCATTATCATTCATTATCATTATAAGACAAGACGCACATCTTTGTGTCGCCGGGTGGCCTGGGAGGGGGTCCCTGGGCAAGAAACATTTGAGCAATGTTTCTCAACCTCCGGTTCTGGGACAAGCATCGGTCCCAGGGATGATGCTGACCGGTACCTCTGATGGTTCGCTGACATTAATCTTTTTGTCAGTTTTAAAGTTAGTTACAGTATATTGTCATCAGACCCTTAAGTAGGAAGTACCATAGCTTACAGAAAACGTTGGAGAAACACAGGATTTGAGGAATATACTTGTATACTTCGAGGCATGGCCCATCCCATGGCCCTTCATCCAAATAGTCCCGAAGACAATGCAATAACATTGACTTGTTTTGGCTTGGAGTCATGTCCTTGACGTAACAGGGTTGTCCAATCTGTTCACACTCACCATTTTCAATAAATAACCTCCCTCTCTGCATCCCGGGGAGCTGAAAATAAAACTGTCTCTGAAACCAGGGATATAGTGCATCTAGCCCCTAATGACAGATGGTGTAATTCATTTAAATTAGCAGAAAGTCAGAAATAGAAGTGCAAGAAGTTAAATAGAGACAGCGCTCCATCCACGTGCCTGTAAATATCTTGGAATGGGTTTCTGGCTCCATATTCAGAACACACACACACACCCACTGGGCAAAAAATTGGTTGAATCAATAATGTTTCCACTTCATTTCAACCAAATAATTCAATGTGATGATGTTGAATCAACGTGGAAAACTGATTGGATTAGAAAAGCAGTAATCAATGTTAGGAAATTTCATCATTTTTTCAGACAATTCTTAAGCTAAATCCAATGACATGGTGGACTATTTTGTGGATTTCACGTTGAATTTACGTTAGTTGACAACTCAACCAAATGTCAATCAAAACTAGACGTTGAACTGACATCTGTGCTCAGAGGGAATGCAGGGTTTGTTTGCCGACAGACACTAGAATAAGACTCTCTGGAAGAGAAATTAGACTATTAAATGTACATGGCAGACGTGAGCCTCTCTCTCTCATGACAATCTGGTGCTTGTACCATCGGAGGGTGATCATTCTGCTTTGACCACTGTCGCGTACTTGCTGAATTTTGATTGATTGGGCACTATGGCCAAATGTATTTCTCCATTCAGACTGTGTTGTCTGTCTTTGTTGTTTAGTGTCTAATCCAAAATGGTGGGCACTCAGGAGAAGCACCAGTGTCAAATTCCTGTTCCTCCACTACTCGCATTAGATCAGCGTCTCATAGGACTGATATTTGAATGATTCAGGCTCATTGGAGACTGAATCATTCAAATCAAAGCCTGCCAAAATGATTTGTTATCATAGATTAATTGTTTTCGCCTCAGGGCACAGAACACCCTTAACATGCCAGACACAACAAGTCCTTCGTAGTCCATGCATAAGGGAATACATGATCTGATTGTCACAAACATATTATTCAGCCATGGTACTGAGCCTGCCTGTTTATGAATGACTGGAAATGTCCTATATGTGAAATCATACAGTAGCCCTCTATCACTGGGAGGATTTTACATTTTATAGTAACTCTCATAAATGTTATAACACTGGTCCTCATTTCTCCAGGCAGTACTTAGGACAGCCCAGAAGAGGGCAGTGTGTAGTTAATGAGAAGGACTAGAACTCAAGTGTTTCCATGACTTTGAATGCAACAAAAGCCGTTCTCTCAAGAGACAAAAAAACTCCTACACATGGAGGTCTCAGTGAAGTTGTGACCATAGATATAATTTAAGCCGCTAGAACAAGAAATATTATGAAGAGAAATCAATGGAAACACCCGCTATACTAAGACACAAAAGAGACTCCAGATGTGTGGAAGCCAAGCAAGGCAGAGAGCAGTAAGCATGATGAAGCACAAGGCCATTGCTGCCTGTATTAGCAGAGGAAGACAGTAGAGCCTGTTCAGTATTTCATGAGAGAAGGGATGTGGGCTGCATTCAGCAAGTCACAACGTTTTGGAAGAAATAGAAACGGATAGAAATATAAACTGTAGAACAAACATGCCTCTGTAGAAGAAGGAATAACGTCCGCTCTATTCTTGACTTTCTACTTGCAACGATCCATAAAGATTGCCTATTGAACAAAGGCCTGGTGCTCGTTTAGGATTACACAACAGAATGGAGGGGGAGAGAGGTTGCTGTGTGTCTGCTACTACTACAGATCATGAGAGCCTTCTGCTGTCTGTCAGTTGACTCCAGTCGGTGCCCAAAGTACTTAAAAGCAATTGGATCTCTACGTCATACAGTTGGAAGCCCCATCAAAATGAACTAAATCTGTTCTGGAACCGTAAGAGCATTTTGTTCATGGTGGAGTATTGAGGTGTATTTAACACAAAAGCACAAAAGCGTCTGTAGGTCTATATGATAAATGCTTTATAAATGAATATGTCACGGTATAATAGTAAAGGTTACGATACATGAGCACTCTAACACTTGGTGGGAGAGGAAGATTAGGTTTTACTCATAAGGAAGGATGGTAAGAGATATAATTCAGCACACCCACTATATACCACCAACAAGTAGACATTTACTGTATGTCGTCAAAAAGTAGTAACTTATTCCTGATGCCGATATTAAGGTTGCCTTCAGTTCCCCATCTTTCTACTCCAAGCTAAGGACCTGCTCCAACAACTTGCTTACGATCAAATCACATGAACTTGAATAACCTTTGAGGGCTATTAAAATGCAGTTATTGATCGAGAGCTCAAAGAACATTTTCAATCCTGTTTAGTCTAGACTACTATCCACCCAGACAGATCAGCACAGACACAACATCATCCCCGGCTGTTTATCTACACTTCAATGTTAACTCCAATCTGGATATTCCCATCCAACAAACAGAAACAACTGAACAGAATATATGGCACATCCACATACAAGTACAATAGAGGAATACTTTCCTATTGAATTAACCCCCCCCCCCCCCCCCCCTATGTATATCTAACCTCAGACAGGTGCTTGTGGAATATATTCATAAAAACAACTTGGAAAAGGTGTTTGAATGTTGGGCACAAGCACTAATTTGTTCACTCCACACACCTGCTACTAGCATGTGGGTACATCTGGAGTCAATTAGGACGTCAGTGACAAGGGTCTCAAGAGAAAACGACTGAAAATTACCAGCCACAATTCACTTGTACAAAAGCGAACAGGTTAGTGGTTACAAACTAAAAGTTTGAATTATCTGAAAAGGAACTGAAAAATATAGGTTGTGTGGAGGACTGAAATCAATGCGACACAGGACAGGCATATGCTTTGTTTAAGGGAACACCAACCAATATGCTTTTGGACCGCCTCAGGAGGAGCTATAGGAGGACAGGTTCATTGTAATACCTGGAATGGAATATATGGAAATCACATGTTTGACTCTGTTCCATTAATTCCATTCCAGCCATAACAATCATCCCATCCTCCTATAACTCCTCCCACCAGCCTCCACTGCATTGGTATTATATATCCCACACACAGTAGCAATCTCTTGTCAGGGTAAGCTGAGGTGAGACATTAAGCGAAGGGAATTTACTACTGTTGGCTTTTGTGTATGTCGTAATCTTCACCTAAGCCTCGTTCCCTCACCCAGCTTACTGTCTTGTCTCTGTCTTTTACAGGCTAGTTTTCTAGAGGACCTTGGTGCATTGAGTAAAGACACCTAGGTACCCCTGACTCTAATAAGGAAAGGGTAGAAACACTGCCTAGACATGGTTATGCTTGGAATGTCAAAAGTCCATTTGGGACGCTGGTTTCCATGTTCTATTCCCTTGTGACCCGAGTGGCACCACTCAGGGCACAACAAAGAACAGCTCCCACAACTGGATAACCCATGGTTCGCGCAAGGGAATAGAATAGGCCTGGGATGGTGGTTTAAATGGGTATGAAAGTAGTATAGGATTAGAGGTGACTGACAGATTTATATCTCCTCTAGCAGCTTTAGCCAGGCTGGTTACATCTTATCCTCTAGCAGCTTTAGCCAGGCTGGTTACATCTTGTCCTCTAGCAGCTTTAGCCAGGCTGGTTACATCTTGTCCTCTAGCAGCTTTAGGCAGGCTGGTTACATCTTGTCCTCTAGCAGCTTTAGCCAGGCTGGTTACATCTTGTCCTCTAGCAGCTTTAGGCAGGCTGGTTACATCTTGTCCTCTAGCAGCTTTAGCCAGACTGGTTACATCTTGTCCTCTAGCAGCTTTAGCCAGGCTGGTTACATCTTGTCCTCTAGCAGCTTTAGGCAGGCTGGTTACATCTTGTTCTCTAGCAGCTTTAGGCAGGCTGGTTACATCTTGTCCTCTAGCAGCTTTAGCCAGGCTGGTTACATCTTGTCCTCTAGCAGCTTTAGGCAGGCTGGTGACATCTTGTCCTCAAGCAGCTTTAGCCAGGCTGGTTACATCTTGTCCTCTAGCAGCTTTAGGCAGGCTGGTTACATCTTGTCCTCTAGCAGCTTTAGGCAGGCTGGTTACATCTTGTCCTCTAGCAGCTTTAGGCAGGCTGGTTACATCTTGTCCTCTAGCAGCTTTAGCCAGGCTGGTTACATCTTGTCCTCTAGCAGCTTTAGGCAGGCTCGTTACATCTTGTCCTCTAGCAGCTTTAGGCAGGCTGGTTACATCTTGTCCTCTAGCAGCTTTAGGCAGGCTGGTTACATCTTGTCCTCTAGCAGCTTTAGGCAGGCTGGTTACATCTTGTCCTCTAGCAGCTTTAGGCAGGCTGGTTACATCTTGTCCTCTAGCAGCTTTAGGCAGGCTGGTTACATCTTGTCCTCTAGCAGCTTTAGCCAGGCTGGTTACATCTTGTCCTCTAGCAGCTTTAGGCAGGCTGGTTACATCTTGTCCTCTAGCAGCTTTAGGCAGGCTGGTTACATCTTGTCCTCTAGCAGCTTTAGGCAGGCTGGTGACATCTTGTCCTCTAGCAGCTTTAGCCAGGCTGGTTACATCTTGTCCTCTAGCAGCTTTAGGCAGGCTGGTTACATCTTGTCCTCTAGCAGCTTTAGGCAGGCTGGTTACATCTTGTCCTCTAGCAGCTTTAGGCAGGCTGGTTACATCTTGTCCTCTAGCAGCTTTAGGCAGGCTGGTTACATCTTGTCCTCTAGCAGCTTTAGCCAGGCTGGTTACATCTTGTCCTCTAGCAGCTTTAGGCAGGCTGGTTACATCTTGTCCTCTAGCAGCTTTAGGCAGGCTGGTTACATCTTGTCCTCTAGCAGCTTTAGGCAGGCTGGTTACATCTTGTCCTCTAGCAGCTTTAGGCAGGCTGGTTACATCTTGTCCTCTAGCAGCTTTAGCCAGGCTGGTTACATCTTGTCCTCTAGCAGCTTTAGGCAGGCTGGTTACATCTTGTCCTCTAGCAGCTTTAGCCAGACTGGTTACATCTTGTCCTCTAGCAGCTTTAGCCAGGCTGGTTACATCTTGTCCTCTAGCAGCTTTAGGCAGGCTGGTTACATCTTGTCCTCTAGCAGCTTCAGCCAGACAGGTTACATCTTGTCCTCTAGCAGCTTTAGCCAGGCTGGTTACATCTTGTCCTCTAGCAGCTTTAGGCAGGCTGGTTACATCTTGTTCTCTAGCAGCTTTAGGCAGGCTGGTTACATCTTGTCCTCTAGCAGCTTTAGGCAGGCTGGTTACATCTTGTCCTCTAGCAGCTTTAGGCAGGCTGGTGACATCTTGTCCTCTAGCAGCTTTAGCCAGGCTGGTTACATCTTGTCCTCTAGCAGCTTTAGGCAGGCTGGTTACATCTTGTCCTCTAGCAGCTTTAGGCAGGCTGGTTACATCTTGTCCTCTAGCAGCTTTAGGCAGGCTGGTTACATCTTGTCCTCTAGCAGCTTTAGGCAGGCTGGTTACATCTTGTCCTCTAGCAGCTTTAGGCAGGCTGGTTACATCTTGTCCTCTAGCAGCTTTAGGCAGGCTGGTTACATCTTGTCCTCTAGCAGCTTTAGGCAGGCTGGTTACATCTTGTCCTCTAGCAGCTTTAGGCAGGCTGGTTACATCTTGTCCTCTAGCAGCTTTAGCCAGGCTGGTTACATCTTGTCCTCTAGCAGCTTTAGGCAGGCTGGTTACATCTTGTCCTCTAGCAGCTTTAGGCAGGCTGGTTACATCTTGTCCTCTAGCAGCTTTAGCCAGGCTGGTTACATCTTGTCCTCTAGCAGCTTTAGGCAGGCTGGTTACATCTTGTCCTCTAGCAGCTTTAGGCAGGCTGGTTACATCTTGTCCTCTAACAGCTTTAGGCAGGCTGGTTACATCTTGTCCTGTAGCAGCTTTAGCCAGGCTGGTTACATCTTGTCCTCTAGCAGCTTTAGGCAGGCTGGTTACATCTTGTCCTCTAGCAGCTTTAGCCAGGCTTGTTACATCTTGTCCTCTAACAGCTTTAGGCAGGCTGGTTACATCTTGTCCTCTAGCAGCTTTAGGCAGGCTGGTTCCATCTTGTCCTCTAGCAGCTTTAGGCAGGCTGGTTCCATCTTGTCCTC
Organism: Oncorhynchus kisutch; assembly: GCF_002021735.2. NCBI lineage: Eukaryota > Metazoa > Chordata > Actinopteri > Salmoniformes > Salmonidae > Oncorhynchus > Oncorhynchus kisutch. Next base: position 3,551,130 of record NC_034182.2, read on the forward strand.
TAGCAGCTTTACCCAGGCTGGTTCCATCTTGTTCTCTAGCAGCTTTAGCCAGGCTTGTTACATCTTGTTCTCTAGCAGCTTTAGCCAGGCTGGTTACATCTTGTTCTCTAGCAGCTTTAGGCAGGCTGGTTACATCTTGTCCTCTAGCAGCTTTAGGCAGGCTGGTTACATCTTGTCCTCTAGCAGCTTTAGCCAGGCTGGTTACATCTTGTTCTCTAGCAGCTTTAGGCAGGCTGGTTACATCTTGTCCTCTAGCAGCTTTAGCCAGGCTGGTTACATCTTGTTCTCTAGCAGCTTTAGCCAGGCTGGTTACATCTTGTCCTCTAGCAGCTTTAGCCAGGCTGGTTACATCTTGTCCTCAAGCAGCTTTAGGCAGGCTGGTTACATCTTGTCCTCTAGCAGCTTTAGCCAGGCTGGTTACATCTTGTCCTCTAGCAGCTTTAGGCAGGCTGGTTACATCTTGTCCTCTAGCAGCTTTAGCCAGGCTGGTTACATCTTGTCCTCTAGCAGCTTTAGCCAGACTGGTTCCATCTTGTCCTCTAGCAGCTTTAGGCAGGCTGGTTCCATCTTGTCCTCTAGCAGCTTTAGGCAGGCTGGTTACATCTTGTCCTCTAGCAGCTTTAGCCAGGCTGGTTCCATCTTGTCCTCTAGCAGCTTTAGGCAGGCTGGTTCCATCTTGTCCTCAAGCAGCTTTAGCCAGGCTGTTTACGTGGCCTTTAAAGTTCTGCAGTATAATATTTTGCACCTATAATAGTGTAGTCAAGACACAGTCAAGCTTCCACTGTCAGAGCTAAAGAGCACATTGGAGCTGGTGTTTGCATAACGTTGTGGGTTTAACATATTGATATCGCCCTGCAGTTAATGAAATCCTTGGAGCCCTTCGACACTATTCATGCATCTATGATGTTAATGCAAATAATTTATTGTTAAAGTATTATTCATTATTTAGCCTCACTGTCCTTGGCACTGACACTCACGTTGAAAACTATCAGTCCTTTGTGATAACCTCCGTCGTCCACTCAGTTTCCTATGACGGACATCAAAACAATGCTCCATAGCTGAAAGAAAGTAGCATAAACCATATGAACACACTGCCTGTGTACAGGGAATGAGTGATAGAGAGAGAAAACCAGAGAGCACGTCCGAGGGGAGCGGCAGTGCTTTAATCAAAAGCCCGACCAAACTCCCCAAGGTGTACGCAAATGCTGTCTTTCAGACCTGATTTAATGAACTAGTGTCTCAAGGTGCTTTCACCAACGTCTCCTCAATTGTCTCTTCAATTAGGAGGGCTGATCTAAATTGGAAGCTTTCGAGAGAGAGCTGATAAAGGTACAGAGAGAGAGAGCGAGAGCGAGAGAGAGGGAGAGAAGGAGATGAGGAGAGAGAGATATGGAGATGACTGAGGTGCTAACAGTGTGAGGCTAGAGGGACAGGCTGCTGTCACTTGTCTGCCAGTCAGGCCTGCATGTGAGAGGGGATCAGAGGAACACAACTGGCAAGAGAGACAGGATCTAAAGTGAACAAAAAGCTGCTACTTCCAGCAAACAAGAAGGAACCAAAACAAGAGGAAATGAAAGATGGATAGGAAGGGGGACGTGGATACCTAGTCAGTTGCACAACTGAATGCATTCAACCGAAATGTGTCCTCCGCATTTACCCCAACCCCTCAGAGAGAGAGAGGTAACACATCTCTCCAATAGCCAGAGGCTTCCCACAGCTAATTCAAGCGTGACTTCCACCCGTCTCACTATGATGAATTCTGATCAAAACGAAGAGGGGCTAAAAGCGCTTCGGAAAATGGTAATATTTCAGCTCCGCCCTAGTGTCGCCATCTCAAGTCCCCAAGTCCCTGTTGAAAATGAATATTCATTAAATATGCAAATTTGTATGAGCCAGAAACAAAACACAAACAAACATTGGCATCTTTGTTGAGTAAAGCCTTTGAATGCAGAAGACAGGAGGACTAATGGTAATGAACCGTTACAGTGTTTAATATGCTAAACTGCTGAGGCAACGCAGCTCGGGCTGCGCGCTAACCTGCAGGGGTGCACGGAGACGCTTAAAGGAAATCTTTTTACTTTGATTTTTTTCTGGAGAGTTGATCTACATGTGCACAAAGCTGTTCATTTTTTGAGAGACATTTAGGTAGAGCAGACTTTTCTAAAACAGACATGGGATTCCCATCTGTCTTACTTCAAACAGCTCACAGCTCAACAAATATACTGGCAGTCAAGTGGAAAAAGATCTAAATAAGAGATATTTGCATTGAGACTGTTTATCATGAAGAGGGGCTGTTTGTTTGGAGAGTTTATACTCTGGTGGTGGTTAATGGACTGTATGCTTTTTGCAAGGGAGAGATCCTAGGATCTTTGGATAGTGTGTGTGTGTGTGTGTGTGTGTGTGTGTGTGTGTTTGGAAGTGTAAGAGAGAGCGATTGTTGAACAGAAAATGGTGGGTTTAGGCTGTGGGATACAGAGAGTGGGTGTCTAGATGCTAAATGTAATTTCTTGAATGTAATGGAGGCATTCACGCATAATTTGATGTCTTCCATTTGAGTCTTTTCAGCTCTGATGCACTCACTGAGCCACTGCGTGTCATCGTTATTAATGTGTTTTATCATTAAACAAGCCTGTTGCCTCGGCTATGTAGATTCCTGCTCTATTCGGCACCTTGCAACGTGCGCACACACGCACGCACGCATGCACGCACACACACACACACGCACACACACACACACACACACACACACACACACACACACACACACACACACACACACACACACACACACACACACACACACACACACACACACACACACACACACACACACACACACACACACACACACACACACACACTGTTTGTGTTCATAAGAGGATATCTCTGGAGATTGGTAGTGCGTGGCTGTTAGTAGAGATAATGAGGACGGTCTGCACACAGTCACACAATAATACAGCCACACTGTCACACAATAATACAGCCACACAATAATACAGTCACAAAATAATAGTCATACAGTCACACAGTCACGAAATACACTGGAAAATGGCGACAAGCCTCAATAAAGGATGGAGGATCATGAGTAAAGGCTCCCCCTCAGCTTGATAGCTCCAAGGTTGATGTACGGAGACAACATTTACCCACAGCCATTGTTTACCATGACTTTGACTATCTTCCTCTGGCGGGTGGAGGTTTGTTTACCATGACTTTGACTATCTTCCTCTGGCGGGTGGAGGTTTGTTTACCATGACTTTGACTATCTTCCTCTGGCTGGTGGAGGTTTGTTAACAATGACTTTGACTCTCTTCCTCTGGCTGGTGGAGGTTTGTTAACCATGACTTTGACTATCTGCCTCTGGCTGGTGGAGGTTTGTTAACAATGACTTTGACTCTCTTCCTCTGGCTGGTGGAGGTTTGTTAACCATGACTTTGACTCTCTTCCTCTGGCTGGTTGGTGGAGGTTTGTTAACCATGACTTTGACTATCTTCCTCTGGCTGGTGGAGGTTTGTTAACCATGACTTTGACTATCTTCCTCTGGCTGGTTGGTGGAGGTTTGTTAACCATGACTTTGACGCTCTTCCTCTGGTTGGTGGAGGCTTGTTTACCGTGACTTTGACTATCTTCCTCTGGTTGGTGGAGGTTTGTTTACCATGACTTTGACTCTCTTCTTCTGGCTGGTGGAGGCTTGTTTACCGTGACTTTGACTATCTTCCTCTGGTTGGTGGAGGTTTGTTAACCATGACTTTGACTATCTTCTTTCTGGCTGGTGGAGGTTTTTAACCATGACTTTGACTCTCTTCCTCTGGCTGGTTGGTGGAGGTTTGTTAACCATGACTTTGACTATCTTCCTCTGGCTGGTGGAGGTTTGTTTACCATGACTTTGACTCTCTTCCTCTGGCTGGTGGAGGTTTGTTTAACATGACTTTGACTATCTTCCTCTGGCTGGTAGAGGTTTGTTAACCATGATTTTGACTATCTTCCTCTGGCTGGTGGAGGTTTGTTAACCATGACTTTGACTATCTTCATCTGGCTGGTAGAGGTTTGTTAACCATGACTTTGACTATCTTCCTCTGGCTGGTGGAGGTTTGTTAACCATGATTTTGACTATCTTCCTCTGGCTGGTAGAGGTTTGTTAACCATGACTTTGACTATCTTCCTCTGGCTGGTGGAGGTTTGTTTACCATGACTTTGACTATCTTCCTCTGGCTGGTGGAGGTTTGTTAACCATGACTTTGACTCTCTTCCTCTGGCTGGTTGGTGGAGGTTTGTTAACCATGACTTTGACTCTCTTCCTCTGGCTGGTTGGTGGAGGTTTGTTTACCATGACTTTGACTCTCTTCCTCTGGTTGGTGGAGGTTTGTTTACCGTGACTTTGACTCTCTTCCTCTGGCTGGTGGAGGTTTGTTTACCATGACTTTGACTATCTTCCTCTGGCTGGTGGAGGTTTGTTTACCGTGACTTTGACTATCTTCCTCTGGCTGGTGGAGGTTTGTTTACCGTGACTTTGACTATCTTCCTCTGGCTGGTGGAGGTTTGTTTACCATGACTATCTTCCTCTGGCTGGTGGAGGTTCGTTAACCATGTTTTTTTCTATCAAATCAAATCAAAGTTTATTGGTCCCGTACACAGTTTTGCAGATGTTATCGCGGATGCAGTGAAAGGCTTGTGTTTCTAGCTCCAACCGTGCAGAAATGTCTAGCAATACAGTAATATCTGTTTTTCTGGGGTTTTGTGAACTTTTATGTTGTTCCGGTCATACTGTATACCTGGTGGCTGTGTTTGCAACCAGTCTTACACTGCACTCCGTAGTCAAGATGTTTTTCATCTGTTTAGAAATGTATCTTAAGGTGTGATGATGAAACACAAACAGGCAAACACTCAACAAGAAATACATCCTTTTAATGTACTGTGTGTCTGGATGAAGCATTTTTCTGCTCCTCTAAAATATAATTAAAACATCTCAATGGTGTATATCCATGCTACTTTCCCCAAGGACAAATAGAAAAATACTCAAACATTTTCCCTTTCAATAAGAGTCAACAGAAAGTAATAGCTAAACCAACCAGTGAATTGTGTTCTTTTGAGATAGTCTGGCATCACGTTTTAAACTAGGGGCCACCATCGAGAGTGACGTGATGACCTGATCTTACTAAGGCCTGGAGTTTCTCACAAAGTCAGGAAAGACTCCTGGCCCTCTCATAGCTCTGTACCGGGCATTAGAGGTTGTTGTACCTTGTGTAGCTTTTCTATTGCTAGGTAATAAGATATCACAATGACGTCTTAAGGGGTATATAAACCCGCCAGGTGACCAGGCAGTTATAGGACGCTGTAATCTGAGCAATCTGTCATTTCCAGAACTAGGTTTAGCACCCTGGTTTAGTGTCATTGATAGCCATCTCTCTAGCCTACATAAACACCGGTACGCCGTTATTGTAGGTCACCTTCTCACTAAGATAACAGAATGTTGTCATGTACGCATTACATTTTGGAACAACAATACTAGGCATAGGACAGGGAAGGCAGGGAGCTACTTCTCCCTGTTCACAAGTTTGTTTAGGCCTATTTGTTTTCGTAATCTGTGAGCGGCTGAGGTTGGATGAACAGTGGAAAGCTTATTTAAACCTAAAACAATGCTTTGAAGGCTATACTTATCTCAAAATACGATCTATGTATAATTGAATTCTTGCTGGTTTAAGAAAATGGGGATTTGCCTCTGAGCCTTCAGGGGGATAGAATTCAATGCATGTTTTATTTATGTATGGCTACTTACCACAGCATGCTAGTGCATGAATCCCCCTCATTTGTTAGGATATTTCCGTCCATCATACCAGTAGAGAGTTGTAATGGTTGGATTACCATATCATCTATTCCGTTCATAATATTAAAACATGAAAAAAAGATCAAGTGTACATTTTCATTCTTTGGAGGATGACTGTGGTCTAATATTTTGCATGTAGCTTTAGAAAGCTAATACCCCCCAGTCGATTCTCTTTCTGTCTTTTCATTTATTCATTGTAACGGCTCTTTTCTTGATATGATATGAATAGAGGCTTTAACTATTGAAGCAGTATCAATGAGAGAGGGAGTGGAGCGGGAATGGAGGGGAAGGAGTTTGTGGTGAGCTCCACAAACTCGCTGAGCGCCGCCACCGCTGTTCACAGATCAATGGGGAAATGGAGTGTTTGATCGGACTAATTCGGCCTGGCTCATGGACTGTGTCTGTCACAGTGTCGAGGGCTGAGGAGGACTGAGGTGCAACCGCCTGCTTGGCAGCTGGTGAACGCATGTTCTCCTGTGGTCCCTAAGCCATGTCATCCTCCTCTAACGGAGTGGTTGGGGTTGGGCCTCACATGCCTACCCAGCACTCCACACTGTGATCTTCCCGGCTGATCCACAGGAAAGAATCCCACTTCATTGTGACAGATAGGAGTGATGACTCATCGTATTAGGCCTTCTCATTTGGCTTCCAGTGGTATTCAAACTTTTTCAGTTTGGACCCTATTTCTTCCCACCAGAATTTCACTTTTTTTCACAATAATTTCTCGCATCCCCACCCATCCCAAATCTAATGACAACCTTTGAAATGGTAAATTTACATTTTTTACATCAACATATCACCTTCAATTCTTATTGAAATGAAAAGTAACCAATAAATATTGTGAAGTTGACCATGCATTTGGATTTAGCTTTTGCAACAATGCAGATCTACAGACTAGAATCAAATAAATCTCTACCCAAAGAAAACAGAGGCTTCAATCATGCCTGTAAACCTGGCAGTAGTGCTGAACCAATAGTGCTTTGAGGTCGGTTTGGTTTCGGTTAGATTATAAAAAAATGTAAAGGTTTTCGATTTCGGTTTCGATTATTTGTGTTGAATGCTGTAACAACACAGAATAAAACAATTAATACAAGTCCCATGATGGTAGTGACCTCCCATTACTACTTATTAACCATCATTTATTCACATTACTTTACTTTAATAAAATATTTAAATTGTTGTGTATATTACATTTGTTTTATTTGATTACTTTCTTAATTCATTCCAAGTCATCATTTAATCTCTATAGAGCTATGCTATAGACAGCCTATGCTGTCTGACAAAAATCACAATTTTGTAGTTCTTCAAAGTAAGTAACGCATGCTTTTATGACTGCTGAATACCAACTATCAGTTACTTTGATCATGTATTTTCAGGTAGGGATACCTGGTAAAGCAGCAGCTGATCTCTACATCCCCTCACGATACCGCATTCTTGTCTCCTCTGTAGCAGGCATAAAGAAACATACATAGTTTCATACTGTACTGTCTTTGGAAACAGACCGGACGGACAATTACATTATGGTCATTGTAGTTAATTACCATGCTTTATGCACTATACTATATAGAATATTGGCCTGCTGGAAACTACAACTCCCTACGACATCGCACAGTTCAGGCTGGATCTGATTAATCTATAGATATACTGTGCAATTTGACTATTGAGCTCACAGAAAAAAACTGAATGACATAGAACTGATGTGGTTAATCGCTCAGCACTAACCAGCAGCAAGCAAGCAAGCAGGCAAGCAGGCAAGCAAGCAAGCAAGCCAACCTGTTACCTGGATGTCTTGTCTAACAAGCAAAAAAATTATAAGCTTCTTGTAGCAATACATATGACCCAGAATGCACCACAAACCCTACCAATTACCTAATTGACAATCAACTTCAATAAAGGTATGAAAAAGGTACAAACACATTGAGGAATGCACCACATCAATAACAGTCAATAAATGTGCTTTTCATAATAAAGAGGTGTTAATCGACGTCTGGACATACATAATCAGGCAAGACTTTTGTTTATGTGACAGAGGACATTGGACAATAGTGCCGAATACATTCACTCAATAAAATGGTATTTTTCAAATAATCTTTCTCAAAAACGTTTGTATATTTATTGTCCCATACAATAATCTGTACTCTTATTTTACGGTAAGAAAAAATATATCTATGAAAATCTACAATTTTGGCAACCCAACTGGAGGTTCACAACCCCAACTTTGAAATCCACTGTCATAGGGTGACTTGTGTCTGGTTGTGATATGAGAAGATATACATTTGAAATGATCTATGGGTGGTGGGAGGGATAGTGGGAAAATAAATCGTAACATTATTCCCAAATACAAGTTAAATATCATACAATAACCTGGGTATGGTTCAGTATGCATGGTGTGTACAGTATCTGAGATACAGGTATTATCGATCGACTCTGTAGTAGTAGGGCTGTAGTAGTAGGGCGGTAGGTAGCATAGCAGATACAGCGTTGGGCAAGTAACCAAAAGGTTGCTGGTTTGAATACCTGAGCCAACAATGTGTAAAATCTATGTGCCCTTGAGCAAGGCACTTAAGCCTAATTTGGTCCAGGGGCACTATACTAGTATGGCTGACCCTGTAAAACAACACATTTCCCTGCGCCCATTTGGTGTATGTGACAATAAAAACATCTTTATTTTTTACAATGGAAATCCAGGTTACAATGAAGATGCACATGTAGCATCTAAAAGTCAAGTGTACTGAATCAATCCATTCATCCATTATGGAAAGTGTTGTCATGCTCTGAGAGACAGAAAGGGATTTGGTGTAAATATTTGATGCACAGCACCAGTGAGTGAAAGGAGGAACACTTGATTCCATTGCATCGGGAAACCCTGTAATCTACCCCTCAGCATACTATGCTGTCTGAACATACTGTACTGAATGCTGCAGGAGGTTGATATCCCCCTTTAACCTGTAGCCCTCCTCAACTACACCTGGACCTGGACTGGAACTCATCTGCAGACTTCTTATGAATCATTAAAGCGGAAAGACTTCTCCTTTGAGAAGTCACAATGTCGTAGCTTCCAAAATGGTTTGGTTGCAAACCTGGAGTACGATTGGGGAATTCTTCAGAAAACACTTTAGACTTTGCAGGTTGTCTATTTTTAGAAACGATCAAAGGTGTTGGACCAACAAGATTTTTCTTGGAATAGAGAGAAGAATGGACCATTGGCTGAACAGTTTGACTGACAACAACACTGCTTCTGGCAAGAAAACAGTCTGTCTAAAGGGGTTCTCAAATCAAATCAAATGTTATTCTGCCTCTCAGTTAAAGTGGGTATGCCGTATGCTTCCACTGTTGAGGGTTCAAGACCTGTACTGTAAGGATTCAAATGAGTTCAACTCAGAGTAGACTCATTATATATAGATGCACGGATAGCAGAAGTGAATTCAACCAGTGATCACTCTATTAATAATGGTTAATAATAAAAGAAAAGAAAGAGTTTGAATGCCATCTTTTTAAATTGATTATCACCTTGCCTACATGGCTAATAGACGTGGGGTGCATCAACTTCTGCAAAGTCTCAAACTGGAGAGGACTAAAAATACAGGGCCAAGTGCGCCAGGGGGTTGGTAAGAGCCATGTCATCTCATGATTAATTAAAATTGACAAATGTAAATGATTTCCCCACCAGGCTGTACCTTTTGCAGTAATTTGGGCACAGTGGAGCATTTTGGCATCCAAGACGCTCGGTAATTGTTTAAATCTCACGCTGATTCCCCTTCTGTGGGTTTTAGGGTATCTCCAAAATAAACAGGGGGAAAGTGAAAGAAGGAATGAATGAGAAACGGGGATGGTGCGCTAATTCCACCACCCAGAGTTCCTGAGCACAGCAGCACCCGCGATTAGAATGGTGCTTCTCTTTATTGGGCCTCTGGGAGGCCGGAGAGCACCTGGAGGGGAAACAATTAGTCTATTCATAAAGAACATGCAAAAAACGGTTTATTTATATTCCCAAATCGTCTGTATCATTGTCTGACAGCCGATAATTTCCCCATGTCATCATACACGTCTGTAGACACGAGCACAGCGCAGCACACAGCAGGCCATTGTAGCAGATAACAACCATTTATTCCACAAATAGCCTGAGCTTGCCTTCACCTGTAACTGTAAACCATACATGTAAGTAGGGGCATGCTGTGGTTCTTTGTCAAGTCTGCCCCTTCGTCTGAAGAAATGAGAGGGTGGTGAAGGGGAGGCCTTCAATGGAATGTCTCCCACAGAGTTACATAGGTTGCTGTACTTGTTATTCCTCAGTGCCTGTTCTCCCTCTCTCCTAGCATGTCAGGACAGCAGCAGTGGACGCTTCTGGCCGTCATGGCCCTCCTGGTCCTCACAGTGACAGCAGGCGAGGGGGGGATAGCTGAGAAACAAGGTGAGAAACACTGGCAGATTGGTAGCAGTCAGACAGTTGATATGTGGATGGAGGGGGGATCTCCTATTACAGTACCTGCTACAAGGTATGAATGGTAATTTGATGCAAAGCTCAAATCAGGGTAGATTTGTGCATAAATACACTTTAAGCAGGGGGGCTCACTGCAGACTCACAATGACAGACGCACATCTCGGTGCTTTATATATTTGAATACTTTGACCTTTCACAGTGGTAGTGTAGCTCTAGCCTGGCCTAATTACAGCCCACATAATTATGTTCCAGACATAACTGCAGTATAAGGTTGGAGTGTGTGTGCGACCCTGCAGGGAAGAAGGAGCGTAAGTCGGACTGTGGGGAGTGGCAGTGGAGTGTGTGCGTGGCCAACGAGGGTGACTGCGGCCTGGGCACCAGGGAGGGCACACGCACTGGCACCGACTGCAAGCAGACCATCAAGACCCAGCGCTGCAAGATCCCCTGTAACTGGAAGAAGCAGTTTGGAGGTGTGTGAGTGTGGTCATGGGGAGCGGACTCACATTTACAATTCAGCACGAACATGACTGGTCTAGGGATTTTATGTCTTTTTGTTTTGGTCATATTTTTTGTTGTGTATCCATGTCCATTAAACGGGAAATGTCCATTAAATGCTGCTACTCAATGGAGTAGCATATTCAGTTGGGTTTCCAATTCAGTCTTCATGAATGGACATTCCCAGAGAATGATTGCCTGGTTCAGGAAATTACAGCCTGGGTATATACAGCAGAGATGTAAGTCATGTCCAAACAGAGCATGCGCTACCTGCCACTTTGCTTACTAGCTTCCTCCCGATTCAGCTCACACCCAGGCTTGAACCCAAAATCTCTGCTTTGCTAGCACACGTGACTGCCCACCTGAAGCATCTTACCAGTCAGGGCCACATGAAAAGCTAGCAAGTGGGGACACTTCAGGCTGAGGAGTAAGGTTCACATATGCCCATATGTTACACGTGTTCACTGCCAAATTATAGGTACAGCTTTTAGAGCACTCTGTTTTGAAGATCCCTGTAGAATTCCCAGAACAATGGTCCTGTCAACCCCTCCTCACCCCCCCCTCCACTCCCCTCAGCCGAGTGCCCTGGGATTTCAGAGCCAGGTGACAGCGGCCCAAGCTTTTCTCTGAGAGAATTAGGGAAATGAGTGTCACAGCCAAGAGGGAGCTACGCCAGAGTCCAACAAAAGGACGGGAGAGAGGGATGGAGGGATGACAAACACAAACACGCACACACACACGAATGCGGACACACATTCTTACACACAAGAACGGGGCATGGCTACCCTTTCCTGGAACAGCCCTGCATCCTTGGGGGAGGAGTTTAAAGAGGACTCTGAATAAATTGTAAAATAAGATCCTTAATGAAATCCAGTCTGTAGACTGCTTAAATGTTTTCTTTCCATAAAGAGAATAAAATATCAAGTGAAAGAGTGGAGGCCCCCTTTGAAAGGCAGAGAACGTCAGACAGTCTATGTATGGGAAAGACAGATGGATACTTCAGAGTGGAGAAACTGGGCAAAATGGAGCATAAAGGAGACAATCCGGTCTTGGCAGGGAAAGCCATACATTGGCTAATAACACGGTGCACCAGTTGGTGGTTGATAAAGAAAGTCCTGGGGCTGAGAATAGTTGGAATGTAATTATTTTTGCAAATATTACCAGTTCTGGTGTTTTTGAGTAGAAGATCAGATTATTTAACGGATAAAACTAAAATAAATCAGACATTTTATGAAAAAAATCCCTTTTCCAGTAAAAGAAAGGATGTTCCACAACAGCAGCTCTCTGAGCTTGAGGGTCCAGGTCTTAATAACTGATTCTAGGCAGAAAACTGTAATTACATTTCATGTTTTACTTGATCAGTTGTATTCAACCTATGGGATGTCTTCTGGGTGCTACAATCACCATAATACAAGCAGCCTGGACTTACGGGTAGACGTAACATAGTAAATACCAATCTGGGACAGTCAAATTAGTATGATATGCTATGTATTAATTTGTGGAAGTTCATCATCCATAAAAATCTTATGATATGTTACAATTGAAATTCATATAATATATTACAAATCTGCAATACGTCTGATATGTTATAAATTCCAATTTGTTGTGAATGTTAGCTAGGTGGCTAAATGGCTAACGCTAACATTAGCTAGGTGGCTAACATTAGCGAGGCTAGGGTTTAGGGTTAAGGATATGGTTAGTAGTTAGGTGAAAGGGTTAAGGTCAGGGTTAGGGGAAGGATTTTCTAACTTGAAGTACAGTGGGGAGAACAAGTATTTGATACACTGCCGATTTTGCAGGGTTTCCTACTTACAAAGCATGTAGAGGTCTATAATTATTTTTATCATAGGTACACTTCAACTGTGAGAGACGGAATCTAAAACAAAAATCCAGAAAATCACATTGTATGATTTTTAAGTAATTAATTAGCATTTTATTACATGACGTAAGTATTTGATACATCAGAAAAGCAGAACTTAATATTTGGTACAGAAACCTTTGTTTGCAATTACAGGGATCATATGTTTCCAGTAGTTCTTGACCAGGTTTGCACACACTGCAGCAGGGATTTTGGCCCACTCCTCCATACAGACCAGACCAGTAAACAGCGTTGTACGTGTTCTTCAGTTTCTTGGCAGTTTCTCGCATGGGATAGCATTCATTTCTCAGAACAAAAATAGACTGATGAGTTTCAGAAGAAATGTCTTTGTTTCTGGCCATTTGGAGCCTGTAATCGAACTCACAAATGCTGATGCACCAGATACTCAACTAGTCTAAAGAAGGACAGTTGTATTGCTTCTTTAATCAGAACAGTTTTCAGCTGTGCTAACATAATTGCAAACGGGTTTTCTAGTGATCAATTAGCCTTTTAAAATGATAAACTTGGATTATTTAACACAACGTGCCATTGGAACACAAGAGTGATGCTTGCTGATAATGGGCCTCTGTACGCAAATGTAGATACTCCATAAAAAATCTGCTGTTTCCAGCTGCAATAGTCCTTTACAGCATTAACATGTCTACGCTGTATTTCTGATCAAATTGATGTTATTTTAATGGACAAAAAATGTGCTTTTCTTTCAAAAAAAGGACATTTCTAATTGACCCCAAACTTTTGAACGGCAGTGTTTATACAGTAGGTATGTCTGTGGCTGTAACAATCCTGTAAAATGTGTGTTTTGCATTGAACATGTATCTCTGTTGTAACCATGTCTCTGTAGGTGAATGCAAGTTTGACTTCCAGGCCTGGGGAGAGTGTGACTTGGTGACAGGGAAGAAGAACCGGACTGGGGTGCTGAAACGCGCTCTCATGGATGCCACCTGTCCTAACACAGTGAGCGCCACCAAGCCCTGCGGCAAGATCCCCAAGACCAAGCTGCAAGGTAGGCTGAGGGGGAGTGTCGGAGAGCTTATAAGCAAAGCCATAGATTTACATATACAGTGCATTGCGAAAGTATTCGGCCCCCTTGAACTTTGCGACCTTTTGCCACATTTCAGGCTTCAAACATAAAGATATAAAACTGTATTTTTTTGTGAAGAATCAACAACAAGTGGGACACAATCATGAAGTGGAACGACATTTATTGGATATTTCAAACTTTTTTAACATATCAAAAACTGAAAAATTGGGCGTGCAAAATTATTCAGCCCCTTTACTTTCAGTGCAGCAAACTCTCTCCAGAAGTTCAGTGAGGATCTCTGAATGATCCAATGTTGACCTAAATGACTAATGATGATAAATACAATCCACCTGTGTGTAATCAAGTCTCCGTATAAATGCACCTGCACTGTGATAGTCTCAGAGGTCCGTTAAAAGCGCAGAGAGCATCATGAAGAACAAGGAACACACCAGGCAGGTCCGAGATACTGTTGTGAAGAAGTTTAAAGCCGGATTTGGATACAAAAAGATTTCCCAAGATTTAAACATCCCAAGGAGCACTGTGCCAGCGATAATATTGAAATGGAAGGAGTATCAGACCACTGCAAATCTACCAAGACCTGGACGTCCCTCTAAACTTTCAGCTCATACAAGGAGAAGACTGATCAGAGATGCAGCCAAGAGGCCCATGATCACTCTGGCTGAACTGCAGAGATCTACAGCTGAGGTGGGAGACTCTGTCCATAGGACAACAATCAGTCGTATATTGCACAAATCTGGCCTTTATGGAAGAGTGGCAAGAAGAAAGCCATTTCTTAAAGATATCCATAAAAAGTGTAGTTTAAAGTTTGCCACAAGCCACCTGGGAGACACACCAAACATGTGGAAGAAGGTGCTCTGATCAGATGAAACCAAAATTGAACTTTTTGGCAACAATGCAAAATGTTATGTTTGGCGTAAAAGCAACACAGCTCATCCCCCTTGAACACACCATCCCCACTGTCAAACATGGTGGTGGCAGCATCATGGTTTGGGCCTGCTTTTCTTCAGCAGGGACAGGGAAGATGGTTAAAATTGATGGGAAGATGGATGGAGCCAAATACAGGACCATTCTGTAAGAAAACCTGATGGAGTCTGCAAAAGACCTGAGACTGGGACGGAGATTTGTCTTCCATCAAGACAATGATCCAAAACATAAAGCAAAATCTACAATGGAATGGTTCAAAAATAAACATATCCAGGTGTTAGAATGGCCAAGTCAAAGTCCAGACCTGAATCCAATCGAGAATCTGTGGAAAGAACTGAAAACTGTTGTTCACAAATGCTCTCCATCCAACCTCACTGAGCTCGAGCTGTTTTGCAAGGAGGAATGGGAAAAAAAATTCAGTCTCTCGATGTGCAAAACTGATAGAGACATACCCCAAGCGACTTACAGCTGTAATCGCAGCAAAAGGTGGCACTACAAAGTATTAACTTAAGGGGGCAGAATAATTTTGCACGCCCAATTTTTCAGTTTTTGTTTGTTAAAAAAGTTTGAAATATCCAATAAATGTCGTTCCACTTCATGATTGTGTCCCACTTGTTGTTGATTCTTCACAAAAAAATACACTTTTATATCTTTATGTTTGAAGCCTGAAATGTGGCAAAAGGTCGCAAAGTTCAAGGGGGCCGAATACTTTCGCAAGGCACTGTATGTCTGCACTTGAAGAAACTTTCAATGTTCTTGAAATGTTCCTTATTGACTGACCTTGAAATAATGATGGACTGTCGTTTCTCTTTGCTTATTTGAGCTGTTCTTGCCATGATATGGACTTGCTCTTTTACCAAATAGTGCTATCTTCTGTATACCACCCCTACCTTGTCACAACCCAACATATTGGCTCAAATGCATTAAGAAGGAAAGAAATTCAGCAAATTCACTTTTTACAAGGCACACCTGTTAATTGAAATGCATTCCAGGTGACTACTGGTTGAGAGAATGCAAAGCTGTCATCAAGGCAAAGGGTGGCTACTTTGAAGATACTCAAATCTAAAATATATTTTGATTTGTTTAACACTTTTTTGGTTACTACATGATTCCATATGTGTTATTTCCTCGTTTTGATGTATTCTACAATGTAGAAAATATTCAAAATAAAGAAAAACCCTTGAATGAGTAGGCGTGTCCAAACTTTTGACTGGCACTGTACATGGTTGGTAGAGGACAAAACACAAAGTTAACGGATCCATTTTAAACACAATAGTCAATACATTGGAGAGTGAATCTCCATAAATGTGCGGAAGCGTTGGAAGATGATATTACGTTTGGTTAATTAAACCATCAGAAAAGGACCATTTTCACCTGCTCCCTTTATGCTTCATATTTAAAGCACGTTGCCACTTTCAGTCCACTTTTTACATCCTTTAACCTTGCTAACGTATATTTATTAGCATATTATTTGGCAGTACTTTCACAGCTCACACCGATGACATCCTGCTGAAGACTCCACATCCTCTGAATGATTCATTCTGCGATAGTGCTAGACTTGTCAGAGATTCATGTTTAATCCAGCTCCACTATGGTGGAATTAGCCCCTTCACTGAGCCTAAAAAGTTCAGTCGGAGTGAGTCTTCAACTCGGGTGAACTAAGGTAAATACAAGTATTGAGCAGTACAAGTATGAAAATGTAATGCTGCATTCTCTCAGTAACTGCCAGTAGACGTCTAGACTCACCCATTTAAAGAAGACAATATGAGATGTCAAGAAACATCGATTTTTCTCTTTCAATTATGGAAAGCAGTGAGACTGAGATGGTCACCGAACATGACATAGAGGATTGCAGATTGTGGTTTTAGTTGGCAATTCGCCCAACAGACATTATAGATTTCTAATGTATTTCGTTTTGGTTAATTTCACCTGTCTGATACAATGAACTAGATGAGTATCTTAATAGAATGAAAGTGCATATTCAATATTTAGGTCAGTCACAGTTATCCCTGTTTGTGTAACGACTTGATTCAATGCGCTGATGAAGATTGGCATTCATCATTCATCAAACCGTGTTTAAGATAACACATTTTTTGCCATTCAGTTTGTTACAGTGAGGGAAAAAAGTATTTGATCCCCTGCTGATTTTGTATGTTTGCCCACTGACAAAAAAAAGATCAGTCTATAATTTTAATGGTAGGTTTATTTGAACAGTGAGAGACAGAATAACAACAACACAATCCAGAAAAATGCATGTCAAAAATGTTATAAATTGATTTGCCTTTAAATGAGGGAAATAAGTATTTGACCCCTCTGCAAAACATGACTTAGTACTTGGTGGCAAAGCCCTTGTTGGCAATCACAGAGGTCAGACGTTTCTTGTAGTTGGCCACCACATATCAGGAGAGATTTTGTCCCACTCTTGTCCGTTATTTAGCTGATGACTCCCACTGTTAAAACCAATCAAGTGAGAGCAGAAGTTGTTAAAAAATAGAATGAATCCTGCATGATGTTGCCAGTAAAGGACTCATGGGGCTAGTGTGTACATTATGTCCAATCTGACTACGTTTTGAGAAGTAGGCTACTGTGGTGATATGTTGAGAGTGTGAAACTGGAATCAGGGTAGATTTGTCAGCAGCCCTGACAGTAATCTGCTGTATGAGAGGGTGTGCCAGAACAGAACAGAATCTCCAGGAGCGACTGGACCAGAGCCTCATTGTGTTTCAGGCAGGCAGCTAACGGTTAAGACAGTTGTCCTGGTCGAGGACAGAGAAAAACACTCCTGTCAATCTGATTGGGATTTTGGGTTCAATTCAAGTTTCCCTCACATCCTGATAACCTGGGAGTTGGGGAATTCAAAAGGGTAAAAAGCTGGTAAGACAAATCTCACTGTGACGGAAAAAAACATGTCAGATTGACAGTGGAGTGGAACCCCTGGCTTGGGTAATGGTTCTCGGAAAAACTACAATATCGTTCACATAAGCCGAGCAAAGCCTATTTAGGATGTCACATGTAAGGAATCTGATCCAAATTAAAATCATATTTGTGTTGGTGTATTTCTTCGGTGTATTTCAGTGACAGAAATAGCAAGGTGACACACAGAAATAACATTACTTCTGCAGTGATTAACATTTAATGGTCATTTCTATACAGTGTGTGTGTGTGTGTGTGTGTGTGTGTGTGTGTGTGTGTGTGTGTGTGTGTGTGTGTGTGTGTGTGAGCGAGGAAGCACATGTACAGGATTGTATAGCACTGTACCTGTATGAATGATCATATACTCCCAAATGAATCCTGTGTGATGGAGGCCAGTCCTGTTTTAAATCGGGCCTACTGCCCTGGGGAGGGTGAGAACCACAGTATGAAAGAAGGAGGGAGGGATGACGGTGGAGAAGAAGAATGGAGAGAGTTGAAAAGAAAGACCTGCTATCTGAGAGTATGATTTCCCATGTCTGCCATTTGACAGATAAGCCCTGGTAAGCTAAGGGGTTACTGGGAAACAGAGAGGCTGACGATGTTTGTGTGTGCGTGTGTGCATGTGCTTGCCTCTGTGTGTGTGTGTGTGTTGGAAGGGGATTCCAGGCCAGGCAGAGTCACAGAGGAGGGATCAGAGGACTTGTAATGAACCCCGACTACAGAGCGAGGGACTATCCTACTTCCGGCTGGGGCCACCATATCCATCCAGTCATATGTACAATTCTAAACAGCCACCTTGTCTGCTGCTGCCAGGAGCAATGGAGAAAACATCTGTCAGGCCCATAGTCTTGAGGAGACAATGCTGTGAGGCAGCGAGGGAGCGATCTGAGATTCAGTGTCAGCTTCTCCCTTGTCTAACCTCAGGTAGAGACGGGCCCCACGGAATGAAATGGAAAGGCTGGAAAACAGAGAGTGACCGAAATGAAGCAGAAATTAAACATTATGAATACCTGTCGAATTCTCCTATTCTCCTCCCTCCTTACCCAGAAGAATGAGCAGGGGAGCCACAGTGGGGAGCGGAGAATGTCAGAGATGATTTGGGGGGAAACAAAAGGCTTTATAGAGATGAAAACCCTGTGGCTGCCGTCGAGGAGTTCTTTTGGGGCCGGCGATGGTTTATCATTCCCCTGAGAAGGGATGTGTCTTCGTGTCTCTGTGTACCAGACAGCCCATTCAGACACTGAATTCAGTTTTATTGCACTCAGCCTGTTTCATGGCATCCCGGTTCAAAACATAATCTCTCAGAGCCGCTCTGATTATTATGAGTCTGTGTCAAAAGTGCGGTGGCAGAAATGAGAGCGGAGAGAGCACACAGTAATGTGCCTATGCAGCAGAAAGCACTCCGGCATGGTGAGAGCTCCAATCTCACAGACGGGGCTCGCAGAGGGAATGTGATTCTCTCTGTCTCCCTAGGGAGCCAAACGTGCTGACAAAGGCAAAGGCAAAAACACAGTTAAACAAATTAAAACTGTCCAAACAAATGGAGCGAGGAGCAATTTTCTGTGTTTTTGTATGAACACCCACATCCCAATCTCCAAACTCACAGAACTCTCTCGGCTTGTCCACAACATGCACTGCAGAGGAGGGGCCGTGACAATTGCAATACATGTGCTTATGAGAAATGTATAGATCAGATAGCAGGTCCCTGGGGCATTGATGTCAGCATTATATTTCAGGAGGATTCGAGTGACAAACATTATGCATTTTGGTAGCACAGGCAACATCTGGTAGGTTATCACCAATCAGTTAGACACTTGCGATTCATGAGTCATCTCTAGGTCTGTACATTGGCCTGAGGCATATCGACCCTTACAACGGGTTCATTTATACCCACTTATTAATGATTTGTCAATTCTATACAAGTAAGGAATCATTACTTCTGTATTTACCGATGGATTGCATTGTTTGTTTATCAGGGATTAAAGATTAGCATCGGGATGATTTACAATAGTTTATATGCTGATCATCACATTCTTCACATTAATGCTCCACTGCTGATAGGATGTATATGACTTGGCTTGGTACAGTATATGACTTGGCTTGGTACTGTATATGACTTGGCTTGGTACTGTATATGACTTGGCTTGGTACAGTATATGACTTGGCTTGGTACTGTATATGACTTGGCTTGGTACTGTATATGACTTGGCTTGGTACTGTATATGACTTGGCTTGGTACAGTATATGACTTGGCTTGGTACTGTATATGACTTGGCTTGGTACTGTATATGACTTGGCTTGGTACTGTATATGACTTGGCTAGGTACTGTATATGACTTGGCTAGGTACTGTATATGACTTGGCTAGGTACTGTATATGACTTGGCTAGGTACTGTATATGACTTGGCTTGGTACTGTATATGACTTGGCTTGGTACTGTATATGACTTGGCTTGGTACTGTATATGACTTGGCTTGGTACAGTATATGACTTGGCTAGGTACTGTATATGACTTGGCTTGGTACTGTATATGACTTGGCTTGGTACTGTATATGACTTGGCTAGGTACTGTATATGACTTGGCTAGGTACTGTATATGACTTGGCTTGGTACAGTATATGACTTGGCTAGGTACTGTATATGACTTGGCTTGGTACTGTATATGACTTGGCTAGGTACTGTATATGACTTGGCTAGGTACTGTATATGACTTGGCTTGGTACTGTATATGACTTGGCTAGGTACTGTATATGACTTGGCTAGGTACTGTATATGACTTGGCTTGGTACTGTATATGACTTGGCTTGGTACAGTATATGACTTGGCTAGGTACAGTATATGACTTGGCTAGGTACTGTATATGACTTGGCTTGGTACTGTATATGACTTGGCTAGGTACTGTATATGACTTGGCTTGGTACTGTATATGACTTGGCTAGGTACTGTATATGACTTGGCTAGGTACTGTATATGACTTGGCTTGGTACAGTATATGACTTGGCTAGGTACTGTATATGACTTGGCTTGGTACAGTATATGACTTGGCTAGGTACTGTATATGACTTGGCTAGGTACTGTATATGACTTGGCTTGGTACAGTATATGACTTGGCTTGGTACTGTATATGACTTGGCTTGGTACAGTATATGACTTGGCTAGGTACTGTATATGACTTGGCTTGGTACAGTATATGACTTGGCTTGGTACTGTATATGACTTGGCTAGGTACTGTATATGACTTGGCTTGGCACTGTATATGACTTGGCTTGGTACTGTATATGACTTGGCTTGGTACTGTATATGACTTGGCTTGGTACTGTATATGACTTGGCTTGGTACTGTATATGACTTGGCTTGGTACTGTATATGACTTGGCTTGGTACTGTATATGACTTGGCTTGGTACAGTATATGACTTGGCTTGGTACTGTATATGACTTGGCTTGGTACTGTATATGACTTGGCTTGGTACTGTATATGACTTGGCTTGGTACTGTATATGACTTGGCTTGGTACAGTATATGACTTGGCTTGGTACTGTATATGACTTGGCTTGGTACTGTATATGACTTGGCTTGGTACTGTATATGACTTGGCTTGGTACTGTATATGACTTGGCTTGGTACAGTATATGACTTGGCTTGGTACTGTATATGACTTGGCTTGGTACTGTATATGACTTGGCTTGGTACAGTATATGACTTGGCTTGGTACTGTATATGACTTGGCTTGGTACAGTATATGACTTGGCTTGGTACTGTATATGACTTGGCTTGGTACTGTATATGACTTGGCTTGGTACAGTATATGACTTGGCTTGGTACTGTATATGACTTGGCTTGGTACTGTATATGACTTGGCTTGGTACAGTATATGACTTGGCTTGGTACTGTATATGACTTGGCTTGGTACTGTATATGACTTGGCTTGGTACTGTATATGACTTGGCTTGGTACAGTATATGACTTGGCTTGGTACAGTATATGACTTGGCTTGGTACTGTATATGACTTGGCTTGGTACTGTATATGACTTGGCTTGGTACTGTATATGACTTGGCTTGGTACTGTATATGACTTGGCTTGGTACTGTATATGACTTGGCTTGGTACAGTATATGACTTGGCTTGGTACAGTATATGACTTGGCTTGGTACTGTATATGACTTGGCTTGGTACAGTATATGACTTGGCTTGGTACTGTATATGACTTGGCTTGGTACTGTATATGACTTGGCTTGGTACAGTATATGACTTGGCTTGGTACTGTATATGACTTGGCTTGGTACAGTATATGACTTGGCTTGGTACAGTATATGACTTGGCTTGGTACTGTATATGACTTGGCTTGGTACAGTATATGACTTGGCTTGGTACAGTATATGACTTGGCTTGGTACTGTATATGACTTGGCTTGGTACTGTATATGACTTGGCTTGGTACTGTATATGACTTGGCTAGGTACTGTATATGACTTGGCTAGGTACTGTATATGACTTGGCTAGGTACTGTATATGACTTGGCTTGGTACTGTATATGACTTGGCTAGGTACTGTATATGACTTGGCTTGGTACAGTATATGACTTGGCTTGGTACTGTATATGACTTGGCTTGGTACTGTATATGACTTGGCTTGGTACTGTATATGACTTGGCTAGGTACTGTATATGACTTGGCTTGGTACAGTATATGACTTGGCTAGGTACTGTATATGACTTGGCTTGGTACTGTATATGACTTGGCTAGGTACTGTATATGACTTGGCTTGGTACTGTATATGACTTGGCTTGGTACTGTATATGACTTGGCTTGGTACTGTATATGACTTGGCTTGGTACTGTATATGACTTGGCTAGGTACTGTATATGACTTGGCTAGGTACAGTATATGACTTGGCTAGGTACTGTATATGACTTGGCTAGGTACTGTATATGACTTGGCTAGGTACTGTATATGACTTGGCTAGGTACTGTATATGACTTGGCTAGGTACTGTATATGACTTGGCTTGGTACTGTATATGACTTGGCTAGGTACTGTATATGACTTGGCTTGGTACTGTATATGACTTGGCTAGGTACTGTATATGACTTGGCTTGGTACTGTATATGACTTGGCTTGGTACTGTATATGACTTGGCTTGGTACAGTATATGACTTGGCTTGGTACTGTATATGACTTGGCTTGGTACTGTATATGACTTGGCTTGGTACAGTATATGACTTGGCTAGGTACTGTATATGACTTGGCTTGGTACTGTATATGACTTGGCTTGGTACAGTATATGACTTGGCTAGGTACAGTATATGACTTGGCTAGGTACTGTATATGACTTGGCTTGGTACTGTATATGACTTGGCTAGGTACTGTATATGACTTGGCTTGGTACTGTATATGACTTGGCTTGGTACTGTATATGACTTGGCTTGGTACTGTATATGACTTGGCTTGGTACTGTATATGACTTGGCTAGGTACTGTATATGACTTGGCTTGGTACTGTATATGACTTGGCTAGGTACTGTATATGACTTGGCTTGGTACTGTATATGACTTGGCTAGGTACTGTATATGACTTGGCTTGGTACAGTATATGACTTGGCTTGGTACTGTATATGACTTGGCTAGGTACTGTATATGACTTGGCTTGGTACAGTATATGACTTGGCTTGGTACAGTATATGACTTGGCTAGGTACTGTATATGACTTGGCTTGGTACTGTATATGACTTGGCTAGGTACTGTATATGACTTGGCTTGGTACAGTATATGACTTGGCTAGGTACAGTATATGACTTGGCTAGGTACAGTATATGACTTGGCTTGGTACTGTATATGACTTGGCTTGGTACAGTATATGACTTGGCTAGGTACAGTATATGACTTGGCTTGGTACTGTATATGACTTGGCTTGGTACAGTATATGACTTGGCTTGGTACTGTATATGACTTGGCTTGGTACTGTATATGACTTGGCTTGGTACTGTATATGACTTGGCTTGGTACAGTATATGACTTGGCTTGGTACTGTATATGACTTGGCTAGGTACTGTATATGACTTGGCTTGGTACTGTATATGACTTGGCTAGGTACTGTATATGACTTGGCTAGGTACTGTATATGACTTGGCTTGGTACTGTATATGACTTGGCTTGGCACTGTATATGACTTGGCTTGGTACTGTATATGACTTGGCTTGGTACTGTATATGACTTGGCTAGGTACTGTATATGACTTGGCTTGGTACTGTATATGACTTGGCTTGGCACTGTATATGACTTGGCTTGGTACTGTATATGACTTGGCTTGGTACTGTATATGACTTGGCTTGGCACTGTATATGACTTGGCTTGGTACTGTATATGACTTGGCTTGGTACTGTATATGACTTGGCTTGGTACTGTATATGACTTGGCTTGGTACTGTATATGACTTGGCTTGGCACTGTATATGACTTGGCTTGGTACTGTATATGACTTGGCTTGGTACTGTATATGACTTGGCTTGGTACTGTATATGACTTGGCTTGGTACTGTATATGACTTGGCTTGGTACTGTATATGACTTGGCTAGGTACTGTATATGACTTGGCTTGGTACTGTATATGACTTGGCTTGGTACTGTATATGACTTGGCTTGGTACAGTATATGACTTGGCTTGGCACTGTATATGACTTGGCTTGGTACTGTATATGACTTGGCTAGGTACTGTATATGACTTGGCTTGGTACAGTATATGACTTGGCTTGGCACTGTATATGACTTGGCTTGGTACAGTACATGACCTCGCTTGGTACTGTATATGACTTGGCTTGGTACTGTATATGACTTGGCTTGGTACAGTACATGACCTCGCTTGGTACAGTACATGACTTGGCTTGGTACAGTATATGATTTGGCTTGGCACTGCATATTGGCTAATGCTGCATTGGTGGTGAATAGATCGATTCATGTGCTGTAAATTTAAATCCAATTTGGATCGTTCTAATATGTTGCAGTGGAGCAGCAACGTACAGTAGTATTGATGGAGTGTTTGTTTATGTTGAGGACGTTTTTCTCAGATTAGCTGGAGAGGGTGGCAAAGGCTTTCATCAACAAACTGACGTGGGAGGACCTTAAATTAGTGGCAGGTGGGAACTTGCTTTAGATCAGGTACAAAACAAACAGGTGTTGATTAGCCAGTTGACATCCTCGTCTGTTACCGCCCACCAACAACATCCCACCCTGTAATCTACAATGATAGGAGCTCCTGGGGGAAACAGACTTTAGATGAGTCCTGCCTTTTCCTTGTTGTTTACTTTCCCCCTCACGCTCTTCTAAACACAGACAGACATGCAGACATGCAAACAGGCAGACAGGCAGACAGACTAGCAGACAGACACACAGACAGATAGGCAGGCAGACAGACAAGCAGACAGGAAGACAGATAGATTAGACAAGCAGACAGACAGGAAGGCAGATAGACAAGCAGACGTGCAGACAGATCGACAGATAGACAGATGGATAGATAGATAGCAGAATATATGTATGGAGGGTGGGGTATGTTGCTCCTGTTCATCAGACCAGAGACTGGGGTATTGACTGCGGTTCCTGTCATGGCTGTCAGGTACTAAAGCCACTCTTGTGGGACGATGATAAAGCACTTTTCATGTTTGTCCACATGCACAGTAAACCTGCAGTCCTCAGGCCAGCGGTAGGATTAAAAACACGACTGACTGCAGGGTAAGTGACAGTATGGATGTAGATTCTAACCTGATGCCCACCTGTTCTTGCAGATGCCAAGAAGCCGAAGCGGGATGGGAAGAAGAGGGAGCGCACTCTGATGGACTAGTGGTGCATCATGGGAATCAGGAAATGGAAGTTGATGCTTATACTGCCCTATCTCAGCATGGTTCCTATTTGTTTGTCCTGTAGGTTTATAGGGGCCTGTAGCAGCTACACAACAAAGAGTTGGATAGTAGTGATAAAATGTATTTCTTTCAAATTTCTCATAGGAAAATCTTGTAGGCGATTTCATACTTTGCGTGAATAATACAAATTAAGCATTTCGTACTAAAATGCTTACCTTATAAAAATTTTCAGGATCATTTTTGGAAAGTCAAAATAAATTAGATTTTTGTTCATATTACATAACATCCTTTTTGTTTGAGGTGACAAAACGATTCTCACTCAAATAACAAATAATTTCTTGCATGTCTTGATTTAAAGCAGCTTAAAGTTAAAACCTCATGCCTTTACTGGGGTTTTAAAGGTTATTCAACAGCAAAATTGCTAACAACTTTTCTAACAGTTTTTGAGGGCATACATTAATAAGAAACATAAGTACTCATTGATGTAAAGGAAATTCCTTTTCCAATGTTATCTACAGTGAAAGATGTAAACTTTTGTCAACTTTTGTATAAATGAGCTAATGTTCTGTACAGCTGTTAGTGTGTAAGAGCTTGTGTCCAGTATTAGTTCTGGTTCTCCTGCTATTATACCTCACTTTGTAGTTCCCCCGCTCTCCAGTTGAACTCTGAGTAAAACTGTTATTGTAGTTTACAACTGGAGTTGACCTGTCCTAATCATCGATTACATTAAAAAACAACAACTTTGAAATGATGTCCAAATATGTGTGATGTTTACTCACCCTGATTGAAGTAATTTCATGTTCATATGAAATTATGGAGGCTTAATATGAAAGCTATTTCCAATTCCGACCTAACAAGATACATTTCTCCACACCACTTTATCATTTCAATAATCTGGACACAAAATGCCATTAAACATTTTTCATACATTTTATTTGAATTGATTTAAAAAATGAATACGCCTCCATAAATCCACTGAATATGGTTCATATTTTACAGCTTCATAAGTGAGTGAGTGGCCAGTGATATTAACACTCAGCTTCATTTTCCAGAACTATTAAACAATCAACTAATGGCGCAAAGGAAATCATTAACATTATTACTGTACATTAGGGGTGAGGGAGTATCATATTAGGACAAGGGAGGGTGAGAAGGGAAGGGAACATTCAGATAGCTATTAAACATGTGTAGACTTATGTACATTCCAACTGTACCTCATCCAAATGACATATAATGTATACTATCGAGATATATACAATTCAAATAATACGCTTTTAACAGACAATATATCGACCGTATTAGGAGCCATGAGGCACAGCGGATGAGAGCACAATGATTCGATTTACATACTGACGAAAATGAAAAATTAACACCCTGTACACTCGTAAGAAAAAAAAAGGTGCTATCTGGAACCTTAAAGGGTTCTTCGGCTGTCCCCATAGGAGAACCCTTTTAAGAACTATTTTTGGTTCCAAATAGAACCCTTTTGGTTCCAAGACAGAGCCCTTTTGGGTTTCATGTAGGACCCTTTCCACAGACGGTTCTACTTGGAACCAAAAAGGGTTCTCCCTGGAACCAAAAAGGGTTCTCCTATGGGGACAGCTGAAGAACCGTTTTGGAAGAGTGTACACTGCTGTATATACATTTTCCACAATATAAGTTTTCATCATTTGTATTCCATTTGTCCATTTGAAGAGATATTTAAATGAAGTCGCACCTACAATGGTTCAAAATGGTTCATTCCCTCGAGACAAGACTTTGAATATGTTTCAATAACAATTCCC
This sequence comes from Oncorhynchus kisutch, assembly GCF_002021735.2. Lineage (NCBI taxonomy): Eukaryota > Metazoa > Chordata > Actinopteri > Salmoniformes > Salmonidae > Oncorhynchus > Oncorhynchus kisutch. Next base: position 3,578,275 of record NC_034182.2, read on the forward strand.
CCTGATATCTGGAAGAGGTCCAGATGTTTCCAATACTACACTGCATGTTGCAGCAGCTGGTCTCACAGTTTCTCCCTACGGTCAGTCTGTGTCCCTTTTCACTCATCACTCATTTACAAGTTGAGACAAAATGGATGCCGAACACACATCCCTTGGCTGATCATCAGCACTTCATTGTTTGTCAGTAATGGGGGGTTTTCTCTACAGATTCAGCAGGTTACTACTTGATTCTCCTCTTCGACTGATCGTCAGTCTCACAAAGCCCAAACATGGGACAGAGTAAAAAAAAAAGTTAAGTGGGACAGTTGAGTGTACTTTAGTTCAGTTTTAAATGTCACACGGCAGTGGTCCGTTCTCTCAGAATTGCATTTGTTTTCTCATTCGCTAAACAATGTTTCTTTCTTTCCCACCATAATATTGTCACTCCAATAAACACATGTTCAGTCTGGATGCAGTACTCATCTAACACATACTGATACACTGTTCAATTCTAGATTTTGTACAACAATATAATAGATATAGCTTTATAAAAAGTGATACAAAATGTACAGTATGGTGATCACATTGTGTTTACATGTGTTTAGGCAAAAATAAATGTTTGTCTTGTAAATCTTTATCTTTCAGAGTGTGTCTTTGGAAGCCACTTGCTTTTGAGACACTTTTCAAACAGGGAATGTGAGGTGAGGACAGAAGCAACATTGTTTGTTGAATCCTTTAGTGTTTCTTACCCCCCTGGACGCAATGTGTGGCTTGTGTTTCTATGGGGTTGTGTTTATTTACAGATGCCACTTGGTGCTTTGACATGCTAAGGGTCTCTTATAGAGTAAAGCAAAGCAAAGCACACACACTCATTTGTACAGACAGACAGACAGACAGACAGACAGACAGACAGACAGACAGACAGACAGACAGACAGACAGACAGACAGACAGACAGACAGACAGACAGACAGACAGACAGACAGACAGACAGACAGACAGACAGACAGACAGACAGACAGACAGACAGACAGACAGACAGACAGACAGACAGACAGACAGACAGACAGACAGACAGACAGACAGACAGAGATGCCCATAGGGGGCATAGAGACAGGTGCCCCCCTCAGATTTGTCATGTTTAATTAATTTATATGTATGTATGTATGTATGTATGTATGTATGTATGTATGTATGTATGTATGTATGTATGTATGTATGTATGTATGTATGTATGTGTGTGTGTGTATGTGTGTATGTGTGTGTGTGTGTGGGTGTGTGTGGTTGTCGTTGTTTTCTCTGTAATATTACTAGCCACCTAGCAATTCTATAAAGTTGGTTTTAGCCCAGATAGGTTCCCAATCTCCCGACCGCATAAATAGCTACCATGAAGCCACTTCAGGCAATCAAGTTTGAGTAGCTAGCTTGTCTAACTATCTTAGCTGGCATGCCTGCTGGCAAGGTTGGCAGACTTTAGAAAAGCAATCGTTTACTAAATGTACTGAATAAGACTCACATTCCTTTAATCTTTTACCCAGATTTTAGCAGAGATGCAGAGAAGCATATTTAGTTTGTTTAAAAAAAGAACCACCAGTAAGGAGGATACAGACACCTCAAGAGGTATGTGTAGATATGCAGAAAAATAGACACATTTTGACATATAATGAAGCATAATTATTATGTCTCTAGACTGCAGAAAAAAAGCTATTTCAGGTGTTTGAAAAATGTCAAATTAGCCCCTCTCAGGACCACCCCCAGCCGTCTTCACATACATTTTTGGGGTGCATGACATCCCTGCACACACACACAAACACACACACACACACACACACACACACACACACACACACACACACACACACACACACACACACACACACACACGTTAAAGTACCCTCCAAACCTCCAGGGATGAATTAGATACGTTTTCCCCCTTTTACAAAACCTATGCCTTCTACGACCACAACGAAGGAGAAAATAAACATTTTAGACTTTAGATGATCTTGTGCTTTTCTACATCTATGACTGTCACCTTAAATTGCACCACCATCTAACAAAGATTTCATCAACTGAAAATATAAAACATCCATTTAAACATCAATGAGCAATTATAAGAATGGGTAATAAGTAATAAGGCACTTCAAATTGCTCAGTATACAATGTGGCGATATATTTGTCTGTTCAGATACACTTCATATACCACATCGCCTTGGAAACACGGCTAGAAGTGGCAGAAGTAGCCCAACTATCTCAACTGGAAACAGAGACTCAGGATGCTCCCATCTCAATGGGTACTAACTCTCTGCACAAGAACAGACCAAACAACACAGTAACAATCTAAATAAATACTCTTTCACACACTTGTCAAGTACTCTATCAAAACATCACAATTCTAACTAACTAACTACTAAACCAAAACAATCCCCCAACATTTAATCAATCACAATCAAACATTTAGGGAAAAATACATCTCCCTAATAAGGTTTAGCCCTTTGAAACAAGCCGTGTGAAGAGGAGCCCAGCTAGCTCAGACGGCACATGATGATCTGTTGACACCATGGAGACAATGTTTATGTGATGAAAGGGAAATATACAGTACCAGTGGAATGAGGCTCTTTGTACGTTGACAAGTGAATCCACTCAATGAGAAATACACCCCCCCACATGGACAGAGAGCTATGTCCTGTTGTTACAGTACGGTAATAAAAAGTCTAGCCAAAATCCATCTGAGAGTTACTGTACTCCATCACCTTGTTTCCATCATTCTCTAGACTATACAGTAACGTGTGATTCCTGAAGGACGGGTTATTTATTTTGTGGAAACCTTTGGCTGACCCCCTTTGGCTGAAATGGCTGACAGTATCCAAACATGGTACCTAAGATGTGAGAGCCTGTTGTGTATCCTGTGGACGACAGGCCGCCTCTCTGCAACTGTGACTACAAATGCGGACTTATCAGACCGTACAAAGTGGACAGCGCAGGGTTTCTTTAGTCCTGTTAGTCAAACGACATGCTGTTGACAGGTGAGGAGTGCTAAAGGGGTGTGAGCTTTCCACTTTGTCTGAAAGCAGCTGAAAGAGCATTCCGCTGAGACACAGTGAGTGACAGCCATCTTGTCTGGGGGCGGTGAACCCTGTCCCTCCATTGGTGATAAATGGCTGTCACTTTCCATCAAACACCCGGATAACTGTTCTCTAAAAAGACCCAGACCACCAGTTGTGTTGGAGAGCACTTACTTTCCTGCTGGTATCACTCAAACAACAGCTTAAACTGAGCTGAATCAGACATTCCGTTCTGGGAAACTAGGAGGCTCTTAGCAACACCAACCACTGAGACATGTGACAGATGACACCCAGACATGGGTCCACTTATCAACCTGACGGATGGCTGGATTGTAAACTTGGATGGGTGCCTCGCGCACACTGCTGGGCTCAGGCAGTTGAACAGATTGACTGAATTATACGTGCCAGGCTTCCAGAGGACAACCTGCATTTAAATAAGGAAGATTGCAAGGATTCAGAGGATCTTCATACTCTTCCACTTCCTTTGCCATCACTATTTCCATTAAAAGCAGAATTTATTAATAATTACTCATGACCTAAATTTTGTGTTATTTTGACGCCTCTAGTGAATTTGCAGTAGGTTGCGTTGTCTTTTATCTTTATAATATTGGGGGCGATGTTAGTCATAACAATGTCATTAAGGGGGAGGAGACATTGGGGGACAATGTCAGAGAGAGAGAGAGAGCGAGAGAGAGAGAGAGAACGAGAGAGCGAGAGAGAGAACGAGAGAGAGCGAGAGCGAGAGAGAGAACGAGAGAGAGAGAGAACGAGAGAGCGAGCGAGCGAGAGAACGAGAGAGAGAACGAAAGAGTGAGAGAGAGCGAGAGAACGAGAGAACGAGAGATAGATAGAGATAGAGAGGGATAGATAGTAAATGTAAATATGATGTTCCTTATGTTTCACAGGCCTTTAAACAATGCCTGATATAGGGGACGTCACAGTCACACATAACGGGATTAGGAGCAAGTGGGACACTAAGTGGGACGGGAGGGGATGGGCTGTGTAAACCGAGCACGTAATAGCCAATCTTTAATCTCCAGTCGGTGCTCCACATCATTTTATAATCTGATCAGGCTCATGGTGAGTTTCCATTAAAGGCCTGTCCCATATCTCTCTTTAAGGTGACTGCCTTAAGGGGCTGCTCAATGCTGGTGTCATTTTCTGTTAAGCCCCCCTAGCAACCAACGTGGCGACCATCCCATGGCTACTTTATATTCATTACTTAAATTGGAATACATTAGCATGTCAGAGATAAATGGACTGTGTTGAAGATCAGCATACGGTGTGGACGAAATGAATGGACACAAACAGTATGACACAAAAACATGGGAATTCTAGTATTGTATTATTTCTAACGTCATTAGACTGTGATCTCATTAAAACAGACATACACAAACAGTACAGACTTCATCTATATTCTATATTCATGTGATGAAACACACACACACACACACACACACACACACACACACACACACACACACACACACACACACACACACACACACACACACACACACACACACACACACACACACACACACACACAGTCTTGTACAGCTAACCTTGTGGGGACACACAATTCAGTCCAATTCAAAATCTTATTTTCCCTAACCCCTAAACCTAAACTTAAAACTAACCCTAACCCATACTCCTATCCTAACCCTAACCTTAACCCAAAAACTTAGCCTTAACTCTAACCCTAGCTCCTAACCCTAACCTTAACCTAAAAACCTAGCCTTAACTCTAACCCTAGCTCCTAACCCTAACCTTAACCCAAAAACCTAGCCTTAACTCTAACCCGCGTGCGCTTGTTGCAAAATACATTTAAACATACATGTTATTCAATTATTGCACGCCCCACTGCTCGCAAGCGCCAACGAGCGTCTGCGTTCCCAAGCACTAAAATATACGTTTTATTTGTGACGCTGAACACGGTGCAAGTCCTGCCTCTCCCATCTCCTCATTGGTTTATAGAAGCAGATACCCATGGGCCATCTCCTCATTGGTTATACCTACGTGGGTGATTGAAAGATGAACTGAGTTCGGTTGGTCGTCGATGTAACTATAAACTACATAAGTCCAAAAAAGTCAAAGCCTGGAAGGAGGAGCGATGACCAGAAATGATTCGGTTGACCGTTTTATGTGTGGATTAATTGTCGGAGTAGAGGACCTTGTGCACTTCAGGTAAAATAACAACTCAACGTTTATATCCCAGGACAAATTAGCTAGCAACAGCAAGCTAGCTAGCTAAATTGCCATGTTTAATGCTTTTTGACCTGTCCCCAAATGAATATAATTGGTTCAGAGTTTGTTTTGATATTTTTACCTGCGTGTCTTGATCGCGTTTGGGGGCACAACATCAATTTTGGCACGATGGCGCACGCGTGCGGCCAGTTTGGGTATGGTGTAACCCTTGCTACTAACCCTAACCCTTAACATCATTCTAACCTTAACCCTAAACCCCCTAGAAATAGCATTTGACCTCGTGGCAACTAACAAAATTTCCCCAGTTGTTCAAATTTGGTTTGTTTACTAATAGTTAAACATGTCCACACACACACACACACACACACGCACAAATGCACGCACACACGCACGCATGCACACACACATGCACACACATACACACACACACGCATGCACACACGCACACACGCACACACACACACATGCGCACACACACGCACACACACAGATGTAGATGAATTAGTACATCTAACATCGAGTAGCCCTTATAATTCACAAGGCCATGGCCTGTGATTATTGGTATTTAACCCCATTCCGGAATAACAACAGAAACATGGACTGAAATAACCTCTAAAATCTCCACGATATGACACTCTTTCAATCCCTCTACAACCTTGGTAACCCCTACTCAACGAATACAAACCACCTCTGATGACAGCAAGAGAAAAATACAACCCTTTTCAATCTCTCTCTTCATTATCAGTCAGGACTGACATACAACAGGCTCTTGTCACAGGCGGTAACATCTGCAACACAGCGGGATTAAATTATGTTGAAAATCCAATCTCAGAGGAATATCCAACTCACCCCTGGAAAAGCACAAGATCCCTTCCTGTATAATTGAATAGGCTTTGGCTCCAAGCCCCTGCCAACTGCCACCCTCTGAATGTATTTACAAGCTCCAAGCATCAACACACTTTTAGAAAACAGGCTCCTAAAGGGTGCTGAAGCTGTCCCCATAGGAGAACCCTTTTTGGTTTCAGATAGAACCCTTTTTGTTTACAGGTAGAACTATTTTGGGTTCCATGTAGAACTCTCTGTGGAAAGGGTTCTACATGGAACACAAAAGAGTTCTACTGGATCCAAAAGGGTTCTACCTGGAACCAAAAGGGGTTCTTCAAAGGGTTCTCCTACGGTGACAGCCAAATAACCCAAATTCTACCTTTTTTCCTAAGAGTTTAGACTATCTGACTAAAAAAATATCTTAATATACAATCAAATAAACGTCAAACTCTTCACGTAATGAATTGTAAGAGATCAAATCGCCGATCATCTAAAAGTATGTGGAAAACGAATAGCAAGCTAAATAATGTAATTGAACAATGCCTTTTTGGATATATTTTTAAATGATCTATTTATTTGTTTACTTGTGACCTTTTTTCAAAACAAGTTTCCTAACCTCAGTCCTGCGTTGTGGTGAGAGGTGATCCTGGCCTGGTCTCTGTCCTGCTATGCCCTTCAGGGGCCACTTATGGTCCATCCCTGGAGATAGGAAGGCTCCCAGCCATGTTACTCAGTCGTATATGAACATGTCAGAGAGGAAGTTTAGACAAGCTGCTCTGCTTTGTGTGCCGCCAACACAGAGTGCCACCGGCATACAGATAACAGTTTGTAGTATGTTCTGTATGTCCTTGTGCTGTCTTTACTGGCGGACATCTCCACTGAAACTGTGTGATGGATCATTCTGTCACGCTCAGACTGATGCACACACACACACACACACACACACACACACACACACACACACTTAGATTTTGCGTATACATTGATATATACAGGTTTCTTTTTTTTACACTGAATTTCAAACGGGAAGTACGTGAATTCAGTCAGCCCTATTTTCCCTTAGAATTCGTCTTGTGCAGTGCAGAGCTCTCTATCCAACTGTCCTTTTCATGTTCAGTCTATTTGTTCTCCTGGCTGTGTGCTTCTTTGTAAGTCTTATGTCTCAACAGTTGCATCACAAATCTCATTCATCAGAGCCAAACCCAACATGGCTGCAGGATACATGTTCTCTTATGAGCCGTAGAGTAAAAACAAAGGAAAGGGACCACATCATAAACCTCTCTCTCTCTCTCTCTCTCTCTCTCTCTCTCTGTCTCTCTCTCTCTCTCTCTCTCTCTCTCTCTCTCTCTCTCTCTCTCTCTCTCTCTCCCTCTCTCTCTCTCTCTCTCCCTCCCTCCATCTCTCTCTCTCTCTCTCTCTCTCTCTCTCTCTCTCTCTCTCTCTCTCTCTCTCTCTCTCTCTCTCTCTCTCTCTCTTTCTCTCTCTCTCTCTCACACACACATGCTCACACACTCACATCCACACTCGCATCCATATTCATCTAGCTGACCTAATGTTTTTGTATTGGCAGAGGAGGAGATGTTTGAATGTCTTTTTGAAAGTGACATTGCAGAGGGCATAGCAGGCGGGGTTAATGGTGCTGTTTATGTAGCACAGCCAGTAGCCGATAGTCCAGACTGTGCTGGGGATGCAGCTGGAGCAGAAGGTGTTGATTAGCACCATGACATTGTAAGGGGTCCAGGTGGCCACAAAGGCCACCAGGATGGCCATGATGGTACGGGTCACCTTCTTCTCCCGAGACGGTGGCGCTTTCTTCTTCTTGGGCGGCTGCTTGGTCATCTTCACGATTTTCCGCGCCACGTGGTTCTGCTTCTCCGTGGCGGGGACGATCTCCACCGTGGCGTTGGAGGGCGTGTAGCAGTCCCCCTTGGGAGACTTGGTCTTAATCTTGATGCAGGTGAGTTTGGAGCCGCCCGCCTTGGCCCGGTGGCGGGTTGGCTGCTGAACGAGCTCGGTGTTGCAGTTTGCCCTGGATGGCACCGCTTCTTCTTCTTTGTGGTTGGACGCCGCTGCACTGCCAGATGTCGAGTCGTTGGAGCTCTCTTTCTCCTCTCTGTGGGCACAGTTCTCCCTACCCCTGTCCACGCCCTCCATCTCCCCCTCTCCACCCGTGGTGGACGGGCCCTTGCCGTTCTGCAGTTTACCATCGTGCTGGTTGGCCACGTCATCTATGGCTTCGGTCCTGCCCTGCTCTGTGTCCTCTGCTGTCACGTTGTTGTTGATGGGCTTGGCAGAATTACTGCACCTTGCCTGCTCATGGGACAGGGCCTCTGGGTTGGGCCCTGACGGCTTCCTGGTCTCCTTCTTTACCCGGCTTTTACTGGCTATAGAGATCTGTATGTAGAGAATGACCATGATGATAACGGGCAGGTAGAAGGCTGCGATGGCCGTGCCGAAGGTGACTGCTGCATTAGAGAAGAACTGAATGTAACACTCCCTCTCAGGCACTGTCCGCCCGCCCACGATGAACTGCCAGAAAAGGATGGCCGGGGCCCACAGAATGAAGGACAGGACCCAGGCAGCAGCAATCATCATCCCTGCCATCTTGGTGGTCCTTTTGACAGGGTAGCTGAGGGGCTTTGTGACACAGAAGTATCTGTCAAAACTGATGATGAGTAGGTTCATGACAGATGCGTTACTCACTACATAGTCCAAGGCTAGCCACAGATCACACACCACAGGCCCTAAGGGCCAGTAGCCAATCACTATGTATACTGTATACAAGTTCATGGAACACAGCCCAATGATTAGGTCAGCACATGCAAGGCTGAATAAAAAGTAGTTGTTGACAGTCTGTAGGTTCCTATTGACCTTAATGGAAAGCATGACCAGGATATTTCCAATAACGGTGACCAGGCTGAGGGACCCAGCCACCAATACGATGAACACCACCTCCACAGTCTTGTATGGGCTTTCAGGTTCAGTGACAGGCCCTGCGTCATTGCCTTCTGAGGCATTCCAGTAGGTGAAGTTGGTGAAATTGAACATCTCCATTGCATCTGGTCTTGGGGATGTTCTTCTATTCAGTTGGAGTTCAGGCTTTGAATCGCCTTTGCACCTATGGAGGGAAACAGAGGAAAACAATGGATTAGATAATTAAGTAGCCTACATGCATCCATCAAAATTCGAATTTAGAGAAACTACTGAAAACTAGGGCTACTCCCACACATATAACATCATTAACATGTATCTTTATTTAATAATAATGAATGTGTGCGACAAGGTGATTAGCGGAGATGTGCTATGAAAACAAAGTTGTTTACAAACAACGACGAGGACTAATGAGATTGTCAAGTTAAAACAAGACATTCGACAACTTGCTGGTGGTATACTGCTGTTGAAAACAGGCCTGGTAAACAACAACTATTGTAGCCTACATGGGAGGAGATACTTTCAACAGGACAACGAGACAACCAGAAGTTGGAGAGGAAGCCACATAATGACAACAGTTACAAGAGAAGACCCTTTTTGTCTCAACAAAAGAAAACACCGCAAATGAGATGTATTTCCTCCTATTGTTTCCAAAAAAGCAATTGAATTGACAGACCAATACATTTGTCTCTTGTGTTGTGTTAGGTTATCTTACATGCAACAACATCTATTACTGGTAGGCGATGATTCAGTGTAGGCCTAACAGGGCCATGCAGACCTAGCAGGAGCTCCCCACATCTACAGTACCAATGCACTCTCTCACTATGCTGTTCCTTCCACCATTTCACTTGATGTTTTCACCCTGTACCTGATAAGCTACGTGCGTTTCAGGCAGGTAAGAGCTGGTAGTATTATATCCAGCTGTGTTTCAGGCAGGTAAGAGCTGGTAGTATTATATCCAGATGTGTTTCAGGCAGGTAAGAGCTGGTAGTATTATATCCAGCTGTGTTTCAGGCAGGTAAGAGCTGGTAGTATTATATCCAGATGTGTTTCAGGCAGGTAAGAGCTGGTAGTATTATATCCAGCTGTGTTTCAGGCAGGTAAGAGCTGGTAGTATTATATCCAGCTGTGTTTCAGACAGGTAAGAGCTGGTAGTATTATATCCAGCTGTGTTTCAGACAGGTAAGAGCTGGTAGTATTATATCCAGCTGTGTTTCAGACAGGTAAGAGCTGGTAGTATTATATCCAGCTGTGTTTCAGGCAGGTAAGAGCTGGTAGTATTATATCCAGATGTGTTTCAGGCAGGTAAGAGCTGGTAGTATTATATCCAGCTGTGTTTCAGGCAGGTAAGAGCTGGTAGTATTATATCCAGATGTGTTTCAGGCAGGTAAGAGCTGGTAGTATTATATCCAGATGTGTTTCAGGCAGGTAAGAGCTGGTAGTATTATATCCAGATGTGTTTCAGGCAGGTAAGAGCTGGTAGTATTATATCCAGATGTGTTTCAGGCAGGTAAGAGCTGGTAGTATTATATCCAGCTGTTTGGGGGACGGGCTCTGCAGCTCAAAGAAAAGACAAATTGATCCATGTGTTTTCAGGCCCCTAGTATTTTACCTTGTTTCGTGGCCTGTAGTCTATCCTGTTAGCCTGCCTCAGACGAAGCTACCAGTCTCACGGTAAAGTGTTTGGAGGGAACATGCTCTCAGAGGGAGGCTCTGCACGTTTGCTACATCTCTGACAGTTTAATAATGGTTCAGCCGATGGCAGGGCGATCTCATTTGGTGTACAGCATCTGACTGAGTTACTCAGATTGTCTCTGAGTAATTTGTCACTTTGAGTAGTTGTTTTGTGATACTGGATGGTTCAGGGCCCTGTTTGACTGTCACAATGCACAATTGGTTTATGTGAATGAGACTTAATGAGGAGGTATTGGCTGACAGCTCATTATCTGACACTGAACAACTCCTTCTATCTTAGGTCCTGCTTTTAGGCTTTTCCCCCTTTAACAGTTGAACACAGCCTCTGAATAACTAGCGATACAGTAATGTACTTATCTGCTCTGACAGAAATCCCTAATCATTGCATTAGGCACAGAGCTAAGCTGGACTAATCCCCATCAAATGTTTAAGTCCACCAATTTATATGTTAAAACATCCAACAATACAAACAGGACACACTTGTGGCTCACTAGAGAGAAGTGGATTAGAGAAAGGAAGTGGATGATTCAGTGAGGAGAGACTGAGGATGGGGGAGTCAGTATGTCCCTCGGCACATCTTTGTCCACCTCCAGCTAACATAAGCCTCGTTCTACACCTGAAATCTCTGCCATAAAAGCCAAAGCTTTGCCCTTCCGGAACCAAACAGAGACAGTCCCAAATCCCTTCTCTGTATTACCATGGCACATAAATGTGGCTTAAGGGCCTCTAGAGAAAGTCTTCTTCTAAATGTCTCCTCACCTTGTCATGGTGACATCACCCTGCTGAAGACATTGCATTCACACTCTACGGAGCCCAGCCAGTCAGTATTTGACATTTCCCTTGAGAGGATGGGACACAGATGCCTGATGCCCGATCCGGGGCTGCAGTCTGGTTACTCATTTGACTAAATGGGTAACACCTTATTTGTAGATGCTCTACGGACTATCAGTAACATTTCAACTAACTATCTACTAACCCTAACGCTAGTCCTAACACTAACCGTAACCCTTATCCTAACCCTAAACTTAAGCCTTACCATAGCCCTTATTTTAAACCTAACCTTAACCCTAGCAAGCAGTTGCTTATCAATAGATAATTTGTTGATAGTATGGCCATTTGTAAAGTATCCGGACTATCCAAATTAAATGTGACCTAGATGGTGTTCAACAAGTGAGTTGGGGTGGGCATTCTATGTTGTGTATTCTAGGTTTTGTATTTCTGTGTTTGCCCTGTTATGGTTCCAAATCATAGGCAGCTGTCGATCGTTGTCTCTGATTGAGAACCATACTTAGGCAGCCTGTTTTCCCACTATGGGTTGTGGGTAGTTGTTTTCTGTGTCTTGTGTTTTACCATACAGAACTGTTTCAGTTTTCATTTATTTCTCTTGTTCTTTTGTATTCAGGTTTTGGTTATATTTCATTAAAATATGGACACTTACCACACTGTGCATTGGTCCGATCTTTCCTAAAACCATTAAACCATGTTCATAGCACGTAATGACTACATCAAGCTTGGGACTACATACTTGTTGGATGCCTTTGCAGTTTGATTTGGTTGTGTTTCAGATTATTTTGTGCCCAATAGAAATTAATGGTAAATAATGTATTGTGTCATTTTGGAGTCACTTTTATTGTAAATAAGAATAGAATATGTTTCTAAACACTTCTACATTGATGTGGATGCTACCATGATTACGGATAATCCTGTGAATAATGATGAGTGAGAAAGTTACAGAGGGTCAGAGATCATACCCTCAAGACACTTGTCTTGCCCAACTCACGCCTCCCCCTTGAGCTTAATGAGCTGGCCTAGGTTATCCCTGCTTCACGGCTATTACCCACGGGCATTGACCTTCCAGCCCAGTCCCGATCCCAGCAACCCACTGATACCAGTGGCGTGGAGCTGGAGTGGAAGAAACCTTTTTATTAAAAACCACTCAGTGGGGTGTCCAGCTGAGGGGTAGGGCGACCCGTAGTTCATCAGGCTCTCCCAGGACTATAAGGCCAGGGAAACTATAAGTCCAGGGAAACTATAAGACCAGAGGAACTATAAGACCAGAGAAACTATAAGACCAGGGGAACTATAAGACCAGGGGAACTATAAGACCAGGGGAACTATACGATCAGGGGAACTATAAGACCAGGGAAACTATACGACCAGGGGAACTATAAGACCAGAGAAACTATAAGACCAGGGGAACTATAAGACCAGGGAAACTATACGATCAGGGGAACTGACCAGGGAAACTATACGACCAGGGGAACTATAAGACCAGAGGAACTGACCAGGGAAACTATACGACCAGGGGAACTATAAGACCAGGGAAACTATAAGACCAGGGAAACTATAAGACCAGGGAAACTATAAGAGCAGGGAAACTATACAACCAGGGAAACTGACCAGGGGAACTATAAGACCAGGGGAACTATATGACCAGGGGAACTATAAGACCAGGGGAACTATAAGACCAGGGGAACTATAAGACCAGGGGAACTATAAGACCAGGGAAACTATAAAACCAGGGAAACTATAAGACCAGGGAAACTATAAGACCAGGGGAACTATATGACCAGGGGAACTATATGACCAGGTGAACTATAAGACCAGGGAAACTATAAGACCAGGGAAACTATACAACCAGGGAAACTGACCAGGGGAACTATAAGACCAGGGGAACTATATGACCAGGGGAACTATAAGACCAGGGGAACTATATGACCAGGGGAACTATAAGACCAGGGAAACTATATGATCAGGGGAACTGACCAGGGAAACTATAAGACCAGGGAAACTATATGACCAGGGGAACTATGACCAGGGGAACTATAAGACCAGGGAAACTATAAGACCAGAGGAACTGTAAGACCAGGGGAACTATAAAACCAGGGAAACTATACGACCAGGGGAGCTATACGACCAGGGGAACTATAAGACCAGGGGAACTATAAGACCAGGGAAACTAGAGTGATGGTATACTTTCTACGCTTCGCAACTGTTATTATTAAATAAATATTTTGTTTTACACCTTCGGGTGTGCGTCACATACCCTTCACCTGTGGACCTGGAGTTACTCACCGTAATGGGACCTAGTGTCCCACGACATTGAATGGTATAGTCACCGTGTCATGCCTTAGTCCCACGAGACTAAATGGTATAGTCACCGTGACATGCCTTAGTCCCACGAGACTAAATGGTATAGTCACCGTGTCATACCTTAGCCTAACATCCTAAGACATTGCTATACACACCCCATGCATGGACCCACATGGTAACAAAGAGAGGAAGCCCTCTGTTTTATTTTGGTCACTCTAGCAAGTGGAAATCCACTCCCTGTTTTTATTTAAGCAAAGCGCTTTACAATCAGTCTACTTGTCCTATGGATACCCTAGCCAATCCTAGGGTATCCAACCCGATCCTGCCCCTCCCCAAACCCCCAGTCCCCGTTGTTATTATCTTCTTCCAGAATGACGTCAAAAAAGGGGGTTAGTAGAAGGTCACGTTTCACTGCACATCGCCTCCGTTCTGGTAATTCCCCGGGCTCCACTTTTGGGTGAAGGTGAAGGTGCTGACGATGGAAGTAAGCTTGCTGATGCTGCAATCCCTGGCTGACCGCGAGCAGAGATGCTCGGCCCTCTCCTTCCTGTTTTTCAGATTTTCACGATGAATTCCCGCTTTTATAGCCTCCTGCTCCCTCCGACCCAGAATTAGCTGTAGCTCAGCAGGAGTGAGAGTTACATCCAACCCCCGAGTCACGACACATGCTCACCTCTCACCATTACCAATAACAGGGGAGGTTAGTATGTCTCGGGGGTATGATCTTCAACCGTGTGTAACTTTCTCACTCATCAGTATTCACGATTAATTTCTCCATTGTTTTCAGCAATACAATGTAGCTCATTATTTGAATTCTTTATTTTATACAGTCTTTATTGCTCATCTTTATCAAAAGGTGTCAATCATTTCTGAACTCACTCTATATCCCCCAGTGATTGGTGCCGAGACACAAAACGTGACAGGGAGATAATGGTGCCATTACAGCTTGTGAGGTGAATAATGGTATCTCCCCTGCAGTAGTTGACTTACAGGTGTAGGCTTCCAGCTGTACAGCGGCCCCGCTGTGCGTGTGTACAGTTCAAACCGCCTGAGGCAAGGCCTGGAGGCTCAAGCATGGCCATCAATCATTGAGGTTGCCTCTCATCAGTCATCAGTCATCACTGAGATCCAGTGCACCTGGGTGATCTACACCATAGACTGCATTCATACACAAAAGCACACATCTCAGGCTCCTAAAGATTTAGTTTATTTTCGATTGCCCTGTCATGTACACTGTTTCCTCCTTTGCTAAATCCTATTTTTTTATGTTAGATTATCTTATGAATATATCTAGATTTGTATTGCCTTCCTGTGATTTGTGGTGTAGTCCCATCTCCCATGTCATTGATTTCCACTGTCCCCATTTCCCCATGTTCAAGTTTAAAAAAGAAACGCCAAGGAGAGTAAGTTGCTGCTGTGGGGTGGATGTGTGAATAAATAAGTTGAGTATTGTTCCACATTTGGACTTAGCTGGTCCTGGAGCTGGATCACTAGAGCTGAAAATTGCCTGTGCTCTTTGGGAGGCAGTGTCACGACTTCCACCGAGGTCGGCTCCTCTCCTTGTTCGGGCAGTGTTCGGCGGTCGGCTCCTCTCCTTGTTCGGGCAGCGTTCGGTGGTCGACATCACCGCCTTCTAGCCATCGCTGCTCCATTTTTCATTGTTCCATTTGTTTTATCTTGTTCCCCGCACACCTGGTTATCATTCCCTAATTACATTGTGTATATATATATATATTCCTCTGTTCCCCCCATGTCCTTGTGTGGAGATATTTGTTTTGTTACATGTTCAGTGTGTTGCGCCAGGCTGGTTATTTCCTCCCTGGGTATTCTTGTGTAACCTATAGGAGGTTGGATTATTACGTTTGTTTTTGTGACTGTATTTAGCGCAGTTCTCTTTTGCATGTTGGCTGGAGGATTGACGCTGTTGTGTCCGTTCGTTGTCCTTCTGCCCAATAAAGAGTGTGACTGCTCACAACTCTCTGCTCTCCTGCACCTGACTTCAAACACCAGTAGCGCATACGCTGACAGGCAGGGAGGGCCAACTTCTCCCTTTTTCTGCATTTATGTGGGTATCCATTTTCTCTGTACTGTCTAACCCCGGTCAAGTCAGATCACCAGTACGCAAAACGTAAAGAAAAGTAATAAATAATAATCGAATCTAATAGTAATCTAATAAATCAAACTGATAGTTTTGACCAAAATGTTTTTTTTAGGTATACTTTCCAGGTCATATTTGTTAGATTCACAAGCGATATTCTGACTTCAACTATGTCCTGGGAGACACACAAGCATAATTTCATCTTGATTCTGTATAAAACATGCAAGGGAATGTGATTACAGGGGAGCGGGTTATTTAGCTGCACTTAAAGTGATGCATTATGCTGACTCCCCAGGGTACAGATTCTCATTCCCCATCTCCGAGCACTGATTCAAGGTAAAGCCCAGGGCAGTTACCCCCTGTTTCAGATGATTAGATGCGTTTTTATTGCCTGCTCTCCATGGGAATACACAGGGTTAAGGCCTTTGTTTACTGAGCTGTTTGTGGCGAGGCATGCCTGGAATACACAAGCCTTCCTCGCTGCACCACAGCAGAACATTGTTTTCGGGATAGTAAAACGTTTTCACGTGTACACTTGAACGACTAAAATCAGACATAAATTATGTAGAAAAACAGACAATGAGAACTAACAATCTCCTAAATGAAAGTCGGGGAGAACCCCATTAATTTTGTTATAATGTTTGAGTCACTCAGATAGTATAAGAACATGACAGAAGCCGTGACAAATTGTATAGAATTGCTGGAAATAAGCTTTAAAACAAGTCTCTGCAGCCAAGAGGACGGCCTCAAAAATGTTGGGTCAAAGACATCACCATTGGTCACACCCACTACCATGCCCCCCCCCCCCGATCAATAACGTTCAACACTCCTCTCAGTGGTATTACATGGGTCTGTTCCAGGAAGAACATATCAGGTTAGTTACTAATGCTGCTGAGCTTAAGGGCAGGCTGATTCAAGTGCATTTAGTAGTGGGGAAATAAATGCTTATATTGAATGTCCGCAGTTCTATCTAAAGAGGTTGTCTTAGGATCAAAAAGTTGTCTTTTAGTGGAATGTCAGAATCAGACTGTCACGTCTGTCAGACGAAGGAGAAAAAGGTGCAGCGTGGTATGTGTACATTCTAATTTATTAAAAGAATGAACACTGAACAAACTAACAAACAAAACGTGACGCTAATATGAATAGTGCAGACAGGCAACTAAACATAGAACAAGAACCCACAAACACAAAAGGGAAAATGGCCACCTAAATATAATCCCCAATCAGAGACAACGATAAAAAGCTGCCTCTGATTGGGAACAATATCAGGCCACCTAGACCTACAAAACCCTTAGACATACAAAAACCCTAGACGTACAAAAACCCTAGACAATACAAAACTAGCATACCCACCCTCGTCACACCCTGACCTAACCAAAATATAAAGAAAACAGAGATATTAAAGGTCAGAGCGTGACACAGACTACATGTTGCTCAAGTCACCAATGTGTACACACACACACCTGAAAATGTTATTATGTGAAAATCAGTCAGAGCGGCATTTAGACTGTACTAGGCGTTGTGTCCATGCCCTATTGTCTGTACAAACCCATTTGAATGAAAGTGTTTTGGAATTGTTTACAGATGAAATGTTGATCTTTCATCTCAGCTGAGCTCCTGTGGATTTTCAACTGCCACTGTGAGGTTGACAACCCGGTTAGGTAAATATTGGCTCGTTTCATCACAAGTGTGTGTTAAGTGCATGCAAAATGGGAAATGGTATTGAATATACCCACACATCAATAAACTGCCAGTATGTTATATTTGTGATTCCTATAGGCTATTGGAGCATTGTGGTGTTAGTCATTGGAAGTTTAATGGTTGTGATCTTGTCGAGTTGGTGGATGCCATCTTAGAAAATGTCATCCAAAAATGTAAAAAAGGCCATTTCCACGATCTACTCTCATAAGGCTATATGGTGGTGAATGTGTTCATGAAGACTGTAATCTTCAGTCACTGGATTATGCATACTGTATATAGTTTATTCAATACGGTTTGCGTTCATTTCCTTGGAGCATCAAACCCAGTGGGATCATAATGTGAGCCACAGGACCTTTCCCTTGACAGCAGCCTGGAGAAACCTATACATTTGAACCCAGAGCGTGATCCACTTCTCATGGGATGGTTTGACCTTTATATACCTCCCATGGAAAGATGTCTCTCTGATATTGCAAACAGCTTGGGAGGCAGATAAGCAGTCATCAGATCAAATCAAAGGTGATTTTTCACATGCGCCGAATACAACATGTGTAGACCTTACCGTGAAATGCATACTTACAAGCCCTTAACCAACAATGTAGTTCAAGGAATAGAGTTAAGAAAATATTTACTAAATAAACTAAAGTGAAAATAAAATCTCAAAGTAACACAAGAAAATTACATAACAATAACAAGGCTATATACAGGGGGTACCGGTACCGAGTCAATGTGAGGGGGTACAGGTTATTCGAGGTCATTTGTAATGTGACTATGCACAGATAATAAACAGCGAGTAGCAGCAGTGTAAAAACAAAGGGTCAATGTATATAGTCCGGGTGGCCATTTAATGAATTATTCAGCAGTCTTATGGCTTTGGGGTAGAAGGAGCCTTTTGGTCCTAGACTTGGCGCTCCGGTACCACTTGCCGTGCGGTAGCAGAGAGAACAGTCTATGACTAGGGTGACTGGAGTCTTTGACAATTTTTGATGCCTTCCTCTGACACTGCCTAGTGTATAGGTCCTTGATGTCAGGAAGCTTGGCCCCAGTGATGGACTGGGCAATACGCATTACCCTCTCTAGTGTCTTTTTGAGGATCTGGGGACCCATGCCAAATCTTTTCAGTCTCCTGAGGGGGAAAGGTATTGTCGTGCCCTCTTTACAACTGTCGTGGTGTGTTGGACCATGATAGTTCATTGTTGATGTGGATACCAATGAACTTGAAACTCTCGACCAGCTCCACTTCAGCCCCGTCGATGTTAATGGGGGCCTGTCCGGCCCTCCTTTTCATATAATCCACAATCTGCTCCTTTGTCTTGTTCACATTGAGGGAGAGGTTGTTGTCCTGGCACCACACTGCCAGGTCTCTGACCTCCTCCCTATAGGCTGTCTCATCGTTGTCGTGATCAGGCCTACCACTGTTGTGTCGTCAGCAAAATTAATGATGGTGTTGGAGTCGTGCTTGGCCACACAGTCATAGGTGAACAGGGAGTACAGGAGGGGACTAAGCACGCACCATTGAGGGGCCTCACTGTTGAGTATCAGCGTGGCAGATGTGTTGTTGCCTGTCAGGAAATCCAGGATCCAGTTGCAGAGGGAGGTGTTTAGTCCCAGGGTCCTTAGCTCAGTGATGAACTTTGTGGGCACTAAGGTGTTGAACGCTGAGCTGTAGTCAATGAATAGCATTCTCACATAGTTGTTCCTTTTGTCCAGGTGGGAAAGGGCAGTGTGGAGTGTGATTGAGATTGCGACATCTGTGGATCTGTTGGGGCAGTATGTGAATTGGAGTGGGTCTCCGGCATGGTGTTGATGTGAGCCATGACCAGCCTTTCAAAGCACTTCATGGCTACTGACGTGAGTGCTACAGGGCGGTATTCATTTAGGCAGGTTACCTTCGCTTTCTTGGGCACAGGGACTATGGTGGTCTGTTTGAAACATGTAGGTATTACAGACTCGGTCAGGAAGAGGTTGGAAATGTCAGTGAAGACACTTGCCAGTTGGTCCGTGTATTCTTTGAATACATGTCCTGGTAATCCGTCTGGCCCTGCGGCTTTGTGAATGTTGACCTGTTTTAAGGTCTTGCTCACATCGGCCACGGTGAGCGTGATCACACAGTCACCCGGAACAGCTGGTGTTCTCATGCATGCTTCAGTGTTGCTTGCCTATAAGTGAGCATAAAAGGCATTTAGCTTATCTGGTAGGCTCGCGTCACTGGGCAACTCTTGGCTGTTTCCCTTTGTAGTCCGTAATATTTGTCAAGCCCTGCCACATCCGACGAGCATCAGAGCTGGTATAGTAGGATTCAATCTTAGTCCTGTATTGATGCTTTGGCTTTTTGACAGTTCATCTGAGGTCATAGTGGATTAGTGTCCCTCTTCCTGAAAGCGGCAGCTGTAGTCTTTAGCTCGATGCGGATATTGCCTGTAATCCATGGCTTCTGGTTGGGAAATATACGTACAGTCACTGTGGGGATGGCGTCTTCGATGCACTTAT
Source organism: Oncorhynchus kisutch (assembly GCF_002021735.2). Taxonomy (NCBI): domain Eukaryota; kingdom Metazoa; phylum Chordata; class Actinopteri; order Salmoniformes; family Salmonidae; genus Oncorhynchus; species Oncorhynchus kisutch. The sequence goes on from NC_034182.2 coordinate 3,598,353, forward strand.
TGATGAAGCTGGTAACTGTGATGGTATACTCTTCAATGCCACTGGATGAATTCTGGAACATTTTCCAGTCTGTGCTATCAAAACAGTCCTGTAGCGTAGCATCCTCGTGATCTGACCACTTCCGTATTGAGCGAGTCACTGGTACTTCTTGCTTTAGTTTTTTCTTGTAAGCCATAATCAGGAGGATAAAATGATGGCCAGATTTGCCAAATGGAGGGTGAGGGAGAGCTTTGTATGTGTCTCTGTGTGTGCAGTAAAGGTGGTCTAGAGTTTTTTCCCCCTCTGGTTGCACATGTGACATACTGGTAGAAATGAGGTAAAACATATTTAAGTTTGTCTGCATTAAAGTCCCCGACCACTAGGAGCACCGCTTCTGAATGAGCACTTTCTTGTTTGCTTATGGCCTCATGGCCTTATACAGCTCGTTAAGTGTGGTCTTAGTACCAGCATCGGTTTGTGGTGGTAAATAGACGGCTACGAATAATATAGATGAGAACTCTCTTTGTAGATAGTGTGGTCTACAGCTTATCATGAGGTATTCTATCTCAGACGAGCAATACCTCGAGACTTCTTAAAAAATAAACATTGCGTAGCAGTTATCGACAAATACACACACACCCCCGCCCCTTGTCTTACCAGACATAGCTGCTCTGTCCTGCTGATGCACAGAGAAGACAGCCAGCTCTATATTATCTGTGGCGTCGTTCAGCCACGTCTCGGTGAAACATAAGATATTACAGTTTTTAATGTCCCATTGGTAGGACAGTCGTAGATCATCCAGTTTGTTTTCCAATGATTGCACATTGGCTGGAGGAAAAGGGGGAGGAGGGCGAGGTGCCTTGTAGGAATTTGCTGATGAGTAGGTAAACCACCACTTCCCTCCGTATTATTGGCCAACGTGGAATCACAAATACTTACAATGTACCCCGCCCTCCTCCCCCTTTTCCTCCATCTTTTCTTCAGCTGATGACTGAGATTTGGGCCTTGTCTTGACAAAGCAGTATATCCTTTGCTTCGGAATCTTAAAATAAAAACATCTTCATCCAGTCTGAGGTGAGTAATCGCTGTTCTGATGTTCAGAAGCTCTTTTCGGTCATGAGAGACAGCAACATTATCAGCAACATTATGTACAAAATGAGTTACAAACAATACGAAAAAATAAGGATTAGGAGCCCGTAAAACGGCAGCCATCCCATCCGGCGCCATGTTTCCTCAGCATGGAAATGTCTGAGCAGGTGTGACAAAGCATACAGTTCACAGGCGCCGCTGAAGTGGCAGAGTGGACACAAAGCGCGAGGGGTTAATGGAGAGTTGACAAGCAGTAAATGACATTCAGCGCAATGGAAAAACACTCTGGGCTGTGCAAACACTGCCTGCTGTCCTCTCCAGAGATCACTGACGGGCCATGTGGCACTGTACGTGTGTAGAAGATGGAAGTGTGTTTGTCTGTGTGTCTGTGTGTGTATGTGTGTGTGTGTGCGCGCATGTGTGTGTGTGTCTGTGAGTGTGTGTGTCTGTGAGTGTGTGTGCGCATGTGTGTGTGTTGTGCATGAAGAGCAGAGTAACCTTGATCCTCCCAGATAGTATGTGACACCTCCTCATCAACTTGGGTCGGTCCCCACTGTGAGGGTTAACCGAATCATAAAAACACCTCTGCTCTCCCTCCATTGCTTCCATTGCTTTAGATCACGTCAAACTCATTCCACAGAGGGCCGAGTGTCTGCGGGGTTTCGCTCCTCCCTTGTACCTATTAGTAAGGAACTCCCCTCACCTGGTTGTCTAGGTCTTCATTGAAAGGAAAGAATAAAAACCAGCAGACACTAGGCTCTCCATGGGTTGAGGTTGACACCTCTGCTTTAGATGAACCCCCTCTACTCTAGAAGATGAAGAGCCCACAACCTGACCTTTACATGCCACTTCCTAGAAATTACATTCATCCTGATGTACTACAAATGATACTTTCCAAATACAAGGTCAGTCAGTTTAAAGTGTCCCCTATTCCTCTCCCCTGCCTGCACAGCTCTCTGAGAATGCACATATATGTGTTTATTCATATGCTGGCTAGTTTTCTACAGCAGTCTCCAACGCCATCTGTGAAAAATGACAGTGTCATGTACGACCTCTAGCGTCCTGTCAGACCACACCAACAATAGGGCTGTGCTGATTTACAGCACTAGAGTAGGAGCTCTTTACACAGGAACAACTTAGCAAATGCCACAAAATAGACCTTGGACAATGTAATGCAAAGGTTCAGCTCATAGGTCATTCCTGAAGATGAAGCATTAGCCAACTATAGGACTAACTGTTGTGCTCTACGAAGTTTATCTAAAAAATGTAGTCCTTCCTTGACCAGTTATGCAAATACCACAGTATGACAGTATGAATATGCGAAGTTGTTTTGTCAGATGAAGAGCAAGAGAAATATAACCTATCACTTATCACTGGTAACAGTTTCTGAGCCATGTGGGCAGGTCAAATATCGCACAGTGATTTGGCAAAATTGCTATGGAAAACAAAGATACACACAGCCCAAATTCTAATGACAAAAAAAACAAAGTTCTCAAGCAGACGAGTCAATTTCCTCCTGTCAAATTGAGTGTCCCCCCGTGGCTGCCGCCACTTGACAAACACAATCACGCTTCTTACCCAAATGGTACCAATATTGCCTTTCACTACACATTACTGCATTCATAATTGACCTTTGACTGAAAAACACTGGACGTATGTTTCCTGTGTGAGATGAACGGTAATTAGCAGTCTTTGTGTATTGGTGAAGTTCGGTGCATTTTCAGTAATCTTGCAATCATATAAAATCTAAACTATCTAGACGGATGTGCCATGTTTTCCACTGGGCTACAAGGACAGTAGCGGCACCCCTGAAATAGCTCCTTATCGACAGGCAGACATATTAACGCCAACATCTGGCAGCCAGGTCATCACTCTGGCGGAATGCCGTAGGTGACAACTGCCGGGACAGGCACCATGTTTGGGAGGGGGTAATGGCACAAAGAGAATGTGCACAATGGTAACTGTCACTGGTACACCTTGATGGGCTAACACTCTAAAAACAGACACTTCCCATCAGCTTGTCACTATATTTACAGTATTCTTCCCGGCAGTGCTAATGACTGGCAAATATACAAATATTTGTTTTTGAATCGAAAGATAACTAATTCCTGCTGTGGCATGTAGCAAGATATAGTGCTGGGTTCAGCCTCATTGGAGAAGACCGAGGTTCCTGGAAAACAGAATCACTACAGTGTTGTGCTTGGCTGAGGCTACGGTCATGAAACTTATTACACTTGGTAATGTGACGCTCTACATGGCCACTGTCATCATCTGAGCGTATCTCCCAGGTACTACGCTCCCGTAGAGAATGACAATATATCCTGTTTCCTTTTTTATACTACTGGGGGACTCTCCTGTTGTCCACAGCCATCCATACTATGCATGGCAATGAGCGGGCCTGCCGCACTGCCTCTCCACTCTCTAGGTGTTTGTGGCTCAGTAGTCGTATCACGTTGCAGAAATAACCCTTTGGCCCTGCCCTGCGCTGAGGCCTCCTCTATAATGGCTTGGTTCCATTAAGCCCTGTGATACAGTGAAGGTCCAGAGCCAGCTGTCTCACAGGTACAGGGAGAGGAACAGGTGTCTGGATCTTTTACAGATGCTGGGAACAAACTTGGAGCAACATGGAATTAGGGAATTAATGGAAACAATTTGGTCAAGTAATTAGATTATGGAAATGAAGCACACCTGGTGTGAAGGAGTACATCCTCCAATCTGATGAACAAAGTCTTCAGTGATTATGAATAGAGCAATCTACAGTACACTACATATACAAATTTGTACATATAGAAATTTGGCTATTTCAGCCACACCCTTTTCTGACAGGTGTATAACATCGAGCACACAGCAATAATCTCCATAGACAAACATTGGCAGTAGAATGGCCTTACTGAAGAGCTCAGTGACTTTCAACGTGGCTCCGTCACCTTTCCAACAAGTCACTTCGTCAGATTTCTGCCCTGTTCCAGTGAAGGGAAATCTTAAAGCTACAGCGTACATTCTAGATGATTCTGTGCTTCCAACTTTGTGGCAACAGTTTGGGGAAGGTCCTTTCTTGTTTTAACATGACAATGCCCCCGTGCACAAAGCGACGTCCATACATTTTATTTTTTTGAGATTGGTGTGGAAGAACTTAACTGGCCTGCAGAGCCCTGACCTTAACCCCATCGAACAACAGTGGGATGAATTGGAACGCTGACTGCGAGCCAGGCCTAATCGCCCAACATCAGCTACGGGAAAGCCTTGGAAGGCTTTCCCGTAGCAATGTGGAAAGCCTTGCCAGAAGAATGGAGGCTGTTTTACAGCAAAGCGGGGGGGACCAGCTACATATTAATGGCCATGATTTTGGAATGAGATGTTCGACAAGCAGGTGTCCACATAGTAGTGTATGTAAGGACTTTGGAATGTGAAGATTTGGTGAAATGGAAGTGTGAACAAAAACATTATTTATATTGGTCGCTGAATGTTGATAATACTGGTATGATATGGTTAGTATGGTGGTTTTGAGGATCTATAACGACTCTAGCCTCATTCTGTGCATTGCCTTTTCACTGCATTAAGAGAGTTCATCTCGTTCTCTCTCTCTCTGAATGTATTACATTGAGGACATCAATTGACTCTGGGTAATGAGCCCTTATTGCACGAGTGCAGTCACTTGTTGTACAGTGCAGGGTTCAGTCTCATAATGTGTGGGATGTGGAGGACTCAATGCACTACCCACTTTATGGGAGAGACAAGGGCAAGAGATATGCATTCAGGTCAAGATGGAATGTTTTCTTTAGTAGATTAAGGCCATTTGAAACGCCGCGTCTGAGTGGTTTTACTCTCAGCACCAAAATACCAAAGTCATGACTCGTGGAGTACTTTAGGGTTTATGACAGTATGAACAGCCAGGACATCACGGTGATTGGATGAGTCAAGTGTTATTTGAGAATGCACAGTGAATTGCACACCGGATTCAGCATGGTACTCAGGGGACAGTCTTTCCTAGAATGTGTTATTAGATGTTAACTTGCTGGTAGGTACTATGATTTAACTGTCATACAGCGCAAGTGGAGTCCTCTCACACACACAGTGCTTTCGGGAAAGTATTCAGAGTCCTTGACCCCCCCCCCAAAAAAAGTACGATACAGCCTTGTTCCAAAATGGGTTAAATAAATGTTTTTCTTCATCAATCTACACACAATACCCCATAATGGTAAAGTGAAAACAGGTTTTTAAAAACAGAAATACCTTATTTACATAAGTATTCAGACCCTTTGCTATGAGATTAGAAATGGAGCTCAGGTGCATCCTGTTTCCATTGATCATCCTTGAGATGTTTCTACAACTTGATTGTAGTCCACCTGTGGTAAATTCAATTGATTGGACATGATTTGGAAAGGCACACACATCTGTCTATATAAGGTCCCACAGTTGACGGTGCATGTCAGAGCAAAAAACAAGCCATGAGGTTAAAGGAATTGTGTTGTACAACTGACAAGATATCCCCCTTTCCTTTCCTTTCTTAAATGGAAGAAGTTTAGAACCACCAAGACTCTTCCTAGTGCTGGCCGTCCGGCCAAACTGAGCTATCGGGGGAGAAGGGCCGTGTTCAGGGAGGTGACCAAGAACCCGATGGTCACTCTGACAGAACTCCAGAGTTCCTCTGTGGAGATGGGAGAAGGACAACCATCTCTGCAGCACTCCACCAATCAGGCCTTAATGGTAGAGTGACCAGACGGAAGCCACTCCTCAGTTAAAGACACATGACAGCCTGCTTGGAGTTTGCCAAAAGGCACCTAAAGGACTCTCAGACCATGAGAAACAAGATTCTCTGGTCTGATGAACCAAGATTGAACTATTTGACCTGAATGCCAAGCGTCACATCTGGAGGAAAACTGGCACCATCTCTACGGTGAAGCATGGTGGTGTCAACATCATGTTGTGGGGATGTTTTTCAGTGGCAGGGACTGGAAGACTAGTCAGGATTGAGGGAAAGATGAATGGTGCAAAGTACAGAGAAATCCTTGATGAAAACCTGCTTGAGAGCGCTCAGGACCTCAGACTGGGGCGAAGGTTCACCATCCAACAGAACAACGACCCTAAGCCCACAGTCAAGACAATACAATAGTGGCTTCAGGACAAGTCTCTGAACATCCTTGAGTGGCCCAGCCAGACCCCGGACTTGAGTCCGATCTAAAATCTCTGGGGAGACCTGAAAATAGCTGTGCAGCGATGCTCCCCATCCAACCTGACAGAGCTTGATAATTCTGCAGAGAAGAATGGGAGAAACTCCCCAAATACAGTTGTGCCAAGCTTGTAGCGTCATACCCAAGAAGACTCAAGGCTGTAATCACTGCCAAAGGTGCTTCGACAAAGTACTGAGCTAAGTTTCTCAATACTTATGTACATGTGATATTTCAGTTTTTATGTTTAATACATTTGCAAAAATTACAAAAAAATGTTTTTGTGGGATATTGTATGTAGATTGATGAGGGGGAAAACAGTTTAATACATTTAGAATAAGGCTGTAACATGTGGGAAAAGTCAAGGGGTCTGAATACTTTCTGAATGCACCGTACATAATCAGTATAATGGAGTTTATCCTACTTCAATCACAAATGGAATCTTAACCTTGTAAACTGAATAGAGTAACAGCAATCATTTAAATTCACACCATAGATATAATAAAGCATTAATACCTTTTTCCAAATATAGGCTCCCTCTTTAAAGAGAACACAGGACGCCTGTGTCGTTCTCCGCCATGATGTCGCTCTCTCTCCTTCTGTGTGAATCAGCGTGGCTGTCTACTCAATCTTAATTGCCCTGTATAGTGTTCTGCCAGCATCGCCGTCACCATGCTCCTGTCCTCTCCCCGTCCCCCCTCTGTGTCCTGCTTGTGATGTATTGCTCCTGCACTCTCCGTAGATGGAAAGCTCTGCTGCTCATTAAGATGGAGGAAGATAGCGGGAGTGGAAGGAAAGGCAGACGAAAGGAAGGAGATAAAACATGGGCCTGTTGGATTTGTTCCACTTCATTGTTTTTGTATTTTCAGCCTCTTCCTCTACCTTTCTCCTTTGACGCAGAGCTTGACGACAAAGCCAAGCTACATCGTCCTTGAGCAGGTTGTTCCATTCACCTGAATGTTCTTGCCTGCTTTCCTGGCTGCTCCCGTTTGCAAAGGTCATTTTGTTACCGCCAGGTACAATCCAGGACACACACTTGCAACATGCTTCCTCACAGTGGGTTGTGGGAATTGCGGTTCAAGAATCATTAATGCATGAAGGTTCTCTGTGGTCATTCACCTGCAGTAGAATCTGTCTAACACTTGTAAAGAGACAACTTCAACTGTGTCAGATAAGGGAGGAACAAAATGTGCCACATGCCAGACAAGTGGGCGACAACATTCCCTTGCAGTAATCTCCAGCCCAAAGCCCTGTGATGTGTGACTGGAAATGAAACAGGCTGAAGGCTGCTAATCCACGGAATACAACCTTGATCCAAGCATCAGATTCTCAATGCACAGCAATCACAGACACTAAGACTTTGAGAGGCGATGTCAGGACAGGTGGGAGCAGAGGGTGATCGTGACAGAAATCACTTAGGTAGGTCTTATCTCTGCTTCATCTTACTGTCATTACCTCTCATTCCCCTCCCAATGCAAAAGCCTCACTATAGATGAATACATGACAGGTTGTATATAACCCGACCACGCATGCTGCTATTAGCACAGTCAAAAAGAAGATGGAATTCACACGGTACCTCAGAGCCCGTTAATGGGATTTCTCGCATTGTCTGCTCTCCTGACCTTAAACACGCCTGCATAGTGTGTTAATCAGCTTCCATCAGTCCCTCAACATTGTCTGCTCTCCTGACCTTAAACACGCCTGCATAGTGTGTTAATCAGCTTCCATCAGTCCCTCAACATTGCTTATTGTTTATTACTTTTGCTGTGTTGGACCCAACATTATGACACTTTAGACAATGGTTACATATTTTCACCAATACCAGGTATTCTTGATCAAGTCCTCTCAAAGATGCTAATGAATGTCCTAATGCTCTACCCATTGACATTGTCAGAACAAGCCTCTTAAAATTGCAAAAAACTCCTCCAATTAGCTCTCAGTCTCGAAAGCCCAGCTATATATTTCACAGGCACTGTCATAAATGAATCACGCTGTATATTAAACACTTCAGTTTCCCACTTTTCTCTCAACTCATTTGCATTACAGTGAGGGGCCGTCCCGGCAGGAATAGCTGTCCAAAACGGTTACTGCTTCATTAAATGATGCTCACAGAGTTTACTAATAGTGGCTGATTTCTTAGACAATGATCACATAGTTTACTTTTCAAACATCAACAGCCACAGGGGAAGAAGTTCAACAGAGATGTATGAGCAAATCCTATAATTGAGCCAGGTAAGCAGTACGATCAAGGGACTTTCCACTGAGGAAGATCGGCCTCAGTGTTCATACAGCTCTTCAACAGGGACGGACAAACCAATAAGCCGTGAAGACAGAACAAAATCAGCCTCATTAATTCATTAGGAATGTGGAAGCAAGAAGAACTTATGATGAAGCGCTTTGGCAATTTGAAGACACAAGGTCTCAGCTGCACAGTTAGCCCCCTCTCAGCTCTCTTGCTCTCTCTCCTCGCCTGCAGAATTGCATTCCCCAGTGTTCTGATGGACACCACAACTCAGAATCACCAGGCTGCCGGACTTTGGCACATAAATCCCCACTCTCATGCCCCTCGAGACATGGCTAATTGGGTTTGCGGATTGGTAGGAGCAAATACAGTGCGCCCGACACAGCATCTCATCAAAACTCGAGCCCAGAGCCAATCAAAAATCAAGGCCCAGCAGCAAAAGCATTCATTACAGCACTGACTCCGATGAAGGTTATTTTTGTTTGTCAATGTGCTGACTTTGTCAGGGGACCCGGCCTGAAGGAAACTTGCTGTCTAATCTGATTCTGTTAATTGGTGATGTCAGTTCTGAGTTAATGTGGCCTCTGGTCAGAAATGCCTTGAAAAGGGCCGTTCTTTGACCTGGATAGTTCTGCACTTCTGACTGCAACCCTGTTTCATCGACACTATTTCTTCAGAATAGAGAAGAACCCTGCTCTGAAAGAGCACATCTAACTTCCAATTTGCACACAGCAGGCAACAGGATTCCCACTTGCAAACCCAGTGAGTTATTCAACAGAACCAAAATGAGCTAAACATGACTGTTTCTCCTTTTGAACATACTTATTCAGCTCCTAGCTGTTTGCTCTACTTCAGTTGATTCGCACAAACTTTGTCCTGGTTTGCATCTTGCTTTGGGGTGTACTAGCAGCACCTTTCCTGAATGCCCTGACAGTCTTGGGTGTGTACAGCAGGCACGGAATGAGATCTCCATGAGAATTCACACGTGTGATCCTTTCACTACCTACTATGCCAACAGCCTGAGGTTTCACCAGGAGGGTTAGAGGCAGGAAGCTAAGACATACAGGTGACACTTCAGTGAGGAAACACATGTCTTGTCGCTTTACATCATGTCAACTTGTCCACATTCATTCATGTGTAGATGTATGTGCCAGCTACCGGTAGTTCCATTGTTCTGGGCTTTCCATCCCCAGTCAACATGCTTGACATTTAGCATGTTGACATACAGTATAGAGTATTGGTTTGTGCTAAATATGGTTTTGGAGAGACACGACTTGACCCAATTGATGACGACAAATGCAGAGCATAGCTGTTGCTAAGCAGGATACGGAACTTTATTCAGGGTTCATTAACAGTTACAAAAAGCGAATTGCCAACTGATTGAAGGTATCCTATTTGTGCATTGATAATTGATATGTTTAATAAAAAACGTTTTACTGAGCTAATGACTGCTATGTGAATTACTAGTCTTGCTTTTTGAGTTTATATGTAGAACAAAACATACACTGCAACAGCAGAAATCAAATGCTGATTAGGGTCCTACTAGGACTTGTATGTCATGTCAAGTGAACTAAAAAAGAGCATAGAGCAGTAATCAGACATTACGTTTTAGGGGGCCTCAGGAAATGCCGGCGCTGAATGTCTCTCATCTACAGAAGTACATTGTGACAAAGCATGTTTCTGCACGACTGGTTTCTCAAATGTATCAGAGCCTGTTGGAAGAGCTTTCTTGCTGCGAGTCTAAACCAACATCAGCAGACTCCTCGGGGGAAATCTGATATCTTTACTAATGGAGATCGTTGACCGATTTCATGGTCAAACACATCAATGAAGTTATTCACAGTCACTGCCGAAGTCAAGAGGTTCTAAGAGCGTCTGAGGAAGCCGCCTGAAAGACTAGAAAGACAAGAACTAAGGGTTGTTTTCTGATATATTTGGTTAATAGCAATAGTTGCAGTTTAAAATCTATAACTTCAGAAACTCTGATCTGAACACAGTGTAATGGCTTCCTCTCATGACAGTGTCGGCATTTATATCAATGCCGTTACATTAGCTGTGAGGTTCCAATGGTGGAACCTTTTCACATTAACATTTAGAGTAGAGGTTTTTCGATGGAGTAGCCTATCTTTCACTGTTAGTCTGTAATGCTTCTGCCAATTTTCCTTTGTAAGAGTTTTGAGAGAAAGTTAGGATGAGCAGAAAGGGGGGGGGGGGTCATTGGCAAACATCCAGTCAAGATAGGGTAAACAACAAACATTACAAACTGATACTGGTCTAAGAAATGAGACAGTGCAAGCGAAAGGCTGGCCATGAAGAAAAGTGGTGGATCCACGGGGGGAGAAGAGTTGGATGGAAACACTTCAGATCAGTACCCCATCTTGTTTTCTGAGATGGAGCTGTGTAAATGATTTTCCAAGCTGTCTGAGCTATGATGAAAATGGATGCTGCATTGGAGTATTAGTCAGCCCCATCAGCGGCTACAGTACTTGATCGGCAGAGACCTACAGATGATAGACGTTAAGAACTGTTTTGTGACAATGGCCTCACAAAGGCCAGTAGCCCATTTTGAACATGGTAACTCAAGTGATGAAAAATGAAAGGGGCAGAATTCTCTTTCTCTACAAACTTTTATGCTTTGAGCACAATTGACCTATTACTCCGGTGGGGGAGATGATAGATTCGGATTAATTCAAATGCATGCAGCCCTTTCTGCAAAAGCCAGATGAGGATCCATCATTCACAGAGAAATTACTGTGATTTTGATCCCCCTCTTTGTCATACGATTCAGATGAGGGTAACTGAAAAATGATAATTGACCAGAATGAAAAAGTCCTTGTCTCTTGAGATTAAATTCACTTCTGTCTCAGCCCTCGGTGGCAAGGCCAACCTACCAGTGTAACGATAGTAAATCAGTCAAACACAGAGAAAAGTTGACAAGCTGAACTATGAGGAGCCTTGAACTGCAACACTGTGGATTAACAGAAGCCCAATTTATCTGTAGTCTTTTATTTTATTTTTTTTATTTCACCTTTATTTAACCAGGTAGGCTAGTTGAGAACAAGTTCTCATTTGCAACTGCGACCTGGCCAAGATAAAGCATAGCAGTGTGAGCATACAACAAAGAGTTACACATGGAGTAAACAATTAACAAGTCAATAACACAGTAGAAAACGAAGGGGGGGTCTATATACAATGTGTGCAAAAGGCATGAGGAGGTAGGCAAATAATTACAATTTTGCAGATTAACACTGGAGTGATGAATGATCAGATGGTCATGTACAGGTAGAGATATTGGTGTGCAGAAGAGCAGAAAAGTAAATAAATAAAAACAGTACGGGGATGAGGTAGGTGAAAAGGGTGGGCTATTTACCAATAGACTATGTACAGCTGCAGCGATCGGTTAGCTGCTCAGATAGCTGATGTTTGAAGTTGGTGAGGGAGATGAAAGTCTCCAACTTCAGCGATTTTTGCAATTCGTTCCAGTCACAGGCAGCAGAGTACTGGAACTAATGTTCTTCTGTTCGAAAAAACATGATTTTAGTAGTTTTCTCACATAGTGTGATGGTACATGATCTATTATTGTACAATACATTCGGTAATGTATATAAGTATGTACAGTATAGCAGCACTTCCTTCACACGTAAAAAATATGAAAATGACCCTTTCAAAAATGAGTCAATCTTGTATACTTTATTTTAATAATATGCGCTCTTCCCAGGAACACTAGTTGTGATGTTCCAGTGTTTACTGGGAAAGCTTCAAAAGGAACAAAGCAATGCAATATGTTCCACTGTTTACTGGGAAAGCTTCAAAAGGAACAAAGCAATGCAATATGTTCCACTGTTTACTGGGAAAGCTTCAAAAGGAACAAAGCAATGCAATACATGTATTGGGCAATTCAAAGGCACTTTGTAAGCATTTCGTACTGCTCACCTACTCACTGTACTTCTTGGAGCACAATTTTGCGCTTTTGTGCTTGTAATATATCCCAGCTAATAGTTCTATCTTTCTTAGACCATCAATGGAGTAAAGAAAATGTTCCAACTCTGCTATTTGCCTGAAAGAAGTCTGCAACCTTGATTTCCAAGTAAGTAACCTTTTCACTTCTATCAAGTTGAAATGTCATCCTAACAGAAGCAGCTGTGTTTGCTAGTATACCTAAAGATAGCTCTGCAATGCTGCTATAGGGCACCACCATTCACCAGGTCAGATTACTTTGAAAAGGGAAGGAGCAAAAAAGACTGAAACCATGTGCAGGTAAATGAGTTGAACATTTTAGTGTAGGGGATTTGATATGGTATAGCTGTGCTGGGAAGCCCTAGTGCTGGGAAGGCAAAGTGTTCCCATTTTCAACCATTTTATGTGTCTGAAGGTACAACTCTGCATACCCAGCAGACCCCGAGAGCAAATCAAATCAAGTGCACCTATAGGCCTACCGTTGGACAATCAGATAGCTCAGATCAACGTGTCTGTACAGTTTCCTCATGCCATAGACTGTAAAAAGAAGCCTGGAAGCCAGCAAAGTTGATCATGTGAGACTTCAAAACCTTTAAAACCACGACTAGAGAGAAACTCAACTAATACAGCGAAGAGTGGCTGTTTTTATGAGCAAGTTCATGTTTAAGTTGTTATTCAGCACTGTCAACACTTCGTTCAGCACTTTTATGAGCCATAAAATGTGCATTCTCCTTACTTTCACTCGCGCTACAACCAGCACTGCAGCTGTAATGAATGAGTAGCAAAGTGTTTCGACAAGCTCGCATTGTTGTTATTAACGCCTTGTCTTTTTTAATATCGAGGAATATTTCACGTTCTCTGGTCATAGGAGTAACAACATGAATTGGTGCAAGAAGCAGAAGTAATGCCGTGCGACTTAAGTTTCGTCATCAGCTGGAAGAATGTGTCCCCTTTTCTGAACGGAGGGCGGGAGTGAAGAGGGTAAGTCTGGTGAGAGGTCAACCTCACCACTGCTCCCTCCATCCCCAGTCTGACCATCAGATGCAGGCCATCAGTCCAGTAAAAGAAGCACATTATTATACTCACTTAGCTGTGCCTCACAAGTAATACAACACATCATCTATTACCAGTGTGATCATGTTCCTACAGTTTTGAAATAGTTTCAAAATGGTCTGAGAAGAACAACAATGACAGGGCAAGTCAAGCTTAGCCAATATGCAGTGATAATGTATTGGGCCTGTAGCCTGCTGCACAAACCCCATTGCTACAGAACTGTTTTTAATTGGTTAATGTTGCATAGGCTTGCATTTGGACTCAGAAAGTGATCTTGACTCAGAAAAGGTTGGTGACACATCTCTAAACCCAACAATGCAGAAATCAGTAACAATGTAATACTAAAACTAACAGGATAGAACAAAAACACACAAGATATAAAAATAAGAAGAACACACTAAAGTAAGTAAGCATACTATACACAGGGTCAGTTCCAGCACCATTTTAACAATGTGCAGGGATACTCTAGGCTCTGCGTGTTCATCGTTTAAGCTAAAGGTCACACATTACACTAGGGATGGCTCTTGCTGAGAACCTCAATGGGCCAAAGGTGAAACACACTGTGCTCTATTCTGGGCAATAATGAGATGCACTGCTTCCTGTTTACCTAAATGCTAAACTAAGGCATCTGTTGAAATCCTTGAACTTTTAGATTCACCAGTTTCAACCACAGCACTCCAGGTTTTCCTGCTCATCCCACCAGAACAGCCGGTGCTTGAGAATTAAATGTTTCCTCAATAAAAAAGAGCAGATTAACCAAGTATATATATTTGATTTGAGGTGAATAATGGATATTTAGCATTCTTTAAAATGCTCCCTAGGTTGTGTTGGTTTGCCTTAGTGCTTATTTGTTTATTCTCTCATCATGTCTCAGCGTGATTTCTCCTTGTCCCCTGTTGAGCTGTGCCAAATGAGGTGTAGCTTCTCTCCTGGAGACTGCCACCAGATACTTCCTGGAAGTTTGGGTTTTAGGAGGCCTTTTACCTCTTGGTAGGCCATCATTGTAAATAAGAATTTGTTCTTAAACTGACTTTCCTAGTTAAAATAAGTTAATAAATAAATAAATAATAAACCCAGATAAAAACTTTTTTTCACTCTCCCTCTCTCAGCCGTCCCGTCTCCCCGGTTAGCTATCTGTGCTTTCTCATAATCTGATTAGGAAATCCCATTTGAGGTCTGATTAATCAGCCTAATAAGGGCTCTCTCTCTCTCTCTCTCTGAGCCTTCGTCCCCGTTAGCAGATTAGCATCAGACTGTAGCTGTATGATTGGTCCTAGTGTAGAGTCTGACTGTGTTGAATCTGTTCAGCACCGATGTGATGAGGAAGGCTGAGCAGCCAACTCTTAGGTGGTCCTATTGATCTGATCATTTCCAAATGAAGACGGCTCACCGGAGAAAGCCGACAAAGCGCAGGTTAAAGGTGGAGTTTCGTTTTGGCTGCTGTTGATTAACATTTTCCCCTCTTATCTCAGGATGAAAGCAATTGCTGTATTGGCTTGACAGCAAACAGTAATTGCGGGGGGGGGGGGGGGGTGTTTGGCCGCGAAGGGAGGTGAGTTTAGGCTCATCAGGCGTTTATGACAGAGGGATGAGAAACATTCAATCGTAAATTGGTTACAGGAGCCAGCCAATACAAATGCTTATCAAGTGTCAGGAATCAGGGCGAGTTCAGTCTCTCAGATCAGGCATAATGTTAGTGTTACAAATGGATAATATCATGGCCTAACACACTGGGCGCACCTTGGCTGGGACAGAATGCAGGACATTTAGAAGGGCAGTGTCGGGGGAAGAAATATTGTTTGTTTGGGTGAGGTAAGGAAATGAGATTATTCCATCTGGCTGTGACCCGGTGTTATGAGTATTATCATACATATTATTATACTCAGTTATGCATTTATTCTGGCAGTGATGGAGCGGAGTGTGGTTTTAATCTGCAGCGTCCCGCTGTCACACTTTCATGCTGTGGTGGGTTTGATAAACTGGGGCTAAGCGCTCGGTGCTATGAGTGGGAAAAAGGGAGAGAGGGAGTTTGCCACTACCAGGCAACCGTCCAGCTGGACAGTTCCCTGCCCCAAGTTTGACATTGGTACACTGCTTCCTTATCATATGTGACTGGGTTGGAAAGGGGAAAAGAATGGACATCAAGAATGTATACAAGTTTTACATTAAACTATGATCGTTTTTGTTTTTCACTGACTCCTCAAGGGGGTGTTGCATTTTACAACCATCCCTCTTGTGCAACCGTTGTGTTATCTAAAAGGAAAAGGTCAAACGTATTACCCACGTTTTCAATGTGTATGTTTTACATTTAGATTGGAGTATTGTCTCGGGTCACAGGCCCAAATCTGCAGTGCACAGGAAACGAAATGTAAAATCTCTCTCTCTCTCTCTGAGTAGCTGGGTTAGTGTGCAGCCCTCTCTATTCTGAGACAGAGTCATGAAAGGATCATTATCAGTGACCCCTGAAGTAATAAAAGCACTGGCTTTGTGCATGAGGAGGGGAGGCTGCAGCGAACAGGCAAAGAGGCCAGGCTTCAGTGATGGGTCACTGCACACTCTTAGCACAGTGCTTTTCAAATCTTTTTTTCCCCTCCCGCTGTCTTCACACAGGGACAGTTTTCTCTCACCGCAATTTCTGGAGTAATTACAAAAAGTTTCAAAGTGAAAATCTGTCAAGTTACAACAAGTGTTGAGAAGAGTAGGTTGCGGGGTAATTTATATTGCTTTTTCAGTGGGTTTGAATTGTAACTTGTTTATTTCTTGTTGGGGAAAAACTATTTAGGTTGGGTGATGATTTTTTAAAAAGCTTTAGAAATGCCTATTGATGGATGGCATAGGCCCTAGGATTATATTTTAGAAATACTTTAGAAGTATTTATCTCTCAGCCTAATAAGCCAAGCAATCAGAAGATGGTGACGTGTGTGTGCGGGTGTGAGTGTTCGTGTGTAACAATGAGGTGCATGGTGGTGGTTTCCATGAATGATGACATCTGGAATCCGTGTGGACATATGATAGTGTATGGCTCCTGGTACTGGCCTGCCCCGTACCAGTTTAACATTGATACCAGAGATAGGTTGTCTAACCATGTTCTCTGTTAGCGTAGCGGGATGGAAGTGCTGTATGTATAGGTCACACATGAATCTAGATGCATTCAGCAGATCTCTTGCTGTACAGATGAGAGATTTGATTTTCCAATCGTTTTATTTTTATTAATGTACGAATGAAAGCTGGTGACCAGATCGGAGCGCCTCCAGCGTATCTATTGCATATAAGACAGCTGTAATTGTAACGATGACACTATCAGGAAGCAAGTGGTGAGTTTATTATTATTAATAATAATAATGATGATGATGATGATGATGAACATAGAGCGATACAAAACAAGCGCCACGTCTGGACAGAAACACAGAATTAATACTGCCTGAAGAGTGATGCTAGGGAGTGCCAGATAAAGGGGGACTAATCAGGGTAGTGCTGGAGCCCAGGTGTGTGCCTCATGATGAGGTGCAGGTGTGCATAATGAGGGTTGTCAGGTTTGTGTAATGATGGGTTGCCAGGTGTACGTAATGATGGGTTGCCAGGACCGGGGGTTAGTAAACCGGCTACATCGAGTGCCGGAGCGAGGCAGCGGGAGTATACATTAGATTCATGAGCACTCAATGTTCCCGGCGCTGACCAAAGCGCGTTCCACTTCTACCTACCTGTCAAAAACACATTTAAAATGGGGAAATACCGAAGAACTAGTGCCTTTTTCCTTTGGCACCTATTTGGTCACAGAGAGAAGGCATCAACAACATCACATTCCATACTGCAATGTGTTAATTATCTGATGGATTACGATGTTATGATTCAGTCTGTGCCTACAGCCCTCTGTTGGGCAGCCAGTGAGCTCAGAGAACGATACATCAGACCATCAAGCATGTCTTTTGAATGACACTCAGAGCAGATAGCTATGCCAAAGCCACAAAGAAGGAGATTTCAAGGCCTGCATGTCTATTCAGACAGCCTTATTGGATGACATCAGGGAGTATTGTTCTTGAACTGCCGTAGACGTGGATAGATAAAAATACATACTGTCCCTCTCGTTAGCGTTGTGTCAGAACACTAACACAATTTATTAGCCTGAATGTGACTAGGTGTTGTGATGCTAATGGCGTTGAGAAATGCAGCAACATTTGGCCACTGATATTGAATCCCTAAATGGCTCGATGTGCCTCACCCGTTGTCATTTCAATATAGCCTATAATATCTTTTGATAAACTCAAATCTTATATTGTTTCACAGCCGTCAACCATTTCAGTGAAATCAAATGTGCCTAGACAAAGACAAAGTACTCGAATCCAGACGACTAATTTTCATATGCCTTGAGCTTGGCCTATATATTATATTCTTAATTGCACTTCTCTTAATGGATTGACCGGACAGTGGGGTTTTCTCTCATCAGACCCGCTGATTGGCTGAGATGAATGGGGGGCCCAGTGTAATGGCTAGTGAGAGGATAGCGATTTTCCATTATGCCTAAGTCAAAGAGAGGGCATCTGAGAAATGACCACACATGTGAAACATTGATCACATCCAATTAAGTCAGCCTCTCCACTCCCCCATGATAAACTGCCTGCCTGCCTGCCTCCCTGCCTGGCCTGCCTGCCCTGCCTAGCCTGCCCTGCATGGACAGAGGCCTCGGAAGCTACCCAGCTCATCTTAATCTCATCAAGACTACGCCTCTCTTTCCCTCTACCTCAACTTCACTCATCTGTCCACACATTTATTAATTTAGTCATTCTGTCAATTTGTTATTTATGACAGGTTTGTTTATTCATTAAATACACAGAAAGATGATCAACCCCTGAAGTCTCCCTGGAGGCACCAAGACTATAAAGATCCATCCTTCTACAATATTCCATGACAAAATCCAGTGCCAGTGGAAGGAACCACTACTCCATCACACTGCACAGTACAGGGAAAAGTAAGATGGCCAATGCAGGATAACAAACACCTGTCAGCTAAAGGTTAACCAGCTCCAATATAACAACAGAACGAGACAATTAGAGAGGGGGAATAGAGTCATCTCTGGCACTCTTCCACCCTCTAAGAGTCGGGGGAAAAGTTCCTTGACAATGTCCATCCTGTTGCATCCATTCAGAAGCAGGGATTACTTAATGCGATTACCAGGGCCGCCAAATCAGCTGTGGTGAACAGAGCCACGTAATTACAGCCGCGAGACGAGGAAGGTGTTTGACAGAGATTAGGAAAGGTGAACTGCAGTGTCCGATAGGGACACAATACTTTTATACGAAACACTTTCACTAAAGGTTCAGGAAGAGTGCGTTTATAGAAACAAAGAGATTCTCGTCAGGTAGACGTTTTTTCTCCTTATGAAGGTCACACTATGTCCTATGCTGCTCTGGAATGGTTAAGTACCATTGATAGTCTACATTCTTCAACATAATGCTGAAATGATTGATGATGGTAATCATAGTAGGCTATAGCTGGTTCGACCCAGATCTGACATGACCAGATTAGTTTACCTGAAGGGAAGTATGACAGTAGGTTTGCATCATCAATGAGTTCGGCCTTGACAAACCATGACAGTTAGTCAACCACCCCATTCACCCTGTTACTCCCTGGCTAGATGTCTTTCATATGAGGAATGGTATTCATTCTCTCCCTTCATGTGGGCATTGACATTTCATTTGCTAGCGAAGGGCCTCCTGTGGATACGGTTACATGTCTTGAGTGTCATTTCTGAAGACAAACTCTGGGAGATTGAGACCTTCTTAATGATACACGGATGAACATTTGATTTGTAATTACGTAGATGAACTTGCTCGGCGATATGAGCGCTATCATGTTGCTTCTCCACTAAATGGATTGGATGGGAGAAGTAATTAAGTGGTTGCCTGTCTCTGAGATTGTTTAACCATTTTAACTACATATCTAAGCAGTCTATAAGACCAGCAGCTAAACCGCCCTGCACCCTCCTTAAAGTATTGAGCAGGATATCAATACTCTATTGCTTTTCTAAATAAGCCCTGATGACCGCCTGTTAAGGTGTAATGTGTTGACAGTAAGATGGAGAGGTCACGACCCTTTAAGGTGACATTAGCGTAACACTACAAGGACTCTATGTGGCGCGTGTGTATGTTTAGTATGTACATGGCTGGTAGATGTAGAGAAACATTCAACACCTTGTCATTTAGTTTGGTCTTTTCCTCCCTTTAGCACATCATTCAGAACACGTAATTACTTTCCCAGTTAGACATTTTTCTTCAAGTGTGCCTTTAGGCTGTATGTTGAGTCAAGCGGTTGGCAGCTCATTTGAATTGGGAGACATCACTTGCAATTTGTGTGAAGTAGCATTGCTTCAGTTACTTCACTTTGCAATAAAGGAGCTTAATGTCCAGGCGGCTATAGTAGTTGTTTTCTTTGGTTTGGGACAGAGGAGGCTGTGAATGGCTTAGTAGTCTTGAGTTGGAAATTGTGTGTTTGTGGCATTCGATTCTTGTTGCTTACATTGGAAGTTATAAGAATAACCGAGAAAAAGATCATGTTTTAGTGTTAAATTGTAAGGGTTCTCGTCCTCCTCTTCTGATGAGGAGTAGCGAGAAGGATCGGAGGACCAATGCGCAGCGTGGTAAGTGTCCATAACGTTTTTTAATAAAGACAATAGAACACTCGAACAAAACAACAAACCATGACGTGAATATACATAACCGAAAACAGTACCGTGTGGACCAAACACTCACACGGAAAACAAACACCCACAACCCAAAAGTGAAACCCAGGATACCTAAGTATGATTCTCAATCAGGGACAACAATTGACAGCTGCCTCTGATTGAGAACCATTCTAGGCCGAACTCAAAAACCAACATAGAAAAACAAACACCCAACTCACGCCCTGACCATACTAAAACAAAGATATAATAACAGAACTAAGGTCAGAACGTGACATAAATGAAACATCAACTTATCAGTCGAGGTTGAAATAACATTTTGTTTGTATCCTATTGGCCTAATCTGTTTTGTTGGAAAGGACAGTAGATTTGAACTGTCTCAAACCCATCCCAGGGGGACTAACAGTATAAAGTATATGCTTGTATAAAGGGCCACATTGTTCTCACATATTATATTTGGGGACATCTGAGTTAATTAAACATGTATGTCTGCATATGACACCACAGCGACAGTGGCTCACAATGCAGGTCGGGGCTCTCAGAAGAGTATGCCACCATGTCATCTGGTACTGTATCATCTGGTACTATGTCATCTGGTACTATGTCATCTGGTACTATGTCATCTGGTACTTGCAAGAAATTCATTATGTATCCATCTCTATGTGACTGTAGCCTACATTTTACCCTCATCCAACCGCTGCCAATCATAATTTCTTGGGGGTGAGAAGGAAGTCAGCCAATGAGAGTATGAGGGAGTAACAGGAAATCGTGTCCAAAGTGACACCCACAAGGTCTCTGATTTACAAAAAAGAAGAGGAATCCCGTCTTTTTATATATCACCTATACCAAGGACACATGAGGCTTATCGCCGAAGCAGTCGGCCATCCATCAGTGATTTCTCTCAGTTTATCAGGCTTCCCAAGTCGAAACATACACGATAACGTCAGTTTATCAGGCTGCCCAAGTCGAAACATACACAAGGATGTCAGTTTATCAGGCTTGCCAAGTCGAAACATACACGATAATGTCAGTTTATCAGACTGCTCAAGTTGAAATACACACAATGATGTCAGTTTATCAGGCTGCTCAAGTTGAAAGACACACAATGATGTCAGTTTATCAGGCTGCTCAAGTTGAAACACACAGGATGATGTCAGGTATGAATCAAATGATGAGCCCTTACACTCAGGACTTAGATGGGTGCCCTTTCTCCATTCCCAGAGCTGGCCGCTGTCCCTGCGGTGTCTCTGAGAACCAGTTTAACCTCTATGAATCTGAGGACCTCGCATGTTGGAGAATGTCGGAGCATGTTGAAGCATATTAGAGCATGTTAAAGCATGTTGGAGAATGTCGGAGCATGTTGAAGAATGTTGAAGCATTTTGGAGCATGTTGGAGCATGGTGAAGCATGTTGGAGAATGTCGGAGCATGTTGAAGAATGTTGAAGCATGTTGAAGCATATTAGAGCATGCTAAAGCATGTTGAAGATTGTTGGAGCATGTTGAAGCATGTCGGAGCATGTTGAAGAATGTTGAAGCATGTTGAAGCATATTAGAGCATGTTAAAGCATGTTGAAGATTGTTGGAGCATGTTGAAGCATGTTGGAGAATGTCGGAGCATGTTGGAGAATGTCGGAGCATGTTGAAGCATGTCGAAGCATGTCGGAGCATGTTGGAGCATGTTGAAGAATTTTGGAGCATGTTGAAGAATGTTGGAGCATGTTGGAGAATGTCGGAGCATGTTGAAGCATATTAGAGCATGTTAAAGCATGTTGAAGATTGTCGGAGCATGGTGAGCATGTAGTCTTATGAGTTGTGACTTGGGTTCTGTCACTAAAGGTCACTGTATGTAGTTAATAATTGCATTGGCAGTCATTTTGCCCTGTAACATCTTTTCTGTTTTACTTATTAATGTAAATACAATTTGATGACCTTAATCTAACCTTGGATTAAATAGTGATATGAGAGAAAGTTGAGGTACTCTCACCACTCAGTTTCTTGTGATTCCTACGGAACTCTGTAGTGTTAATCCTGTATGGAAGGTGAACATTTCGAATCCCCAATTCATTAGTAAAAACCAGAAGTCACCAAAACGTCCATGTTATTCTCCTGAAATATCAGCGTGCCTAGCTTCCCTTTGATTTCCAGTTGTTACCAGTGATTATGAATGAGCTGGAAAAAAAGCTTGTTGTTGTTCCTCCTCCTTCACCATAACAACCTGCACATCTAAAGGACTGATGCATATGCACTATACCCTGCCTGGAACAATCCACTTTCATTCAGAATGCAGTGGAATGAGGAGATGAGAGTTTCGGGGGAAGGGTAGGGTGCTGTCTCTTATTTTTAGACTCCCTGCTGATCACTCACTTTCTGCCATCTATAAATTACCACGACAGTTGTCCCATTGATATGATTGACTAGATTGTTTGTGACAGGAGAGGTTTAGTATCAACCCAGTGTTGTACCTTATTGTAGCTCTTTGTAAATGAGCAAAGCACATAAGTAAAGAGGATCTGGCTTAGATAGTTATTTGGACTCACATTGTTCTGGTCCCCTTTACTAACGCAGGAAGTGAATTATTTCAAATGGAGAGATCTCTGGGAATGCAAGGCAGGGAGCCAGCTGTGATCCACCCTGCCACACATTTCTCTGTTCTCTCTCTCTCTCGGTCTTTCTTTTCTCTCTATCTTCTTTTCTCTCTCAGTCAGACTGTCCATCAGCATCAGAGAGCGGATGTTTTGGATGCCCCATTTGTTTAACTGAATGTTTTTCTATGAGGAAGAGGCAGAGAGAGTGGGTGAATCCATTGTAGCGCTGCAGGGCCTCCGAGGCTGCATGTCACTCGGGTTCACCATGTACATTTTCACTATAACCCAAAATGTCTGCGCTGCACTTTGCCAAGATCAGACTCTTCCGAGATCAGACATGAGCGCCCCACTCTGAGGGCCAAGTGTCTCGATAAACCTCCTGGCTGGTCTTCCAGCGTCGGCTTCGATATCTCTAAGCGGGGAAGTCACCCAGAAAATTACATTTTTACAAGTTACACACTCACTGGCTGTCACATGCTAATTCTAGTGTGCGTGACTCCTTTACATTTCTTAACTCACTCGGAAGGAAAGCTAAAGGCTTGTAATGGGAGATTATGTATACATACAATTGGTGTTGAACACAGACACAATATTTGGTATTGGGCCATTATGAGTGTGGCATTGTAATTATAATAGTGGTGATGAATGGTAATGACCCACAAGTGTATGGCCTTATCGTGGTCCCTCTGCTAATGCTATTGCTAACAGACTCTTGTTGGAGTC
Organism: Oncorhynchus kisutch; assembly: GCF_002021735.2. Lineage (NCBI taxonomy): Eukaryota > Metazoa > Chordata > Actinopteri > Salmoniformes > Salmonidae > Oncorhynchus > Oncorhynchus kisutch. The sequence goes on from NC_034182.2 coordinate 3,621,826, forward strand.
GCTTTATGGCTGCACACTCCTGTCTCAGGAGACAAACAGCCTGGATAGATAACTCAATACGTTTACTTATTAATGTACAGCTAGGAGCCCATTTAGATTGACGCAAAACTAATGTCTTTCCAAGGCGGATTTTTGACTTATTTTCTACACTTCAGTAAACTTGACTAAGAAATAGCTAGAGGAAGAGTAGACATAGCATATCGTAGCATATCCAGTCACTCTCTTTGGATGTTACAGGTCGTAGCATATCCAGTCACTCTCTTTGGATGTTACAGGTCGTAGCACATCCAGTCACTCTCTTTGGATGTTACAGGTCGTAGCATATCCAGTCACTCTCTTTGGATGTTACAGGTTGTAGCATATCCAGTCACTCTCTTTGGATGTTACAGGTCGTAGCACATCCAGTCACTCTCTTTGGATGTTACAGGTCGTAGCATATCCAGTCACTCTCTTTGGATGTTACAGGTCGTAGCACATCCAGTCACTCTCTTTGGATGTTACAGGTCGTAGCATTTCCAGTCACTCGTTGGGTGTTACAGGTCGTAGCATATCCAGTCACTCTCTTTGGGTGTTACAGGTCGTAGCATATCCAGTCACTCTCTTTGGATGTTACAGGTCATAGCATATCCAATCACTCTCTTTGGGTGTTACAGGTCGTAGCATATCCAGTCACTCTTTGGGTGTTACAGGTCGTAGAATATCCAGTCACTCTCTTTGGGTGTTACAGGTCGTAGCATATCCAGTCACTCTCTTTGGGTGTTACAGATGCATCTTTTGGGAAAGTCGTGTTGGGCTACTCTGTACCAGTGCTGTGGAGCACTCTGAACCTGATGTCTGCTGTTGTGACTGTTGCTGGGATGAGCCAATCTCATACCTGATCCAACTTGTATTGGACTGCTATCACTGTTTCCACAGCAACTAGCCTCTCATTACCCATCAGTGACCCTGATCAATCCACTGATGATGCAATAACCTTTTTCATTAATATAAGTGGGCTTTTTTAAGCGTCACTATTGGGCTGTTTGGCTATTTATATGCCCATGTGGAAACCTCCTTAATGTGTTAGAGGCTGGTCCAATCATGGCTTCACCTCCTCACTGTTTGGAGGCCTATCTATAGAACATGCATAATTCAATGAGCATATCTGAACTCTGGGAATAGATTCATCACCACAAAGGTAATAGATGGCAATGTTTGATTGGTCACCTGTTGAGTGGATAGGAATTCCCATAAATTCTATGCCTCAATAACAGTTCAATGGAGGTGGGAGACATTAATTTAATATACTGTATATTAATGTTATGGAGAATAGTATGAATAGTCTGCCGAGTGCAGCAGAGGTCTAAGGCACTGCATCGCAGTGCTTGAGGCGTCACTACAGACCCGGGTTCGATCCAAGGTTCTGTCACAACCGGCCGTGACCGGGAGTCCCATGAGGCGGCGCACAATTGGCCCAGCGTCATCTGTTGAAGGAGGGTTTGGCCGGGGTAGCTTTACCTGGCTCATTGTGCTCTAGCGACTCCTTGTGGCGGGCCGGGTGCCTGCAGGTTGACTTTGATCGTCAGTTGAGCGGTGTTTCCTTCGACACATTGGTGCGGCCGGCTTACGGGTGAAAAAAATTAAAAGAATAGTATAATATTAACCCATATTAAATTAGGCCTATTTCCAGCATTCGTGTAAGCCTGTAATTGTGTTTAGCGGCATAGCCCAATCAAGCAGATATTCTGAGACATTCCCTTTGAAGAAATCCCCATCGGGCCACTCGCATACCTGACTGTAATCAATGACTTGGTTCCTATAATTACTGTTTACCTTCGCTCATTATTCTCCCAGCTTTAATTAAACCATACAATAGTCTTCATGAGGAGGAAATGTGACCTTATTTGGGTAGTTGCCATGGCACTTATATCTGGCAACGGTGGTATTGTACACAGAAGGAATAGAGGTCAGAGATCAAAGCTGCCTAAGGCAGAAGCTTTTCAATCACCCTCCCACACATCTGTCCTCTCTCTTCTCTCTTTGCCGTTGTGTCCATTTAGAATCTCTTTATAATTGCCCACCGGGTCAACCAGAAACAAAAGATGAACAATAGTTCTTTGGAAGACTGAGCCACAACAAATTGCTCACACATAGCGGTTCAAGCAACAGTGCAGAGCGATTCATATCTTGACATTTAGAACCTAATTAAAAGCAAGGAGGGAAATGACCCAAGAGCATGGTCAACCACTTATTACAAACACACACACACACACAAGCACGCGAGGGCAACAGTGATTCGGTTGTCACATCTGATTTATCTAGTGAGAGAATGCCTCGGGGACACTTGTTTCAATCACAAATAAGCAGGCTTCACTGGACATAAACCCATCGGCCGAGTGGTGGCTGGCCCTTTATGCATAGACCTGATAAGGCCACATAGAGCTAGTTGTATAGAAATAATAGTTTGATATTGATTTCCATTTTGTTATGGTAGGGTGTTCTGTATAGAGCTCTGTAAGCTGATATTGGTATGAGAAGGTATAAATAGACTATGGAAACAAGTCCCAATGCTCTGTGGCCTGGAGTAGAGATTTACAGTATAATCAGGAAATTGTTACCATTCAATAATCTAACATGCATCCCACCCCCTGTTTCTCCGAATACTCACAGGGTGCTGTGTGGTATGGCCTTCCATTCAAGGCCTATCAAATAAGATGACATGAGACATTGTTCGTCATCCCATAGTGACTGCCAATGCTGTTTCTTTCCTGTGCTCTATTCACTGAAATGTTCTCTGTAAGTACAGTGCACCTAAAAAAGAACAAGATTGAGGACAGCAGCAGACATTTCCGTTTGCCGCCCCCACACTCCTCTAATGATACACCGCCATGTCATATTTGTGCATGTAGAGACTGCTGTTGGGACATATTCAATATACAGTACATCAAGCATAACAAAAGCCAGGGCTCAGTAGAATATTTTCCAATGTAAATATTACTGCACCATCTCTATTTAGAAAAGGGAGCCGGTTTGAAGACATTTTCTTCAGGAAGATACAGCTGAAATACTTCACAAAGTAGTAGACAGACAATGGATAAGTCAAAAGTGTCTGTAACTATAGATGAATCGATAACCACTTGCAGAAATGAGCTCAGCTAGCATGCTTCTGGTGTCCTCATATTGAAAAGCAGCAATTTCTAAAAGCCTTCGCTGTTTTCCATTGACAGAACTGGTGGTGACGTACAGACGTTGCCAGGTCAGGAATCCAAACTGAACTCCAGCCATTGTTATCTCAGGCTGCTGAGATATATGGTGGCGTACAATTCCACAGCATTCTAACCCAGCACATTGAAATATGCCAAATCTGCTCACTAGTTGTTAATCACATCAGCTTTTAAGTATGCAACCTGCTTGAATTCTCCCATTTTCATGCCTAATTGCCTATCCAGCGCACACATTGACAGAAGCAGAAACCTGTGGACACTGTAGATGAGAGGCTAAAGCGGGATTAAACTAAACAGGAATCACTGAAGCAAGGATCTCCGGCTCCTGGCAGACAGTTATTTAAAGGTGCTGCTCTCTTTTCCTTCTACCTGTTTTTTCTACCTCTCAACTCTCCATCTTCCTCTCACCTCACATCTTAATTCTGCCCCTCCGTCTGTCTATTTCATATAATATCCTTCTTGAGACATGTCCACATCTGCCCCCATCCGTCTCAGATTCCAGACCCCATACTCAACTTCTTTGCATCATGGCACATTTAGCCAGCTGAGAATGTTCTCACTATGTCATTAAGATTCCAGCGATGGACCATGCTGTGTTGTCATGTGTTGCTGCCCTGCCTATGCTGTTGTCTTCGGTCTCTCTTTATGTAGTGTTTTGTGGTCTCTCTTGTTGTGATGTGTGTTTTCTCCTCGTAGGTGGAGAATCACCCAAATTCCTCAGTGTTGAATAATGCGGAGCAAATCCCATGAAAACCCAGCCTCTCCAACACCTGCCTTTGAGAAGAAATACCATTTCAGTCAGTGCATGTGCTCAACAGTATGTTATTACAAGCAGCACAGAGGACCTCTCACCCTGCATGTGCACAGGCCTTATTTATTTCCATGGTGTTTTCTTGTCTCTTTAAATCACCAAGTCTGCCTGTCATTGGATACACTAGTCCAGTAGTATGAAGGTGTGATGAACTATTAGATCTATTATAAGTCACACCAGGATTGATTCATTGCTTTCAACCCATTCACATTCGGGGAACCATCCGCACCGTGTCCCTTTGTCCAACACTCTATTTGTACAGGGACAATAGCGCATCAATATGGGCCTCCTCAATCTTGTCACTTTAAGCGCGATCAATGCGACTTTCCCTCTGACTGAATGCAATTGGATACCAGCCTTCCTCTGCTTCTCTCACAGTGGATTGAACATAATGATCAATACAATCTGCTGAGGGAGAAACCCAGCAACAGCAACAACTAAGAATGCCTAGGCTGAATGAAATGCTTCATGAAGGTTGAGCTTGACAACAACTAAAATGCTGGCGTTTATCAACAAGCCTTTGGACACCGCAGAGGTTCCTCTTCAGCATTAGAATGTAATGAAATTCATTCTGTAAATAACTATAAATAGCATATTTAGCATATTCAAGCCTAGTCTTGAAAAGGTTATATTTTTCATTGTCAAAGCCTTTTTGTAAAAATATATATATATTTGCTCATAGAAATGACATACAAGAGTGACCATCTAAAAAGCGTAGCATATTGCATAATTCACATAATGCTACGAAACACTGCCTTAAGAAAAACACAAAATGGCTATAGAGTTTTATATAGAGTGGGAAACTACTACTTTTTGGGGGGGACATCAGTGTTTTTCTTGGGGGGGGAACAAAATTTGAACAGTTAGTTTTATGGGTCACCCCTCTTCCTAATAGGTGAATTGTCACATGACACATATTCATGGTGATGATCAATGAGTTGTCAGTGGGTTGCAGAGTGCTCCACTCCAATGAGATGGAATGAAGTGAGTCTTGGACCACAGTCCTCAGCAATGTAGATGAATCTACATGAACAGTTCAGTCTCCTGTTGGTTGGGAGAGGTATAAGTGCCTGGTGTTTGGCCATACTAATTGTGAGTTGTTTGCCTTAAGGATTCCGTTGAACATTGTGCGTGTGTGGATGTTGTTGTTCTGCTACAGCCTAATGCTATGTGAACACTTGAGTTGAATAGTCCTTTATGTACTATATCAACTGGTAATTTTCCGTAACTGTCCAGTACCCTCTTCACACACCGCATAAAGGAGTGAGTTGCTGCTGGCTCCTTATCGCTTCGGGTACTAGAGGCCCAGTACAGGGCCAAATTCTTCTTCTATTTGAATAGGCTTTAAAGAACTCATCACTCCCCTCTCTAAGACACGCAGGCAGTGAGAACTGGTTAGAACATGTTCTTGTTTGTTCAATGCATTAAGGAAGTGGAGCCAAGTCCCCCTTATCTCTCAACTTAGCAGCTCTTTGTGTAGAATAAGTATATCATGACTGTGTGATTCTGTAACTTTTCAGTTCCTCTCCGGTTTATCCTGAGTGTGATCTCCCTTGCAATTGCTTGAATAAACTCTTATTAACTTGACCATGAGCTCTGCCTGATCCTTGGAATGAGTTTTCCTCAACAATGTGAATAGATCTGTCTGTGTGTGTGTGTGCTCAGGTCTACGTGTGCATCCCTGTCTGGCCTTGGAGCCCGGGCTGAAAGCAGGGCAGGGTTGGAAGGTTACTGGTTGCTAATTGGAAGGGCACTCCCACTGAGCTCTGTCAGCACTGGCGCTGCCCTCTCCTGTCAATCCCTGCCAGGGAGCCGACGAGCACAGCACCACACTGACCTGACAGTCCTCTGGGAAGTGCTCCATCTCACACGGCAAACAAACCACCGCTTTGATGCTGCAGCTCCACCAACAACACTACTGTTGAGAGGCAGGCACTGCCACACCATCTACACACAGAACTCTATCTCCATCAGAGATGCAGAAGAGCTTTGAACTGAGAGGGAAAGTGTGGCTGGCAGGGTGGACTAATACTGTGTCCTCCATTATCTCAGAATAACCAGTGAGGCTGTTGATATGGAGCACTAGGCTAACACATTGCTGTTGTTTATATGGAGCACTAGGCTAACACATTGCTGTTGTTGATATAGAGCACTAGGCTAACACATTGCTGTTGTTGATATAGAGCACTAGGCTAACACATTGCTGTTGTTGATATAGAGCACTAGGCTAACACATTGCTGTTGTTGATATAGAGCACTAGGCTAACACATTGCTGTTGTTGATATAGAGCACTAGGCTAACACATTGCTGTTGTTGATATAGAGCACTAGGCTAACACATTGCTGTTGTTGATATAGAGCACTAGGCTAACACATTGCTGTTGTTGATATAGAGCACTAGGCTAACACATTGCTGTTGTTGATATAGAGCACTAGGCTAACACATTGCTGTTGTTGATATGGAGCACTAGGCTAACACATTGCTGTTGTTGATATAGAGCACTAGGCTAACACATTGCTGTTGCTGATATAGAGCACTAGGCTAACACATTGCTGTTGTTGATATAGAGCACTAGGCTAACACATTGCTGTTGTTGATATAGAGCACTAGGCTAACACATTGCTGTTGTTGATATAGAGCACTAGGCTAACACATTGCTGTTGTTGATATAGAGCACTAGGCTAACACATTGCTGTTGTTGATATAGAGCACTAGGCTAACACATTGCTGTTGTTGATATAGAGCACTAGGCTAACACATTGCTGTTGTTGATATAGAGCACTAGGCTAACACATTGCTGTTGTTGATATAGAGCACTAGGCTAACACATTGCTGTTGTTGATATAGAGCACTAGGCTAACACATTGCTGTTGTTGATATAGAGCACTAGGCTAACACATTGCTGTTGTTGATATGGAGCACTAGGCTAACACATTGCTGTTGTTGATATAGAGCACTAGGCTAACACATTGCTGTTGTTGATATAGAGCACTAGGCTAACACATTGCTGTTGTTGATATAGAGCACTAGGCTAACACATTGCTGTTGTTGATATAGAGCACTAGGCTAACACATTGCTGTTGTTGATATAGAGCACTAGGCTAACACATTGCTGTTGTTTATATGGAGGACTATTTTTTCATTTTTTATTTATTTAACCAGGTAGGCTAGTTGAGAACAAGTTCTCATTTGCAACTGTGACCGGGCCAAGATTAAAGCAAAGCAGTTCGACACAAACAACAACACAGAGTTACACATGAAATAAACAAACATACAATCAATAATACAGTAGAAAAAGTCTAGATAAGGAAGGTAAGGCGATAAATAGGCCATGGTGGCGAAGTAATTACAACATAGCAATTAAACACTGGAATGGTAGATGTGCAGAATATAAATGTATATATGTATATATGAATGTGCAAGTAAAGATACTGGGGTGCAAAGGAGCAAGAATAAATAAATAAATACAGTATGGGGATGAGGTAGTTGGATGAGCTATTTACAGATGGGCTATGTACAGGTGCAGTGATCTGTGAGCTGATCTGAAAGCTGGTGCTTAAAGCTAGTGAGGGAGATATGAGTCTCCAGCTTCAGTGATTTTTGCAGTTCGTTCCAGTCATTGGCAGCAGAGAACTGGAAGGAAAGGCGGTCAAAGGAAGAATTGGCTTTTGGGGTGACCAGTGAGATATACCTGCTGGATGCATGCTACGGGTGGGTGCTGCTATGGTGACTAGTGAGCTGAGATAAGACGGGGATTTACCTAGTAGAGACTTGTAGATGACCGGGAGCCAGTGGGTTTGGCGACAAGCATGAAGCGAGGGCCAGCCAACGAGCCAACTATTTTGTAAATGACATCGCCGAAGTCGAGGATCGGTAAGGTGGTCAGTTTTACGAGGGTATGTTTGGCAGCATGAGTGAAGGATGCTTAGTTGCGAAATAGGAAACTGATTCTAGATTTAATTTTGGATTGGAGATGCTTAATGTGAGTCTGGAAGGAGAGTTTACAATCTAACCAGACACTTAGAATATGTGGACAAATACCTAAGTCAGAACCGTCCAGAGAAGTGATGCTGGACGGGAGGGCAAGTTCGGGCAGCGATCGGTCGAAGAGCTTGTATTTAGTTTTACTTGCATTTAAGAGCAGTTGGAGGCCACGGAAGGAGAGTTGTATGGCATTGAAGCTCGTCTGGAGGTTTGTTAACACAGTGTCCAAAGAAGGGCCGGAGGTATACAGAATGGTGTCGTCTGCGTCAAGGTGGATCAGAGAATCACCAGCTCAAGAGTGACATCATTGATTAATACAGAGAAGAGATTCGGCCCGAGAATTGAACCCTGTGGCACCCCCATAGAGACTCCCAGAGGTCCGGACAACAGGCCCTCCGATTTGACACACTGAGCTCTATCGGAGAAGTAGTTGGTGAACCAGGCGAGGCAATTATTTGAGAAACCAAGGCTGTTGAGTCTGCCGATAAGAATGTGGTGATTGACAGAGTCGAAAGCCTTGGCCATGTCGATGAATACGGCTGCACAGTAATGTCTCTTATCAATGGCGGTTATGATATCGTTTAGGACCTTGAGCGTGGCTGAGGTGTACCCATGACCAGCTCTGAAACCAGATTGCATAGCAGAGAAGGTATGGTGGGATTCGAAATGGTCGGTAATCTGTTTGTTAACTTGGCTTTCGAAGACCTTAGAAAGGCAGAGTAGAATAGATATAGGTCTGTAGCAGTTTGGGTCTAGAGGGTCTCCCCCTTTGAAGAGGCGGATGACCGCAGCAGCTTTCCAACCTTTGGGAATCTCAGATGATACTCTTTCAGAACATCCGCTATCTGGATTTGGGTGAAGGAGAAATGGGGGAGGTTTGGGCGAGTTGCTGTGGGGAGTGGAGGGCTGTTGATCGGGGTAGGGGTAGCCAGGTGGAAAGCATGGCCAGCCTTAGATAAATGCTTATTGAAATTCTCAATTATAGTGGATTTATCGGTGGTGACAGTGTTTCCTAGCCTCAGTGCAGTGGGCAGCTGGGAGGAGGTGCTCTTATTCTCCATGGACTTTACAGTGTCCCAGAACTTTTGAGTTTGTGCTACAGGATGCAAATTTCTGCTTGAAAAAGCTAGCCTCAGCTTTCTTAACACGGAGGCTATACCCAAGAATACCCACGCATCCTCTACTGATGGGATGAGGTCAATATCCTTCCAGGATACCCGGGCCAGGTCGATTTGAAAGACCTGCTCGCTGAAGTATTTTAGGGAGCGTTTGACAGTGATGAGGGGTGGTCGTTTCACCGCAGACCCATTATGGATGCAGGCAACAAGGCAATGATCGCTGAGATGTTGGTTGAAAACAGCAGGGAAGGGCAAGATGGTTAGGAGGATTTCTATGAGGGTGCCCGTGTTTACAGATTTGGGGTTGTATCTGGTGGGTTCATTGATCATTTGTGTGAGATTGAGGGCATCAAGCTTAGATAGTAGGATGGCCGGTGGCTGGTGCTAAGCATGTCCCAGTTTAGGTCACCTAGCAGCACGAGCTCTGAAGATAGATGGGGGGCAATCAATTCACATATGGTGTCCAGGGCACAGCTGGGGGCAGAGGGTCTATAGCATGCGGCAATGTTGAGGATATCGTTTAGGACCTTGAGCGTGGCTGAGGTGTACCCATGACCAGCTCTGAAACCAGATTGCATAGCAGAGAAGGTATGGTGGGATTCGAAATGGTCGGTAATCTGTTTGTTAACTTGGCTTTCGAAGACCTTAGAAAGGCAGAGTAGAATAGATATAGGTCTGTAGCAGTTTGGGTCTAGAGGGTCTCCCCCTTTGAAGAGGCGGATGACCGCAGCAGCTTTCCAACCTTTGGGAATCTCAGATGATACTCTTTCAGAACATCCGCTATCTGGATTTGGGTGAAGGAGAAATGGGGGAGGTTTGGGCGAGTTGCTGTGGGGAGTGGAGGGCTGTTGATCGGGGTAGGGGTAGCCAGGTGGAAAGCATGGCCAGCCTTAGATAAATGCTTATTGAAATTCTCAATTATAGTGGATTTATCGGTGGTGACAGTGTTTCCTAGCCTCAGTGCAGTGGGCAGCTGGGAGGAGGTGCTCTTATTCTCCATGGACTTTACAGTGTCCCAGAACATTTGAGTTTGTGCTACAGGATGCAAATTTCTGCTTGAAAAAGCTAGCCTCAGCTTTCTTAACACGGAGGCTATACCCAAGAATACCCACGCATCCTCTACTGATGGGATGAGGTCAATATCCTTCCAGGATACCCGGGCCAGGTCGATTTGAAAGACCTGCTCGCTGAAGTATTTTAGGGAGCGTTTGACAGTGATGAGGGGTGGTCGTTTCACCGCAGACCCATTATGGATGCAGGCAACAAGGCAATGATCGCTGAGATGTTGGTTGAAAACAGCAGGGAAGGGCAAGATGGTTAGGAGGATTTCTATGAGGGTGCCCGTGTTTACAGATTTGGGGTTGTATCTGGTGGGTTCATTGATCATTTGTGTGAGATTGAGGGCATCAAGCTTAGATAGTAGGATGGCCGGTGGCTGGTGCTAAGCATGTCCCAGTTTAGGTCACCTAGCAGCACGAGCTCTGAAGATAGATGGGGGGCAATCAATTCACATATGGTGTCCAGGGCACAGCTGGGGGCAGAGGGTCTATAGCATGCGGCAATGTTGAGAGACTTGTTTCTGGAAAGGTGGATTTTTAAAAGTAGAAGCTTGAATTTTTTTGGTACAGACCTGAACAGTAAGACAGAACTCTGCAGGCTATCTCTGCAGTAGATTGCAACACCACCCCCTTTCACAGTTCTATCTTGTCAGAAAATGTTATAGTTAGGGATGGAAATATCAGGGTTTCTGGTGGTCTTCCTAAACCAGGATTCAGACACGGCTAGGACATCCGGGATGGCAGAGTGTGCTAAAGCATTGAATAAAACAAACTTAGGGAGGAGGCTTCTAATGTTAACATGCATGAAACCACAGTTACAGAAGTCAACTAATGAGAGCACCTGGGTAGTAGGAGTGGAGCTAGGCACTGCAGGGCCTGGATTAACCTTTACATCACCAGAGGAAGAGAGGAGGAGTAGGATAAGGGTACTGGTCTTCTAGTAGTACATTCAGAACAGAGAGTTAAAGGAGCAGGTTTCTGATAGAATAGATAGAATAGATTCAATAGATAGAATAGATTCAAGGCATAACGTACAGACAATGTTTTGGTAGGATGTGAGTACATTGGAGGTAAATCTAGGCATTGAGTAATGATGAGAGATATTGTCTCTAGAGACGTTTAATCCAGGTGATGTCACCGCATATGTGTGAGGTGGAACTAAATGGTTGGTTAAGGTATATTGAGCAGGTCTAGAGGCTCTACAGTGAAATAAGACAATAATCACTAACCAGGACAGTAATGGACAAGGCATATTGATATTAGGGAGAGGCATGTGTAGCCGGGTGATCATAGGGATCCAGTGAGTGGTTGGGCTGGCTGGAGACACGGCGATTCAGACAGCTAGCAGGCCTGGGATAGCAAGCTAGCAGAAGGGCCTTAGAGGGACGTCTCAATGGAGAAAAGTCTGTTTTAGCCTCCGCGTGTGGTGATGTCGATAGACCAGTCGTTCTGGATTAGTAGGGTTCCGAGTAGCAGAGAGGTCCAAGTCCAATTGGCAAAATAGGTATAGTGGCCCAAGAAATTGGCCAATGGATCTATTCAGCTAACAGTCCAATATGATCTAGACAGCTAGTGGGCCACGGCTAGGAGGCTAGCAGATGGACATTCAGGCGACGTCGCAATGTAGTGGCCAGTTGAGTTCCCCTTTGAGCAGATTAAGTCGCAATCCAGTCGTGAAGGGTCGGCGGGGTTCCGTGCCTCGCACCGGCAGTAGAAGGGGTCCAGGTATTGTAGCCTAGGAGTGGCTGGTGGGCCTCTTCAGCTAGCCGGGAGAATGGGCCTAGCATGGACTAGCTCCAGGCTAATTGGTGTTTGCTTCGGGACAGACATTAGTCAGGAGTAGTCACTCGGGTAGCAGCTAGCTAGTTGCGATGATCCAGGTGAAAAGGTCCAGAGCTTGCGGTAGGAATCCGGGGATATGGAGAGAAAATAGGTCCGGTATGCTTTGGTTTGAGTCGTGTTGTACAAACTGGCGAGAGCTTTCCAAGCTAAAGGTTAGCTGATGACCGCTAGCAGCTGTTAGCTGACTGCTAGCTAGTAGCTAGTGAGCTGGCTAGCTTCTGTTGGGGGATTCCGGTTCTGAGGTAAATAAAAATACTTTAGAAAAAACAGTTCCACACCACATTGGGTGAGGCGGGTTGCAGGAATTGTATTTTGAAATTGAGGTTTAGAAAAACTATAAAAAAGATATGCGAAGAGAAATATATAAAAAGATATATACATAGGACACGACAAGAAGAAGGACAAAGACGTCTCACTGTTACGCCATCTTGGAACAACATTGCTGTTGTTGATATGAAGCACTGCGCTAACACATTGGTATTGTTTATATGGAGCACTATGCTAACACGTTGGTATTGTTTATATGGAGCACTAGGCTAACACATTGCTGTTGTTGATATTAGAGGTCGGCCGATTATGATTTTTCAACGCCAATACCGATACCGATTATTGGAGGACCAAAAAAGCCGATACCGATTAATCGGCCAATTTATTTATTTATTTTTATTTTTAAATGTATTTGTAATAATGAGAATTACAACAATACTGAATGAACACTTATTTTAACTTAATGTAATACATCAATACAATCAATTTAGCCTCAAGTAAATAATGAAACATGTTCAATTTGGTTTAAATAATTCAAAAACAAAGTGTTGGAGAAGAAAGTAAAACTGCAATATGTTCCATGTAAAATATGTGCCATGTAAGAAAGCTAACGTTTCAGTTCCTTGCTCAGAACATGAGAACATATGAAAGCTGGTGGTTCCTTTTAACATGAGTCTTCAATATTCCCAGGTAAGAAGTTTTAGGTTGTAGTTATTATAGGAATTATAGGACTATTTACCTCTATACCATTTGTATTCAATTAACCGTTGACTATTGGATGTTCTTATAGTCACTTTAGTATTGCCAGTGTAACAGTATAGCTTCCGTCCCTCTCCTCGCTCCTCCCTGGGCTTGAACCAGCAACACAACGACAACAGCCACCACATCGAAGAAGTGTTACCCATGCAGAGCAAGTGAAAAATCCACCCCAAGGCTCAGAGCGAGTAGCACGCTAACTAGCCAGCCATTTCACTTCGGTTACACCAGCCTCATCTCGGGAGTTGATAGGCTTGAAGTCATAAACAGTGCAATGCTTGAAGCACAACGAAGAGCTGCTGGCAAAACGCACAAGAGTGCTGTTTGAATGAATGTTTACGTGCCTGCTTCTGCCTACCACCGCTCAGTCAGATACTTAGATACTTGTATGCTTGTATGCTCAGTCAGATTATATGCAACACAGGACACGCTAGATAATATCTATTAATTTCATCAACCATTTGTAGTTAACTAGTGATTATGATTGATTGTTTTTTATAAGATAAGTTTAATGCTAGCTAGCAACTTACCTTGGCTTACTGCATTTGCGTAACAGGCAGTCTCCTTGTGGAGTGCAACGAGAGAGATGCAGGTCGTTATTGCGTTGGACTAGTTAACTGTAAGGTTGCAAGTTTGGATCCCCCGAGCTGACAAGGAGAAAATCTGTCTTCTGCCCCTGAACGAGGCAGTTAACCCACCGTTTCTAGACCATCATTGAAATTAAGAATGTGTTCTTAACTGACTTGCCAAGTTAAATAAAGATTAAATAAAGGTGTAAATAATAATAATAATAATAATAGTTTAATTACATTTTCCAGTTTTCCTCCCATATCAGATGCTTTTCTCAGTCTCCTGAGAGCTTGAACAAGCTGCTGAAATTCCACATTACCACTCTAATGAGCAGTAACAAGATGAACAGAGATAATCTCCACATCAACCTTCAGAATGTCACACACACACCTCACAACTATGCTGCAGTGACTGACTGGCCCATGCCTCAGGCACTTATGAAGATTCACCTCAAGGAATTATACAGGGCAGAAGATTGGATGTGGAATGATTCATATTTATTTTACCTTTATTTGACCAGGTTAGTCTCATTGAGAATAACCATTTATTTTACAAGAATATCTAGCAAAATAGGACAGTCCTATACCTATGTACTCTAAATAAATTGACCAACCTCTAGCTGCCTTCAAGTTGTCTTTACGTTCCCAGGAGGTTATGTGTAGAAGTGAGGAGGTTGAGTGAATACATAATTTTTCAGATAATGAAATACAACCTGCCAGCATGTTGAACAGGACGATAATGACCTACCGACCATGAAGTCTATAAGATTTTATTTCAGATAAAAATTCATAAAGACGATCGAAGCAAACGACACGCGCTTATACCAGGGCAGACACACAACTTTTCAAGTAAACATTAAGGTATGTACATTTTAAATCCATAACGACACAGCAGGGTGTATGCTTCACTGTCAGTTAGAAGTGAACTAGTTATGTGCAGTCAAGTAAAGGATTTAGGGTCTCCCTTATGTTGCTGTATCTCATTGGTTGAGATTTACACACGGGCCGTGGACTGTGCACATTTTTAAGCCAACCTAAGGCTGCAAAATTTCACACATGAAAATGCACAGAGCTCATGCATTCAATACCTACTTAGCTCAGATACAGGATGGCTGTTAATGGCCCAAGCTTGAGGGTGTGAACTTTGGCCAACAGATAATCTTCTCTATTTGCGATTAATAAAATCTGGATCATAGGCAATATGTGACTTTGCTTGACAAAGAACTTCAAATGCGAGCATGTACACCTTTGAAGCTCCATTTCCAATATATTTGAGCCATTAGCGTACAGTCATGATCCAGCACTCTGTTTGTCGTCACATTCTGGGTGTCCTTGTTAGATATAGCACTAGTGAGATTAATGGAGCAGGGGCCAATGCTAACAGTATAGCCACCTTCACATACCAAACATTAGTTGTGAACAGTTTCAAGATATTTTAAGAGAGAAGGAGTGGTGAAAAGGGAGGTGATTGTTGCTTGAATAGTTTCATGAGTAGAACTGATAATTATGGTTATGTATGAAGGCCAGGGACTTTGTTCAAGGGTGGAACATGTAACTGCCATGGGATTTGCTCTCTCAGCCCTACTGCTTGATTTATAGTCTCCTTCTCCAACCCTAAAGCACCTGTAAACCACGATTTACATAATACATACACTCCACTAGACTAAGCTAATCATGATATGCAAAAGTGTCTTGGCCGCCTCACATGTAAATGAGCATGGCCTAAGTTCAACCTCACATGCCACATCTATAAAACCCATGCCACTTTGAGAAAATTTCCCCTGAACAGTCAGTTACCCATAGTTCCCTATGTGGCGCTAACAGGCAGCCTGATGTTGAAATGCTAATTTTGTGTCACAGCACCTTGCAGAAATCAAAATACAAAAAAGTGATTTCTTGACAGAGAAACTTTGTGCTCGGCGGAGCAAGCATGTTGGAGTGAACAGCTGTGTGTAAGAGGCTCCTGCAACTTTTTCTGCGAAATAATCTCATTTAACCTACTTTATGGCACTTTTTACAACAAACGTTTCTTTCTAATACAAGATTGTAACTTTCTATGTGAAAATGCAGAGTAATAAGCGACCAAAGGACAATAAGCGGAGGCCTACTCCCCACTAAACAACGAGACAGACATGGCGGCACAGGCAACAACGTGACACTTACAGAACTTACCTGGGCTTTGGGGGAGCTACGTGTTGCTATAGCTGAGGATCTCAAGGCTACTATTGCTGAACTGGACACCAAAATCGAGAGCATCATTCGAACGGTCGCTTCGCATGGCCAGAGTATTGTGGACCTTGAGAAGGCTTCTGAATTCAACGCTGGTAGGATCGTCATGCAGGATAGTGTGCAGAGGCTTTCTGTGAAATTGGTCGACCTGGAGGGCCGATCCAGGTGTAGCCGATGTGAAATGGCTAGCTAGTTAGCGGTGGTGCGCGTTAGTGGCGTTTCAATCGGTGACGTCACTTGCTCTGAGACCTTGAAGTAGTGGTTCCCCTTGCTCTGCAAGGACCGCGGCTTTTGTGGAGCGATAGGTAACGATGCTTCGAGGGTGACTGTTGACGTGTGCAGAGCGCCCCTGGTTCGCGCCCAGGTCGGGGCGAGGGGACGGACATAAAGTCTATACGGTTACATTGATGCTGTTGACCCGGATCACTGGTTGCTGCGGAAAGAGGAGAAGGTCAAAAGGGGGGTGAGTGTAGCCGAAGTGAAATGACTAGCTAGTTAGCGGTGGTGCGCGCTAGTGGCGTTTCAATCGGTGAAGTCACTTGCTCTGAGTCCTTGAAGTAGTGGTTCCCCTCACTCTGCAAGGGCTGTGGCTTTTGTGGAGCGATGGGTAACGATGCTTCGAGGGTGACTGTTGACGTGTGCAGAGTGTCCCTGGTTTGCGCCCAGGTCGGGGCGAGGGAACGGACGTAAAGTCTATACTGTTATACAGGCGTAATAACCTTCGTGTTGTTGGTCTGGCAGAGGGGGTGGAGGCGGGCTCTCGCCCAACCGACTTCTTCGCCAAGCTATTGAAGGATGCAATGAGATCGGATCTTTTGTCTTCGGATCCCCAGCTGGACCGTGCACATCGCTCCCTTGTCCCAGTGCCTGGACAGGGCCAACGTTCTCGCCCAGTAATCATCTGTTGTCACAGTTTCAAGACCAAGGATCTTATCCTGCGTGAAGCTCAATGAGGGGCAACTTGTCACATAAAGGGCACCCATTCCGTGTCTATGAGGATTATGCGCCCGATGTGGCAAAGCACCGCGCCGGCTACAGAGATGTCAAGACCAAACTCTGCAAACTCCATCTTCACCCAGCCTTGCTCTTCCCTGCAGAATTACCCCGCCTTCCGGTGAGAAGATTTGTCTCTCCTCGGTTTTGGACGCAGATAAATTTATCTGGGAAAATGCACCAATCCCCCGTACAGGTTAGAGTGCCTTGTCATTGTGTTTTAGGGTCTGCTCATGGACTCAAATCCATACTATACCATAACGGGTGAAACTGTATTAAACGGACTCAGCAAGGGCTACTGAACATGTAAGGGCTCTCATTTAACGTTAAGTTCACTTTCATCCCGGCTGTGCTCAGAGCGATACATATTTGGGAGGCCTTCCAGGTTTGATCATTGACACTTTCGGATGGATATACTTATATTCCCCCATTTTTGTTTTGTTTCGTTATTTATTTTTCAATCCTTACATTATTCTTATTACCATACCATTTACTTATTGCTTGCAGGGGACTGGGGGTGATGGTTGGGCAGACGCAGACGCAGACACCTGGTTAGCAAGTTGATGTTTTGTGCCGTTCTGCCTTTGTCTAGCCGTGGGCCGCTCTCCCGACTAGATTCCCACCAGCCCTCTGTAGTGCTTATGTCTGTGTAGGTGTGCGTACATATAATTACTATCTGTACTTTATTATTATTTTCTCTTAGCATTTTAGTATTATGTATGTGTATATTTTAAATCAGTGTAGATTGTTATTCTGGGGTATGAATGTTTGTATGTGTATGTGTGCATATGTATGTGTGTGTATGTGCATGCATACATATACATACATATATATTTTTATATATTCATTTTTTTGTATGGGTGTGTGGGTGTGTGTGTGTGTGTGTGTGTGTGTGTGTGTGTGTGTGTGTGTGTGTGTGTGTGTGTGTGTGTGTGTGTGTATATATATATATATATAAAAAAACACTTTTTATTTATTTATTTTTTATCTTAAAAAGGAAAAAAATATATATCAATTTTTTCGTTTCTTTTTTGATTGAGGGGTACGTTTATTGAGCAAAATCCTTGTTCCGATCTCCTGGACCACAATATGTAAAGGTACTGCTGTCTATGTCGGTTGCGGATGGTTTATGTTTAGACCGGCATTGCTTAGCAATATAATCTTGTGATGCTATATCTTGTTTATCTCAGGGATTGACCCAAGATGACGCTTAAGTGCGCAATATGTTTAAGTTGCAACTTATTATGTTTAGGTTTATTCGATGCTAATTGAACACTTAACTCGCGGGAGCCTCCTCAGTTCATATGTTAGTAGAAGTTCTAGGATAGTGAGAGGTATAGTTGGGATTTTATTTTTGTTTTACCTCTTGTTCGAGGTCTTTGCTTTTTTGGCATCGGCCAGACAATGTTGATTAATTTGATTTCTCCATTTTTTTTTCTCTCCTATTTGTGCATGCCTGTTAAATGTGGGTTGATGGGGGGGGGGGTGTAAGTGTTGGGGAAATTAGGGGAACAGGGTGGGAAGTAAAGGTGCTTGCAGGGGGGAGGGGTTGGTTGGATACTGGTCGGGTATAGGTGCTACATATGCTGATCATGATGGTTTGGTGCACTTTCTTACCTTTTTATCGAGTTACATGTTATGCAGGCCACCATAGGAACTACAAACGAGAGGAGGGCGGGGCTTACATTCACTTCCTGGAATCTCAAGGGTTTAAACGAACCAATTGAGAGAGGCAAGGTCCTAGCCCACTTGAAAGCACTATCGTCGGATATTATATTTTTGCAAGAAACCCATCTGAAAAACAACACTCATAGCAGACTTAATTGGAGGTGGGTGGGGCAAGTGTATCACTCTAACTTCTCTGCCAAAATGAGAGACACAGCGATTCTGGTACGGAAAGGAATTCCCTTTCTACATAAAACCACTATTGCGGATAAAGAGGGTCATTATGTGATCGTAATAGGAGAAATCCACTCTACTTCAGTAACTCTACTAAATATCTATGGGCCAAACTTTGATAACCCCTCTTTTTTAAAAGAGTCCTTGCCCTGATTCCAGATATCTCCCATACTAACCCGGTCATTGGAGGGGACCTTAACTGTGTGCTAGACCAATATTTGGATAGATCCTCTACCTGGCGAACCCCTACCTCCTATTCAAGCGAATTCTTGAACACCTACATAAAAAAATTCAAACTGATTTGATATATGGAGGATGGCTAACCCTACGGGTAGGGAATACTCCTTTTACTCTCATGTTCACAAGGTTTACACTCGAATTGACTACTTTTTGGTTGATGCTAAACTACTCCCCTATACCTGTAATGTGAGGTATCATGATATTATAATCTCGGACCACAGGCCACTCACCTTCTCCCTGAGATTGGGTGACATTGTACCAAACGAGAGGGTCTGGAGGTTGAATCCTCAGCTCCTCACAGAACCAACATTCTGTGAACATTTTAAAGACCAATGACATTTTTCTTTGATACCAATGACAACACAGAGACTTCCCCAGCATTATTGTGGGAAACACTGAAGGCTTATCTAAGAGGCTGTATCATCTCCTTTCAGACTGCCAGGAGTAGGCAAAACAGAGGTAAACTGGAAGAACTGGAGGGACAAATTCACTTACTGGATAGGGAGAATGCTAGCCATCCATCTATGGAGAAACATAAAAAATGACCTCTTTAAAATTGGAATATAATCAGATTCTCTCAGGTAAATTGCTAAATCTTTTCTCTATGCCAAGCAAAAATATTTTGAGTTTGGTGACAAACCACACAAATTACTTGCCAGACAACTTCGAAAAAATGTGAGTGACCGAATGATTCACAAAGTTAAATCTGCATCTGGGGAATTACTCTCTTCCCCCAAAGACATCAATGACAGATTCCGTCAGTTTTATGAGACTCTATATACATCTAAAGCAGATCCTAACCCCTTAATTATGCAAAACTCTTTGGAGGACTGTAATCTCCTGAACCAGGAAGATTCTAACTTCCTGAATGAGGAAAAATCTCTTGAAGAAATTTGAGAAACAATTACATCTCTAAAGAGTGGCAGGACCCCGGGCCCAGATGGATACCCTGGTGAATTCTATAAAACATTCAGCAACATGCTCTCTCCCTACCTGCACAAAATGTTGGTTCAGGCCAATGAGGATGGAGCTCTCCCATCTACTTTGGACGAAGCGTTCATTACAGATATACATAAGAAGGGTAAAGATCCAGAAGAGGTAGGGTCATACAGACCAATATCTCTCCTTAATACAGACCAAAAGATTTGAGCTAAAACTCTGGCTAACAGGCTTAGCACTTTAATTGGCAAATTGGTCCATTCGGACCAGACCGGCTTTGTCCCTAACAGAAACTCCTTCTTCAATCTCAGGCGCCTCTTCAACATTATGAGGTTACCCAACGTGGACCTTGCCGTTATATCTCTTGACGCCGAAAAGGCCTTTGACCAAGTTGAGTGGCCCTATCTATTCAAGGTCCTACAGAAATGTAATATTGGAGATAGGCTCATAAATTGGATGCAGCTTTTATATAGGAACCCCTGTGCGAGAATACTCACTAACCAATCATTGTCGCAATACACGGCTATAATACTAAAGATACTCTAAATAAGATTTCCCTATACACAGATGACAACCTCCTCTATGTAACAGAACCCCAGGCTAGTATTCCAGCTATTCCTGATGTGATCAATTTGTTTGGTACCTTCTCGGGATACAGAATAAATTGGAACAAGAGTGAATTAATGCCCATACGGTTGCAAAACACCTCCTGGCTAGAACATCTCCCAGTTAAGTTATCTTAAGAAAAATTTACCTACCTAGGAATTGTAGTTACCAAACAATACTCTTTACTATTTAAAGAGAATTTCCCCTCTCTGATGCAATAACTCAAGGCAAACATACAATTTTGGAGAACTCTCCCAATTTCTCTGCTCGGAAGAATTAATGCCATTAAAATGGTCTTCCTCCCACAACTGCTCCCAGTATTCATTCCTAAATCCTTTCATAAACAACTGGACTCAATTATCAATAATTTCATCCCAAATTGTATATTTTATTACTGGGCCGCTAACCTCCGCGTTGTTACGTTTCTGTTGGATGACGTACTTCTGGCATCCAGCTGGCTTAGTATGGAGCGTGAGGAGTGTCACCCCTTCTCTATTGGAGCTGTGATTTTGTCGCCTGTCAATCTGGAGATGTCACTTTATTGTAACAATCCTATTATACATAGCACAGTTCGAATCTGGAAGCAAATTAAAGTCCACTTTGAGCTTAGACCAATGTCATTCATGCTCCCTGTCGCCAGGAATCCCTCCTTTGCCCCTTCTAACCTTGATAACACCTTTGAGCAATGGGGAGAGTTGGGGATAAGTACCATAGGGGATTTATATAAAGAAGGGACCTTTGCTTCCTTTGAGTTGCTGAGGGAAACTTATAATCTTCCCAGAATAAATTTTTTCAGATACCTACAAATTAGAGACTATGTTAAAAAACACCTCCCAACATTTGGGAATGCTAAACCTTCCATGTTTGACGGATGCATAAAAATATGCCCCACCTCAGACAAACTGATATCGCGTCTATATGATGCTTTTCAATCTGTTAGCACACCTTCTACAGATGCCATTAAGGCAAAATGGGAGGAAGAACTAGGGACTGACATTTCGGTGGCAGACTGGGAAGAGAGCTTGGAGTATATCCACACATGCTCCATTAATTCCAGACATCGTCTCATACAATTGAAGGTATTACACAGATTACACTATTCCAAAACTAAACTGCAAAGGATATTTCCTGATACATGTGTGATAAATGTCAGGCTGCGCAGGGTACACTACTCCACTGCTTTGCACTATGCTCTAGCTTGCATGGTTATTGGTGTGTGGAATTTTTGGGATCCTCTCTGAAGTTTTGGAGACTTCATTAGACCCAGACCCGCTTCTGATAATCCTGGGAGTGTCTGAGTCCCTAAACAGATTAACCAACCCCCCAAAACAACTCATCTCTTACAGTCTCATTTCCGCAAAAAAATGAATCATGTTGTTTTGGAAAAGGAGGGAAGCGCCCTCTACCAAATTATGGCTCAGTGAATTGGCAAACACTGTACACTTAGAAAGAATTAGATATTTTCTGCACAATAAATGATCAACATTGATCAAATCTGGCAGCCTTTCCTCTCCTACTTGGACGAGTCGGCGCTGTGAATTTGTACTTATTAACGCACCCTCAATTGTAATATTTGAATCTACCTTTGGGCAGCATGTGCTGGCCCCACCACCTGAGCAGTTGTACCCTCTTTCCTTCTACATGTCCTTGTTCTGTATGTCGTGTTTTGTATTATTTGTTTTGCACCCAGAACTCTGGGTCTTGTTGTTCCTGTCTGCTCTTTTATGTTTAGATAATAATTGTATACCTGTCTTGTATATCTATACACCATTCTTGTGTGTGTTCAATAAAAAATATTTGAAACAGAAAAATGTCATTTCTTTTCAATTTTTATTTCACCTTTATTTAACCAGGTAGGCCAGTTGAGAACAAGTTCTCATTTACAACTACGACCTGGCCAAGATAAAGCAAAGCATTGCGACAAAAACAACAACACAGAGTTTTGAAAGCTCTTTACCAGCCGCTACATAAAAACACTCCTGGCACTCTACCTTAAGTGGAGAATGAATGTAACACCTGCTTATGAACCGAACCGCAGGCTGCGAAAGAACACGAGGTATTAAAATAAGGAATAAAGAAGACAAAAGTTATTAGATGAGACATAAGCCCTGTGGCTATGGTTGTGTTTTGTACACTGTCATGCCAGAGCAGATTCAAATATGATATTGTGTTCTGTTTATGGGACGCGGGTGTGTGCATTACAACGCATTCTGCCAGACAATATCCTACTCTGCCTGTTATGAGTAATCACACTGAAACAAGAAGGCAGTGAAGAACTCACAAAGCCCCTCAGAGATGAAATGGCACCCTTGAGGCGTGACAGGAGTGATGGAGGTCATTTTCTCTTCAATGCAGATAACGTAGAGTCCATATGTAGAACTGGTGGGCTACCAGATCATTTCTCTTCACATTGTCCAACGTTACATTATCCAAATGATTTGTCCCCTGGTGAAAATGTGCTTAATGATCTTTGTTTCTGTGGCTATAATTCATTCATTAGTCTAATAGGAAAAGTTGTTAGTTTGATCAGACACACGTAAAGGAAAGTACACTCTGGTGGGAGCTGATCATGTAGAACGGGTTGGAGGAATTTGCATCACTGTGAGAAGTTCTTATTCCGTTGTTTAATTAAGGTATTTCTGGCTCCTCAGGGAACACCCCATCCTGACAGTGACAGTCACATGATGACGATACTGGAAATTCAGAAAGATTATACGACATGACATTGCCGGCGCCAATTTTGCTGATGATAATATTAGAAACCATTCAAGGTCTTACATTGGTGTTTTGCACATCCTCGCTATTTTGAACACAAGCTATATTTCTCAACATCTGGTTAATACCTGATGCAGATTGCTAGCTGACTAAACATACAAGTGAGGCCGCTTGTAAAGTAGCGATATGGTGATGAAAGACATAAGGAGGCAGCTTCTGCTGAGTTCCAATAAAGTTGAGTTCTTCTTCTCTGTCAGTGGCGCTCTTCTTCTCTGTCTGTGGCGCTCTTCTTCTCTGTCTGTGGCGCAAGCTGTGTCTGTCCCGGTTGGAGAGTTATCTGTGTGTCATTGAGAATGCCCATCAGGGCTGTGAAGTGTGGTCTTTGGTTCTCCATGTATCCTGTCTGGCTGTGGCTGCTGTCTTTGTCCATACTCCATCACCTTAATCTTACCCTGCCCGCTTTGATTTAATAAAGCTGCCTGCCTGTCCCAACAGACAGTCATCGCTGATTTACTCTAGACCTGGCTGGTGCATCGCTGTGTGTGTGTTTATATATATATATACATGTGTGTGTGTGTGTGTGTGTGTGTGTGTGTGTGTGTGTGTGTGTGTGTGTGTGTGTGTGTGTGTGTGTGTGTGTGTGTGTGTGTGTGTGTGTGTGTGTGTGTGTGTGTGTGTGTGTGTGTGTGTGTATGTGTGTGTGTGTGTGTGTGAACAGGAGGGTCATGTGTAAAAATGAAAGTGTGTGTACGATTATGTGACTGAGTGGGTTTGTGAGGTCAGAGCTGGTGTCCTTGTGTTGGGTGTTGAACATAATGATCTGAACTACTGTAGTAGGTTAGAGGTCATCTGGTGGTTGAGGCAAGGTTTAGATTGTAGCCTATCAATTGTACATACTCTATTACACTTTGTAGCTGAGAATAAGCAACTCAAGATTGAACTGAATCTACTAGGGTTTAGCTGCAAAACATCTGAAACTAATTACAATCTAGACTTTACCCCCCTGTGATTTCAGTGGTAAACAGAAGCCTTCGAGGTAAACAGTAAATTGAATTGTTTCTGATTAGGCAGAATTAAGATATTATAAAAGTAAGTATATGCTATCACTACCATCAATGCCTGAAATGTATGGTGTCAATTTAATCTGTTAGTTTAAGTTACCCCATTCAACCTTGTAAAAAAGCTGCAGATAGCAGTGTCTAACGAAGAAGCAGATATAACGTAGAAACTACACCCTACCCCTTTACTCTCTCAGAATCACCTTTATAAATATGGCAGCTGCTCCTCTCTCCCCCCTGCCGGTGAGTAGAGTACAGGTGGTGAGGCAGGAAGGCCCGGAGGGCTCTGAGAGGATGCCTGCCATCATGAGAGGATGCCTGCCATCATCACCCCTCCTGGGTCAGTACAGCTCCAGAAGGGCCAGGGGAGCTGCGATGCTGCGCTGGCTATAGGACGTCTTAATGAGGCCCTCTGTCTCTCTGACATGCCTCTACGGCGTCCTGACTGGGTGACAGAACCATTTATCTGGGAAATCTCTCAGCTCAGCCCTCCTTGAAGAGAGGGGTGCAGACTGCAGATAGGTGCGGAGCATGTTCACACAGTATAGCAGACCTCCATGGGTGTCTAAATAGGATGTTTCCATATGCACTGGCTTACTGTGAGTTAATGTTGCGCAACAGCTTGCTATGACATTGTGCAGAGAACGATAAACTCAAGAGAGTTCAGAAAATTCAGAGATTTCCATACCCAACTATAACATCTTCCGTCAAGATAGAACTGCCAAAGGGGGAGGAGTTGCAGTTTACTGCAGAGATGGCCTGCAAAGTAATGTCATACTTTCCAGGTCCATACCCAAACAGTTCGAACTACTAATTTTGAAAATTACTCTCTCCAGAAATAAGTCTCTCACGGTTGCCGCCTGCTACCGACCCCCCTCAGCTCCCAGCTGTGCCCTGGACACCATTTGTGAATTGATCGCCCCCCATCTAGCTTCAGAGTTTGTTCTGTTAGGTGACCTAAACTGGGATATGCTTAACACCCCGCCAGTCCTACAATCTAAGCTAGATGCCCTCAATCTCACACAAATCATCAAGGAACCCACCAGGTACAACCCTAACTCTGTAAACAAGGGCACCCTCATAGACGTCATCCTGACCAACTGGCCCTCCAAATACACCTCCGCTGTCTTCAACCAGGATCTCAGCGATCACTGCCTCATTGCCTGTATCCGCTACGGAGCCGCAGTCAAACGACCACCCCTCATCACTGTCAAACGCTCCCTAAAACACTTCTGTGAGCAGGCCTTTCTAATCGACCTGGCCAGGGTATCCTGGAAGGACATTGACCTCATCCCGTCAGTTGAGGATGCCTGGTCATTCTTTAAAAGTAACTTCCTCACCATCTTAGATAAGCATGCTCCGTTCAAAAAATGCAGAACTAAGAACAGATACAGCCCTTGGTTCACCCCAGACCTGACTGCCCTCGACCAGCACGAAAACATCCTGTGGCGGACTGCAATAGCATCGAATAGTCCCCGTGATATGCAACTGTTCAGGGAAGTCCGGAACCAATACACGCAGTCAGTCAGGAAAGCTAAGGCCAGCTTCTTCAGGCAGAAGTTTGCATCCTGTAGCTCCAACTCCAAAAAGTTCTGGGACACTGTGAAGTCCATGGAGAACAAGAGCACCTCCTCCCAGCTGCCCACTGCACTGAGGCTAGGTAACACGGTCACCACTGATAAATCCATGATTATCGAAAACTTCAATAAGCATTTCTCAAGGGCTGGCCATGCCTTCCGCCTGGCTACTTCAACCTCGGCCAACAGCTCCGCCCCCCCCGCAGCTCCTCGCCCAAGCCTCTCCAGGTTCTCCTTTACCCAAATCCAGATAGCAGATGTTCTGAAAGAGCTGCAAAACCTGGACCCGTACAAATCAGCTGGGCTTGACAATCTGGACCCTCTATTTCTGAAACTATCTGCCACCATTGTCGCAACCCCTATTACCAGCCTGTTCAACCTCTCTTTCATCTCGTCTGAGATCCCCAAGGATTGGAAAGCTGCCGCAGTCATCCCCCTCTTCAAAGGGGGAGACACCCTGGACCCAAACTGTTACAGACCTATATCCATCCTGCCCTGCCTATCTAAGGTCTTCGAAAGCCAAGTCAACAAACAGGTCACTGACCATCTCGAATCCCACCGTACCTTCTCCGCTGTGCAATCTGGTTTCCGAGCCGGTCATGGGTGCACCTCAGCCACACTCAAGGTACTAAACGACATCATAACCGCCATCGATAAAAGACAGTACTGTGCAGCCGTCTTCATCGACCTCGCCAAGGCTTTCGACTCTGTCAATCACCATATTCTTATCGGCAGACTCAGTAGCCTCGGTTTTTCGGATGACTGCCTTGCCTGGTTCACCAATTACTTTGCAGACAGAGTTCAGTGTGTCAAATCGGAGGGCATGCTGTCCGGTCCTCTGGCAGTCTCTATGGGGGTGCCACAGGGTTCAATTCTCGGGCCGACTCTTTTCTCTGTGTATATCAATGATGTTGCTCTTGCTGCGGGCGATTCCCTGATCCACCTCTACGCAGACGACACCATTCTATATACTTTCGGCCCGTCTTTGGACACTGTGCTATCTAACCTCCAAACAAGCTTCAATGCCATACAACACTCCTTCCGTGGCCTCCAACTGCTCTTAAACGCTAGTAAAACCAAATGCATGCTTTTCAACCGGTCGCTGCCTGCACCTGCATGCCCGACTAGCATCACCACCCTGGATGGTTCCGACCTAGAATATGTGGACGTCTATAAGTACCTAGGTGTCTGGCTAGACTGCAAACTCTCCTTCCAGACTCATATCAAACATCTCCAATCGAAAATCAAATCAAGAGTCGGCTTTCTATTCCGCAACAAAGCCTCCTTCACTCAAGCCGCCAAGCTTACCCTAGTAAAACTGACTATCCTACCGATCCTCGACTTCGGCGATGTCATCTACAAAATGGCTTCCAATACTCAGCAAACTGGATGCAGTCTATCACAGTGCCATCCGTTTTGTCACTAAAGCACCTTATACTACCCACCACTGCGACTTGTATGCTCTAGTCGGCTGGCCCTCGCTACATATTCGTCGCCAGACCCACTGGCTCCAGGTCATCTACAAGTCTATGCTAGGTAAAGCTCCGCCTTATCTCAGCTCACTGGTCACGATGGCAACACCCATCCGTAGCACGCGCTCCAGCAGGTGTATCTCACTGATCATCCCTAAAGCCAACACCTCATTTGGCCGCCTTTCGTTCCAGTACTCTGCTGCCTGTGACTGGAACGAATTGCAAAAATCGCTGAAGTTGGAGACTTTCATCTCCCTCACCAACTTCAAACATCAGCTATCTGAGCAGCTAACCGATCGCTGCAGCTGTACATAGTCTATTGGTAAATAGCCCACCCTTTTCACCTACCTCATCCCCGTACTGTTTTTATTTATTTACTTTTCTGCTCTTCTGCACACCAATATCTCTACCTGTACATGACCATCTGATCTTTTATCACTCCAGTGTTAATCTGCAAAATTGTAATTATTTGCCTACCTCCTCATGCCTTTTGCACACATTGTATATAGACCCCCCCTTCGTTTTCTACTGTGTTATTGACTTGTTAATTGTTTACTCCATGTGTAACTCTTTGTTGTATGCTCACACTGCTATGCTTTATCTTGGCCAGGTCGCAGTTGCAAATGAGAACTTGTTCTCAACTAGCCTACCTGGTTAAATAAAGGTGAAATAAAAATAAAAAATAAATAAAATATGCAGCAAATAGTAGACATGAAGTTATACTCAAATTGTCTCTGGTATAAGCAAGCAAATGGTTTCATCGCTATTCTACCTAGGGGGTGCATTGGACACCCCCTGGGTAGAATAGTTTGCATCATGAACTACGGGGGATTTAATCTATTTATTGTCACTCCCTGATCTGTTTCACCTGTCTTTGTGATTGTCTCCACCCCCCTCCAGGTGTTGCCCATCTTCCCCATTATCCCCTGTGTATTTATACCTGTGTTCTCTGTTTGTCGCTGGCCAGTTCGTCTTGTTTGTCATGTCAACCAGCGTGTGTTGTATCAGCTCCTGCTTTTCACCAGTCTCTCTTTTCTCGTCCTCCTTGTTTTGACCCTTGCCTGTCCTGACCCTGAGCCCGCCCACCTGACCACTCTGCCTGCCCCTGACCCTAAGCCTGCCTGCCGTCCTGTACCTTTGCCCCACCTCTGGATTACCGACCTCTGCCTGACCTGTACCTTTGCCCCTGTTGCTGTAATAAACATTGTTACTTCAACTCGGTCTGCTTCTGGGTCTTACCTTTATCCTGATAATTCATATTATGTTTTTAGAGTCATCGCAATTTCCCCTCACGCAATCCCTGGTGAAATTGACGTTTTATGTCCAAAGACTCTAGCATTTCCATTTGATACCCCTTAGAGACTAGTATAATTCTCCTTTTACAGAAAAACATATTTGCACCGCTATCAAACTGTTAAGTGCTTTGAAAATACCCTATAGCTAGAATAACCCATTAAACAGGCCTGCCAGTGTTTCCATTTTGAAATACTCAGGAGTGAAAGCCCATAATGCAATGTTCTAGCATTCGGTGTCCCTCTGCGCCAATTGTCAGGGCCCGGGTTCCAAGTATGAGCTGCTGCTCTATCATGGTTCAGGAGTATGACGAGGCTTGACTCTCAGGGTTCTGTGGCTGTTATAGATCTTAGGGTCTATTCTAAAATGTTCGTCAATGAGAATCACCTCTTAGCTGACGTCTTAACCAGCTCTCCCTGTTGTCTACTTTGTGCCTTCCTACCAGCTGTAGTGCGTGTCTCTGCTCACTGCCTTCTATAACGTCTTGATTATACCATTTTGAAAAGCTGTTCGTCAATCAGCCTCTGCTGGTGTGTGACAATAGGCTACATCTCTGGAATGCAGAGCTCTCACTGCTCTCTATTCCACATCTCTGTATATTTGTTAAAATGATGGATATCTTTGTGTTTACTTGAATTGTTATTCTCAGACTGCCTTCCCTAGATATTGATCAACCTCAAATGCTCTCAGCAACCTTTTATCCGTCACAGATGAGTTGCTTGCAGTTGTCTAAGAAAGTGGTGCATGCTATTTTACAGGAACATACCGTACACATGTGTTTTTGTGTTTTTCTCCATGGGTGAATATGTCTGCAGCAGCTTGTTCATTCCGACGTACCGGCATGAGTCTCAGACACCGGGGGCTGGAGTTGACCGTGTTCAGACAACACATCTTCTCTGCTGCTCCCTGTATGAATATCAATGCGACTGAATCAACGAGATTGATTAGAGGGGTCTGTTGTTTAACCCCAGGGCCGAGCGCTCCAGTTATTAATTTGTTTACTTAGCTATTAGCATTGCTTTCTGTTTTTCTCTCCCACTCAGTATGTCCCAGTATATTCCTGCTTTGTGTTAACTGCGCTCATTAAGGAGAACGAGGAGAATGAGGAGGCGGAAGGCCTTTCCCGTCACGACGCCAGCGAGGTGATTTAGAGAATGACAATGCAAGCATTATAGTAGTTGACCCTGGTGCAGGTAGAGCCCGCGGCTGGCACTTGTTGTCCTAGACCTTGTCACTCATAGAGTTGTCATACCTGTGACTAATATAGGTTCAGTTGAAGCTGGCCAAGTGAGCAGTCCCTACACTGATACCATGAATTGTGGTATTCCATGTTTTCCTGACTGACTACATCAACTCTTTTTTTGTGTTATTAATTTAGCATGCGGGAGGAAGATCATGTTGAAACAGCTGTTGATCTTGCGTAGTGCTCTTTGGAAAATGCATTGTGTTCTATTTTGGACTTCTAATATTCTTGATATGATTTCGAGGTTCTTCTCTCATCAACTGAACAACAATGAATTTGGCTCTGTACTTGGAGATGACTGGCAATCATCAAGCATGACATCCATACAGAAACTAGCGTAATGGACTGAAGGATTCATTTATGTTAATATTGGAAGACATTGACAAGAGGGGTGATTGCTTATTAAATCTTCCTCTGGAACTAGCGTATATAATTGTACACAGTCATGAAACCTCCACTCAACCAGTCTTCTATTGCAACTTTTCAATCAAACGCTTCCCTCTTGTACATTTCCCATGTAATCTGTTTATGAGGCAATTTCAGATTTGTGCGTAAACAGCCCAACAACTGCACAATTAGCTCAATGTGAGATGAATATCAACGAGATTCTGTTGCCACCCCCCTCGCTGCTGTCTGACTACAAAAACAGCCGGTTGGAGAATGGACCCCCCCCATTTTAATGGCTAAAGGAAGCAGGCAGTGAATACTACAGGCTAGTAAACCGCCCCGATAATGACATTCAGAGGTCAGGGGATTTGTTTTTTTCCCCCACATATTATCTAAAACCTGATAAGCAGGTCTGTTCACTCTGTGCTCTCGGACAAAACCATGCAGCCTCTGCATATTTATTCAACCTCATCCCATCCCCCTAGAAATCCCTGCTATTGAAAAGTGGGCTTTTACAGTGTTCATCATCCTTTGGAGGAAAGCAGTCTATTCTGCTGAGCTCTGACTTTACACTGGGATAAAAAGATTTCTGCCTAAAGTTCAGGGGAGAGACTGGGAGAGAATGGTGCGAGGGTTAGCCAGCCACAGGAGGGCTGATAAGAAGTGAATCAATATTAAATCTGTGCCATAAAGGTTAGCTCACACATTATGGCCAACTACTGTCTTTCACCATCCAGCACAGTGAGATTTGATTGATTTGATTTGATCAGGTTAATCTTGATGGCAATGCTTGACCTTCCTTTCAAACCTACCAGTATTAAATCTATGTAGATCAGACCTAAACATTTGAAGGCTGTGAGAAATGGGAACGGTGCGTGTGGAGCGCTGTATGAACTCATCATCAGGCAGTAGAGTGAATCAACGGTGGCACTCCCAGAGGTTTAGTAGCTGATGGGAAAAGAACGGAGGAGGGGTTTTCTCTGAGATAATATAATTACATTCACAACTAGAAAGAATTCCGGCGAGGAGTCCTTTTAAAATTAAATTTCCCTCTGCAAGAGGAATAGCAGGGGATACTCCTGGAAAAGCAGGCGAGGATATCTGGGTGAAACAAAGGTTACAGGATGGAGAGGACGTCTTCTCTCTCAACTCTGATGTAATACTATCTGAGGTCAGAGGTTACTACAGTGACAGAGATTTAGGCTATTCTGTTCCCTTTGTAGTTTACACGATGCAATTCTCATCGCTTAACTGTGAACTCCTGGCAGGAACATATAGGAATATACAGCTTTTTTTGTGTGAATGAATGCATTGTTTAAGCTGTCGATTTGAACTCTGTGAGAACTTGTACAGTTTGTATGTTTGACGTTGCAATTGCTGCAATACCGATGGCATCTCATTGGCTCTTTCAGATATTGCTATTTTGCGTTGTTTGGTTCTGTTTCCATCGAGAATTGGTTTGTGTTTAATGGATACAACGCTTATTTTAAAATTGACTTTTTGTTTTCAAATTTCCTGCCATAACAATGGCCATAGTAAACGCAAATGCTGTTGTGTACGAGAGAAAAGATGGGAATAACTACCGAACCTAGTAAATCCCGTCCCAAACATCAGTGACACTCCCACGGGCAAAGACCAGGATATTGTGTTGTCATCTACAGTCAACAATGCACGGGATGGATTATCAGAAAACAAAAGGAACTAGTATGTTTAGTATTCAGAAGGTCTGGTCACAATCTGCCAATGGCAAAAACAAGTCCTCTCCCCACCTCGGCCCTATCTTCAGGCCATTCAGATAAATATCCCAACATATTCCTTCAGCATTTATTATTTCACTGTTTTCCACTGTAATGTTGATCTTGCCCGTGCAGAAAAGCCCTCTGCTGTCATGTCCATGTGGGAGAATTGAATTCTTCGGTGAGTGGTGAAGAGGACTTTACGTTCCTGCACGGCACTGATAACTTTCTGCATTTGACCACGTATTGTGTCGAGCCGAGTGGCTCCTGAAAGCAAAAGTACTGTAAGTTGCTTCTTCCCGAAAGGACGCTAAATAGATTCACACTCTTACATCCGTTAAAGTTTAGAGTTGAAATGTGGACAAATGTTTTGAAAAGGAAATAGAGGAGATTGAATTAGGGCAGACTTGAAATAAGAATGCGACTTGATCTTTACATTTTCATATTTTGGTGCCCTTCTAGGATATAAAAACAATTTCACACACGCTTTCCGTACATAATGAAATGGGAATGCATAATGCATTACCTATCCATTGTGATCAAGTTTGGAAGGTGTGTTTCGAATAGTCAGCAGTTTATTTCGGACTCTGATGGCTTCCTAACTAATTAGTCAAGCCTCGACATGAAACCTGTCAACTAGATGGTACCCAGGTCTGCTGCTTCTACAAATGACAAGAGAGAAAGTTCTGGAAATGCTCCATTGACATCCATGTGATTGGTCATTTTTTGCCTCTGTCTCGCTATTTATTTCCATCTCTCACTCTCTTAGCTGGCAGTCCTATCTAACAAAGTCATATTTTTCTCCAAATGCCACTTTCAGGGCAAAAATAGTAGCTTAATAATCATGAACTCTGTAATCTGAGTAGATCTACATGTAGGTGTACGTGGGGTTTTGACTCCAAAAGTGTGAAATACCACTATTGGAACTGGCCAAAACAGGCAGCTTAGACACCATTTCCATGCAGCAAGTCACCCCTCCCAAACTCTCTCCATTCCGCAGCCATTTTCCAGAGCGATTTCTGAGTATAATAGCACTCACAAATCATCCGCTGGGCATTGGAGTCTGGGAAATTGATGTCCCTTCATTTCAAAACAATGGAGGTGCCTTATGAGGGGGCTCATGATGTCATAACTTCAGGGGCTGACAGACTGGGCAGGGAGAGGGAACGTGGCCCGTGGACGGGTGCAGGGCCAATGGAACCCTAGGCAGGTACAACTCAATCAATCCCTGCACTGGGGAGACGCGGGGCTGTGGTCCAAGTAGCCAGCAGACATGCTCAATCACATCTCCTCACAGTGAACAAATTGACAGCCTTTACTCTGGGAATCAGACCCTCCTAATCAGCCCCAGTCTGCCAGCCTCTCTTTCTCTCCTTACCAATCTTACATGCACAGAAACAGGTAATTCAAAGGATAATCTAAGACCATGTACCTCATCATTCTGGCAGACACCGCCTGCACAATGCCTCATTGGGTCAACCAGGCAAAGCATTGAGATCAAAAGTATTCAAAGTTTTTCAAAGTTGCATGATAAACTGAAGACAAAAAGAGAGAGAGAGAGTGATGTGTTGTCGTAGAAGTTCGGTTTTTATACGTCTCTCAGTCCACCAATACACAGTCAGGCAGGCTAATATCAGTGTGGATTAAAGAGCTGCTGGGGGTTGTGTGAGAGACATTGACTAATAAATAATTCATGCAGGCCAGTGGAGGAAGTCGATAAATCTCCAGTTTTTGAGTCCTGCATGCAATTTAGAGGGCTGGGCACCGTTGGAACGGACGTTCCACTGATTTAAACCCATAGATGAGACGAATAAAACCATAATTTCTAAGGGGAAATTCAAATCATCAACCCTATCCATCAAACCCCTTCTGTGTTCTTTTGATTAATGTTGCTTCCCTGTGGGTTTATATGAGAGCAAGGGTTACCACACCTTCCTAAGAAAATATTAAAAAGACACTTACATACTGGATTACTCCCAACCAAGGTTGAATTGGAAGTGGATTGACTTGGCTGGGCTCCTGGCTACACACCTGGTCTCATACATACATATGGAACGCGACTGCGTTTTTGAAGGAGTCGCCCCACGGTAGTAGAACCTTTTCACACCGGAGGCACTGTGTCCTGCCTCACCAAATCCAACCATCACTTCAAAGAGACAGGACAACGGTGATCTTTGCATGACGGATGGGGCTTTCCTGGCTCTAAGCACTGGGCAATGAGTCGCTATGCGTATCTGGGTCTCGCACACCATGGCCTTCCAACAGTCACAAATAACACAGACACTAGAACGCCACCCAATCAGGATGGAACCAGCCACCACCCCCGTTCAATGTAAAATGGATGCCTGGTCTGGTTTGTGGAGATCATAGCAAGGCTGGCAGGATACGCATCCGGGGGAATGTGAGGAGACGGTGTGTGGAGTGATGATGTGCTTTTCCCTGTGCTGTCACCGAGGCTGTGGCATGGATGGCTGCTTTACAGACTCTGAGCCGGGGACTGATGGCAGAACGTGAAGAAAACAGATGGGGGGGGGGGATCTCTGTCTGCTTACGTTTGTCAGCGAGGGTCACTGTCACGACGAATCCTCTGATGTAAATGAGGCTATCCGCACCGTCTTGAGACACACACACACACCTCTCTTTCTCAGAACAGAGCACATCTCCAGGGCTGTCAGACAGGGTTGTGAGGTTAAGGGAGGTTGGCACAGCAGAGCAGGAGCAGAGCAGGCTGACTGTCAATGCTGTTGACAGCAAGACGGACAAACCAATACTTGAGGGAGCAACAGGCCCACTTTCCCTGTTTTATTAACACACTGTCCTGTCAGGCATGGATGTCTCCCAAATGCATACTAACCCTCCTTCATCATCCTTCATGACCTGCTATCATTCACCTTAATTTCTTAAGACATCAGTATACACTCATTCACATCCTATCATAAACACCCTACTCCTCCCGCCCCCCCCCCCCCCCCCCCCCTCCCCACTCACCCCTCCTCTAAACCCAAACAGTACGCTTTCCCCCCGTTCAGGCCTCCGGATCCATATATGAGAAGTTATTGGGCCAGGCCGGCTGGAGGTAGCACAGTCATTTCTCACCACTCTGTGCCTCGGAGGAGAGTCGGTGATCCCAGTCAACATTAACATCAGCTTTCTGGAGCAGGGCCTCCATTAAGAACCAGCTGCATGGGAAAAGCCCATCACAGCGCTAAGGCGAGAAGCAGAGCTAGAGAGAACACACGAGGGGAGGGAGGGAGATGGAGACAGACAGGAAATATGAGGAGACTGTGGGGAGAGGAGAGGGAGAAGGTGGGGAGAGGAGAGGGAGAAGGTGGGGAGAGGAAAGGGAGAAGGTGGGGAGAAGAGAGGGAGAATAATGAACAGAAACAGAGGAGGAAGGAGGTCAGGTTGCGATGGAAAGGAGAACAACTGAACCAATAAATCACAAGTTAATAGATCACTGGAAAGACGTCCCCTAGGGATCTCTTTCCAGAGCCACGAAATTACACAGCTTAATTCTCAATTAACTCAGTATAAGAATCCGGGTCCTTCTGGATTAATTCCAAGGTATGTGATGCCTGATGTGATGGCAGACATAATGATTCTATCCAGCCTATTTCAAATATTTTTGCTTACAGGTTGATACACTGGGAGACAGGAGGCCATATTGGTTTGGATCTATGGAGACGTATTCCAAATGAATCAGGTATAAATCAACTAGGAAGGCTGAATAAGTGGTACTACTCTGGAGACCTTTCCATCATAGCCAATAAGTGGTTGATCCTCCAAGTCTAAGCCACTGTCATCCTGTTCACACAGGTTAAAATGTTAGTCATTGTTTACATGTTTTTCTTTTCTCATTCATGTCACCTAGACTTAATGCTCTCTCCTGACATTATCGCTGCTAGTGAGTTTAAGTGCAGTTCATCATTCCACTGCCCAAAACTGTGAAAGCTGTCACGCCTCCAGACTTCAGTCAATAGGCAAGACCATGGTGAGTCACCACTGGCTCGCAGAAATGTTCTCTCACCATGCACATAATAATGAGAAGGATCTGAGTGACCTTAAAGGCAAAATGAGGCCGTTTGGTCGACAGCACCACTCAGCCAACACCAGCCAATTCAGAACCAATGTCTGTGGAGTAAAGATGATATCTACATTGAATGCACATACGTTTAGTCTGATGGAATAAAGCAGAGCAGATTTCTCATTCAACTTTTTTTGGCATGTATTCATCTCTATACAAGCCTATTGTCATATATCCAAAGACATTCTGTTATTTACAGAAGAAAGTAGTTACTCTTTGGCAACCAATCCCTCCCTTTTCCCTGTAGTTCTGTTTAACTACAACAAAGACAGCATTGCAGCCTGCTGTTTATACTCACAACAGGACGTGCTTGTTGAAACGAGCTGCGGGCTTTTCTCTAATGAAAGCCAGGGGTATTTAAGGATGGGGACTGACTGGTAAAAACTACAAAGATTTTGTCTGTACCTACAGCCACCTCAGAACGTAGGACGTAGGACGTAGGCCAATACGTCACAGACACACTCATCACACGGCATCTGGTCTGATA
The DNA here is from genome assembly GCF_002021735.2 of Oncorhynchus kisutch. Taxonomy (NCBI): domain Eukaryota; kingdom Metazoa; phylum Chordata; class Actinopteri; order Salmoniformes; family Salmonidae; genus Oncorhynchus; species Oncorhynchus kisutch. The sequence continues at coordinate 3,658,393 of NC_034182.2, forward strand.
TATCTATGGCCAGGTTGCCACCATCCTGACTGATGAGATAGACCAGTAGGACAATACCCAAATACCTTCCACCTCCACGTTCATGGAACACGGTGAAGCAGAGAGAATAGTGTCTCCTGCATTCTAACAGCTCCCAATTATCTCTTGTCTCTGAGCCGAAGCCCCTCTGATTTTGTCCTTGGAATTATTATTTTTTTTATTGCTCGCTTGCCTGTTCATTGTTCTCTACTCGTCTTTGTTCCAGCTGGTCTGACAAGCCCAGAGTTTTTCTCTGGTTGTGCTTCTTGTTCTTTTTCTTTAGCGTCCTGCCTCCTTTCTTGGATGGTTCCCGGAGAGGTCTGTCAGAGGGTGTGAATTCAGAGAATCTATCCCCCGAGTGTTTTTGTGTTACACGGACACACTGTATTCTCTGGGCCCCCTCGGCAACCCTGTCTCTGTCAACTCAAAGTAACAGCATATCAGACGGGGCCGTTCAGTTTGACACGGCCAGCTGACTCAACGGGGAGTCTAAAGATAATAACGGACATAATAAATCCTTTCATAAACCCACAGAACTCGCATATAAATACCACATGGAATCATGGGGGGACGGCCGTGCACAGTTCCTAAAACGCACACAAATGGCTGAAATACACTCTTTCTCCATGGCATTTATTCCAAATGTCAATTCAGCCACCTGGAAAGGGTTTTTGTCCACAATGGTTCCTTCATGAATGTCGGGTCGAGTCATGGATCTGGGTGCAACAGGTCTACAGGCCAAATGGCTGGTCGTTTCTCTCACCGACAGCCTGAGGTTGAGAAAGTTAGCTAGATATCTAGGTATTGGATGATCCGGACATGTTGTGCTTCTGGCTTATGGAAATGTCTCTGAAATATCATATGTCTGGAGTCATCCTGGTCTTGTTTTGATAGTGGAAGTATGTCATGACCCTGTTTCCTCTTTGTCCCAGTCGCTCTTCCTCCTTGGGATATATCTACATCCTCCAGTGATTTCCCTCCACTGTCCCCCCGGGCACAGCTAGACACACATCTTTGCTCTTTCTGAGAAATAACAAGAAAATAACAGACATCTACGAAATGCCATCCAAGACTAACAAGACAGCGGTTTTTACAACCATTATCTGGACTTTGTCTTGCGTTTACGTATAGTTAGACAGAATGGACAGCCGCAGTAAATCTAACCAGCTGAGCACATAAAAGAACTGGGCTTTACTACACAACATAGTGGAAAAAGAAACAAAAGGTGAGATGAGTTATACCTGAAGCTACAGTATAAACAGGCCTGCACTCACAAATGCACAAGAATGAACTGAGGCACTGCTGAATCTGTAACCTCAAACGATCATTGCCTGCATTAGTATCGCTCGGTTTTAACACGTGCTCAACATGATCCACCACCATAGTGGTTAGAGTGTTGGGCCAGTAACCGAAAGGTTGCTGGATTGAATCCCAGAGAAAAACAAAATGAGGAAAGACACATTTCAATTGAATGCAGTAGGTTGTACAACTGACTAGGTATCCCCCTTTCCCTTCCTGCTCCTTAAATTAGCCAGCGTCTTGGACAGGTGCATTTTTCTCTGCTATGGTTTCGTCATTATCTTCAGTTCAGGGCCTGTGTTTAGCTGGTGAGAGCGTGTGGGCCTGTACAAAATTGAGCTTTTGTGTGAAGCAGTAGTCTCTCCACTACTCTAATTGAAGTTTAATTTTCGCAGATTGCCTTTTTTTCTCCACTGACACTGGTATGGGAGAAGCACAATTGCTTTGTAAAATTGCATAGGCAATTTACAGACTTGCTTCTTTGGCACATTCTGCAGTTCTGAACATTCACCCCAAAAAATTATAGTATTTATGTTGCAAGAGGCTAGCAACAGGACTAAACGGAGAAATGGATTGATGCTGTAATTTCGTGCCAATTCCTTTCAATGGTACATTTTGGCAGTATCTACTCAGCAGAGAATGAAATAAAGCGTTCTAGTTTGACGAGGGGGGGGGGGGGGGGCATTTAGGGTTCCTTAATGGTCGGAGGACAGGACCAGGGCAAAGGTGACATAGAACTACAGAGGTTTACAATAAGGATTAGTAATTAAGATGTGAAGGCCTTTTAAGACTACAATTGCATTTAAAGTGTGAAAATGACCTTTAAAACCATGTTAGTCCTTTACATAGGGGCTGAAAACACTTAGTTCTTGAAAGTGAATGGCTGAGGATGGGAAAACAACAGATCCACTAGGGCAGGGGAAATGCTGAATTAATTCAAGAAATACACATGATTAACCTATCACCTTGGTAGACATGTCAACCTTTGGGGGGAGCCCAGTATCCAGGAGAAAGAGGGCATCATTGTAAGGTACATTCTTTTTGGTTCCAGGTAGAACCCTTTTTGGTTCCAGGCAGAACTCTTTTAGGTTCCATGTAGAGCCCTCTGTGGAAAAAGTTTTACATGGAAACCAAAAGGGTTCTACCTGGAACAAAAAAGGGTTCTTCAAAGGGTTCTCCTATGGAGACAGCCGAAGAACTGTTTTAGGTTCTAGATAGCACCTTTTTTTCTAAGTGTGTAGATGAGAAACAGGAAATAGAGATGATGACGGTGATCCAGGGAATGGTGAATGAAGAGAAAAGGATGGACATAGGAGTTTGTGTGTGTGTGTGTGTGTGTGTGTGTGTGTGTGTGTGTGTGTGTGTGTGTGTGTGTGTGTGTGTGTGTGTGTGTGTGTGTGTGTGTGTGTGTGTGTGTGTGTGTGTGTGTGTGTGTGTGTGTGTGTGTGTGTGTGTGTGTGTGTGTGTGTGCGTATGTGTGCCAGTGTGCTGTGTGACCATGAGTTTATGTGCGTGTGTATCTGTATGGCTTCCTGGAGTGTGAATGTCAAATGTTTGAGATGCTATCTTTCTTTCTGACATAACACAAACCCATTCAGACAGTCTCACTGGTCATGTTAGTGGCTGTGAATGATTAAAGGCCCAGTCCTGTCAGACTCTGCCTGAAAGAGCTCAAACTCGCCAGGACTGTAGGGAGACATTTTTTCAGCCTCGTATCATCGTCCCTCTTAATGTCTAATTGCTCGTTAGTGTTCATGACCCGAAAGGGGAGAAATTGAAACAAGGCTCTCTCACAAACATTCATACAGTCAGCAACAGTAACAGCAGTGGAAAACATCCCTCTAGAGTCCAGTATATTCTGTCTGTGCAGAGTTGGTAACAATAACAGCCAGATGAGCCAGGCTGGCTGTATCATTCTCTACCTACTGAGTCTAGAATGGGGATTGGGAAAACGAATCACCCCTTAACACTTTCCTCTCTTGGACTCATTCTCTGTGTCCCTCGCCATCAAATGCAACTCCAATAGCCAGCCTGTGTGTGAGAGGTCAGAGGGCAGGGAGGGAAAACCATCTCTCCATGTCTTCTGTCTTCCAATCTTCCAATCCCACATCATGGAGGAATTAGATCTGGCTGCAAAATTACAATGTCACTGCTCCGCCATGGTTCCAACCGGAGCGGGGAGTGCTGAATGTTTTATGGAGCCAATAATAATGGAGCTAGAAGCGCAGTGCCGGATTTATCCGGTGCCGAGGCTTAGTGCAATTAAGCACCCGGAATGGCAGCCGGAATTATTACTGGATGAGTGGCAGGACTTAGGAACACCTGAGGCTTCCTCAGCTGTGTCTGAGAACTGAAAACAGGCAGAGAAATATCTTGTGATATCGATGGTACTACTACTTAGTACTACTACTATTACTAAGCAGTCTTGGTTCTCTGTTATGATACAACAAAGGATTCGGCACTGTTTACAGACAGCAGTGGGGAAGCTCGTTCTTCCATCTCTAAGCTGTGTCCCAACAATAGCTGATAGGCTAGCTGCTAGCCCAAGGGTAATGCAGTGAACCCTCTTGATTAGAATGGAACAGTGTCACGGTGCACCTCAAAGATACTGCAACCTTTTAGATGCCTGGTTAATTCAGAGGGAGCAGACCAGGAAAGAGAGTTAGAGAGAGATGCAGCATGGATGATTCATTACAATGATATCAACAGATCTTCAATTTTCTCCGGCCATGATTAAAGCATGTTGACGATTATTGGGATGAATCCTGTCCTGGAGGGTTACGTTTCAAATCCGATTGTATAACTTTGTGGCTGTGCCAGCTAGTGACTACCCTGCAGAGCTTCCTCCAGTACATAAGCTTTTACATAAGTCATCCCAATAAATGCCAACCTGCATGATTGAATGTATTCAGGTCTCCCCCTGTGGGACACTAAACAGATCACCTAGAACCAATTTTGAAGAGTAATGGCTTCTGATGTATTCTATCAAACTTTTACACTACAATCATCACTGGGTTCATCTGAGGTAGTGTAATTCACCACCGTATAGACTAGAGAGCCCTGAAATACTAAACGGCAAGCTTGGGTTTTACAACCAATTACCGGGTCACTACATCTCTTCAGCATTTTTTATGAAATATGCTGACACAATGCACAGAAGAAGAAGAAAAACACACGACATACCGGTTCAACGACCTCCTATAGTCTGTAGGAAATGCAATGACACTATTTTATTTGATCCATACTTCACAGTGCTAGACAAAGATCTGGAGGAGCATCACTCAGTGCTGTGGAGTTCCTACGTTACACACTATATAAGTTCTGACTCCTTCAACGTCAGATAAATAACCCATCACCTGCTCCAGGTGTAATGACTGCTGTTATGACAGCACAATTCAGCTGGATTTTACGCGCCGTGGCTGGTTTGATTGTCCGAAATTGTCAATGTTCCTTGAGCTGAATCGCAGGCTTGCGAGAACCCTATTATTACAGGATATAGGCTACAGAGTTGTATCAGGAAATCATGCAACATGCAATTTGGAGCGGAGATGGGCATGCTGTATCTCGACACATCTCCGTGTTCTGAGTGGTGGTGACTAGCATGGTCAATGTAGCTGCTCAAGAAACCGTGTGGAGAGGACTTGCTAAACATCCTTACCGCTCCATTGTGCTCAACACGTTAGTGTGGAAGGTTTGCACATGCTCTTATTCCATTATCCCATTTTAGCCTAATTACATCCTCTTCCTTAACAAGCCTCCATCGCTGGTGCCTCAGCTTATCCATACAAAGCTCAATGAAAAAGTGTGTTTTAACACCAGCAGCTCAGCGTAGATGTGGCAGCCTGCTGTGGTTGAAAGCGTGATAATCAGGCATTCCTTTCAACTGGTGCCATCTCTCAGCTCCACTGATGTCCACCGCACCACTGCTCCATTAGCCCCACAACCGCTGGGTTACTGCTCTAAAGGCCTACGTCCGTTGAATCAAACACATAACCGACTAAATGTAAACTTTTAAAAAGACACCTTTGCTCCTCACTGCTATATCAAATGCACGCCTGGTGCCAGCCTCTCAAACATTCCATTAGAGCCTGGGTTAATTTAAAAGTGAGCATACATGATGTGCACATGGTGGGAATGTATAGGCAAAGCTAGGAGCGCATTATGTGTTAAGTGTTACCTTTGCAATTGTATTCAACAAGTGAGTAATTATCATGCCTGTTCTGCTCTCACCCTCAGTGGGGAAACCTCTTGTTTTCAGGGATACAGTATTTTCAACCTAGCTTCCTTTCCTCCTGAAAACCGGATGCGGGGACCCCGCTCAGGTGTTTGGTTTACGCCTGCTATCTTAAGTTACTTTGCTCCTAAACAGCTGCTCTTTCAAGTGAGGCAGGGAACCTGTGTGACTTCCAGAGGCCCCTCTCAAGCAGACACTTGCTGCTCTCCTAACAGACCACAACTCTATAGATGGCTTATATGCAAAACATGAAAGCCATTTAGAAAAATGTAAGTAACTAATATGTTCTGGAGCAGCAACAACTTAAAAATCACAATAGGTCATTCATCTTAATTACAATTGTCCACCATACCTGCTGGTGGCATCGGCTCACTGCATGTCATGAAGGGGTGAGGAACTCCAGCTGAGCTACTGTACAATAAACCTCCACTTCCACTGTCAAACAGTCTCCATTGTGTTCAGCCCAGGAAGAAGTCTCCGGATGGGGTCAGCTTGGGATGCCCCTATAGAGAAAACACACAAATAGCATCTCACTAAATGGCAACTCTCTCTGCCAAATCAATATAGCCTGTCAATTTGTCCCACCTTTAGTGGGATGACATTGAACAAACTCCACATCTATCTCATGGTTGGTGTAGATACATTGGAGAATGAGTGTAAAACAAAAATTAACACTGATAAAAAAACGACCCTATAGGTAAAAATGAATCAATTCATAGCTTCTCCCTACACACAAACTCAAATCCCATTCTTCCTCTTTACTCACATTGTTAGTAAGCCAGCATGTCAACCACAGCAGCCAATATGCAGCGTAACATATTCACATTGATACAGATCTCCAAGTCTATAGAATATAGGTTATGAGCCCTATACAGCGTGTTACCCTAAGGGTTAGTATATACCTATACAGTACAGTATGAGATAATCATGGTCATAAACCACAACGGCACAGGGAAATGATGCTTACTCTTTAATTGTTGCGTCTCTAATGTGATATCGACAATATATTGACAGTAATGTACTGACTGTGTCCTCGATGTGTAAACTTAACAAATATTTACTGAAGAAGTACATGCAAATGCTACTATAAGTGGTAAAAAAACGGATCCTTCCCAAAACAACCTCGCCCGGTACAGCTTGCATAAAGTATGATAACCAATACGAAAATAGCTAGAGTATTTACCTGTGGAAAAGTCGACAACGCATTGTATGGATTTCACTGACAGCTTAAAGAATTGTGCAAATTGTTCACACAAATTGTTAGGACTGTGCTGCGTGACCCCTTGACCATGCAGCTTAATTCATCTTAAACGGTAAAATATTATACAAGTGTACTGCTGCTCACCCCACCTACGGCGGAGGAGGGAGGGAATCAGGAAAAATCAGCCGAGTAAGCTTTTCAGCAATTATATAAGGGCCTTTGTATATTTTCAGAAATGTGATGTTTGTGACAGGGAATATGAGGTAGACAATACCCTCTCAAAAGCTCGCTCACATAATAATGTAGGATACAAATAATCTGATGCAATGGTGTGTGTCTGATCTGCACCATAGCTGATGGCAAGCACGTAATATGGAAAAACGAAATACACCAAATGTATTCCGGGTCTGTACTGTATATGGCAGTGCTGTACAAAAAACAATCGTATTTTCCTCTGGAAATGAAACTAGGTTACCCGTGCATGTTATTTCGCAAAGGCAATACCAATAACCATTCTGTTAAAGGCTCTTAATTGTGAGCACCAGAATGCACCCTACCAGCCAAACTGTACCAGTACCAAATACACTTTGCAAGAACCAAACCACTACCAACAATTATTCAGTATTCAATTGGTCCTAGTGTTGAGTCTGCCCAGTCTTTATCTCACAAAACCAATTAATTTCAACAATGAATTCAGGGTCACATTGTTCATAATAATTACCAGTGCACTTACGCACGTAAAAGAGAGTGCAGAGTCCGCGCCTTTTTGTTAGAAATGATGGCCACGTTTTTCAACCTGCACCTGGACCTCAAATGCATCAAGTGCACTAATTAATCAAACACACCAGACACATTAGCAAGAGGTACATCTGCATCCTTCTTCAAAGCATTCGCCCCCTCTGCAATCTGTTAAATGGCCAACGTAATTTAGACTTGGGAGACCAATCAGTAATGCAAGCACAGATTCTTCATCTATAAAATAATTCATGTTTTTTTCTCATCGCCTTCATCAACTCGATCAAAAACAGTCATATTTACAGTTTACAGATGGGACAGTCGAGACAGTATGTCTTTATCCCAGTCTGATAAATGCATATCCTTATGTGAGTCTATGGGGCTATTTATGAATAGCCAGGCACATTTGTTCTCCCGCAGTGTGACCAGAGTTTTATTGGAGATCACAGGGACCCATACATCACATGGGGATGGTAATCGATGCAAATCACATTTTTCTTTTCCAACCTCAAAAGGCTTGCCACGACTGTGACGTTGTCGTGAGGAATTGCACCAGCTTCCAGCGACCTCAAAACACAAAAACAGTGGCTCATTCCAAAACTTGATTTTGACGCAATTTCTGAAACACGTCATGCAACCTACATAATGGGGCAAGCCCTCTTATTTGATCTGTTAAGAAATCTGGAATCGCTCACAATCTTGTTAATGCTGTCCGTTATACAATCATACAATCTGCTAATCTGTGTCAACATGCACCAGCCATATCCAAACTCATCCTTCGGGGTTGCTCGCGCAGTGCCAAGCGCGCTTTTACGCGCACATTCAGTGAGACATGCAGCTTCATCACAGTCGAACAAACCCTGTTGTTTGTCACTAAATCGAAACCCTTCTCTCACCACCACTGCAAAACAACCACGAGTAAACTCATTGCGCATTGGGTGAAATAATTGAAGTTCCTCTCTTTAACATATTCGAGCACGTATGTTCATGCAGCGTGCTGTCCATTTATCGTTATGATGGTGGGGGGCATAAATTAATGGAGGCTGACGACGAAATCGACAAACCATTCCCTGTCTTCCTTTGTGGAGTAGGGGACACAGCAATAGCATTTTGTCCCCATTGGATGGACAGAGTCGTATTTGCACGAGGTATGAAGGTCTCCAAATCAAGGACATCGAGTCCAAATCATGCGTCAACTTCCGGATGCTTCATACTTCACAGCAAAATGACTACGATTATTCAAAACTTTTATTTTAAATATTTTAAACATTAACATATACAAAACACAAATCAACGGCATATTTAAATGGTATACCCTCTTTGTGTCGCACAATAGAATAACAGCTTAACGCAATACAGTTGTAGTAGCCCATAGCCCAAGCGGAAAATTCGATTCTGTTGAACTTGTTTTGAAAAACAATTTGCCAACTCTCACGAAATGCTTGCTGATATGCTGGAGATGTGCCTGGCACGGGGATGCGCAATACCATTCCTATAGAGACAGGAACCGCTCCATGGATGGATCGGCAACAGACATGCAAATGGGGGAAAATGTAATATTCCCTTTATGATCATTGTAATAATTAAGACAACTTATTAAAAAGTATTATCGTAACATTGTATACCACCCTTGTATATATCGTTTCATTTTTGTTGGATGCAGAAACAATCCACCGAAAGGAAGATATGGATCATATGAGAATGTAATACTTTTTACTTTTTCAAAATATAAGAGAATCATTCCAATATTGACGACAACAGCAGGTGATAGAAAACAATCTCCATAGCACTATGATAATTTATTTATTTGCTAAGCTGAATTTCATTGCGCAATGTGACAATTCCATTCCGCATCACCGCATGGCACAATATACAGATACCCATGTCTAAAGCGCAAACCATCTCCACTCCCATGTCACTGATAAACACGTTTATTACATCCCCCGATAGGAAATATGACTCCTATGCGATATTTTCTATTGCATAGCATCGGTTGATTCAGTATAATGTGGTGAATGCCCAAGAAAGACATTCATATACCATAGGTCAAGTCGAACCTTGCTTGTTGCGCACAAAGTTCTGTCAGTATCCTGCCACGTCTGATGTTGTTACATTATACACTTATCCCAAGTAAATTGATATCCCCCTATCGTGCGCAATTCTCTACATTCTCTAACCAAACATTCTTAAGATTTGCATGACCTATGTTGGTGAGTTAATTACCTGCTCTCAGGCTTTTCTGCTACTCGTGCAGCGGGTTACCTTCGTCCGGTGCTCTCTGGAAGTTAGTTGGTCCGCTTCATCACACGGCTGCACGTCTGAGGACATGCTTGTAGAGTAAAGCTGGGGAGGCGAAGCTGGCTTCTTGGCTGGAGAAAGTGGCGAGGGAGGAGAGCGTGTATGTGAGAGACAGCGAGAGAGAGAGAGAGAGAGAGAGAGAGAGAGAGAGAGAGAGAGAGAGAGAGAGAGAGAGAGAGAGAGAGAGAGAGAGCGGGAGAGTTAGAGGGGGGCGGTGCACAGTGCAGAATTTCTTAGAATATTTGCTGCCGGTGAAATCCCCTGCGTACCTGTCTTGCTTTTTGACGAACAAAACCGACGGTGATGTTATACACTGATTGTATGCAGAGTTGCAAACTGCGTGATAATTATATTGTGTACTATACAAATGATATATGTCCTATCATGGTTGCATTGGTTGTGCTCTGAATGTGCCTAACCTCGATTTGCATTACTTGTGAAATGTCGTCTTGGGTAGCCAAGGCCGTTTGTTTGAGCGGATTGCGTTGATGCCTTTCAGAACCATGGAGAGCGCACACGACGCCTGAGCAAGAAAACCTGGGGAGAAAGTCAATAAGAAGGTAAAGCTGCTGGTTGATCGTCTTCAAAACAGACCTCTGCAGAGGAGGAGTAAAAGGAGTTTAGCCATTTGACCGTACGTGCTGAACTGCACAGCACTCTCAGTGATATGAGATTTGTTTAGCCGCGGGTTAAAACGACTTAACCTATCCCAGAACAATGCCTCCTCATGCTGAATGAGCGCAGCATTGACTGCGCACAGAGGCGTCAAGATCAAAGGGAGCACATGGGCGTCCTCACATGTGTCCTGTTTCATTTTTTATTTATTGTTGTTGTTTCTTTGTAATACTACTAGCCTCCTAGCAATTTTGATGGTTTACAGGCTATCAATCAAGTTCGAGTAGCTAGCTTGTCTAACTATCTTAGCTGGCATGCCTGCTGGCAAGGTTGGCAGACTTTAGAAAAGCAAGCGTTTACTAAATGTACTGAATAAGATTCACATTCCTTTCAATCTTTTACCCAGATTTTCGCAGAGATGCAGAGAAGCATATTTCGTTTGTTTAAAAAAAGAACCACCAGTCAGGAGGATACAGACATCTTAGATATGCTTAGATATGTAGAAAAAATACATATATTTTTTACATTTAATAAAGCATAATGATTATGGTTCTAGATTGCAGGAAAAGGCTGTTTTTCAGTTTGAAAAATACAAAATTCTCCAACCACCACCCAACCACCCTCATGTAAAGTGCATTCAGATTGTATTCACACCCCTTGAATTGTTGCACATTTTGTTATGTTACAGTCTTATTCTAAAAGGTCTTAAATAGTTTTTTTCCCCTCATGAATCTACACACAATACCCCATAATGACAAAGCAAAAACAGGGTTTTAGAAGTATCCAGACCCTTTACTTAGTACTTTGTTGAAGCACCTTTGGCAGCGATTACAGCCTCGAGTCTTCTTGGGTATGATGCTACAAGCTTAGCACACCTTTATTTGGGGAGTTTCTCCCATTCTTCTCTACAGATCCTTTCAAGCCCTGACAGCTTGGATGGGGAACATTGCTGCACAGATATTTTATGTCTCTCCAGAGATGTTAGATCGGGTTCAAGTCCAGGCTCTGGCTGGGCCACATTAAAGACATTCAGAGACTTGTACCGAAGCCACTCCTGTATTGTCTTGGCTGTGTTCTTAGGGTCATTGTCCTGTTTGATGGTGAACCTTTGTCCCAGTCTGAGGTCCTGAGGGCTCTTAAGCAGGTTTTCATCAAGGATCTCTCTGTACTTTGCTCCGTTCATCTTTGCCTCGATCCTGACTAGTCTCCCAGTCCCTGCCGCTGAAGAACATATCCACAGCATGATGCTGCCACCACTATGCTTCACCGTAGGGATGGTGCCAGGTTTCCTCCAGATGTGACGCTTGGCATTCAGGCAAAAGAGTTCAATCTTGGTTTCATCAGACCAGAGAATCTTGTTTCTCATGGTCTGTGAGTCTTTAGGTGCCTTTTGGAAATTCCAAGCGGGCTGTCGTGTGCCTTTTACTGAGGAGTGGCTTCTGTCTGGCCACTCTACCATTAAGGCCTGATTGGTGGAGTGCTGCAGAGATGGTTGTCTTCTGGAAGGTTCTCCCATCTCCACAGAGGAACTCTAGAGCTCTGTAAGAGTGACCATTTGGTTCTTGGTCACCTTCTTGACCAAGGCCCTTTTGGTACCCTTCCCCAGATCTTTGCCTCGACACAATCCTGTCTCGGAGCTCTGCAGACAATTCCTTCGACTTCATTGCTTTGTTTTTGCTCTGACATGCACTGTCAACTGTGGGCCCTTATATCGACAGGTATACTGTATGCTTTTCCAAATCATGTCCAATCAATTGAATTTACCACAGGTGGACTCCAATCACGTTGTAGAAACATCTCAAGGATGATCAATGGAAGCAAGATGCACCTGAGCTCAATTTCAAGCCTCATTGCAAAGGGTAGTTCTGTTTTTCATTTGTAATACATTTTCAAACATGTCTAAAAACCTCTTTTCGCCTTGTCATTATGGGGTATTGTGTGTAGATTGAATCAATTTTAGAATAAGGTTGTAATGTGGAAAACAAAATGTGGAAAAATGGAAGGGGTCTGAATACTTTCCAAGGCACTGTACTTTGTGCCCCCTCAGATTTTTGGGGTGCATAAGACCCTGACTGCTCATGCACCCATCTCCCCCACAGGGCAGGCAAGATAATGGCTACCGAGCAGCATCCGGCCTTTGTTCACATGTAATGCCCATCGCAAGGATGCATACTTGACATTATTATCTCCCTATCCCACCATGTCAACCTGTAAATTCTTATTGGCTGTTGTTCCAGCACAAGGCATGGTTCAAATGATTGTTTGTCATGGCCTCATACATGTAGCCTACAGGCCTCTTGAGATATACATCTCTTGTTGTTCCAATTCATTGTGAAGCTGATGGGATCTTTTTATTATGAGACAATGATCTAAGCAACTGGAAATAATTATTTTCGAAGATTAGCTCTTGTATAACAGGGATGTTATCATTCGCAAGCTCTCAGTGTGTTTGTCTGTTTGTTTCCCACATTATATTGTTCATTATTATTCCCATTCACTTCCTTTCTCATGGCTTGGCATTGGTTTTTCTGGGGATCATTCCAAAGCAAACAGTGTAGTTGAAACATTTGGGCTCAGAATGTTCTACTGACATCTACTGGGGAAGTCTCTCTGAGTCCTGCTGTGTGTTCTCCTCCCAACACACAACACCTCTATATCAGCTGTGTTAAATAAATGATAGAGAACATTGTATATGAGTATACCATATCACAACACTATGGAGACATTTTAATGCAAGCGACATACAATGTAGACATTGACTGTCTTATAGTCCTGTAAAAGATTCACAGACAGACAGGGAATTTGAAAAGCAGCCCAGTGGCTGCTGGTGGCAGGGAAGTCAGACACAGGAGAGCAGAACTAGGTAATACCGGAGCAGTTTAATTCCAAAACCAAAGGCATCAAGAAATTAACAACTTGGGTACAATACCCGACGTGCACCAGTCAACATGTGCACAAGCACTTACAACAAACAATACCACACAAAGACATGGGGGGGACAGAGGGTTAAATACACAACACGTAATGAGGGAATGAAAACCAGGTGTGTGGGAAAACAAGACAAAACAAATGGAAAATGAAAAATGGATCGGCGATGGCTAGAAGATCGGTGACGTCGACCGCCGAACACCGCCCAAACAAGGAGAGGAACCGACTTCGGCAGAAGTCGTGACACCCAGTGTCATAAACAGACCCATCTGTCCCAAAACTGCCTCTTTCCATCTCTCCTTTCTCTTCAAATTGACAAAGCCATTACTCCAAGAAAAGCAATTTTCAGTTTTAAAGCCATTATTGTTAGACTATTGCTAGTTGCCAAATTGGGAAAGGGGTTAGTAGACACTGTATGGATAGAAACAGTTCTAACTGTAGCTTTCAATTAAGACAGTGGACTGTAATGGTGTTTTGGATTTTGCAAAATATACTCCTGCATTAAATAAGAATGGTGTCTTACCATGTAGCAACGTAGCAGTTGTTAAATTGGCTAGCGGTAAGTGGATGGAATGCCTGCATATAATCTACTTTACATAATGTGAAGTAGGGGGGGGGGTTGTGAGGAAAAGTAACATGAACAGGATAAAGCCATGGAGTTCCGTTGTTTTCTCGAGATGTGAAGTGACAAGTTTATATTTTCATCATAAGTGCAACTGTCAGCATTAAGCATCTCCCAACACTGTAATTAGGAAGACAAACAAAAAGCTGGTGTTAATGCACTTGTTAATGGAAGATGTGTTATTAATCAAGTCTGACAAGTACCAGGAAACATAGGACAACAGTCTGATGCATACTGTGCACGCACACGCACACGCACACACACACACACACACACACGCACACGCACACGCACACACACACACAGATTAAAAGAGGAGAGGATGATCAAGAGCAGCATATTGAAGTGGCACACTAGAGACAGCTAAAGGTTGGCCTCAATTAGAGGGCAGATGGAGAGAGAGTATCTTCTGTTAATGGACTGTCTTTCATCAAATTCAGATGTGTTAAAGACCCACACGTGAACCAAAATATTCATTAAGGGGCTATTCTTCCACTATGTATGTATTCAGAGCCATACGTTCTCAAGCACGGTGTTACGAAATACAGAAGAACTTTCTTCCCTCAGTCCAGTCCAGTGTAATAACCCAGTAATGCTTTTCTTTCCCAAGAGCAGGCCTTGGGGAGGTGGAGTATAGTGGGGAGTCCCAATGGAACCCTAGAGCCCTGTCTGCGGCCGTGTCATGATTGACATCAGGATATCAACATGGCCCTCTTCAAATACTCGTGTTCAAGTGCTCCCCTGGTTGACACAGTGTGTTGGAGTTACTGGACACTCATTAATCCTCGAGCTGTCAGAGGATCTTAATTTGACCTATATTGTGATAGCAAAATAATCCTGCAGCAACAGGATTGTAACTTTTAGTCTATAATGTTGCTTGATCGGTGGTTAGTGTTGTTGCTTGATTAGCTGGCCAAAAGTAGGATACATGAAAAGTACAATACTGTTAATATAACCGTGTGTTAGTGTGGGTTTTCAGCTAATTTATTTAAAATCAGGAAACTCATCTGCATTGGGTTGCAGGAAAAGTGAGTCCCAAATTCCTTTGGGGAAGGATAGTAACATATGTTTTCCCTTTTCCCTGCTCCAGTATCAATACATATCCCGCAGTGGATGCAGCCATTTGACCCAACCTAGTGCCAAAACAACTATTTCTACTTTTCAACGGATCATCCAGACCTTGACCAGCTAAAGCAGGTGTGATAACCATACACACACCGTGGACCATCGGGGGCAGGGGTGAAGAACACTACACTATTGTTGGGCAGTGCATCCTAGAGAGTACACATGATATTATGGCACTATCATATCTTTTTACATGAACCTCTCACATCAACAATACATTGTAACGTACGTATCCCCTCAGTGAGCCCCTGACCCAGAATCCTCAGGGTATGGTGTTATAACAGATAAATGAGCATGGAGCAGTTTGTCTTATTCAGGCCTGACAAGTCAATGACAAATTGAGCTGCTCTGAATCCACCTGGGACCCTGGCGACGAGAGGGGTGAAGGGAGAAAGAGGGCGAGAGTGAAACGCTACATCTCACAAAATATGCACAGATCAATAAAGAGGCAGGTGGAAGACATTTAGATGGAAGCCAGGGACAAGCAGCTGACGCAATTTCTTCCGTTACTCATTGATTTTACCCACCAGTGAAAAGGAAGGACATTTGTTTTGGTTTATAACCAAATCAAACATGTAATATAACATAGTTAAGTGCAAAATATCACAAAAAGCGAAGGGGATGAGATGATTCACTCAATTCCATTGGTTATACAGCTCTTGCTGCTTGAAGCATGACCAATCACATTTCCCGAAGTCTCCCGCCAGCTAATAAGCACTCTGCTGAACAGAGCTTGTTGACACATGGGGCCTGACTATCATGCAATTACAACACATATTAGCATGAACGTATTGCTGTTGCAACATGGACGAACATTGCTTTCTTCAGAAATAAGGTGCAATGTTCTTTAGTTCCCGCATTCCCTAATGGTCTCACTCAGATTTCTGACTGGTGGGTGACAGTAATGAGTGTAAGTAATGCTTTGTTAGAATCATCCCATAATAGGTGTGTTTTGGTGTCAGTCAGGGGACCTGGTAGCCACTCTTTGCACTATGTTTGGCCCCATTTACATGCTCTCAGCTTCAGTACTATGACATGCCTATAGTGTCTTTTATCGTGTGTTTACAGTAAATAATACAGTAAATACTCATATCATACAGCTGTCATCCTACGGTATATGTTTTAGACAACACGGTCTGGTTAAGTAGCTGTGTTCGACAGTATGTTCCAAACCTCGGCATCTCTATCTTCATGGCTCCTTTTGTTGTCTTGTTGGCCATTTTGTAGAGGTGTCTGTCCATCTTCCATATTTCCAGTTTCCACCTTAAAGTCTTGATTGATTTGATGTCAATCAGTGATTCCCTACCGTCGCATAGTGAGGAGACGAGCGGCAGACAGGGCTGACATCAAGCTTAGAGTTCATTATCTTCCATTCACCATCTCTGTTTCAGTCTTCATTGTCCCTAAATGAGCTTATTAGCAATTCTTTAGATTGGTTTATAGTGTCTTAATTGAGAGTAATTAATTGAAGTGATAGCGATGGTAGGTTGGACAAAGCACTGAAATCTGCCCAAATAGATGAACCATGAATCTGTCGCTAACGTTGACTGCTCAGGAAAGAAGACCTGAAATCGTTATTCTGTTGTATGAGACTGCTAGAGGACAGGAAGATCCACACATCTGGAACATATCACTGGTTGCCAAAGCTGATGTATCGATTATTAAATAGAACGTTTTCGCAATAGAGACCAATGGGTGTCATCACAAACAGTCTTGCAGTCAGAGACGAATGGAAGAATAGACAACCATCAACCTGTTTGTTGTCACTGTTCACCTCATATGACTGTCATATGAATGTGTGTTCAAACCCAAGTGCACGCCTGCTGTACCTCTAGTTTTTCTGTTCACTTTCTGTTCACGAACAAATGGAAGGAGATCCATATCTGTATTGGCTACTTTGGTTCATAAGGCTATATTGGGATCGGATTGGTCTGTCGTATTCAATATATTCAAGTTGTTTGAACAATGACACTTAGCAGTGCAGCGCACTCTGTCTGTGACTATTTACAGAAGAGGAGTTTGAGCCTGTATCGTGGTGTTACTGTTGAGGACATTTAGTCTGAGCCTGGTAAATACACCAAATGTGTATGATCTGGAAACTCTTAGAGGTGACTTATCGAGACAGTTGCCATGGTGAACTGCACATACGAGCCAATTTGGCCTTTGCTCCCCTCCGAGCTTAGTGATGTTTCTGCCGCGGCTTACCTTTCTAAGACTAACCTATTATCTGAAGAATATAAAACCTTCGCTGCAGTGGCAAAACATATTGCGTGCATAGTGGAAAGTGTTTCTGTGCATGCAGATGGGGGGGATATTTAAAAGTAAAAACTCCCTGTCTTTTAAAATCAACCGCAGCAGAAGGCTATGCCATTTCACTGCAGACTGTGGAGATGGCCAGAAATGACTTCAAGACCAAAATCAGTGAAGAAATCAGGAAGTGAGAGATCCTTACTAGAATATATTTTTGCGGTGTACTTACCATGACAAGGACACTGCCCTAATTACTAGTTAGAGCAGGAGTTTAAAAACACTCTGCGGCATAGTTGCATAGTTGTGAGGATCGTAATGGCACGCTGACTTGAAGAAAGATCTCTGAAATAAACTGTGTCCATTGATACAGAACCACATCTGTATGTCATGCTCTCCAAAGACAGCAAATCCTTATTAAAAAGTTTGAAAATAAACTTCATTTAACCAAATGAGTCCCACCGTCGCCCCAGCATAATTCTAGACTTCTAACGCTTTTAAACATTGTGTGTTTGAGCTACATACCATTGGATGTGCCTATTTATTGTGTGATTAACAGTGGCTGAGCTAGAGAGGTGTCTGTGAGACAAGGGCGGATCCCGAAGGGGCCCGGGGCCAGGTCTTTTTATCAAAAACATCTGTAGAGTCAGAATAGTTTGAGCCACAAACTATTAAACATTATCTATGAAAGCTATTTTGCTTCATGATGCTCCCAAGCTTTACAAGAGTGATTAGAAGGTAAGGGGTTCCTCTACATAGAAGATCATAGGAAATCCCAGGACATAGTGTCTATAATACTGTAATAAACTCACAAAGTTGCTGTCACAAACTCCACACAGTTGTCACTGACTCGTGAGATATTCATTTCCCACTAAGCAAACTATTTATTTTCTTACAGCGTTCATTTAAATTCATTTTTATCCGATTTTTTTGCTTTGGCAGGCGGTTTTTGTTGTTGTTGAAATGTGTCAATAAAACTCAGGAATGCAACTGTTTATGTCAAATTGGATTCTGCTTGTAGCCCTGGATGTCCTGAAAAGAAAATGGTGAAACACTTCATTGTGAGGCTGAATATGAGGGCTGGACATGCAGATAAATGAAAGTCAGAGGAATAAAAAGTCAATTTTTGTTGGGGTCTCGGGACTGATAGGGTTAACAACTATCTGCCAGTAGTACCTGTCAGCAAAAGGACAGTGGCTTCATAAACACGTGTTTCTCTCTACAGATTATGTATCATTCAGTGATGACATTCTCTTAGACCGACCTCATAGGAAACGGCAGACACACATAACCAACTCATAAAAATGCAAATCTCCTTTTATGAGAAATGCTTTCCTGCATCCGCTCATATTGTCACTTGGACAACAACTCACAGGAAATGGGGATGGGCACTATCCCGTTGTGCCAAATTGTGCATATCAGTGTTAGGAAGATGAGATTTAATTGGGGTCCAAGGTTCAGATTGTTGTAATCAACCCCAAACTATGAGGAGCTCTGTCAAGCCTGGCAACCACACTTGATAGGTATCATTTTGGATTGGAGAACAAGAGAGAAAGGAGGGGACAACCAACAGCTTAACACGAGTGCAAGTTATTTGTGACAAACAAGGGCTGAGGATTGCAAAAGAAAATGCCGCTTGAGGGACTAGCAGCTGTTTTATGCGCTATTTCTCCATTTTGTCCATAATGTTTCCGCCATCGTTTCCTATGACTGAAAAGAGCTTCTGGAGATCAGAACAGCTATCACTAACCTTGAATGAGGTCTTCTACTTCAATGAGTCGGAGGAGAAGGACATCATTTATTGATTATACCGGCTCAGGTCCAAACCCGGAGAAGGAGGAGAGTGGATAAACCGCCTCTACCCTCCGTTCTATTGGCGAACCTGCAATCACTGGAGAATAAACTGGACGAGCTCCTTTCGAGACTATCCTATCAACGTGACCTGAAGAACTTTAATATGCTATGTTTGTCAGAGTCATGGCTGAACAAGTATGTGTAAAATATAAATCTAGCTGGTTGTTCTATACATCGGCAGGACAGAACGGCAGCGTTGGGGAAGCTCAGGGGAGGGTGTGTGTGTCTTTTTGTCAAAAACTGCTGTTTTACAATCTCTAATATTAAGGAATTCTCAAGGTTCTGCTCGCCTTAGTTAGAATACCTTATGATAAGCTGTAGACCATTCTATTTACCAATAAAGTTTTTGTTTATATTTTTTGGAGCCGTCTATTTACCATCACAAACCGATGCTGGCACTCAACAAACTGTATAGGGCCATAAACAAACAAGAAAATGCTCACCCAGAGGCAGCTCTCCTGGTGGCCGGTAATTTTAATGCAGGAAAACTGAAATCAGTTTTACCTCATTTGTACCAGCATGTCTAGATCTCCTTTACGACACACACAGAGACGCATACAAAGCTCTCCCTTACCCTCCATTTGGCAAATCTGACCATAACCTTATCCTCCAGATTCCTGCTTACAAGCAAAAACTCCAACAGGAAGTACCAGTGACGCACTCAATACGGAAGTGGTTACATGAAGCGGATGCTAAGCTACAGGAAGGTTTCGCTTGCACAACCTGGAATATGTCCTGGGATTCATCCAATGGTATTGAGGAATTTACCACATCAGTCACCGGCTTCATTAATAAGTGCATTGATGATGACAATGTACATATCCTAACCAGAAGCCATGGGTTACAGGCAACATCCACACTGAGCAAACACACAACACAGTTGTGAAGAGTGCACGACAACGCCTCCTCACCCTCAGGAGGCTAAAAATATTTGTAATGGGCCCTCAGATCCTCAATATGTTCTAAAGCTGCACCATTGACAGCATCTTGACTGGCTGAAACCCCGCCAGTCCTTGGCATCCGACTGCAAGAGGCTACAGAGGGTAGTGCGTATGGCCCAGTACGTCACTGGGGCCAAGTTCCCTGCCATCCAGGACCTCTATACAAGGCAGAGTCAGAGGAAGGCCCTAAAAAAAGACTCTGCCACCCAAGTCGGCAAGCGGTAATGGAGCTCCAAGTCTGGGACCAAAAGGCTCCTGAACAGCTTCTACCCCGACTCCATAAGACTGTTGAACAGTTAACCACCTATCTGGTGTATGTGTATTTTTTAAATGGCAACCCAGACTTTTTGCATTGTGACCCCCTTTTTTTTGCATTGATATTCTTGCACTGGCTCCATGCACACAGTAGTCTCTATCCACACACACACACACACACTCACTCACACACAGACACACGGTCACACTTTCCACGTGTACTTCTGCTAGTTTATTATCTATCCTGATTGCATAGTCACTTTTACCCCTTCCTAGAATATTACCTCAATTACCCCTGCACTTTAACTCGCTACCGGTACTCCTTGTATATACGTCTACACCTGTTGTATTCGGTGCATGTGAAAAATACAATTTGATTTGATTTCTGAAGCGGGCGGGGATAGATGAAATAGTTTCAGCCCAACCTGGGGTCTCTTGGTCTCAAAACTAAATGAGAAGTAACAATCAATCGTGCCAAGTGGAGCAAGACAGGTATAAGGAAATGGAAAATGATTCCCTGTGCATGTAGCAGTCGTTCCCAGACAGGAAGAGACACATTCATCAGCCAGCTCTGGTCACGGCAGAAGGCAGGACAGGAGCCATAGAACCATCTCCTGAGAAAGCCATTGTTATCAAATCAGCCTTTCTCAGGCTTGAAATACAAAACCAGCCTCTCTGTGTCACAGATCCCTCCGGAACTTTCATTACGCACACCTGGCTCCTATTCCCAGTGATTAGTAATTGTATAAGTGTTCTCTTGGTTTACCAGTATCCTGTCGATTATTGTTACAATGTCCGTTGGTTCGTGTGAGTACCTGTGCTGTGTGTTTTGGCTTTCGTGGCATTGTGGATTGTGCAGATGATTGTGGGGTCTCTTTTGTTTGGGTTTCTACCCTTTGTTTCGTATAGTGTTTGTCTGGTCTTTGGTCTTTGTCCCCGTGCCTTTACACGGCACACTGTAATTTGGGTAAAATAAAATAAAAAACGTGCGCTTGTCTCCCGAATCATTCATACCAATGTGACAATCTGTCAAAACTGGAAGAGGCTTCCCATCACAAATAATATGGATTGCTATAATCTATACTTACTAACTCAATACAGATCATTTCGGTCACGCCCTGACCATAGAGAGCCATTGTTTCTCAATGGTGTAGTAGGTCAGGGTGTGACTGGGGTGTTCTAGTTTATTATTTCTATGTGGCATTCTAGTTTTCATATTTCTATGTTGGTGTGCTTGATATGGTTCCCAATTAGAGGCAGCTGGTAATCGTTGTCTCTAATTGGGGATCATATTTAGGTAGCCTTTTTCCACATGTGTTTTGTGGGATATAGAATTTTGTATTTTGAGTTAGTGTATGTAGCACCGCTTTAGTCATGGTTTGTTGTTTCTTGTTTTGTTTTATAGTTTCACTTTAATAAATTATGTGGAACTGTAATCACGCTGCCCCTTGGTCCTTCTCTGCAAACGATCGTGACAATTTCTCAATTTAGAAAGGACAAAATATTCGATAATGTGTTCCATTTATGATGTGGTTTGTCATTAAGCCATGATCAATTAAGCAAAGAACTAAATCATTGCTGTAATAGGCTTTTTCTGTCGCCACCACATCAACACCAATGTAAAAAAAACAAAAACATTTTATGATGTGCCTCACCGCTCGTGTACAGGGAAGAGGATTTTATTTTTACGGCCATTGTTAAAGTTTAGCAATATGGACAGTGGAGGTATAAAAGAGATGGTGCTCTTGGCCATGAGTTTAAATCACTTGGCGGGATGAGGGCAATAACAAACCACTGGAGAGGGGAAGAGTGATGGTAGGGCCCTTTATATTCCACTAATGATGCTGAACATTTGAGTGGTGGTAACATTAAGCATCGTCGAGCGAATCTAAAGGGAAATCATGCATCACAATTAATTGGGAATCAGGAAGTTGGTCGATTTCGCCATTTTCTACTTATGGTCAGGTTATTAGGTCTGGCCTTCATATCTGTTTATTTCCCCCTTAGTCTAATGATCACGAAGGTTAGCAGTCCATTCGCCTCTTCTTGGAGAACGGAGGAGTTTCCTAGCAGTACGGTAAAGGCAGGCCTGACGAGCCCTAGGCCAGGCTATCTCAAGGGTGAGGAGGGATGGAGAGCTAATGAGGAAACATCACATATTTCTCTTCCTTTCTATGAAACCCCTGAGCGTCTTGGCCCTGAATGCTGTGGCTGATTGCAGTTATTTAGTGTGTATTTAGTGTGTCTGGGGCATTGGTGCTGCTCCTCTGAGCTGCTCCGAGTAGTATTTACCTGTCTGGACCAGTGGAGGCTGATGAGGGGAGGACGGCTCATAATAATGGCTGGAGTGGAGTAAACGGAAAGGCATTAAAACATGTTTGATGTATTTAATACCATTCCACCTATCCGCTCCAGCCATTACCACGAGCCCATCCTCCCCAATTAAGGGTGCCACCAGGCTTCTGTGGTCTGGACTGTATCTGATTGGCATTTAGGAGCAGTTAGATTTGTGCCTTGTCTGTTTACTTTAAATCAAAGTCAGAGAACAGCCACTTTTGGGTATAAAGTAGCCTATGTTTGTGCAGCAGAAAGTAATGAGACTGCACCGCATTTTGGCAAACCATTTTCTGGTGCCTTCTATCATTCTGCCACAGGCTGACAAATTCCATCATTACTCATCATACAGCATCCATTCTTGGTTCATACAATATCCTTCAAGACATGTTCAAAATTATTTATTTTTTACACTGATGACATCTTAATGATATTGTAAGTGACAAACATGCTGTAGTTGCTGTGTATACTGCAGAAATGCACACACAGACATAGACATAGCCAGACACATGACAAACAATGCAGGATTTTATTACGTCATGCTTGCTTTTAGTACACCAGACAGACATTACACTTGTTGATTTATGGAAGTTTGAGTTACGGAAGTTCCCTTTTCCAGATTCCGTTTCTTCACTGCTCTTTCTAGTTCCTGCAGTGTCTCTTCCTCTCCTCTTCCTCTCCTGCCTCTCCTTATCTTCTCACCAATTTCATCCTCTCTCCCTCCCTCTGAGACTGCACCACATTTTCACTTCACTTCTTCCTTATCTCTCTCTCTCAATTCAATTTAAGGGATTTATTAGCATGGGAAACATATGTTTACATTGCCAAAGCAAGTGAAATAGATAATTAACCAAAGGGAAATAAACAATAATAAATGAACAGTAAACATTAAACTTCCAAAAGTTCCAAAAGAATAAAGACATATGTAATGAACACAAGGGGAGACAGAGAGCTGGTTTCAAGCGCAGGGCGCAGCAGGTGTTTATTGCATAGGACCACATGAGGAGGCATGTAGCTGGGTCCAGGGGCAGGCAGAAGGTCATACACAGGGGATCCAAAAGGGCAACAGTACAGGCAGGGAAAAGGCTAGTAACGTAGTCCAGGAGATCAGGCAATACGTAGATAACAGGAAATATGATAGGCTAAAGTACAGGCAAGGAATAGGCAAAAGGCGTCATTAGTGCAAAAACTATTATACACGGGAGGGGTAGATCACGGGAAAAACAGAGATCTGAAAGAAATGTGTCACAAAACAAACAATACCTCGCAGTGATGTGGTGCAAAGAACTGAACTAGATAGTGTGTGATAATGACATACAGGTGTGTGAACAGGTGATTAGAATTCAGGTTATTGGGATCTGGAGAGTGAGCTGAGTTCAGGTGATCTAGGTGTTTGAGAGTGTGAGTTGGAAGCAGATGTTACAACATATCAATATATAATAATATATAATATTATTATATAATATATAATATATATTATGTATATATACAGTGTTGTAATGATGTGCAAATAGTTAAAGTACAAAAGGGAAAATAAATAAACATAAATATAGGTTGTATTTACAATGGTGTTTGTTCTTCACTGGTTGCCCTTTTCTTGTGACAACAAGTCAGACATCTTGCTGCTGTGATTGCACACTGTGGCATTTCACCCCATATATATGGGAGTATATGGGAGTTGTTTTCCAATTCTTTGTGGGTCTGTGTAATCTGAGTATGTGTCTCTAAAATGTCATACATTTGGCAGGAGGTTAGGAAGTGCAGCTCAGTTTCCACCTCATTTTGTGGGCCGTGTGCACATAGCCTGTCTTCTCTTGAGAGCCAGGTCTGCCTTCGGCGGCCTTTCTCAATAGCAAGGCTATGCTCACTGAGTCTGTACACAGTCAAAGGTTTCCTTAATTTTGGATCAGTCACAGTGGTCAGGTATACTCTGTTTAGGGCCAAATAGCATTCTAATTTGCTCTGTTTTTTGGTAAATTATTTTCAATGTGTCAAGTAATTATCTTTTAGTTTTCTCATGATTTGGTTGGGTCTAATTCTATTGCTGTCCTGGGGCTCTGTGGGGTCTGTTTGTGAACAGAGCCCACTCTCTCTCTCCATTACTGACTCGAAGTCCTTGAGTCTGGGTACTGGGATGGTTAGTGGACATGATGAGTAGGTGATTTCTCATTCCCAATGAGTCCCGGGACCCCTCCATTGCCTGGCAGCTAGTTGGGTGGATCTCTGGGATGTTTGGAGGGAAGCCAGCCAGGCCAGCAGAGTCCTGCAGCGACCAGGGAGAGTCTCACTCTGCACCACTGTTCCTCCCTGCCCCCCCCCCATCCAACATCTTTAGGAGTCCTCTCTACCCCACTGGTTTGGCCAGCACTCAGGACATTCAGATAGAGTGCTTGAGAGTGAAGCGGATCCCTTCAGATTGGCACAGCGGTACAACCTCACTGTTGGACTTTGAGAATAACTTGTAGATCTGTGATACGACAGTACAGAGAAAGGAGTAGTGAAGTGATGCAGGCTATAGATGGGGGGAAACAATCACTCTGCAGTAATGCAAACAGCAACAGTGCCTCTTAATGTCCTTGTATAGTGACAGTCCCTGGCATGAGGGGACCCCTAACATCAATGTTTAAGATGGCCGTAAACGTTATATAAGGCTTCTGTTTGCTCTTGGCCCTGAGCAGATAACAGAGCCTTGAATAAACCCACCTCCTCCAGGAAATGTGTATATGAACAAGTAAAGTCGGTGAGAGTCTTTGAGTAGTTGAACAACTATCGGAAGACGATCAATTTCACGCTTGGTGAGAAGAAGATGCAATGGTAAGAGAGAGGATCTGAAACTGTTCGTTTTTTTAATGAATGATGTGGGATGTCGAGCAGTTGGATCAATATTACTGTGTGAATCCTGGCCGTGTTTTACATTGTACATTAGTCAATACTGAAAGGTGTAAATAATGTAGCTGACTAGTAGACCACTGTCTAGACTGTCTGCTCAGTCTGAAACATCTATTTCTCACCTTCAGGTTCAAAGGAAATGAGCCATTTTCCATTTTCTCTCCTGAATGCACTGACCATATCCCTAACTGCATAAGTAACATGTTTTGTCATCTAAGTCAACAGCATTGTCAAAATATTTATTGTCTACAATTTGAACTACAATTTGAGTCTGACAAATTGTTTGGCAGTGAATTGTTGGAAGCACTTCAGTTTAGTTCAGTCTCTATTTCTACCCTACGCAATGCTGAATATCAACCAGTTTGTGCAAGAGATATTGGTATTTTTGTGGTATACTGTAGACCCAGAACTCACCTTAGACCACTGTTTGTTGACTCATATGAACATCCACTGTATACATCATGCTGTAAAAGGGTTAGAGAAAAATGGGACATGAGAAGGTGGGAATGTCATCAATCATATGGATGGATTTCCATATACACCTTTGTTGTTTAGTGTACACTTTCATTCCTCCCAAGAAATAATGGCCGGCCCTGACTCTGTGTGTGCATGCGTATTGTTAGGGTTGCGTGAATTCGAATCTGGTATTAGAACAAGTTATAACACTGAGTCACTGATTGTACTCTATGTACTTTTATTAGCTAAGCAATAAATGGCAAATGCAACTTTCGTATATACGGGCTCACTGTAATACCACGCAGGGCAGAACAGGGACCTGACAGGATGTACGTAAACAGTTGTTCTTATACTGTGATAGACATAGTTCCAACCCGTCTGTTGGCCTATCACAGTAGAGGCTGAGCGTGGATTAGACTTGCTCAGCCTATCCCAGGCGCTCAGGCTGTTCCCCGCCTCTTGGCGCTTCTTGGAGTCCACCCTCTGTCGATGTATAGATTCTCACTGTTCTGGTATCGCAGCCTAGTTATAACAGTTGCTCAGTTCCTGCTATTGTGTTGTTCAGTATTTTTCCATCTCAGATAAACCTCGTGATGACCACCCCTCCCTATACCTGATTAACCACAACTTTGTAAGATACAGCAAGTCACACCATGTGCTCAATATTGTCACATACAAACACAAGGACAAAGTATCTCCTGGGCTGTTATCTACAGTTTTGCAACATGCAGGTCACACCATGTTACTCAGTTCTTGTCACACACACACACATGCAAGTAGATGTAGCAAGCAGTTGTTTAATCTCATGATGATGCTCAAGTGCACAAATATTTAATCATATATGTGGTAATGGCTATAATGTAAAACACAGAATCCCACAGTGTGTGTATGAATGTGCATGTGTGTATTGTGTGTGTCCCTGTTTGTGTCAGAAGAAATAATGTCTCATTTTGCCGCCCCTCCCACCTCCATACTTTGCCCTCTCTATCCGAGTCATTGAGCGCCCCAATATTTCACGGCAGCAGCCACAGTGTGTTGAATTATGCTGCCTTCACTTTGTATTCAGCCTCTTAAATAACATCACTTCAGTTAGCCTCAAAATACTCCCACTTGAGTATGAGGTGTTATGAAAAGGTCCTGAGCAAGTTGGAGTCAATGGTCTTTCTATGGGGAAATACCCTCTCAGTATTACTTCAGAGCTTTCCTGAGGGGTATACTACGACGCTAGCTAGATCTATTCAGCATTATCTAAAGCTAGACAGTTTCAGTTCTAACTCAGGCTTCATCCATGTTACGAAGGTGGATATTGATCCTGCACCTGCGCGTGCATGTCACACATGGATTGGCCAACGAGTCGAAAGCCGAACTCTTCATTGAGACAATGTTGAAACAGCTATCCATGGCCAGTCAGTACCACATTTTCATTTTTGCTGAAATAAATGAAAGAGAAGCAATTTAATCTATGGTGGGAGATATGCTACTAGAAGTGCCTTTTTAAAAATTTATGCCGTCTTTGGTGTGCTTTATCAATGAAAGAGAACCCCTTTTTTCTACTCTTATCGATAAAATCATTGTTTTTAGTCGAACTAAAGTTACTGCCCGTGAAGTTGCAGATGTATGCTGTCATTACTAAATGTGTGTAGTGTGATGCGTATTTTAATATTATTATTTTTAACACATAAAACTTTGAATAATAAAAGATTTCATCTAATGAAGGGGATGATGAGTCAATCTTTGCGAGAGGGAGGGAATATGATTTCATTGGTCCTCAACTCGCAGCTCAGACACTTAATTCAGGATCAAATTAGCCTTCCCTGAAGCATGTTAGAGTTTAGGATTCGTTGCCATAGAAATGTACCTGGCTAAAAACGTGAGCCACCTTTGTGTCAAAGGTGATCCCGAGTTAAACTCAGAATTGACCGAAGTTAGCTAGTAATCTCCTCTACCCTGCTTTGTAGTATACCCGTGGACTCTGAACAGAACACCGAGTTCTTAGCATCACTAGAAGTGGGTACTGATCATGCTCAGTAAGCAGTGGAGTTTTTTTCCAGTCTCTCAATCCACTGCATGGTTGCAAATATTGGATATTTAAATGAAGTCCACAAATGTATTTTCACCACTCACGTTGACTCTGGGTAGTTGATGTAGCTACAGCAGAGAATACCCAGCCTGCTCTTCTCTGATAAGATAAACATCTTATCTGGTGAGAATTGATCCATTCTCCGACCTCAAGTCTTCTGAGCAATTACCCGATTAACCCAGTTAGTCTGGATACTTCATTTCTTATGGATCTCTTCCTGTGGAATGCTTAGATAAAGGCTGGGGTATACAGTTGAAGTCAGAAGTTTACATACACCTTAGCCAAATACATTTAAACTCCGTTACTGACAATTACTGACATTTAATCCTAGTAAAAATTCCCTGTCCTGGGTCAGTTAGGATCACCACTTTTTTTTAAGAATGTGAAATGTCAGAAATGTAGCAGAGAGAATTATTTCTTTCAGATTTGATTTATTTAATCACATTCCCAGTGGGTCAGAAGTTTACATACACTCAATTAGTATTTGGTAGCATTGCCTTTAAATTGTTTAACTTGGGTCCAACCTTTTGGGTAGCCCTCCACAAGCTTCCCACAATAAGTTGTGTGAATTTTGGCCCATTCCTCCTGACAGAGCTGGTATAACTGAGTCAGGTTTGTAGGCCTCCTTGCTCGCACACACTTTTTCAATTCTGCCAACAAATGTTCTATAGGATTGAGGTCAGGGCTTTGTGATGGCCACTCCAATACTTTGACTTTGTTGTCCTTAAGCCATTTTGCCATAACTTTGGAGGTATGCTTGGGGTCATTGTCCATTTGGAAGACTCATTTGCGACCAAGCTTTATGTCTTGATGTCTTGAGATGTTGCTTCAATATATCCACATAATTTCCCTCCCTCATGGTGCCATCTATTTTGTGAAGTGCACCAGTCCCTCCTGCAGCAAAACAACCCCACAACATGATGCTGCCACCCCCGTGCTTCACTTCACTGCCACCCCCTTTTTTCACCAAACATAACGATGGTCATTATGGTCAAACAGTTCTATTTTTGTATCATCAGACCAGAGGACATCTCTTCAAAAAGTACGATCTTTGTTCCCATGTGCAGTTGCAAACCGTAGTCTGGCTGTTTTATGGTGATTTTGGAGCAGTGGCTTCTTCCTTGCTGAGCGGCCTTTCAGGTTATGACAATATAGGACACATTTTACTGTGGAAATAGATACTTTTATTACCTGTTTCCTCCAGCATCTTCACAAGATCCTTTGCTGTTGTTCTGGGATTGATTTGCACTTTTCGCACCAAAGTAGGAGACTTTGTCATCTTTAGGAGACAGAACGCATCTCCTTCCTGAGCGGTATGACGGCTGCGTGATCCCATGGTTTTTATACCTGGATACTATTATTTGTACAGATGAACGTGGTACCTTCAGGCATTTGGAAATTGCTCCCAAGGATGAACCAGACTTGTGGAGGTCTACAATTTTTTTTCTGAGGTCTTGGTTGATTTCTTTTCAATTTCCCGTTATGTCAAGCAAAGAGGCACTGAGTTTGAAGGTAGGCCTTGAAATACTTCTAAAGCTTCTAAAGCCATGACATCATTCTCTGGAATTTTCCAAGCTGTTTAAAGGCACAGTCAACTTAGTGTATGTAAACTTTTGACCCACTGGAATTGTGATAAAGTGAATTATAAGTTAAATATTCTGTCTGTAAACAATTGTTGGAAAAATGATTTGTGTCATGCACAAAGTAGATGTCCTAACCGACTTGCCAAAACGATAGTTTGTTAACAAGAAATGTTGGAGTGGTTAACAAATGAGTTTTTACTTTTTATGGCTGCAGGGGCAGTATTGAGTAGCTTGGATGAAAATGTGCCCATTGTAAACAGCCAGCTCCTCAGTCTTAGTTGCAAATATATGCATATTATTATTAGTATTGAATATAAAATACTCTAAAGTTTCCAAAACTGTCAAAATATTTTCTGTGAGTATAACAGAACTGATATTGCAGGCGAAACCCTGAGGAAAATCAAAACAGGAAGTGGCTTCTATTTTGAAAACTCCATGTACCACAGGCTCCCTTTGCTGGATTTAAAGGGATATGAACCAGATTTCTTTTCCTATCGCTTCCTCAAGGTGTCAACAGTCTTCAGACATAGTTTCAGGCTCTTATTTTGAAAAATGAGCCAGAACGATAACAGAATTTATCGTTCGCTCGCAACAGAATTTGGACAGCCATTGTTTTCCCCTCTCCTACTGTGAAAGACATTTGTGGTTGATATATTATCGATTACATATTTTTAAAACAACCTGAGGATTGATTATAAAAAACAATTTACATGTTTCTGTGGACATTATAGATACTATTTGGTATTTTTGTCTACGTTGTCGTGACCGCTCTTTCCTGTGGATTTCTGAACATAACGCGACAAACAAATGGAGGTATTTTGGATCTAAAAATAATCTTTATGGAACATAAGGAACATTTGTTGTGTAACTGGGAGTCTCGTGAGTGAAAACATCCAATGGGGCAACAGGATGGCCTAGTGGTTAGAGCGTTGGACTAGTAACCGGAAGGTTGCAAGTTCAAACCCCCGAGCTGACAAGGTACAAATCTGTCGTTCTGCCACGGAACAGGCAGTTAACCCACTGTTCCTAGGCCGTCATTGAAAATAAGAATTTGTTCTTAACTGACTTGCCTAGTTAAAAAAAGGTAAACGATTAATTTGATTGCTTTTCTGATTTTCATGACCGAGCTACCTGATGCTAAGTGTACTTAATGTTTTATCGTGCAATCGATAAACTTACATAAACACTTGGATTGCTTTCGCTGTAAAGCATAATTTCAAAATCTGACACGACAGGTGGATTAACAAAAGGCTAAACTGTGTTTAGTTGTGTTGTGCACTCTGATCTATATTTGACCTGCACAACAGAACTGTAGCATTTATACTTGTTTGGGGATCGAAGGGACAGAGGAATCAAGAAAACTACAACAGTAGCTCTTGTTGCTGGTATAGAACAGTATCCTTTATGAGACAACTGGGCTATGATGGCTAATACGGAATACGACTACTTGTTCGCCCCCACCAACGTGTTCATGGGTAGAAGGAAAACAGCCTTTCTCAAATTAACGTCAAAAGATGCATTTTTCTGCATTTTACCTAACCCTAACCCTTTTCCTATCCTTAACCTAATTCCCCTAACCTCCTATGTTAATTCTGCTAACCTGCTGCGTAAGTTCTCTTAACCTGCTGAGATAAGTCACATCTGTCAAAGCTGTATCACATCTAGTCAAAACCCACCAATGTTGTTTCTGATGGTGGTTAGGTGGTATATAATAATATATAATACTAACGTATACGTAGACTATTAAATATGGAATTAATATACTTTTAAAACAAACATAAAAGAGAAGCAACAAAACAAGAGATGATGCAAAACAACTGTCCAACTCATGAAAGAACAAAGAAACATAGAGATATGTTTTACTTTAAGCTAATCTTGTAAAAAACGTGTTAACTACAGTGGTCCGGAAGCATCAATCCACATGATTGACAGGCCAGATGAAAAGTTCCTCAGCCAAATACTTTTTTTCTCGTTCTCACCCGTCTTTTCCTCCCTCCTAGTTTCCTGGCGATAAGAATGCACAGAGTAATTACAGTCCAGGGTTACTGGTTTAACATCAATAGCGCTGCTTCGGCTGAATAAAATGGGAAAACGACAGTGTGTTCCCAGACAGATAAAAAAGCCTTTGGTCTTCACTTTTCAGGCTTTTAATACAACACATTCTTTGATTGCCGTGGCTGTATTTATTATGCAAGAGGAAGTGACCACTCGAGAGCTTCCCTACCTTAAGGTTAAGTGATAACACAGGGCACATCACACAGTCAGGAAATGGAAAATATTTGCTCTTATTGATTTAATGTATAATAAACATCTAGGAGGAGTTACTGAAATCTCTAAAGCTCTGGACTGCAGTTCATAAAATAATTGAACTATTTCACCTATTTCACCTTATCCAATATAATCCAGTGGTCACCAAGCTGTCCGCAGTGAATACATTGACATTGTTCCAAAGCATTACAGTGATTTTTTAGAAGCATCCAAGTCAACCCTGTGAACACACGGTGTAATACATTATTAAATTACTCTAACCCATTCGGTTGGATTACGTTATGGTAATATCAGGTTTGTGTCTCTCCCTCCTCTGTTTCCTGTCGGAGGAAGGATAATAAATAGCATATTAAAGCAGTCTCACTTTATTGTGCCGTGGCAATTCTCCGTGAAGGACAATAAAGAATGGAGGGAACATACTGTACGTGTGCATACCAATCAACTGTGACTGGGTCCCCCGTGGCCCCGCCGCCCTCAACCTAACCGGCTTCCTGCAGCGTCTTCAGAAGCAAGGGCTTGTGGGTAGACACAGAGCACTGCAGACAATTAAGACTTTTATGCGTCAATTTATTCTCACAGAATTCAGGGAAGCACTGACCTGTCTACTTTCATAAATCATGACTCTCCACATCAGTGTGTTATTCAGCAGCCTACTGTATTGACCTCATCGACAAGCTGATTGAAGATGCTGTAGTTGGAGGGGGTCCTTCCCCATGCCTTGAGTGTGGTTTGAGGTCTGAGTTGATGGAAAGGCACCCATGCACATTGTTCCATTGTGACAGGTGCTATCACAGTAGCAGACAAACCCAGGCGGCAGCCGCACGATTAAAGCATGGTGGTTGATTAATGGTGTGTACTCTTGGTCCCTTGCAGGGGAGAATATGCTTGTCTCAAAGAATATGGTTGTCTCATTAGTTGAGAATAATGAAAACAAAGGAGCACAAGGCAAGACAGTAATATTATTGATTGCTTTAGAGGGAAAAGATGGCATTTGTTGTTTACGCTTATCGCACAGTGCTGTATGTGGAATACACACAATATCATTGTTGTAATGGACCGTCTAATGTAAGAGCCATGTGGTAATGTCCATTTTAATGTTTAACCCATCGGCCTAATCTTTCCCTGTTAGTGTTTGATTGCAATTACTCAATTATGTCATCATTAAGTCAATTATGTTAGTGTAACAGTATAACTTTAAACCATCCCCTCGCCCATACCCGGGCTCGAACCAGTGACCCTCTGCACACATCAACAACAGTCACCCACGAAGCATCGTTACCCATCCCTCCACAAAAGCCGCGGCCCTTGCAGAGCAAGGGGAACTACTACTTCAAGGTCTCAGAGCAAGTGACGTCACCGATTGAAACGCTATTTAGTGCGCCCCACCGCTAACTAAGCTAGCAGTTTCACATCTGTTACACTCACCCCCCTTTTGACCTTCATCCTTTTCCGCAGCAACCAGTGATCCGGGTCACGGCATCAATGTAACAGTATAATTTTAGACCATCCCCTCGCCCATACCCGGGCTCGAACCAGGGAACCTCTGCACACATCAACAACAGTCACCCACGAAGCATCGTTACCCATCGCTCCACAAAAGCCGCGGCCCTTGCAGAGCAAGGGGAACCACTACTTCAAGGTCTCAGAGCAAGTGACGTCACCGATTGAAACGCTATTTAGCACGCACCACCGCTAACTAAGCTAGTCGTTTCACATCCGTTACATTAGAGTGTGTACACAACTATATGAATTTGTAATAGTGTGTGTGTGTGTGTGTGTGTGTGTGTGTGTGTGTGTGTGTGTGTGTGTGTGTGTGTGTGTGTGTGTGTGTGTGTGTGTGTGTGTGTGTGTTTGTGCACCCACCTACACACCTACTTGTGTGTGTCCTATACAGGGGATCGATTTCAAATTTAATTTGACGGGACTTTAAAAACCCTGATAACTCAGATCCCTTCACTTGATCACTTCAGTGGCTAATTATGTATGAGAATCTGAAGCGCCTCATTGATCTGTGAAAATTCTGCCCCAGGTTTACTTGTAATCGCTCCGGCAGGAACACCCAGGTCCGCTCGATAGGTCTGGGACTTAGGCTGAGTATCAAATTATACAAGTGACGACTCAATAGGGGCAACACGGGAGCGCTGCTCAGATGTCCTGATGAATATTAGATGGAGACATAATGCGTTGTGTTTACCTTTGCGTCGGAGTGGAGGTTGACTTAGAGGCCTGGCTCCAGTCATGTAGGCCTAGATTTATACAAGCAGCCTGAATGAACACAGGGAAATTCCTGCTCACTACAAGTCACCTCCATCAGCTCAAGGCAGAGCTGCCCTGAACCTTGGTGTCCCGCAAGGGCACCACATGTTACATTTAGATGGATGGCAGGCTTCCAGGTTAGCTCACTCATTTAAGCATGCATTATTAAACAGGATTGTGGGTGTTCTGTTTTGTCACCATAGCCCCATATACTACCCACCACTGCGGACTGTATGCTCTCGTTGGCTGGCCCTTGCTTCATACTCGTCGCCAAACCCCCTGGCTCCAGGTAATCTACAAGTCTCTGCTAGGTAAAACCCTGCCTTATCTCAGCTCACTGGTTACTATAGCAGCACCCACTCGTAGCACGCGCTCCAGCAGGTATATCTCACTGGTCACCCCCTAAGCCAATTCTTCCTTTGGCTGCCTCTCCTTCCAGTTCTCTGCTGCCAATGACTGGAACAAACTGCAATAATCTCTGAAGTTGGAGACTCTTACCTCCTTCACTAGCTTTAAGCACCAGCTGTCAGAGCAGCTCACAGATCTCTGCACCCGTACATAGCTCATCTGTAAATAGCCCATCCAATCTACCTCATCCCCATACTGTATTTATTTATTTATCTTGCTCCTTTCTACCCCAGTATCTCTACTTGCACATTTTCTTCTGCACACCCTACCATTCCAGTGTTTAATTGCTATATTGTAATTACTTCGCCACCATGGCCTATTTATTGCCTTACCTCCCTTGTCCTACCTCATTTGCATATGCAGTTTATAGATTTTTCTACTGTATTATTGATTTATGTTTGTTTATTCCATGTGTAACTGTGTTGTTGTATGTGTCGAACTGCTTTGCTTTATCTTGGCCAGGTTGCAGTTGCAAATGAGAACTTGTTCTCAACTAACCTACCTGGTTAAATAAAGGTGAAATTAAAAATAAATACAAATCTCCCGCACCAGGAAGTAATATTGTCATAGTCTTTGACAGAATTCATATTACCTGTGATTAGATTTTGTGATGGCCAAAAAATCTTAGCTTTAAGGTCATGTAATTCAGCAGCTGTCACAGACGGTCAGAAAAATATATTACATGCTAGGGCCATAAATAGCAGTATTGTTGCTTCTGCATAACTAGGCCTTCAAATAGTGATATTGTTCTCATTGCATATCAATCAGTTGATCTGGTTTTCAGCTGGTGTTTCCTCGTATGCCACCATGTACAGATGGGTTAGTGCATATTTAATGCAGTTTCTTTATGCTCCACAGTGCCTTCCTCTATTCAATAGGTTTTGACTATAACACGTATAGAATGAGGTAGCAGTTTTTCCACAGGTCTTATTTTGTAGCTAACTGAACAAATTTACTGCCACGCCTGCTCCCGCTCTTCTCCCCTGGTGCTCGAGGGCGCCAGGCTCCCCAGCATTACACACTCCTGCCACCATCAGTACGCACACCTGCCTTCCCCGTCACGCGCA
Source organism: Oncorhynchus kisutch (assembly GCF_002021735.2). NCBI lineage: Eukaryota > Metazoa > Chordata > Actinopteri > Salmoniformes > Salmonidae > Oncorhynchus > Oncorhynchus kisutch. Next base: position 3,694,106 of record NC_034182.2, read on the forward strand.
TCAGCAATTATTGGACTCACCTGGACTCAATCATCTCTGTCATTACCTCCTGTATCTGTCTGTTCCCCACTTCAGCATTGTTTGTCGAATGTCGTTGTTTTGCCCGTGTGCTGATGCTGTATCTGTCTTGTTTCATGTCTGTTCCTTACTAAATGTTGACTCCCAGTACCTGCTTCTCATATCCGGGCGTCGGTCCTTACATTTACTGTATAAGAAAGGCCACCTAGGAGGCAACAGGCCTTGAGGACTTAGCCTAAATGCCAATTCGCACTGTGACAGTTTTGGCTGATAGCCCAGCTTCCCAGTTTAAATTGAGTTCACCTCTGAAGACTCTACGGGAACGGGTTACATACCCACATCCATTGGAGCCTGGGAAGTCCCGCCTACATTTTAATGAGCTGGTCCGACTGTCTGTCAATTTGTGGTGGAAGGGTACATCACAAGCTGTATAGCATTGAAAAACTGAGAGTCTCACACCGATAGGAAGTAGTCCTATCATCCTATGACAATCACCAGGGGTGCAACTTTGTTTTAGAAGTCGGGCGTCGTAACTTCTTTTTTTAGACAGTCGGATAAACACTACCAACGGCCTAGCCTAGGCATCCGCATGGCCCTAAAGCACAGTGTTGCTTCGTTTTGTATCACATTCCAATGATAAAACTGGGGTGGCCAAAAATAAAATTTCAGAATATAGGGGAGACATGTCCCCCCTGACCCCAGTGCAAGTTGTGCCCCTAACAAACACACACGGTTTTATATCGAATTAGATTTTTTTTAACAAAATTTTATTTGTAGATGTGAGACTTAACAACTTTATGTTCATTACAGATGTATAACTTTAATAGGACATGAAAGATGAGAACGTGACAGATTTGTGGAGTCGCTAGCCAACTGGCGGTGGGTTTCACAAGGGTAGGGGGAGGAATGAATGAAAGCTGTGCAACAAAAATAAGGAACATTTCCCCTACCCACTAGTTTTATGATGAATTATTACAGTGATAAGGCAGCTGAAATCTTATAGGACGTCATTTGTAAAGTTGATTGGAAATGTATGTAGATTATCCCCCCCAAAATCAGGCCCTATTCACCCATTTTTCATGAATAGGAAGTTAATCATATGTGATATTTCATATTTTCATCACATTTGTGCTGTCTACTTGAGCTTGTGTCTTCAAACGTGAGTACATCAAGTCAATAAATAACTATGTTTTATCAGAGAGGTAAGATTCTTATCTTTCTTGCAATATGCAACATATAACTTGTTATTGTTCTGGCCTTCTCATGAAAAGCAATTCGATCCGGGCATAGCCATACAGCCATCCGGAAGACCAGCCACTATCACTGAACTGGACGTTTATAAGGCTGGATCCTAATATACCATAATTACATATTCTGACTATGGGTCTATGTAAACCTCTGTATTTACCCAGAGTATGAAACAATGAGCAGATTAAACACTGGAATAAAATACACATTTGTATGTATACTACTGGTCAAAAGTTTTAGAAGGGTTTTTCTTCACTTGTACTATTTTCTACATTGTAGAATAATAGTGAAGACATCAACACTATAAAATAACACATATGGAATCATGTAGTAACCAAAAATATATGTTATATTTGAGATTCTTCAAATAGCCACCCTATGTCTTGATAACAGCTTGCACACTCTTGGCATTCCTTCAACCAGCTTCACCTGGAATGCATTTCCAGCAGCCTTGAAGGAGTTCCCATGTATGTTGAGCACTTGTTGTCTGCTTTTCCTTCATTCTGTGGTCCGACTCATCCCAAACCATCTCAATTTGGTTGAGGTTGGGGGATTGTGGAGGCCAGGTCATCTGATGCAGCACTCCATCACTCTACTTCTTGGTCAAATAGCCCTTACACAGCCTGGAGGTGTTTTGGGTCACTGTCCTGTTGAAAAACAAATGATAGTCCCACTAAGCCCAAACCAGATGGGATAGCGTATTGCTGCAGAATGCTGTGGTAGCCATGCTGCTTAAGTGTGCCTTGAATTCTAAATAAATCACAGACAGTGTCACCAGCAAAGCACCCTCACACCATCACACCTCCTCCTCCATGCTCACGGTGGTGTCGTGACGTGGCCCTCTTTGGGGATAGAGAGTACCATCCCCCTCTCTCTGCACCATCCCCGTTTCTCTCTCACCACCTCTCTCTCTTCCCCTACACCCAGGCTCTGTTATGCAGGTCATAAATTCCTAGAGGAGTCTCTCTCCTCATGGCCAGACAATATAGAGAGAGTGAGTTTCACAGGAGAACAAAGGAACCTCTTCCACCTCACAGAACTTGAGATCTGAACAATGTCCATGTTTTGGAGAATGTGTACACGATCGGGGGAGAATTCAGCTACGACCAGTCCATTTTGTTTTAATGTTTGTGAAACTCATGAGAGACAATACAGCCACATTACCATAACTCTGTTTATACAAGAGTCTCAGTTGTGAGGCTTGCATTTAATTGTTGTATAAAATGAATGAGTAACGATGAAACTATTTGTGAAATTATGCAATGTAATTTTAAACTGTTTTAATGAAGGAAACTCCAATTCCCTTTAGAGTTTAACTAAGTCATAGGCCCGCCCCATGAGCACAGACATTGACCTGGCGTCATGGGACAGCCCTTTTCTTCTATTACGAATATAACCCCCACCTGAAGGATTTCCCAGCAGACCAGCTTACCTCGATTACCACAAGAGGGCTAAGATTTGAGTAGAGACCATAAACCTGAGTATAAGCTAAGGTTGTCATGGTTGTCAAAACTCTGAGACTATCGATACCGGCAGAATAAGAGCAAATCTTTGATACAAATTACTAGTCTGCAGCAAGGAATTCTATACCATTGAATGCGAATGCCGACAACCGCCGAAACATCTATTCTATAAGAACATTTCTGAATGTTACTCTGAAGTAGCCATTCTAACCAAAGACTCCAGGGACGCAGAGAGAGGGGCGGATGAACTTCCAACAGAAAGAAGGACGTTTCCAACAGAGATCCCGATAACACAGTGAGCGTAAATATATATATTTATTTGCAATTATTCCCGAATGAGTGAGCGTCCATGTGCAAAGGATTAGCATTTCAATTGCTATAATTATCAACGGTGTAGTGTCTTTTTGTCTTTCGCGCCCTTCTCAGTCCCTTTGTCTACCAAGCCACCATTCCAGTTTAGTCCACTAGGACACATCCCCTATCATTTCCTTATAACCATATCTACTTTGTTTGTTTGTTTATGCATTTCTGTGATTATTTAGTTAGTTAATAAATAAATAAATGATTGAGACAATTGATTTATGGATGATTCATGGTGAAAACTGGGTTCGTGCAGATAACTAACAATTTACGTTACTTTGGAATGAGACTAACGTGAGGTAAAGAATAATTCATAAATTAGAAGACTAATTGATCAGATATTAAAATATCTGAAAATTATATTAGGAAAATGATAACTTTGTAATCTGAATATTTTCCTTGGTGCCCCGACTTCCTAGTTAACTACATTTACCTGATTAGTTAATCACATAATAATAATTACAGAGAATTGATTTAATAAACTAACAGTCTTCAGTTTAATGATGCCAAAGATACGACAGTGGGCAATACACCCACACCATGTCTCACAAAGACACAGCGGTTGGAACCAAAAATCTCAAATTTGGACCAAAAGAACAGATGTCCACCGGTCTAATGTCCATTGATCGTGTTTCTTGGCCCAAGCAAGTCTCTTCCTTTACTAGTGGTTTCTTTGCAGCAATTCGACCATTAAGGTCTCCTCTGAACAGTTGATGTTGAGATGTGTCTGTTACTTGAACTCTGTGAAGCATTTATTTGGGCTGCAATTTCTGGGGCTGGTAACTCGAATGAATGTATCTTCTGCAGCAGAGGTAACTCTGGGTCTTCCATTCCTGTGACGGTCCTCATGAGAGCCAGTTTCATCATAGCACTTGATGGTTTTTGAATGACTTTCATGTCTTAAAGTAATGATGGACTGTCATTTCTCTTCGCTTATTTGAGTTGTTCTTGCCATAATATGGACTTGGGTCTTTTACCAAATAGGGCTATCTTCGGTATAACCCCTCCCCTCTACCTTGTCACAACACAACTGATTGGCTCAAACTCATTAAGAAGGCACACCTGTTAATGTTGAGCATCATAAGGAATGGAATGGTGAGAGAGATTTTGATGAGAAACAACAAAGAAGTTATTCTGGACAAACAAAGAGAGGTCTCCGCAGTCTGCATGTGTGTCATATCTCACACCCGGCCAGATCAAAAGGCTGACTGCAAAAACAAACAAAAAACTCCAAGCTCATCCATGAGATTAACAATCAAAATCCACCTGACAAAGACTTCATATAGCTTCCAGTCCCAGCCCAGTTCAGAGATCACAGCAGACCATTGATACTACAGCCATATATTACACGTACCTGTTTGTTCCCAACAGAAAGCTCCAAAGATGGTAGAAGGATTTACACACAATCCTTAATGGGATTTAGGGGAAGGATCAGACTCCAGAAACACAGGAAGCGTTGACCTTGTCAGTTGGAGCAAAGTCTTAGCGTGGCTGCTAGGTAAACTGCCACCGCAAAACGTCTCACCCTTTTTGGTCTAACTCCTTGTTAAGTCCAGTGTTTCTCTGGCATCAATTATTCATCACAAATAGAATTTGGAAACAGAAAATGGAAAACCAAAATATCTTCACAAGTAAAACCACGAGGGGCAAAAAGTACACAGTATGACCCGTCTCTGTTGAAACGCCCAAAGCCGTTTTCTGAGAGAGAAAAAATGCCCTTGGTTTGTATCCTCTCCTCAAAACCCCCTTTAACCTCTATGTTTCTTTATAGCTGGTGTGTATATACACAATGTAAAGAAATGGATTCCTACTCAGAGTGCCCGGGGCTGGGCAGAACAAAAAACTTGTGTATCAGTGCCTAGCAGAAAGGAGACGTGCAAGACGGAGAGAAGACCAGAGCCCAGCTGTTCTGTCTGTCGCTGCTCTTTAGCCGTTCCATTAAGAAGCCATTCATCAGATGATTTATTCCCAGGATGCACAGCTTTCTCTTTCGCCAGAGTCCCAGTGACTGTGAATTCATCCCGTGGGGGGCGTCGCTAATTGAAATGTCATTATGGCTCTGCACTTACATGGCAAAGAGCACTGTTAAAGGAGCTGAATCATGTATGCAACCCACATACTGGAGGATACCAGTCAAGATGAAGTGAGGACTTTTAATATAGATACTAAGGGAATATGAGGGGGCTAGTAAGGTTATTCCAGCAGAAATCTTTATGTTCTTTTTGACCATTATTGACATAATATTTTCCGGAATTTAATTTGGCAGTCCTTGACTCCATTCAAAAATCTAACACAGGCTTGATGTGAAACACCGATTTTATGATCAGTTAGACAAATGAATAGTGCCCAGTGATCGTTCCCTGTAGGCATGCTGTTGTTAAAAGGACCATAAGAGGATAACTTTACAAACAAGCTGCTTCTCCATTTTAGTGGTCAGTGCTGTAAAATGTGAATGGCCCTGAAAAGAAGCAAGTTGGAAATAATGACTTTGTGAGTGTGAGGATGTGTAAAAAATAATTTAAACATTCTAATCGAAGCTAAGGAAGCTAATGGACCTTGAAGAAATGTAATCCTGGTCTGCATGCTAACCACACTTTTGCCTTAAGAGCGACAAAACCAACTTGTATGGCTAAAAACGGCCTATGTGGCATCAATACGTCAGAAACATTTATTCTAGTATCAAAATTGAATGCAAAGTGTAAGTAGAATCATTTTCGTCATAAATTCAGTATATTCCAAAACCGAGTTTTGTGATATTTGTGTAACTGAGGATGCCACAACTTGCATGAGGGTTAGGTTTTCATTTCAATCCTGCCCACACAGGGCCACTGCGACTTAATTCACACAGGCAGCCCAATTCTGATATTTTTTCTCCTAATTGGTCTTTTGACCAAACACATACGATCTTTTCACGTCAAATCTTTTTCAGAGCTGATCTGATTGGTCAGTGGTTGGTTTAGTGAAAAGAATATATCACAATTGGGCTGTCTGTCTAAACGCAGCCTGCCTGGCAGTCTAATCACAGTTGGCAGTAATCAAATAATCTGGTGCACGCTATCCAATCTCTGACCAGAATCAACCTACAACCAACCATTTATTTACAGACAGCCAACCTAACCATTAGCACGCAGCACCTCGACTTGTTTACACATCAAACAAGAAGACATCGTCGCAAATGTAATGTTGAAAGAAAAATAGTTTCTTTTTAACAGCTTGCGTTTATTCCAACTCAAATATTCTCACATTTGTGAACTAACATTTGCATCACAAAAACAGCTGTCATCAAAGATAGGCTACTACTCTAAAAACAAGCTTCTACTCTGGAAACTAGATACTACTCTAAAAACAAACTTCTACTCTAGAAACTAGATACTACTCTAGAAACAAGCTACTACTCTAGAAATTAGATTCTACACTAGAAACAAGCTGCTACTCTAGAAACTAGATTCTACAAGCTACTACTCTAAAAACAAGCTACTACTCTAAAAACAAGCTGCTACTCTAGAAACTAGATACTACTCTAGAAACAAGCGTCTACTCTAGAAACAAGATGCTACTCTAGAAGCTAGATTCTACTCTAGAAACAAGCTACTACTCTAAAAACAAGCTGCTACTCTATAAACAAGCTACTACTCTAGAAACAAGCTACTACTCTAAAAACAAGCTACTACTCTATAAACAAGCTACTACTCTAGAAACAAGCTACTACTCTAAAAACAAGCTGCTACTCTAGAAACAAGCTTTTACTCTAGAAAAATGCTGGTACTCTAGGAACAAGCTACTACTCTAGAAACAAGCTTCTACTCTAGAAACAAGCGACTACTCTAGATACAAGCTGCTACTCTAGAAACAAGCTGCTACTCTAGAGAAAAACTGCTACTCTAGAAACAAGCTACTACTCTAGAAACAAGCTTCTACTCTAGAAACAAGCGACTACTCTAGATAAAAGATATTACTCTAGAAACTAGATAATACTCTAGAAACAAGCTTCTACTCTAGAAACAAGCTGCTACTCTAGAAACAAGCTGCTACTCTAGAAACAAGCTGCTACTCTAGAGAAAAACTGCTACTCTAGAAACAAGCTACTACTCTAGAAACAAGGAAGCAACCATGTTCACGTTGTCATGCTGCGTCGCGTGTTTGGTACGGTGGCTGTTTGGGATATCACATCCACATCAAACCACACCCCCAAAACACCTCTCACTCATGGCTTCTTGCATTTCTTAATGAGCAAGCTACAAAGCCAGGCCAAATCAGTGAGTTCCTCTTTAATATAATTTCTTTCTCTAACAGCCATCACAGGATTAATTAATCTAATGTCTGCTGAAAGCCATCTAATGCTAAGTGGACTACTATTGGCTTTGCTTTGGTAGAGTGTCATGACAATAACCTTTTTATGAGCGTTGTTGTGCTGAAGTGGGGGTTGCACCTGTAGCTACTCTATTGAGTTGGTGCTGAAGGGCATTACCCTGTGAAGAGGCTGACCCTGTCATTTGACCCCAGCCACTGCACAACACTCTGTTTGTTTACCTTTCATCTCTGTCCCCTTTCTTTTCCATATTCAGCATCAATGGTGGCTGTTATGGCTGATAGTTGTCGCCCATTATCTATGAACAAGATGAATAGAATTGGCGGCGTGGCCCACTTTCATGGCGGTAAATCGGAGATGTGAACCGCTATCAATTTCATTAGGGGCTGAGATGCTTCCTGTCAGTTTTTCCATCATTTTCTTTAGTACTCGCCGTGCTCTGAGCTTTGTTTGTCATCATCGCTTTTGACATTTCTCCTGCTTCATATTCATTTGTCTGCAGTAAATAGGAACATTTCTCAATGTTCTGCTTCCATTCCAGAGATGTCTGATTGTATTATGTCATTTGGCATTTATCTTCTCTCACACAGCTCTCTTAATAAATCTGTTGCCATTGTTGTGGTTTTATACACGGTAGCCAGTGGCGTTGATTGACCGTATGATGACATGTACACTACTAAAAGTTTTAGAACACCAACTCATTCAAGGCTATTTCTTTATTTTTACCATTTTCTGCATTGTAGAATAATAGTGAAGACATCAAAACTATGAAATAACACATATGGAATCATGTAGTAACCAAAAAAGTGTTAAACAAATATATCAAATCAAATAGCCACCCTTTGCCTTGATAATGGCTTTGGACACGCTTGGCATTTTCTCAACCAGCTTCATGAGGTAGTCACCTGGAATGCATTTAAATTAATCTAACATCATTGAGGCCTTCATATGGGGACCTCTTGCTTTGAAGCCTTCCAACTCTAGCTTTGGGTACTTGATGGAACCCCATCACTGCTGATGCAATGGAGAGTCCACCCCACTCTGTGAAGGATGGCTTACCAGAACTGTGAGGCCTGCTCTCACTCTGCAAACCTCTTATTGTTTAGGATTTGCAGAGATATGAAGCAATTTCCTTATCACTGTTTCTGCTTTTATGCACTGTCTAGCTGCTCTCCCTCTCCCAGACTATCTCTGTGCTTCAGTCTTTCCTCTCTTGGGTGATTCCGTGTTATCCGTGGCTCCAGCAGAGCATCCATCATCACATTACAAGAGTTGGTGAATAGGAGGGCCCGCCACAGACTACACAGGACCCCTCGCTTACTCCCCAGATCAATTATGGATGCATCTGTGTGTTCATCTCCGAGCAGGGAATGTACTTTCTATTATAAATACTGATAACGTGTTTCCCCAACTGTCCTCTTTATCCATCTCCGCCGGAGTTTCAATAACACCCTTCACAAGTAACAAATAGAAAAACTGTCCCGCTGTTCTTTGAACTGTTCGAAGTACTCCAAAAGTCCACGTAGTTCCGTCGGTATGTGAAAAGTTAGGTAGGAACACAACATGCATTGTTGGTTCTCCATTTGAGTGTCTTCGTTCTGGAAATACACTATTTATTTTTCGTTATCTGTACGGACCAGTTCCCATACAACTGAATGTGTCTCGTCGACAGGCAATGCTGTGACTTGAAAATAATAACAGGAGAAGTGCTTCCTGGATGGTTTTGGGAAATTATCACCAGTATGTGAGTTCCTTGAGTTATGGAGCTTTGGAGTGTTCGTGGAGAGAGGAATATCTATGAATACAGTGTGACATTGTGCACAAGTTCTGATTGCATTGCAATGACCACAGATGAAGAAAGATAGGAAACTTGAATAATGCGTTGTCAAGAGACAATAGAGTCAATGTCATACAGGACATTGCAAACCTTATAAGGGAGTCAAGCGGACAAGGGACTGATGGGGGGCCTTACCATTCAGGGTGTCTTTTCTCAGTGCCTGTCTAGAAATGATACTCTTTTGGTATGATAGTTTGATGGTATGATAACATAAGTTTTACTTTCAGGCAATCTTTTCTATAAAAAGTTAAAGGATGATATCAACATGAATCGTAAAAGGCTTTAAAGCATTGAATGAAAAAATAAAACGGCTTTTGAGTCTTGTTTCAACGCTGACCTTCTAGTGTAGGCTTGGCATTAATGTATGTGCTCTCTGTCATCTCTGGGTCTGCATGGCAAATGGCCCAAGATAATGCTCACGCACCAGTCAAAGATAAGATTCCCCCGTTAAGGGGCCAAAAGGCCTCTCTCACTTACACCGTATACAGCGGACTGACAACTTGAATGTGTGATAGAATTATATATTGCAGCCATGTTTGGTATCTATTTTATACTTGTCCCCTGAGGAGAACTCTGATGCTATCTAATGTATACGGATGTATGATCTCTGTGGTAACTTGCACCTGTACAGGGTGAACTGTAAACTACTGTATGTAAAGTTTTATTGTCTTTAGGAATTCTACCTTAGTTGCATTGGTCTCATCCCCCACAATACCTTTGGATGCTGTGACATCCTGTAGAGATTGGGCCTGAGTGATCAGGTTACTGTAACTAGGTATCATTTAATTGTTCAATGTTGGTTGGTTTTGGTTTGAAAAAGTCACACCTTCAAATGTTATAAATGGAATGAAATGCCTTTTTCTGCCTCTTATCCTGTATTCCACCCATGGAAAAAAGCTGTATGATAGATTCTCATTTCCTAAGCTTTTAGACCTCTGGCCAGGTACATTTTCATCTGATTTGTCGATACTTTGCTTTGTAACTCTAAGGTGTGTGTGTGTGTGTGTGTGTGTGTGTGTGTGTGTGTGTGTGTGTGTGTGTGTGTGTGTGTGTGTGTGTGTGTGTGTGTGTGTGTGTGTGTGTGTGTGTGTGTGTGTGTGTGTGTGTGTGTGTGTGTGTGCGTGTGCATGTGCGTATATTCAATATTACTTCACTACACTACCTCCAACATAAATGACCAGACCAAACAGTAGAAGACATTAGAAGACTGCCCCAAGCTCTACTGCATCTTCACAGGTGTAGACTTCTGCTTAAACAGCCATGTTAAATTAAATGCTAAATAAAGCTGGGCCATTATATTCAATTAGGCTTAGTTTACATAAGCAATTACCTTCTAATTTAATAAGTTACTTTAGGGGATACCTGATTGGCTGAATAATGATGTTTACCATTGTCTATCAAACACGGCGGCTCAAGGTTATCCCCTCAGGATTGGCTTGGCTGCTTGCTGTCCTGCTAGTCCAGGTATAGTTATCACGTTACTTTGTCATTGCTAGGTAATGTGTTTTCTCTTTTCGGTTGACCCTCCCACATTATGACTTTCATGCATGAAGACGTTAGCATCAAACATAGTCCACATCTGGACACAGAGACCGGCTGAACTGCTTTGATGAACACCCAATGTCTTTCTTGGCAGAGGCTTTGCTTTGGAGAGTAATGTTAATCGAAAGGATTGGACCCACTGCAGGTCTCTTATGTGTTCTATTCTCACCATACTGAATACTATCTGTTATGTGTTAGTTCCAGGGGCAGCGGGAGGCTCTTGGGGAGTTACACAACCTTTGATTATTCCTCTCCTCTCCTCTCCTCTCCTCTCCTCTCCTCTCCTCTCCTCTCCTCTCCTCTCCTCTCCTCTCCTCTCCTCTCCTCTCCTCTCCTCTCCTCTCCTCTCCTCTCCTCTCCTCTCCTCTCCTCTCCTCTCTCCTCTCCTCTTTTCTTCCTGTCCCTTCTGTTCTCTTCTCTTCACCCACACCTATGATTCAGAACAGTTCTATTGCTGACACCAAGCACAGAGACAAGGGTTGGTGATAAAGAATAGAGCCCAATAGGAACACTGTTTGGAAAGAAAAGAAGGATGGAAAAGGTTCCCTTCTGAGCACTGACACTTCATTTGGAGACATGTTCGCAGTAGCGGAGGTGACAATTACCCATTGTCAAATCATTTTACCCTTCATTTGGGGGATTGTTATTGCCTTGGTAATGATGTTGGAACATTCCGCAGTGTCGCTCCTACTGAACAGGGACAGTAGATCTTGACTCAATGTTCTCTTCTCTCACCATACAGACTTATACAGCCCATATTAGTTCCAAGTCTACATGTTGTATAAGCCTCTGGCATGGCTTTGCTGAGTGTGGATAATATGGAGGGTCAGTCCCAGTTTCCCTACTGACTCTCATACTTTATTTACCAAGTTGGCTGGCAATCAGTTTCATACATTGCAAGTAAATATGCAGTTTGTCCATGGGAATAACAGAATGTATTGCAAAATGATTTATTTCCAGTCATACTTTTTGCACAGGTTTCCACCCACTCTGTATGTATGATGTAATAATTCACCACATCTATGATGGATTTGTGTTATGTGCGGTGGCACCAGTGATAGCCATAAGAGTGTGTGTGTGTGTGTGTGTGTGTGTGTGTGTGTGTGTGTGTGTGTGTGTGTGTGTGTGTGTGTGTGGAGCCTGAGCAGGAATGAGAGATGAGTAAATAGTATTGCCATAATGACTCATAGCATGTGTTTAAACAGCTGTGGACCTTGTCGATGGGAAGATTATCGTACAGAATATATATGGGGTTGTAATAAAATATGCAGGTGTTATTCAGATGAGGGAAAGCCCTTGATCTTGTGACTTGATTATGTGTGAAACAGGAAACATAACATGATATAATAGATATATAAACCCTTTAAAATCCTTTGTTTAATAGCATTAAATAATACATGACTACTTTATTGTGCATCATTAAAGCTTGATTATTAACATAGCTTTATGAATATTCATTTGATGTAAAGCATCAACAGACATGTTATAAATTGCCTATATGCTTTGCATATACTGTATCTTACTGGATGTTGCTCATCATACAATGCTTTAGCACTTCCAGTTCAACCTGCATTAACACAAGCCAAGTGGTTATACATAAAATGTGTTCATTATTTATGCATTATTATTACGTTGTCATGGTTATGGTTTCAGGTGTGCTGCTGATATCCTGCACAGTAAAGTGCAACGGCCAACCTGTGGCGGGGGTCTGACTCTGAACATAAAAAATAATGTTACTCATTATTGCTGAAGTGGACTTCTTGTTGACGTTTCTCCAAGAGGTGCAAATATATCTCCACCCTGGGCAGCTAACAGTATATCAGAGCCTGCTGAGGAAAGGGGAGAGGGACTCATTAAATTATTATGTGTGAGTTGTTTGTCAACTGAATTATTCATAGTGATTTGATTGCTATGGATGAAGGATTTATAGATGCATGGAGGGAGGAAGCTCTTGTTTGTTTGGCTGCCAAATTTCAGAGCTGCTCAATCTCAGGAAGTCTGAGATTTTAGAGGACAAATGTTTTGTATATCTGCTCTGGACTATTAATTATCAACTGACAAATAATGTTTGCAAGTTTGTGGCGTTTCCACGTATTTATCTAACTCCCTATCTCTTTATCACTTTTTCAGTCTGTTGTTTAGTTTCCCTCTCTTGGGTCCTTATACTCTCTATCTCGCACTCTCTATATCTCTCTCTCGCACTCTCTATATCTCTTCCTCGCTCTCTCTATATCTCTTCCTCGCTCCCTCTCTCTCTGGTCACACTACTGTATGAAACACATCCCTCAAAATAACAAAAGGAGCATTATCTTTGAAACCCTTTAATCAATTCATTATTTTTTAAATTAAGCATTTTAATTAATCCTTAGTGTCTTGTCCCTCGGGTCCTATGATTTGTCACTGAAGTAGAAGAAATGAATCAGTACAATTTCTTCACCAACAGCCTTATACAAGTGCACCAGTGAACTCAGCTCAACTCAGATTTCTCCTCCTCCACCTCTCCAGCAGGTCTGAGAAAAGGATAAGTCCATTTCACCTTTCAGGGGGTCATCAGATGGCTGCACTTAAGCTAGAGGAGTGGAAGGCTGGCAGCCCATTATCCTTATTTCACCACACCTGGTGTGTGCTCTCAGTCTGGCTCCATTAAAGGGGCTGTTGGCCGAGCAGAGAGACACCGTCTCCTGTCTACCGGGAGCCTGTGGAGGGACACTTATAAAAGAAACAACAGGAAGTGACCTACTGTGTGTTATATGTGTGGCTCTTCGTATCTTCATATCTTCATTTCCACATAAAAGCAGATGGTGAGACGATAATGTCACATGCACATCTATTCATAGTGTGATGCCTAGGCATATAGTCTGTCTGTCTGTCTGTCTGTCTGTCTGTCTGTCTGTCTGTCTGTCTGTCTGTCTGTCTGTCTGTCTGTCTGTCTGTCTGTCTGTCTGTCTGTCTGTCTGTCTGTCTGTCTGTCTGTCTGTCTGTCTGTCTGTCTGTCTGTCTGTCTGTCTGTCTGTCTGTCTGTCTGTCTGTCTGTCTGTCTGTCTGTCTGTCTGTCTGTCTGTCTGTCTGTCTGTCTGTCTGTCTGTCTGTCTGTCTGTCTGTCTGTCTGTCTGTCTGTCTGTCTGTCTGTCTGTCTGTCTGTCTGTCTGTCTGTCTGTCTGTCTGTCTGTCTGTCTGTCTGTCTGTCTGTCTGTCTGTCTGTCTGTCTGTCTGTCTGTCTGTCTGTCTGTCTGTCTGTCTGTCTGTCTGTCTGTCTGTCTGTCTGTCTGTCTGTCTGTCTGTCTGTCTGTCTGTCTGTCTGTCTGTCTGTCTGTCTGTCTGTCTGTCTGTCTGTCTGTCTGTCTGTCTGTCTGTCTGTCTGTCTGTCTGTCTGTCTGTCTGTCTGTCTGTCTGTCTGTCTGTCTGTCTGTCTGTCTGTCTGTCTGTCTGTCTGTCTGTCTGTCTGTCTGTCTGTCTGTCTGTCTGTCTGTCTGTCTGTCTGTCTGATATGTAACCAATGATGAGAGGCTTGGTGCAACCACCACCAGGGACAAGTGGACATCGACCACAACTTCAGCCAACTCACTACTAACACCATCCATGTTCCCAAAAACCTCTCTGCTCCAGCCCTGAGCACTCACTGGAAGGGAACCACATATCCTCCTCACTTTCCTCCACCTTAACAGGAGACTCACTAGGCCTACATGCTGCAGGAACGGTCAACTGGTTCTCAACAACAGGAAGTGATAACACCAGTGGACCCATGACTGGGTCTTCCAGCGGATCATCACTAAGTATCGTTGAACAATCCCCCTTCCATAGCTCAGTGAGAAACAGGTAAGCTAAATCAACCCCTGACCCTCAAACAACCTCATGGTCAGGCTGCTGAGGAACCACAACCTTCCCTACTTTGGCAAAGAACGTGTCAGTTAAAGGAATCAAAGAATCACTGAATCAACCTTGGGGGAACCAAATATGTTCTCAGACCACAAAGATAACCCGTTGCTCAGTATTACTTCTTCACTAGGGAGAACCATTTCCTGAGAACCACTGTCTAGTTTGGCAAAAAATGTTTTCTCCAAGTCCCAACATAAATCATCTTCCTCACTTTATTTGGATAGTTCGGATGCTCTACAGATGGTCATAGTATGCTATCAACAAACTATCTGTTGATTTTAAGCAACTGCTTGCTAAGGTTACGTTTAGGGTTAAGGTTATGTTCAGAATAAGGGTTAGGGTTAAGTTTAATGTTTGGATAAGGGTTAGGAGCTAGGTTTAGTCGATAGTTAGTTGAAATATTATTGATAGTCTGTAGAGCATCTACAGATAGACTGTCCCAATAAAGTGTTAACCATCCTACTCTCCTTGAGAGACTCCGTCCCCTGAGACACCTATCTTTTCACTGGTGTTACCCAAACCTGATCACTAGGGGAAGCTAGCTCATCACTCTGATCACTGAAGGAAAGGGGTTTAGTAACAACACCTTCTGACTGACTGACAACATAAACTTTACGCTGTCCTTCATTGATCTGCTGTTTCAAGAGTGCTATTTCCTGTTCTAGCCTTGCAATTTCCAACAACCCACTGGGGAAAAAATGGTTGAATCAACATCGTTTCTATGTTATTTCAACCAAAACATTCAATGTGATGACGTTGAATCAACATCGAAAAACGATTGAATTTGCAAAGAGTCATCGACGTTAGGGCATTTCGTCTTTTTTTTTCACCCAACTTTGAACCTAAATCCAATGACGTGTTAACATTTTTTGTTGATTTCACATTGATTTCACTCAATAAAATGTATTTATGAAGCCCTTTTTACATCAGCAGTGCTTATACAGGAACCCAGCCTAAAACCCCAAAGAGCAAGCAATGCAGATTTAGAAGCACAGTGGCTAGGAAAAAGACAGAAACCTAGGAAGAAACCTAGAGAGGAACCAGACTCTGAGAATCAACATGAAGTCCAGATCCTTCTTCAAGATGCTCAAACGTTCGTAAATGACCAGTGGGGTCAAATAATAATCTCAGTGGTTGTTGAGGGTGCTACAGGTCAGTGTCTCAGGAATAAATGTCAGTTGGCTTTTCACGTTAGTTGACCTATGAACCAATGAACCAAATGTAATTCAAAACAAGACAAACTGAGTCTGTGGCCAGTGGGATGTCTTCCTCCTGACTGCTATCCAACAGAAATTGGGGCAAGAGCTCATTCCACTTCTCTGATAACTGCTCTGCAACCTCTAACTTGCTCAACTCCTCTGCTATTTCAACCTCTAGCATTTCTGCCACCCGACATAACTAATCCCTCGATAGCTTGAGAAAACCCAAACTATCCTCTATCCTCTAAACACTGCTGGCTCAAACGGCCCCGTAGTCAAAATCAGTACACCAAACCGAACCAATAAATCAACTGACAAAAGTCAGTTAACTAACCAATACTGTACATGCACACACTCAAAGCCCCTGAGATAACCAATCCTACCAGGCAACAACCAAACCAGCATGCCATGCACGAAATCCACACACCATAGCTACAGTTAGCCACTCGCCTAGCGCTAACTCAAACACATGTGCCACAGAGTCCTCGAGACTCCAAACTAATCCTGCACACAGCACGAACAAAAGCAACCAAAATCATAGCCAAAACAGTCAACACATAATGTTATGGCCCATGAGAAAACCAACTCATCAGCTCTACAGTAGCTAACAACTACTACCAGCTCCAAACAATTGACTACCTTCGCGGGCGTGGCCACACCAAACATCAGCTATCTTGCTAGCCAGCAACCTGAAACTGACATTAGCCCTACTGATTACCTCACCCAGGATGCTAGCTTGATTGGATTATATTTTGTTCAGATGGTGACAAAACAAACATAAATATGTAAAAAAGGAAAAATACCAAAGGCATGCTCAAACAAGACTCAAAACCAAATAAAAGTCCTACTGGCCAACAAACAATCCCAGCAGCCTCACGGCTTGCAAGCAGGGATACTGACTGACGATCACCTTCATTGGCAGCACTTGATGTGCTTACAATCCATTCCACAACAATAGAACATGAGAGTTACATTGAATCTAACAGGTCACACTTCCAAACACCAAAGAATATGTTCTTATACTCTTTTAACCTTAGTGTTTAGAATAGGCAATTGTATTTCCAATAACCATTTCAGTTGTTTGGGTTATTTTTGAAAGCCTTAGGGTCGAATTGAGGGTTAACTAATGCATTCTGGGAAATGTAGTATTTCCCCATATTGAACTAAATTGAAATATATTAACTTAGAATATCCACTTGCAGGGTTTGCTTTCATATCAAATCAAGTTTTATTGGTCACATACGCATGGTTAGCAGATGTTATTGTGAGTGTAGCAAAATGCTTGTGCTTTTAGTTCCGACAGTGCAGCAATATCTAACAAGAAATATCTAACAATTCCACAACACATACCTAATACACACAAATCTTTGTAAGGAATGGAATAGGAATATATAAGTATAAATATATGGATGAGCAATGTCAGAGCGGCATAGGCTAAGATGCAATAGATAGTATGGAATATAGTAAATACATGAGATGAGTAATGCAAGATATGTGAACACTATTAAAGTGACTAGTGTTCCAAGTGGCCAATGATTTCAAGTATGTATGTAGGCAGCAGCCTCTCTGTGCTAGTGATGGCTATTTAACAGTCTGATGGCCTTGAGATAGAGGCTGTTTTTTAGTCTCTTGGTCCCAGCTTTCTTTGATGCACCTGTTTGATGCACCTTTGATGCAGGCAGTGGCTCGGGTGGTTGTTGTCCTTCATGATCTTTTTGGCCTTCCTCTGACATCGGGTGCTGTAGGTGTCCTGGAGGGCAGACCGTACCACCCTCTGGAGAGCCCTGCGGTGGTGGGCGGTGCAGTTGCCGTACCAGGCGGTGATACAGCCCGACAGGATGCTCTCAATCTGTAAAAGTTTGTGGGTTTTAGGTGACAAGCCAAATTGTTTCAGCCTCCTGAGGTTGACTAGGAGCTGTTGCACCTTGTTTTCCTTGTTTTCCTTGATCATTAACTTTAATAGCTTGTCCTGAAAATAAATTATTTCAACAATATCTAATATTCATGTATATAACAACATTTGATGTTTTATGTACAATATTTCTATTTGTATAGACTACACCTAATATAGAATAGAAGAGGCATTTTAATTCAATTTATTTTCCTGAAATCAATTGTATTTACTTTAATACATTTTTTAATTGCAATTATGTATCCTGTTTACTACTTCAATTCAAATGTAATTCAAATTCAAGAATTTAACAAAAGGAACATTACCTTTGAAACCCTTTAAAGGTAGACTCAGAAAAATGACTTTGACACGAGCAGCACTGGAGATATTGAGATAAGCGAGATGCAACACATCGCTCTCACACAGTAACACACAGTATCTTTGCATGTGAATGGGTTCACTTCACACTGTGTACAGAGTGGTAGCCACAGGACCAAAACAGAGGAGAAGTTAAGCCTTGCTATTCAACGCTCTTAGTTGTTGTGGAAATTGACCCACTATTCTTTTGACTTTCTGCATCTACGTCATATTGCTGAGTCTACCTTTAATCAAGTCCATTATTTTAAATGAATCATTTTCTGCCCTGAAGAGCATTTTCACCACACATGGGAATGTCTTGAATGTTATAAACCATAAAGTCCTTTGTGTCTTGTCCCTCGGGCACTATGATTTGTCACTGAAGTAGAAGAAACAAATCAGTGCAATGTCTTCACCAACAGAGAGAACATCCATTTGTCTTCGTCTAGGTCTGTGCAATTGCTTTAATACAACTGCACTCAGCACTCTTCTCTTCCGCTTCTCCACCAGGTCTGAGTAAAGGATAAGTCCAGGGGGTCATCAGATGGCTGCACTTAAGCGAGAGGCGAGAGGAGTGGAAGGCTGGCAGACTATTCTCTTTATTTCACCACACCTGGTGTGTGTTCTCAGCCTGGCTCCATTATAGGGGCTGTTGGCCGGGCAGAGAGACACCGTCTCCTGGACTCATCCATTAGTCTGTCAACAGGGGATCTGTGGAGGGGCACTTATAAAATAAACAACAGGAAGTGACCTACTGTTTTATATGTGTGGCTCTTCATTTCTTCATAACCACATGAAGGCAGGGAGGCTGAGCTGGCGGGACGATAATACCACAAGCACAGCTATTCATAGTGTGATGCCTATCCATATAGCCCCCCCCCCCCCCCCCAACACACACACAGATGTCTCAATTTGTATGTATATTGTGTTGTGATAAAATAGACACAGAACAGAAGACACATTAGTGGTCATTGTACTTCCATCTTTAAAAAGCAAATTCATCTAAGATTTTGTTGCATTTTTCCCTAAATGTACACAGTTTGTTTACGTTTCCATGCTGTCTGTAAATTGATCCGGCAAATCTTCTGTGTAGGTCCTTTATGTTGAGATCTCAGGTGGTAAACTCCCCATCAATGCTTCAGTTCAATATCCCTGTTGTTAATAGAAGAAGGCCCATTAGGATCTACATGTCCTCCAAACCGCTCTGAGCTACTTCAACATACCTTCCATCTTATTCTGCAGCAGAAATGGAAAGATGCCGTCTTTTTCTCCCCTAAGGCTCTTCCACTTTCATATTTAGTTAGTTTTGTGAGCCAACAGATAATTGAATGACATAATCTTTTTTATAATGGAGAGTACGCAGCCATACAAACGAAACCCCTGCGACACAGCTCCTATTTGGGAACACATTTTAGTGTAGGATTGTTTCTCAGATTCCCTGGTGTGCTCCATTAAAAACAGAACAAAAGCACATGCGAGCATAAACCTCCACGATTTATTCCTCGAATCTGAACATTCTTTCCGGCTCCCTCTGTTTCCACCCCTCCCCATTGCTCTCTGATTCTCAGCTCAGATCAGCTCTCAAGGAGCTGTATTAGGTTCTGTGAAGCACTTCTACCTCGCTCCCTGCACTCTGTGGGAGCTCCAAACAGGAACAGAAGAGGACCGCAGTGTGTTCTATTCCCACTCCCGGTTGGGAGCTGAGGTGAGCATAGAGGCAGAGACACAGGGAGACAGAAGGGGGAGAAGGATCCTGAATAAGTACAGTGCTGTAGCTATTTAAGTGCGTTGGTCAAAAGGGTCCCGCCTTTACGCCCCCCTGGAGTGGGAGATATGTGCCGTTTGATGGACAGCCGTGCCTCTGGTGCCTAGGAATATTTTCTCCCTGCGCAGCGCGAGAGTGGATCTACAGGGATGGAAGAAGAAATGAATACGTGGAGAACTGGGGCAGGATTCACTGACAGTGTAGCAGGGGCCTTATAGGGCCCTATAATGTTTTTGCCTGATTCCGGTTTCCCCCAAAATCTGCTTTCTCAGTTTTTTCAATTTTGATTCAGGTTTTCACTCTCAAAATCTAACGTTTAATAGAAAAACAACAGAAATGGAAGTTCTATGTCCAAAATAAAGCTTAAATCATATCAGAAGACCACTTTTGAGGTCTGTAAAAATTCTTAGAAATTTAGATGTTTGGGTGTAGTTGAGCACACACAGACAGGGGCATTCCTATGCCGTTGCCTCTTCAGAAAGTTGAAGGAAAATATGAATCACTGAGGGATTTTGTTAATGTCTTATGATAATCTTGGGCAAATTGATTCATTTTCTAATCAATTCAATGCATTCAATTGATTCCCTACTAAGTTCAATACATTTTAGAATATTATTGAATTCCATTTGAATGCATTATCCTCAATGTATATTTTATAGGGCTCAACTTGTTTTTCAAAGGCTTTAGACTAGCTATCCTCAACTTGTATTTTATAGGGCCCTAGACTAGTTATCCTCAATGTGTATTTTATAGGGCCCTAGACTAGTTATCCTCAATGTGTATTTTATAGGGCCCTAGACTATTTCTCCTCAATGTGTATTTTATAGGGCCCTAGACTATTTCTCCTCAATGTGTTTACTATAGGGCCCTAGACTAGTTCTCCTAAATGTGTATTTTATAGGGCCCTAGACTAGTTCTCCTTAACATGTATTTTATAGGGCCCTAGACTAGTTCATCTAAATGTGCATTTTATAGGACCCTAGACTAGTTCTCCTTAACGTGTATTTTATAGGGCCCTAGACTAGTTCTCCTAAATGTGTATTTTATAGGGCCCTAGACTAGTTCTCCTAAATGTGTATTTTATAGGGCCCTAGAATAGTTATCCTCAACGTGTATTTCAAATCAAATCAAAGTTTATTTGTCAAGTGCGCAGAATACAACACCTTACAGTGAAATGCTTACTTACAGGCTCTAACCAATAGTGCAAAAAAGGTATTAGGTGAACAAATAAAACAACAGTAAAAAGACAGGCAATATACAGTAGCGTGGCTATAAAAGTAGCGAGGCTACATACAGACACCGGTTAGTCAGGCTAATTGAGGTAGTATGTAGATGTAGATATGGTTAAAGTGACTATGCATATATGATGAACAGAGAGTAGCAGTAGCGTAAAAGAGTGGTTGGCGAGTGGTGGGTGAGACACAATGCAGATAGCCTGGGTAGCCAATGTGCGGGAGTCGTGGTTGGTCGGCCCAATTGAGGTAGTATGTACATGAATGTATAGTTAAAGTGACTATGCATATGTGATAAACAGAGAGTAGCAGCAGCGTAAAAGAGGGGTTGGGGGGGGCACACAATGCAAATAGTCCGGGTAGCCATTTGATTACCTCTTCAGGAGTCTTATGGCTTGGGGGTAGAAACTGTTGAGAAGCCTTTTTGTCCTAGACTTGGCACTCTGGTACCGCTTGCCATGCGGTAGTAGAGAGAACAGTCTATGACTGGGGTGGCTGGGGTCTTTGACAATTTTTAGGGCCTTCCTCAGACACCGTCTCGTGTAGAGGTCCTGCATGGCAGGCAGCTTTGCCCCAGTGATGTACTGGGCCGTACGCACTACTTTCTGTAGTGCCTACCATCGGCACTACCTTCTGTAGTGCCGGTCAGAGGCCGAACAATTACTGTACCAGGCAGTGATGCAACAGGTCAGGATGCTCTCGATGTTGCACCTGTAGAACCTTTTGAGGATCTCAGGACCCATGCCAAATCCTTTTAGTTTCCTGAGGGGGAATAGGCTTTGTCGTGCCCTCTTCACGACTGTCTTGGTGTGTTTGGACCATTCTAGTTTGTTGTTGATGTGGACACCAAGGAATTTGAAGCTCTCAACCAGCTCCACTACAGCCCCCTACAGAATGGGGGTGTGCTCAGTCCTTCTTTTCCTGTAGTCCACAATAATATCCTTAGTCTTGGTTACGTTGAGGGATAGGTTGTTATTCTGGCACCACCCTGCCAGGTCTCTGACCTCCTCCCTATAGGTTGTCTCGTCATTGTCGGTGATCAGGCCTACCACTGTTGTGTCGGCAGCAAACTTAATGATGGTGTTGGAGTCATGCCTGGCCATGCAGTCGTGGGTGAACAGGGAGTACAGGAGGGGACTGAGCACGCACCCCTGGGGAGCTCCAGTGTTGAGGATCAGCGTGGCGGATGTGTTGCAACACTACTTATTTTCCACCATAATTTGCTGGATTTTTTTCCTTCTCATTTTGTCTGTCATAGTTGAAGTGTACCTATGTTGAAAATTACAGGCCTCTCTCATCTTTTTAAGTGGGAGAACTTGCACAATTGGTGGCTGACTAAATCTTTTTTTGCCCCACTGTACGTACAGTCACTGTGGGGACGACGTCCTCGATGCACTTATTGATTAAGCCAGTGACTGATGTGGTGTAACTCCTCAATGCCATCGGAAGAAACCTGGAACATGTTCCAGTCTGTGATAACAAAACAGTCCTGTAGTTTAGCTTCTGCTTCATCTGACCACTTTTAATAGACCGAGTCACTGGTGCTTCCTGCTTTAATTCTTGCTTGTAAGCAGGAATCAGGAGGATAGAGTTGTGGTCGGATTTACCAAATGGAGTGCGAGGGAGAGCTTTGTACGCGTCATTGTGTGTGGAGTACAGGTGATCTAGAATTTATTTTCCCTAAGGTTGCAAATTTAACATGTTGATGGAAATTTAAAGGGCCCTAGACTAGTTCTTCTCAATGTGTATTTTAAAGGGCTCTAGACCAGTTCTCCTCAATGTGTATTTTATATTGCCCTAGACAAGTTATCCTCAACTTGTTTTTTATAGGGACCTAGACTAGTACTGCTCAACTTGTCATTTATAGGGCCCGAGACTAGTTATCCTCAAAGCTTATTTTATAGGGCCCAAGACTAGTTATCCTCAATGCACATTTTATAGGGCCCTAGACTAATCCTCCTCAATGTGTATTTTATAAGGCCCTTGACTCGTTATGCTCAATGTGTATTTTATAGGGCCCTAGACAAGTTTTCTTCAATGTGTATTTTATATTGCCGTAGACTAGTTATCCTCAAAGCCTATTTTATAGGGCCCAAGACAAGTTATCCTCAATGCGCATTTTATAGGACCCTAGACTAGTTCTCCTCAATGTGTATTTTATCGGGCCCTAGACTAGTTCTCCTTAATGTCTATTTTATCGGGCCCTAGACTAGTTCTCCTTAATGTGTATTTTATCGGGCCCTAGACTAGTTCTCATCAACGTGTATTTTAT
Organism: Oncorhynchus kisutch; assembly: GCF_002021735.2. Lineage (NCBI taxonomy): Eukaryota > Metazoa > Chordata > Actinopteri > Salmoniformes > Salmonidae > Oncorhynchus > Oncorhynchus kisutch. The sequence continues at coordinate 3,717,475 of NC_034182.2, forward strand.
ACGGCCCTAGACTAGTTCTCATCAACGTGTATTTTATACGGCCCTAGACTAGTTCTCCTCAATGTGTATTTTATACGGCCCTAGACTAGTTCTCATCAACGTGTATTTTATACGGCCCTAGACTAGTTCTCATCAACGTGTATTTTATAGGGCCCTAGACTAGTTCTCCTCATCATGCATTTTATAAGGCTCTAGACTAGTTATCCTCAATTCGTATATTATTGGGCCCTAGACTAGTTCTCCTCAATGTGTTTTTTAGTTTTCAGCAGTACTGTACTTATTTCTCTGTGTGGGAGAGACTACTCTTATTCCACACAGACATCTCTCCAACCAGGACACGAATGGTATATATCGACCCAACCCAACCAGCCGGCAGAAGAGTGTATCCATGGCTCAGACCGACTCAGACCGCATGCTGTGGGGAGGCCAAGTGGTAGTGAAGCTTCCAGTTAGCTGGGTCTGAGTTTCCTTGCCATGGTCTTTGACTTCTCATGGGGAGCTGAGAGATGGGCTCTCTTCTGTACGCCTGCAGACTGCAGACTCCAGTCATAGCACTGAGGTCCAGGTTAACACAGGAGAACAGCAGGATTATTCGCAATTTCCTGCCTATTGGGGATTTTATTATCTGTAGAAAGGATGGGGCTTCTCATAGCACACAACCGGATAAGAAGATGTACATGATCCGTTTAGGTCATATAACTTGTATTAACACTGCAGATTAAAAGCGAACAATGAGATGGGTAGATGCCATATAGATTGTTGATTCTTTTTGAAGCAGACAGTCAAACTGTGTACTAAAACCATATGTGAATAAGTCAAAACTGTGCATTGGGGCCTCCTGGTTGGCGCAGTGGTTTAGGGCGCTGTACTGCAGTGCCAGCTGTGCCACCAGACTCTGGGTTCGCACCCAGGCTCTGTCGTGACCGGCTGTGACCGGGAGGTCCATGGGGCGATGCACAATTGGCCTAGTGTCATCCGGGTTAGGGAGGGATATCCTTGTCTCCTTGTGCACCAGCAACTCCTGTGGCAGGCTAGGCGCAGTGCACGCTAACCAAGGTTGCCAGGTGCATGATGTTTCCTCCGACACATTGGTGCGGCTGGCTTCCAGGTTGGATGCGCTCTGTGTTAAGAAGCAGTGCGGCTTGGTTGTGTTGTGTATCGGAGGATGCATGACTTTCAACCTTCGTCTCTTCAAAGCCCATACGGGAGTTGTAGCGATGAGACACGATAGTAGCTACTAAGAATTGGATACCATGAAATTGGGGAGAAAAAGGGGGGTTAAACAATAAATTAAATAAAAACTGTGCATTGAATAACGATGCAGTTTCCTTTTCCTTTCACCCAACATATATTTTGTTAAGGAAAGTTCTTCTCTCGTATAGTTAAAAATGGAAAGGTGCACGGAGTGTTTAAATGTAGAGAAGTTCAACTGAATACGTGCCCTTCCTGTCCCAGGGGCTCTCTGTGAGGAGCACAAACGAGAAACCTAAGTGAGCTGTTGAATCATTGATAGCAGGAGGCTATCTCATCTACCCATGGGTTCAGGGACCTGGGGCAGAGAAGGAAGAGAGGGAAGCTTGAAAGTGAGACGGCCGGGCCGATGATATCCTCAGCGAGAAGGTAGAATGTAGTGAAACGCTGTTTGTTGGCCACCCACTGTGTTCTCCTCCTTTTAGCACCACATGAGCTCATCTATGAGACGGCCTTGATGTAGTCTTGATGTAGTCTGGCCATTCCTCAGCTCTTTCTTTATCTCTCGTTTCTTCTTCTCTCTTAATGATTTTAAGTTTGAAAATGTTTTTGTTTTTTTTCTTTATGAAAAGAGAACAGGGACCGAACATTACAAAGAATCATTTCTAATTTCTTATTGAAAAATAAAGAAGTGGTAAATAAGACACTTAGACTTCTAGTAGAGCCTATATTCATCTAATTTTCCGACTGTTCCATTTCACCAGTGACAAATGTTTTGAATTAGGAAAATGTTATTTAGCCTCTCCATAAAGCAAGGGATAGCTGCCAGTGTGGAGCTGGAGGAGGAGTATAAATTGAGTAATGAGTTTGTGGGGTGGAGCGTAGCGGCTGATGTCCTCATGAACTTACATGTGTAAAAGAACGTGCACAGCGGTCTTCAGAAAAATATCCACAATAAGCCATAGTAATAAAGTTGGATCAACGCACACACACACACACACACACACACACACACACACACACACACACACACACACACACACACACACACACACACACACACACACACACACACACACACACACACACACACACACACACACACACACACACACTCACTCACACACACTCACACACACACATGCTGCTGTCATGTCATGTGTGAGCAGAGAATATGAGATATCAGTCTTGCGGCACACAAACCAGCTAGTCTCTCCCCCTCCAGCATCATCAGTCTCTAGTCTCCAGCTCTCCTACAGGCTGCTGATTTTCCTCAAAATATTCGAAGCAGGCAAAGCCTGGGGCTCATCTCAAAAACACCCGGCCATAACAATGGTTGCTCTGGCCATTCCTCAGCCCTCCTCCCATCCTCCCATCAGCCCTCCTCTCCGTTCTTTCTTTCTCTCTCTCATCTATCTCTCTCTCTCTGCCTCTCACTCTCTCTTATCTCTCCCACCTCTCCTCTCTTCTAGTCATTTTATTTCTCTCTCTCTCTCTCTACCTCTCTCTTCATCCACATCCTCTCTCCCTCGCACAAACTATTTTGCTTCCTCTCTCTCTCTCTCTCTCTCTCTCTTCTTTCACTCTTCCCCTCTATTTCACTCTCTCTCGCTCTCTCTCTCTCTCTCGCTCTCTCTCTCGCTCTCTCTCGCTCTCCCCATCCTCATCTTTCCCTCTGTCTCTTTCTCCCTCCCTTCTTTTCTCTCTCTCTCTGCAAAATGCTGACAGTGAGTGAGAAACTTGGTTTAAGCTCAAAGGTTTACCAGACCCTCTACTTCCTCCCTCTGTCTCCTGCCCTGTGGCAATCATCTTGCCATCAATACATTTCTACCATTACTGTAATAACCTTAGCGGTCTTCCACGATTGCTGTGTCAATGTGCAGTTACATGGGCCAACAGCACATTAGGTACTGAAACCTATGCATGTTGCTGCCGGCAGGCCGCCAATGAATTTCAGCTGGTGGATATATATATATAATATTATATATAATATATATATAGATATATAATTGTATTTTGGATGGTGTTGTTAAAACAGCATGAGCACTGACAGTCTCTTAGCTGCGTGTCTTGTCCCTGTCAGAGCCATGTGAAAATAAATCAACTCAGATTAGTTCATGAGATTAGGCTTCTAAGAGGAAGGCTGCAGACTGGACTGCTGGATGTGTCATGAACAGACTAACAACAGACAACATGCGGATGTGACATCCATGGCATAGTTTAACTGACCCGGGAGCCATTCTTTACGGGGAGTGCTCTGTGAATGGGACCTGACTCACCCTGCCGCTAGCCAGCAGCACGCCGGCCGAGCCACGCACAGCCACAGTCGGACGTAGGCGACCATGTTCCTGAGAGCAGAAGATCCTGCTGGGCTGAACTTTGACCCTGCTTGGTATCAGTGGGCCAGTTGGTGGGCAGCCAGAGGGCCAGAGGATTAATGACAACAGAGCAGACACTGAGGCCCAGGGACAACACTGTTCTAATTAGATACATGGGAGAGGAAAGAGGCAAAGTGCCCTTGTCTGACTGGGTATTTACAGTGTACTGTATACAGGCAGAGAGTGGACAGCCTAGCGTTGTTGGCTGGGGCCTTGCTGGTTTGTGTATGTAGAGAGTGTGTGTGCGTGCATGCATGTTTGTGTGTGCTCAGCTTGTCCGATTACCTCACCATGATGTCGTCCAAGTCTTATAATGAGGATGGGGAGAGGGGGGGGTGGGCAGCAATCAGGCTCAATTTTCATTGTTACCAAAAATAAGGGCAAGCTGCCGATCTCATTGTGTTGCTGCACGGTGGGCAGGAAGCCATGGAGAGTCTATAGAGGTCGCCACGCTCCTTCAGGAGGATGACTTTACACATGCGTGTTCCCTTCTATCTATCTCACACATAATGAACTGTGACATTCCACCTCTTTCATGTTTAAATATGTCTTTTTACTCCTTTTTCTGCTATTGGAGGAAGCATGCCCACCGTTTTCCATCTCTCTCCCTCTCTGTACCTTGGCATATGTTCTACAAGTGTCTGGAACGCTATTGGAAGGATGTGACACCATTCTTCCACAAGAAATTCCATCATTTGGTGTTTTATTGATAGTGGTAGAAAACGGTATCTCAGGCTCCAGAATCCCCAATAAGAGTTAAATTGGTTGAGATCTGGTGACTGAGACGGCCATGGCATATATTTTACATCGTTTTCATGCTCATCAAACCATTCAGTGACCACTCATGCCCTGTGGATGGGGGCATTGTCATCGTATGGGGGCATAGCCATGGTAGCCAAAATAATGGTCAAAAATGTGTTCTGCCCAGCATTTATATACATGGCCCTAAGCATAATGGGATGTTAAATGCTTAATTAATTAAGCCACACCTGTGTGGAAAACCTGCTTTCTATATATTTTGTATCCCTCCTTTACTCAAGTGTTTCCATTATTTTGGCAGTTACCTGTATGTCAGGACAGATGAAGCTCTGATAAAAGAATATGATAATCCTAGTGTTCCTCTCCTCTCCTCTCCTCTCCTCTCCTCTCCTCTCCTCTCCTCTCCTCTCCTCTCCTCTCCTCTCCTCTCCTCTCCTCTCCTCTCCTCTCCTCTCCTCTCCTCTCCTCTCCTCTCCTCTCCTCTCCTCTCCTCTCCTCTCCTCTCCTCTCCTCTCCTCTCCTCTCCTCTCCTCTCCTCTCCTCCTCCTCTCCAGTGTAGTGAGAGTAGTGGTCACTGGTCTGTGACTTGCTGTTAGTATAAGACTGCAGTCTCCACTCTGTCCAGCTGTCTCCCCGGACTCTCCTGTGTGTGACCGTCACAGGCCACTGACCAGCAGCATCTCACACCAAGCCAGATTTTTCTCAGAGGAGGAAACCCTTGCAGCATGTGTTTATCCTCTCCTCTGTCTCCACCCTAATTCTCTCTCGCTCTAGTTTTCTGTCTCTCTCGCTCGCCCTCCCCTGCACCACACAGTGTGTGTCTGATAACCTCTCTGTTGACACACCTCAATATGTTGACACACCGTTGTCACCATCATACTGTCTGGATTCAAACAGCATGGAAAGTCTACATTATATTCACACAGATGTAAACATTTTGACATGTTTGACATGTTTGACATACTGTCAGTGTTCTAGGTGAATGGATAAGGCGGAGTCAGGCGCAGGACACAGGTATGAGTAAAAATCTTAGCTTTACTCAATATCAACAATGTTCCAACAAGGGTAAACATAAATATCCAGAGCACATAAATGAAACCACTTGACAGCAACAATCACGCACAAAACAAAAGGGGAAGCCAGAAGGTTACATAAGGAACACTGATTATGGAATGGAAACCAGGTGTGTACAATGAAGACAAAACAAAACGAAAATGAAACATGGATCGGTGGTGACTAGAAAGCCGGTGACGTCGACGGCCGAACGCTGCCCGAACAAGGAGAGGGACCAACTTCGGCGGAAGTCGTAACAAATACACAATACTTTCAGCAAACACACACACCCACACACACACACAAAGAACAGAATAATCCACATATGTAAGAGCTGTAGTGAAAAGTGTTCAATTTCTCATTGAGACTGACTGATTTTATAGCACGTAAAGTTGTCTGATGCTTTTGTGGGACAGTAAAAAGAAAAAGAAGAGTCCCTTTACAGACCCATCTTGCATTTAATGGATCACTTGCCTTAGAGAGTGTTGATCATGATATTCATTATGCAGTGCTGCTTGTAGCACTACTGTAAAGCACTGGAAGTTTTCAGCTAGGTGTGAACAAAGTCATTTAATGACAATTGCATATTCATACTGTATGGGACTCATGTTGAGAATGCAAATCATACTGTATGGGACTCATGTTGAGAATGCAAATCATACTGTATGGGACTCATGTTGAGAATGCAAATCATACTGTATGGGACTCATGTTGAGAATGCAAATCATACTGTATGGGACTCATGTTGAGAATGCAAATCATACTGTATGGGACTCATGTTGAGAATGCATATTCATACTGTATGGGACTCATGTTGAGAATGCATATTCATACTGTATGGGACTCATGTTGAGAATGCATATTCATACTGTATGGGACTCATGTTGAGAATGCATATTCATACTGTATGGGACTCATGTTGAGAATGCATATTCATACTGTATGGGACTCATGTTGAGAATGCATATTCATACTGTATGGGACTCATGTTGAGAATGCATATTCATACTGTATGGGACTCATGTTGAGAATGCATATTCATACTGTATGGGACTCATGTTGAGAATGCATATTCATACTGTATGGGACTCATGTTGAGAATGCATATTCATACTGTATGGGACTCATGTTGAGAATGCATATTCATACTGTATGGGACTCATGTTGAGAATGCATATTCATACTGTATGGGACTCATGTTGAGAATGCATATTCATACTGTATGGGACTCATGTTGAGAATGCATATTCATACTGTATGGGACTCATGTTGAGAAAGCATATTCATACTGTATGGGACTCATGTTGAGAATGCATATTCATACTGTATGGGACTCATGTTGAGAATGCATATTCATACTGTATGGGACTCATGTTGAGAATGCATATTCATACTGTATGGGACTCATGTTGAGAATGCAAAAAACTGTAGTTGCCTATTGCATGTATTTGTTGCTGAATTTATTCCAAAAGCTGTCAATTATTCAACCTCCATACAAGGGCGGCGATAATCCATGCAGGTGTCATTTAGGAATAGTATTCAGAACCTGTTTTTGAACTTGTGGAATAGACATCGGCTGGAATATGATTTTAACCAATCAGCATTCAGGATTAGACACACCCGTTGTATAATTTTGAATACATGCCACTCTGAGTTTAGGAAATAATACGCAGTGGTGTAAAGTACTTAAGTAAAAAGACTTTAAAGTACTACTTAAGTCGTTTTTTGGGGGGTATCTGTACTTTACTTTACTATTAATATTTTGACCACTTTTACTTTTACTTCACTACATTCCCAAAGAAAATATTGTAATTTCTACTCCACATTATTTTCCTGACAACCCAAAGTACCTGTTACATTTTGAATGCTTAGCAGAACAGAACTATTGTGAAATTCACGCACTTATCAAGAGAACACATGGTCATCCCTACTGCCTATGTTCTGGTGGACTCACTAAACACACATTCATCTTTGTAAATAATGTCTGACCGTCAGAGTGTGCCCCTGGCTATCCATACATTTTAAAAACAAGAACATGGTGCTGTCTGATTTGCTTAATATAAGGAATTTGAAATGATTTATACTTTTATATACTTTTACTTTAATACACACTGTATTACCAGTGGTGGAAAAAGTACCCAATTGTCATACTTGGCTAAAATGAGAGATTCCTTAATAGAAAGTTGGAACAGGCTCAACTTTTATAGCACCGTCAAAAACATCACCCTATGTGAGTGCAGTAACCTACGCTGTGTAAGAGCTGGACAAAAGCTCCAATGATCAGAAGTAATGGCTTCTTCTCGAAAGCATGGAAATGATCTGTCCACGGAGCGTAAGTGTCACCAGAGATGTCCTGAGGGAGGGCACTCCCCCGGTCTCCCTGTGCTATTGTTCTTAACGGAAGCCTTGTGCCCTCCACGGCTTGATCAATCACAAGCTCACAGAAGCCTGAAATAGCCCCTACTCAATCACTCACCCTCCCAACCATCCTCCACTACCAAGGCCACCCTCAACCACCTGCTCCCTTTACTGGCAGCCCCGCTGGCATGAGGCAGCTAGCTGGCTGGCGTATCCTCTGTGTGGAGGATGGGGGGAAGGGGAGGAGCGGCAGAGGCAGGGGGAGTCAAGCGGGATATTGACTTTAGCAGGGAGCAGAAGGCCGTCAGCTGAACGCCTGAGATGTTTCCTTCATAGCAGGCAGCTTTCACAGCAGATTAGACACTCGCCAACTGTCTGGCTTTGGGTTAGTGTACAAGGCCTACCTGCACAGAATACTGATGGCCGCTGTAGTGTAGAGTTCTTCAGGCCTTTATCTTCAGAAGGACTCTCTCTCTCGCAGAGTGTATGTGTGTTTCTCTCTGTGTGTGTGTGTTTTCTGTGTGTGTGTGTGTTTTACCGACAGTAGTGCGACAGAGGATCAGTGATGATCACGCTTACTCTCAGTCACCACCATTCACGCTGTAGCATCTATCCTAGTGTACATGTTGTTTATGGCTGAGAATAAAAGCTCAAGCTCCAGTGAAACGGAAGGGAGTGACTGCCCACAACAACTCCATATCAGCATCACCGTGTTCCACGGCGGGAGTCGTTGGTCTTTATTTATCGGTTGACATCCAACTCTATAAGGCTATAGAGTTGCTATAAGCCCTCTTTGGCCCTGGCAGAATGCAGCCTCTCCATGATAAGGGGCCTCTGTCCTTGTCATGAGGAGTGATTTCCTTCTGTCAACTCACAGGCAGCCCTCTTCCCCATCCCTCCCTTTTAGTTTCCCCCTTTTCTCCTCTCTTCCCCTCTCATCTCCTCTTTTCCAACCTGACAGATTCACTCTCTCTTCCCTCCCCTGCCCTCCTCCACCCCCAAAACAAGCCTCTCTTTCCCTTCAGGGAGATTCATTTCCACCAGGCACCAGGGGGCTCAGATCAGAAGTGATTGTCTGCAACAACAGAGCCGAGAGAGAGAAAAAAGACTGCTGCTGTCCTTGTACTGTGATCACACGAGCAGGCATCCATCTTCTGATATTCATAAGCTCTTATGAGCTCTTATATAAAAGTCAGACATGCCTTATAAGAATAATGCGTCCTCACTACGCCCACTCTTTTAAAGTGTGGATCTCGGGCAGAGAAGCAGATGAGAGTAAAATGTGAAATCATCTTCCCAGTCGTTAGAATATCTCACCACCCACATTCCTCATTTACGGTTCTGTCCTGGTCTCCCGAGGCGTCGCACCTCTTGTGTTCGTCAGCTCTGTGCATCGGCGTGTCAACAGCTCTTATTTAGTAATTAGAGCTCATGATAATAGACTGAATCCCACAATACCAGATACTCATCTCATCTCCATCCTCCTTCTTGCCCTTATACGATCCCTCTATTTGAATCAAAAACATCAGAACATGAGGAAAGTATTCAAGTTAGTCAACTTTGGCAACTTCTGCTTACAGTTCTGCTTACAAAAATGGGAGCATTTGAGGACAGCGTCATGTTTTTTCATGCAACACTAGAATAAGACAACTCCTCAGAACAGAACGTTGATTTGTACTCAGTGATGATTGGAGACAAAGTGTAGGGGATTACGTGGGGATACAAGGTCACGGAGTGGGACTGACTCTGCCTGGCCACAATGTCACAGAGTGGGACTGACTGTGCCTGGCCACAAGGTCACGGAGTGGGACTGACTCTGCCTGGCCACAAGGTCACAGAGTGGGACTGACTGTGCCTGGCCACAAGGTCACGGAGTGGGACTGACTGTGCCTGGCCACAAGGTCACGGAGTAGGACTAACTGTGCCTGGCCACAAGGTCACGGAGTGGGACTGACTGTGCCTGGCCACAAGGTCACGGAGTGGGACTGACTGTGCCTGGCCACAAGGTCACGGAGTGGGACTGACTGTGCCTGGCCACAAGGTCACAGAGTGGGACTGACTGTGCCTGGCCACAAGGTCACGGAGTGGGACTGACTGTGCCTGGCCACAAGGTCACGGAGTGGGACTGACTGTGCCTGGCCACAAGGTCACGGAGTGGGACTGACTGTGCCTGGCCACAAGGTCACAGAGTGGGACTGACTGTGCCTGGCCACAAGGTCACGGAGTGGGACTGACTGTGCCTGGCCACAAGGTCATGGAGTGGGACTGACTGTGCCTGGCCACAAGGTCACAGAGTGGGACTGACTGTGCCTGGCCACAAGGTCACGGAGTGGGATTGACTGTGCCTGGCCACAAGGTCACAGAGTGGGACTGACTGTGCCTGGCCACAAGGTCACAGAGTGGGACTGACTGTGCCTGGCCACAAGGTCACAGAGGGGGACTGACTGTGCCTGGCCACAAGGTCACGGAGTGGGACTGACTGTGCCTGGCCACAAGGTCACAGAGTGGGACTGACTGTGCCTGGCCACAAGGTCACAGAGTGGGACTGACTGTGCCTGGCCACAAGTTCACGGAATGGGACTGACTGTGCCTGGCCACAAGGTCACAGAGTGGGACTGACTGTGCCTGGCCACAAGGTCACAGAGTGGGATTGACTGTGCCTGGCCACAAGGTCACAGAGTGGGATTGACTGTGCCTGGCCACAAGGTCACGGAGTGGGACTGACTGTGCCTGGCCACAAGGTCACGGAGTGGGACTGACTGTGCCTGGCCACAAGGTCACAGAGGGGGACTGACTGTGCCTGGCCACAAGGTCACAGAGTGGGACTGACTGTGCTTGGCCACAAGGTCACAGAGTGGGACTGACTGTGCCTGGCCACAAGGTCACAGAGTGGGACTGACTGTGCCTGGCCACAAGGTCACAGAGTGGGACTGACTGTGCCTGGCCACAAGGTCACAGAGGGGGACTGACTGTGCCTGGCCACAAGGTCACGGAGTGGGACTGACTGTGCCTGGCCACAAGGTCACGGAGTGGGACTGACTGTGCCTGGCCACAAGGTCACAGAGTGGGACTGACTGTGCCTGGCCACAAGGTCACAGAGTGGGATTGACTGTGCCTGGCCACAAGGTCACAGAGTGGGACTGACTGTGCCTGGCCACAAGGACACAGAGTGGGACTGACTGTGCCTGGCCACAAGTTCACGGAATGGGACTGACTGTGCCTGGCCACAAGGTCACAGAGTGGGACTGACTGTGCCTGGCCACAAGGTCACAGAGTGGGATTGACTGTGCCTGGCCACAAGGTCACAGAGGGGGACTGACTGTGCCTGGCCACAAGGTCACAGAGGGGGACTGACTGTGCCTGGCCACAAGGTCACAGAGGGGGACTGACTGTGCCTGGCCACAAGGTCACAGAGTGGGATTGACTGTGCCTGGCCACAAGGTCACAGAGGGGGACTGACTGTGCCTGCCCACTGGGACAGAGATAAAATGTCAGTACCACTGTAAATAAGAACAGAAATTATAAAGACTGTCAGTCTGCTTACATTGACTTGTAAAGGGTCCGTTTTCTTTCAGTGCCTCAGAGATTTTAATCTCCCTCGCTAAATCTTCCACCTTCTCTCCTTTGTCTTGAACGAGGTTATACGCACTTGAATATTGTTTTTGAAGTTTAGTTAACCATTTCGTCTCTGTTGATCAGTTGTAATATGTGTGTACATTTCCACAAATGAGTCGTATATAAGTTATGGTATAATATAATATATAACTGTATACGTCCCCTCCAGTTGTAAAGAGAGAGAGCCCCAAATATTATTTCAACCAGTTTGAGAGACTTAGATATAATGTTATATTCTGCACACAGCAATGCAACAGGTAGTCAGTTTAAAAAAAAGAGCCAAATCCCCCTTTTTTGGCAACAATGAAAACACAGCACGTTGACAGGATACAGGAAGAGAACCCTCCACTTCATAATAATCCCCCTTATAGAAATCAGATGGTAAACCATCAATGCCAGGGTCTCGGCCTGATGAGAGCTGCATAAATGCAGTGGACAGCTACTGCAGAGTAATGTAAGAGTACAAAGCAGCTCTCTGCTCAGGTCCAAATTGAGGAAGTCCATGTAACAACTGTTCAGCACACAGAGGATCAGAATCCTCCGCCTTATAGACGGCAAGGTAGAAATCCACGGCATGTTGGCGCATTTCACTGTCATCCGTGGTCACCTTCCCATCAGGGAGACCATCTGTTTGCGTTGCAATGTCGACTGCCCTAGGTTTAAAAAAAAGAAAAACGCTAGGAGCGTCCATATCCTTGAGGGTAGCAAAGTGAGACCTAATCAAGGCACCCTTCTATCTTTTATGTAAAAACGACCACAGTTCATGTCTCTTGTCCTATAAGTTCATGGCTAATCCGGGGTAATTTTGAGTGAGATTTGATGTCCTGTTCAAGGGCCCTGATAGTCTCTTTAACTTCATTACTAGACAGAGCAGTATACCTTTGACAAAACACAAGTATTTGGGCCTTCCCAACCTCCCACCATTGTCTCAAGGACTCAAAATTCCATTTAATAACCCTCCATTTTTACCCAAAACAACAAGAACTTTTCACCTTATACCAATAAGGGGATGACCTTCGTGGACAAGTGAACATCAACAGTAACAATATGGTGATCAAAAAATCCCACAGGAGTAATATCACACCTTCCAACCCTACTACAGTAGTGGTCAGATACACACAACCTGTCTAACCTTCCAACCCTACTACAGTAGTGGTCAGATACACACAACCTGTCTAACCTTCCAACCCTACTACAGTAGTGGTCAGATACACACAACCTGTCTAACCTTCCAACCCTACTACAGTAGTGGTCAGATACACACAACCTGTCTAATCTTCCAACCCTACTACAGTAGTGGTCAGATACACACAACCTGTCTAACCTTCCAACCCTACTACAGTAGTGGTCAGATACACACAACCTGTCTAACCTTCCAACCCTACTACAGTAGTGCTCAGATACACACAACCTGTCTAACCTTCCAACCCTACTACAGTAGTGGTCAGATACACACAACCTGTCTAACCTTCCAACCCTACTACAGTAGTGGTCAGATACACACAACCTGTCTAACCTTCCAACCCTACTACAGTAGTGGTCAGATACACACAACCTTTCTAACCTTCCAACCCTACTACAGTAGTGGTCAGATACACACAACCTGTCTAACCTTCCAACCCTACTACAGTAGTGGTCAGATACACACAACCTGTCTAACCTTCCAACCCTACTACAGTAGTGGTCAGATACACACAACCTGTCTAACCTTCCAACCCTACTACAGTAGTGGTCAGATACACACAACCTGTCTAACCTTCCAACCCTACTACAGTAGTGGTCAGATACACACAACCTGTCTAACCTTCCAACCCTACTACAGTAGTGGTCAGATACACACAACCTTTCTAACCTTCCAACCCTACTACAGTAGTTGTCAGATACACACAACCTGTCTAACCTTCCAACCCTACTACAGTAGTGGTCAGATACACACAACCTGTCTAACCTTCCAACCCTACTACAGTAGTGGTCAGATACACACATCCTGTCTAACCTTCCAACCCTACTACAGTAGTGGTCAGATACACACAACCTGTCTAACCTTCCAACCCTACTACAGTAGTGGTCAGATACACACAACCTGTCTAACCTTCCAACCCTACTACAGTAGTGGTCAGATACACACAACCTGTCTAATCTTGCTGCACTGACACCACCTTTATTCACTTTCAGCCATGTGTGCTGCCTCACTGTTGCCTTTCTCCACACATCAAAAAGCTCAAACTCAGTTTATAGACCAGACAGACAAGTAGCTGACCGCAGGTGAGGTTCTTCAGCAGTGCAATCAACAGTAAAATCCACTGTACAGTTCCAGTCCCTCCCTAAAACCATACACCCCTCTTGGTCACACTGTCTTAAGGTTTCCTTTATTAGTAGCATAAACATAACAAATAAGACAAATAAAAACACAACCCTTGACATTCTCTGTTGTAGATACCACAGTCCCCCCTAAGCCTGAGGAAACCAGAATTGCCACCCCAGCACTGAAATTAGCACCATGACTGAGCATATGCTGCCCCTTCCACCATATACCCCAGTCAACCTCACTAGCCTCATCACTATGTGTCTCCTGTAGAAAAACTACATGAAGCCTTTTCTGTTTTATAACTTCTAATACCCAGGCACTCTTATTCCCGTCCCCCATTAATATTGAGATAACCTCCCCTTAGTACCTCCATAAGAAAAGAGAAAATAAAAACAGAGGAAACCACAAAGAAACCAGACAAAGAGAAAAATGCACCCTATGAGGCATGATAATCATCAATGTTTTAATTTCATTTAATAAGCATGTCGCTTATGGCCAACATCCCCACAAACTGACTTTAAATGATAACTCCAAAGTCTGCTCCGGTGAGTGCAAAAACATAAACACCTGTCACCGAAACGACATAACCTGTTTCAGAACCTGGTGTTTGCAACCCAGCAGGACAATTTTAATTGAACTTGCAAACTTCCCAAACTGCAATAACTCGCGCTCCAATAGCTCATTGAGAATAAAAGGTGGTACATTCGACATCATAACCCTTGTTGACGGAGAAAAAAGTGGCGGAACTTGAATAAACATTCCTTTAAGAAGTACTCCATGCTTAACCATTCGATCGACAAGACGCTCTTCTTTAAGAAGTACTCCATGCTTAACCATTCGATCGACAAGACGCTCTCCTTTAAGAAGTACTCCATGCTTAACCATTCGATCGACAAGACGCTCTTCTTTAAGAAGTACTCCATGCTTAACCATTCGATCGACAAGACGCTCTCCTTTAAGAAGTACTCCATGCTTAACCATTCGATCGACAAGACGCTCTTCTTTAAGAAGTACTCCATGCTTA